>NC_067479.1:32504940-33151190 GCF_947179515.1 Apodemus sylvaticus | reverse complement strand
TTTGCTCTTTTTTGTATCTTCAAATGCTACTTGAGAGTGATGCAAGAAAATACAAAAATAGAATACACCAATACATGAAAGTCACTTCTTTCCAGGTTTCATTAGAGTTACCTGAGCTGTCTACTTCACAGACAAAGACATTCTTGAAAGTCTTTCATGTTAATGATGTTCAGACAATGAAAATATTTCACTTACGTTTTCACTAATTAGTGCTTTGTGCTGTTGATTTCTGCATATTATTCATAATGACAGATAGAAAGGTGATACATTAACAATTAAAATATATATATTGAAAGCAATTAGACCTGATGAAACTACAAAAAGAATTTGTCATCTGGAGGTAATGCTTTAATCCTTTCAATACCTTTATAAATAAAAATATTTAAGAAATTTTACCAATGGCTAAAATGTTAATAGAAAACTCTCTTCCCCCACCCCCCGCCCAGATGGAGCAAATTATATTTCTAAAAGCTTTCAGTAGCCGAATTACATGTTCTGTAGGGATCTCTATAGAAACAGAGCTGATACGAGATTCACTATATGGAAGCTGGTACAACTCGTGTTCAAATTAGCAAAGGTTGTTGCTCTTTGAGCATTTCCAGAAGAAAAGCCACTAAGTCTTCTTTAGAAGTCTTAGGAAGATTTCTCTCTATTGAATGGGGGCCTCAATTTCTCAATTCTTTATACACATGGTTAAATAAAAGGTCCTATTTTCATCTATTATGGATCAGTTCAAGCGTATAGCTTCAATAAAATCATTAACTAATAGAATGATACCATTCTATGTTATGTAAAATGATCCGATTTATTCACCATCTTCATTTTTGCATTGAAGTTTTAACCAAAATAAATGGAAGAGACTTCATAGAGACTTGTAATTAGTTGGTTAAATATCTGAAAATTGTGACCTAATAAAATTCACACACATTAACTGAAGAATATGGAATAAATCTGATTATGTAGGGTTGAGTAGAGGATCATACTTTTATAGAAAGTGAAAGGCTCTCTCAATATCTATGATAACATTTCTGTAAATATATCTATTCACAAGATATAATTGTTATCTTAAAGATTGACTGCTGAATAAGTTAATCATTTCTAGTTTTTTTTTTTTCTCTGAACTCTGGTTGGCAGTTTAATTCAGCTATTTTGGATCAAAGTCCCCTCTGAGTCAACTGTTTATAACTGGTTTCACTTGTCATCTGGCTGAATTGTTCTGATTGGCCTCAAAATAACTCTGGCAATCTGTTTTAATCTTCTGTCTTCTCTTCATTCTGTAGTTTGTTCAGTTTTCACCGTCAAACTGTCTCTGTAAAACTGTCCTGGTAAAACTGCCTCTGCAACCTGTGCAGAACTGCACAACTCACAAGGGATCTCAACTTCACTTACTGATTGGAACTGAACTGCACCAAACCGACTCAACTCCTCCAGAAAGAACTCAATGGACTGATGGACAATGGATTCGACTCTTAGCTTGCTCTCTTTGCTGCTCTTAAGTAGTTTCTCTTTCCTGTGCTGTTCTTGTGTGAGTTGGTCATATCCTATATCTGTCCCACAATTAGATTTCACTTTCCAGCATAGCTGATTCCGCCTACAAACCAACCTACATTTTTGGGGATTAAATATGTATAACAAGAGCCTATCTGTATTCCAACCAGAGGGATTAAACTTGAACAAATAAAGCAGAGATTTTCTTTTGACATATTTGGTTGGTATACCTGGAGCTCTGACTCTGTTCGGGAAGGGAAATGGAGCAGGAGTGGATCTGGGAGAGAGGAAGGTATGGGAAGGAGTAGATGAAGGAGGAACTGCAGACAGGATAAATTTTAAGAGAGAATTATATATATGTGTAATTTATGTAAAATATATATGCAAATTATGTAATATATTATTTGGAGAATGTAAGCACTGTCCAATATGAAAATATATTTTTTGAAAAATTTTTAAGAACATTATTTTAATAAATTTAATTCACTGTGACATTGTACAGAGTCATATTGGGGTGTCATGCTACATGGTAGGAACTTGACTTTAGCCAAGGACAACTCCTGACTTCGGGCAGGAATATGGTGTTAGGGCATAATAGTAGGTTACAGCAGGAATTTTTGTCTAGGGTGGAGTGCTAAGAGTGTACTTGACATTGGTCAAGGTGACCTTCTCCCAGCCTACATTGAGCAGTGATTCCCATGCTAGTCAGGATCCTGCTCCACCTAGGGTGGAGAAACTCAGAGTGAAGGTTAAGTTCATTGTTCCTCCAGGTCTATGAATTCCTGAATTAGACAGGTGACCCACCCAGCTGCCTGAGCAGTAGAACCAAGGACCGCCAAAAGACTTTCCCGGAACTCAGCCAGGAGTCTGGGGGGAGGGTCTTGACCAAACTGTTAAAAGGCCTGACCTCGATTAAAATTGGGGCATCTATCGATAAACTATCGTCCTGGCCTCGTTCTTTTTGCCTTTCCCCATCTATCCCTCAGCTTCTGTTCCAGCAACCCAATTCATAGCAGCTGCAGGCAGCTACAGAATACAACATGACATGAGTAAAGAACTTGACAGTAGTAAATATAATAACCAATATAAATTACTCTAAGTAAAATCATTTTATAACATAAAGTTAAGGTGTTATGTAATTATATTGGTTGAATGTGAACAGTTTCCAAAAATACAGAGATAGATGGCCAGAATTGATTTGGGAGCTAGAATTATGAACTCTAATCATCTAAGACTTTAACTCTAACTTTATGAGACCTTAAGTACTTCAAGCACCACAAGAGGCCAGTGAAAATTTCTAAAATGATGTACAGAACTTTCAGTAAGAATCCTCCCACAGACTTGAAACCATTTCTTTTTAGAGCATCCCTTTACTAAATGACCCCAGTCCTTCACTCTAGTCTATAAGCACATTGTTTCTTTGCATTTTGACTTCACACAGTATATAAGTGTGTGTCTTTATGTTTCGATCCTGAGCCACAAATTGTGGTAATTCTGAGTCTAATCCTAAAAAGGCTTTCCACAGTCTCATTGACCACTACAACCAGGTTGCCATGTAAACAAACTCCCATCAGCCTCTAAGAGAATGAGATAGAAGTGGCTAATGATTCTGTTACTTTGGCCAATGGTAAAATAACAGGTGTTGTGGGTGAGACCATCTGAGACCATGATGGTTCCAGATGATCCAAATGTTTATTTACTAAATGCAGTTATAATGTGTAGCCAGGGATGTAAAGGTCAACTATGTGCTCAGTCCATGAGTTTGATAGTAAACCACTGATTTTTGCTTTAATATTGTAATTAGATTTTTTTCTGCTTTGATTACCCAGGTACTACATAAGCACCATTAAATAATGAAATTTCTACACCTACTAATTATTGTTTCAGAATTCATTGCTCAGAGGTGCTTAAAATGGAATCTAAACTATAGAAATTTAATACCTGATTCCCGAATAGCCTTCCACAGAAAACAGAGCAATTGAAAAAGGCTATTTATATTCATGCACATATTCATGACAGAACTATTATAAAACCAATTGTATGTTCATATAAACACATAACATTCTACTGCTGGTTTTTAAACTGAGCAATTTTAGTAAGAAATTAAATTTGAACTGAACTACATATCAAACTGTCAGTCCTATTCAGGCAAATTAAGTGTAATTTGTGCTTCCTGAACAATATAATCAGAAAATTAGTTATTAAGCTTTCCTCACATGGCAACTAAAGTTTGAAGTTCTCCTAAAAGCTCTCAGGGATAATTTTATATTAGATGCCACCTAGGACACAATGAAAGTCTTACACCTACATAGGCTGACAGGCATCAGAAGATGCCTTGAGAACTTGTATTATTTTGTTTCTGTATAAATTAGTGCTCATTACAACAGGACTAACACATATGGAGAAGTAACTGGAGAATCCCTTTGGGCAGATTCCAGTTGTATCATACCTGAGAAATGTAATAAAAAGTTAGTTATAATTAAAATTCATTATGTATCAGCAATAAACTAAAGCGTAATTGAAGGTCATTGATTTTGTCCTCAATAATTTGGGTTATTGTTTTTATTTAATTAGGCTCAATGAATATTTGCAGCTTTGCTGCAAATTGAATGCCATACCATTAAAATCTGTCTTTGGCAGTGTAGACAGCTTCTTTGAATTCTAGTGGTAGTAACTTTTTACATTCTACATGCCAGGTCAGGAAATTATCTTAGAGAAACTAATTGAATTTGGATAAGAGAAGTCAGTGACATTCAGGAAAATTCGATTTCATTTGACTAATGCAGAATTTGAAACATACTCTTCCGAAACAGTTTTTCTTCCCTTTCAGAGAAAGCAGCAACTAGTTTATCACATTGCATTTCTACTGGCAAAATCCTAGTAGAAGGAAGGCTTGGAACTAAGTGTTCCTTTATTCAGAAAATAAGTGTTCCCTTTTGCCTTTTGGATTTAAAACCAGCCACTTTGGAGTTTTCTGTGGGAACACAATCACTCTTTTCTAAAGAAAAGCACCAGCAATCAAAATAACATGAATATGTTCTCTGCCTGGAACTATTGTGAAATTACTGTACCAGGGTACCTTAAAACAACAGAAATGGATGTTTACAGCAGCGGAGGAGAGAAGCACAGAATGGTGGTAACAGCATGGACAGATTTCTGCAGACATTCCTGATTGTTCCCCCTTGCCTCTTAACTTTATGGTCGCTATAATGGTCCTCAGACACTGGGATTGTAACTTTGACCTTCATTCTCACTTTTGGATGACTGCATTCCTTTGTGTATCTTTGTTTTGATACATGATCTCTCTGTCTCTCACTGTCTCAGGTGCACACATGCTACAGTGTATATGTGAATCTTACAGAAAACGATTTATAGAGAACGTGACATGAGAGAAATCATGAGAAAGCTGTAAGAATAGACCAAAACAATTAAATTACGCACAACTTGTTCTGTGGGTTCAAATAGAAGGAGCTTTAAACATTGGATATGCCGTGTGTTTTTATGTGGTGATAAAGAAAAATTCTTCTGTATAAAGAATTAAGTCTTTTTCACAGGTAATCCTGTTCTCACTTCCCACCAAAACTAATGGATCTACAACTCTATCACTAAGAAAATCTGCTTAATTAGCATAAGTCAGTTTCACAGAATAAATGATATCTTGCGATTTTAATGACGATGGAACTGAGTAGTCATTACCCATACCACGCTTTAAAACCATTCAATTATCTTCAGTGAATGTAGATTTGCACAAACACAAACTCACACCACACATATAAAAGGTAATTCATTTTCATTAAGGTAAATCCAATATCCCTGACTAATTTGAATAACAGACTACACATTTAAATGCAGATTAGATAAAAACAGATTAAAGCAAGCTTAAATGTCTTTTAACACACTTGCTACCTTAATATGATCACACTGAATAATAAGAAAAAATGTAAGTAGTGTTTAATTTACTAGATTTGCATGATGCTTCCTGCTGTTTTTAGTGGTGTCTCTCAGAAGGAAGACAAATGTATAACAATTATTTGCATAGAAAAAAACCTTAAATTTGTTTAACGTAAGTGTATCAGAATGGTTTGTGTGATATTTATTAACTTATTGGTAAGTTTGTATTCCCTGAGATGAACATCTGTAAAATAAATCAAATAAAATTAGTGAGTATGATATATCAAAATCAATGAAACTCAAACTTGTTAGAGACTCAAACTACAAGTTAGTCCTATAGTTTTTACCTTGCCCTCCAAGAGTTATAATTATGCCCATGCATTACTATATCCAACCATGCTTATTATTTAGTATATTATGCTAATAGTTATAATTAACAAAAATTGGTCTTTTATATGATAACATTTGACATATTTTATAATTATGAGCATATAATCCTCCAATTATTTCAACGTTCAATCTAATTATGCATATTGCCATTATCATACAAAAGAAACTTTGCTAAATAATTTTTAAGTAAATTCTCTACTTGCTATGCTATGAGGAACCCTGAAAAAAAAACATGAAAAGCTCTTGTGTATTAGGGTTGACAATATTACAAGTGTTGTGGAGATTTTGTACAATAAGGATGTCTCAGGAATATTTCCTCTAAATTCATCATATTGCATGCCAAGGTAGAAAACAATGTATTACAAAACAATAATGGGAGTGGGTGGGCGGTTGGAGGAACACCCTCATAGACGGAGGGGGAGGGGGCAAAGGATAGGGGTTTTCCTAGAGAGGGGAAACCAAGAAAGGGGATAACATGAGCTAGAAAGTATTATCCTGAGTGAGGTAACCCAATCACAAAAGAACCCGCATGGTATGCACTCGCTGATAAGTGGATATTACCCAAAAGCTCAGAATACCCAAGATACAACTCACAGACCACATGAAGCTCAAGAAGAAATAACAAAGTGTGGATACTTTGATCCTTATCAGAAGGTGGATCAAAATACCCATGGTTCACAGCCAATGGATAGACTGAGCATAGGGTTCCCAATGGAGCAGCAAGAGAAAGGACCCAAAGAGCTGAAGAGGTTTGCAACCCAAAGGAGGAACAATAATATTTATCAACCATTACTCCCAGAGTTCCCAGGGACTAAACCACCAACCAAAGAGTATACATGGAGGGACCCATGGCTCCAGCTACATATGCAGCAGAAGATTGTCATTTCAGAGATCAATGAGAGGAGAGACCATTAGTCCTGTGAAGACTCAATGCCCCAGAGTAGGGGAATGCCAGGTCAGGAAAGTGGCGTGGGGGGAAAAGGGGTTGGTGAGCACAGGGATGGAATAGGGGTTTTCAGAGGGGGGACAAGGAAATGGGATACCATTTGAAATGGAAGCAAAGCAAATATCTAATAAAAAATAAATGTACATAGTAAAAAAAAGAAATGTAAATAAAGAAAATCTCCAATAAAAAAATCATACAGGCAATTATGTCCCTGTGCCCACTTGTAATTCATTTAAATTATAATGCCCCAATTACAGCTGATAAATGGTAAGGGTTTTCATGAACATAAAATATTAAAAACAAAAACAAAAGCAAAAAAACAAAACAAAACAAAATTTTAGGTATGGGTAACTGCTCTTCCAGTTATAAGTGAGTTGAAAAAGTTATATTCTCATGGTAGGAGCATCATCATTTGTAATTTGTAATGATAGATGATAGTGTGTTGTGTGTGTGTGTGTGTGTGTGTGTGTATAATATTAATATCGCATATTAATATATAATGTTTATAATATATAAAATAATTATATTGGTTTTGGTATATATACACATACAGACCCACACACATACATGCATATATAAATATATATATATATATATATATATGTACATATATATATATATATATATATATATATATATATATATATATATATATATATATATATATATATAAAACAAAATCCTTTTAACATGCTTCTTTTGAAGATCTTAAATGTGGGTATACCTTTCTTTCTCCCTCATTCTCCCTCTCTACAATACTTGCTCCCCATTTCCATTTAACACACTTTCTGTACTGTGATTTGTTCCTTCTGCACAGCTCTGTCCTATTTTATCCTTATCTGCAACACCTTCTTCCCTCTCTCCTGCAACCTTTCATTCTTCTATTTTTTGTTGTTACTCTAGGTTATTTATTCATAGATGTGGAATGGGTGCTATATCTAATAAGAGAGCACTGTGGCACTAAATTACTGAGTATAGATTATCTCACTCAATTTAATATTCTACAGATCCATACATTTATTAGCTAGTTCCATGATTTCATCCTATTCTTTATAGTTGAATAGAATGTCAAAGTGTGCACGGAGCACATTTTTATCCCCCATCCCTCGGCTGAATGACATTAGATGGTTTTAACTTCCTAGCTACTGTTGAGTAGAGCAGCCGTGAACAAGGCAAAGAATTTGTGGAGAAGAATGTTGAATCGCTGGGATATTTGCCTAAGGGTAGGTGGGATACTGAGCCATGTGACCAATGTAGTTTTAGCTTTCTGGGCATCCTTTTCACTGATTTCCAAACTGGCTACACCAGTTTGCAAAACCACAAACAAGGGATGGATGGATGGGCTTCTGCTTTTCCCCACATTCTCAAGGGCATTTCTTGGTAATTATTTTATTACCTGATTCTTTCTAACTGAGTAAGATTACAGGTCAAAGTAGCTTTAATTTGTGTTTCTTGGTCGTTAAGAATGGTGGATATGTTTAAACATATTTCTTACTACTTTAATTTCTTCTTCCTTGGAATTTTTTTCAGAGCCATAGCACAGATATAGCCATTGTTTTAGAAATCTTGATTTATTTATTAATTCTGAGTTCAGATGGCAGCCATGTATTTTATAAGTCACAATCTGAGAAGAAAGGACATCTTTAATTTTACAAAATTCATTTTTAAATTACTTATATGATTAGTATGAATGTCTTCATGTTATGCATGGTGTATCCACTGGTATTGAAATCTGTATCTAGATTTAGACATTATTGTGGGCTTTGACGTATTTACTGTGAATAAACTGTGGTCCTCTACAAGAGCATCTAGTGCTCTAAATCATTCACCTATCTCCATGCCTTCAATTTAGTTTTTAATAACTTTTTTTTACAAATAAATGATAAATATTTCTATAGGTATAATTGCCCTAATTTGAATACTGCACAGTGTGTATGTCTAAATGACACTTTGAAGGAATTTCATTTTTTTGAGGAGAGATATAAAACATGAAGTTAAATTTATGGAGATTGAAATAATATGCACATTATTAATAAAAAATTATTCATAATACAACAAAGTAGTTTGAAATTTTATTAACTGTGCAAAATCTGAAAATGTTTACCTCAAGAAATTTGCCATTTTTTGTCTGAAATGTTCCTTAAATATCCAACCTGGGAAGCTACCATTTCCTTTGCTTGACTTGGTTATTTAGTCTCAAATAAAGGAATTAATAGGTAAATGTACAAACAGAGCTGAATAAGATCCACAAATACTGCTATGTTATTTCCTTCTCCTCATTTAAGTTAAAATTAACTTTTCATGGATAACCAAATTGAAAAAAAATCCAAAATAATTTGTTCCATATTTATCAATAAAAAGAAACATATTTTTAAACCAAACTAAGACATTCTTTTAATGTTTTCCCTAGTAGTGTTGAGGGATACAAAAGTTTAGACTTAGAATCTGTCTATCTAGTATACTAATCTTGCCTTTGTTGCCTTCTAAGTGCATATGTTGGACAAACTGCATGAACTTAATGAGTAAGCATTTCCTCATTTGCAACCATAACAGTGTTATAAAAATCAAAGAAATAAAAGACAGGATGGGATAAGTGCTTCTATCATCTGTTATTCAACCTTTTATTCAGCAGCAAGAAGGTGTGAACAGGGAAGCCATGTTAATCATTAGAACCATTCATTGTAGGGCTCCACAATGTATTCAGTAGATAAAACTTAAATTTATGATGATTAATTAATATTTAAATGTACATTATTATCAGTTTACTCATTTATGGATCTTTTAATTTGTAGTAAAAAGTAGAATATTTGAAATTTTAAGAGTTAAGGACACCTAGATGTACATTTCACAAAGGTCATTAAATCATTCATAAGGCAAATATATTAAAATATATTTGGTATTTGAATTTCTGTTATAGTGCCAGAATATTACTACTCATAAGGCTTCTCAAAAACAAATTATGCCTTGACTTTTGATTTCCTTTGTAATATATCCCTTTATTATTTCCTAGAATAATAGACTTTGGCTGGCTGAGATAGTGGCCAACGGGATATATTTGTCATGCCTTAAGTTAGATACAAGGAAATGTGCTGTATGAGGAAGAATCTACGGGTTTATTTCATTTATATTGTTTTGCCTCTGCTGTTCATCTCCACTATCATCTTCTTGGTTGATTGAGAGCAGTGCTCAGTGAGGAGCAAACAGAGTAAAGTAATGGGTGAAAAGACATCCTGTCTCCCACAGGATGGCATGAATCTACAACCCTACAGGAAGCATTCCAAGAGAGGGGAGGAAACTCTGTACTTGTTTGTGACACGTGGAGTCTTGTATTTTCTTTTGCAGTCAAATATTCTCTACAGTCATGCAAAACTATTGCAGGGAAGAGGGAAGATACTGACTAAATAGCTTGGGATTTTTATAAAAATAAAATTATTCTTTACCTATTGTGTGATTCATGAACACACCAGAGAGACATTACATATGTGTTTACAGAGTTAAAATGATATTCCACATTGATATCCTTGTTTTTAATAGTACAACTTGCATGTGTGCTTCTGAAAAGCAAAGACATTTTATGGTATCTTCAAAACACTTTCATAAGCTTTTGGACTATGTTTTCAAGTTCAGGGTCACTGTAGTTAGTTTGCTTCTTTAATTTCTCATTTCTAAGAGAATCATAGCTTTCTTAGTAACCAATACTTCATCTCATTACCTTGGCATTACAAATAACCTATGTAAAATGACCTTGGACCTTAGTTTCCAAAGGAATGTATCCAATTTAGCTGTCTTACACATGGGAAGGCTAAACTGCTTTCTACAAGAGAGATATGAAGCCAACTGTGTCTCACTGCGGTAGATATGTTTTATAGTGAGGAATGGACACATGAAATTGAATGTCTCCTGCCATTCTTGGGTTTTCTCACATCTTTTGAAAAGAAAATAAAGAAAAGGGTCAGCATGGGGCACCACTGGAAGGAATGCAGTGACAATGGGTGAAAGACATTGGGAGCCAGGCTAAATGTAAACAACACTCACAGTGACAGGAAATCAATCTATTTTACATGTCCTTCCACTGCATGTCTCAATGACAATGTATAATGCAGTTGGAATTTGTAATCCTCATAAAAGACACACACTCCAGATATTTTATTTATAAGCGTTTCCCTACCTTGGGCAGATCTAGGCTATCCTGACTTATTCCCCAGCTATGAATTCCTGTTACTTGCTGTTTCTCCTGGCCACAAGGTTCAGGTCCATAGAGTAATCTTCCTTCCCCTTCTTCCTTCTCTGTTCCTCTCCTTCTACCTATAACACCCCTCAAACCTTCAGTCCCACTTTTCCCCCCACTGCTTGATCATAGGCTCTTGCAATTTATTGACCAGTTATATTGGGGAGAAGGGTCACATGATATCACGTGAGTATAAGAGGATATGATCATCAGGGGCAATCACATCTTGCGAAAGCAGTATTTAGCATTAGAATAAAAACAACATCAGACCAAGCCATTGCATTGCCCCTGTTTGTCCAATCAAACAGGGTGTTTTTTTTTCCTCTTATAATAATAACTAACATATATTAGGAACTATTATGAAATAATTATGAAAAGTATTAATATGAATTATATTTATAAATCAAGATTGCTTGTATTTTGTAATGTAGATAAGGTACGTTACCATCTATCCTATTTTAATGAATAAGAGAGGAAGGTAGAGAGAGAAGACTGAATGGGGGTAAGAATCTTAATATATGCAATGATAGCTGGCCAATTGGGATTCAGAGCAGCCTAGATAGAACGTAACAAGCTATAAGTTGGAGTTATTAATAGGAAAAATAGATTCTAATAACATATAGGGTTGATATCTGCCCAGCTCTAGTGCTGATTAAGACTTATTATAATAATGAAAGTCCTGTGTCTTTTATCCAGAAACTGAATGATAAAAGCCAGAGTAGAAGCCCCTCGTATAGAGATTAAATATATTTTACAACTATTTTCTACAACAGTAAACTATAGCAGTCACCATAATGTGGAAGTTTCTTAGTAGAGTTTTTTTTTTGTAGTTGTTGTTTGTTTGTTTAATTAGATCCATATCTATGATCAACTTGTAGGCAAAATTTATATATTGTGAAATTTTCTGCATTCAGCACAATTCAACAAAAATGAAATCAAATACCATATGAAACAGTGTGAGGGAGCAATTGCAAAGGCCAAATAACTTATATTTATTCAATTAATGTTTGTAAATGAGGTCAAATATGGACACTCTGTGAGAATTACCATGAAAATAGAAATGTGGAAGTTTATGCTCTCTATCATCAAATATACACTTAAAATTTCATTTATGACAGGAATGATCACAGAAAACGTTAGTGCAGACTGAATTATATATTATTACCCTGTGATAAGACCTTTTCCTCCAACTCTCTATAATAAGTCTACTAGTACCCTGCTTGCAGTTTGGCCTGACTTACACGTTTTCCACTTCAATCAGGATTGAGGGAAATATTCATTTGTTTTGTAGTCTTACACAATCCATGGCTGTACCATAAGACTCAGTGTTATCCACACCAGCTCAAGCTCCTCAGTTTGATTGAAACACACTGGTATTGATCACAGGTTCCAAAGTATTGCTTGGTTGTCTAGTTCTATGAAGAGTTTCTCAGTCACTCTTCCTCTGAGTCATTTTCCTGTGGTCTGCTGTATTCAATCTTTTCCTGTCAAAAAGCTGACCTCCTATGGCTGTTCACAGCAACAGACTATGTCTTTCTTTGATCATTTGCAGTTTCATGTTGGATTGTCAGCCGTGGCTATGCCTAAGAGAAGACCAGAGTTTTTAAACTGTCATTCTCTGTAATACATCAGTTGGTCATAATCCCAATAACTGAGCTATTTTGGAGTGTGAAGCCCAACTACCCTTGTATAGTTGAGAGAAGCAGCTTTGCCTTCAATCCGATGCAGCAAAAGGGGCAGAAAATCTACTATATGTTAGTAATGGAAGTATTGAAACTGGTCAGATATTGATTATGTCCTTTGGGGACAATTTTAACTGAAAATCAGCGTAACATTAAATTTTTTCATGATTGGTATCCTTGGCACAATGAAAATTCTTAGAAAATAACAAGTAGTAGAAACATTGCACACTGAACAATGGTTAATATATTCTAAAATACATCACTGGGATATTTTGAAAGAAGTCTGCAAATGCACTATTGCAACAAATGAACATTCATTTTTAATCACTGAAGTCAGCAACACTGAGTTGTAGCTTAGGAGAGAGTTTAATTTATTATTGTTAGATGTAATTTTAGGCTACCTCCTTTTGCTCAGAAGGTGACTATGCTACGAGCACCTTTGGAGCACCCGCCCAGCTTCCATTAAATCTGTGTATAAAAGACACACAAGGTTTGATCCTTTTCTACTTGCCTTAGGACACTATTGTTGGGCCTTACTATCTATCTCCTAGAAAGGTGTGGCCTTAATAATATTTTTTATCTCCATTCCTTCACCTGCCCTAACTTTTAATGGCTAGTCCTAACTTGCCCTTTTCAAACACCCACCTGCAGCAATAGTCAGAGGCCCCAGCTCCTCCCTGGACCTCACATGGCTTCTGTACTCTTCTAGTTCCAAAAGACCCCCCCTCCTTCATTGCATCTGCCTGTATTTTCCTCCTGGGACCTGAATATCCTGCCTATATTTTAAAGTCAGCAATGACCCCTGGCTTTCTTTACTATCTGATCAAAAACCTATTGGGGATCAGGACAACAGCATCAGATCTGTCCCCTTCAATTACGTTTGTTGAATGAATAAGTTACTAGCTGAAAAATTAATAATAGTTCTTAGAAAAATAAACATTTGAATAAACTAAAGAGATAAGTGTAAAATTCTTATGAAGAACTATGAGACACGTTGGCATATGGTAACAATTATGCTATAAGAAGTCAATGATCACATACAAAATTATTAATTAGTTTTCTTAGTTAATCAAACTGAACAAATATTCTTAAACTATTCATGGAGTTCTAGCCTTTTTGTTACATGGGTTTTCAGAGGGAGAGAATCTGATGTTGAGAGATGTGATTTAAGTGAATGCCTACAGAGTTCTGTGCTAAGTCTTTCAGAAATGTATTTAGGTGTCAAGGGATCTCTTACTAATGCCAAATTGCCCTGCCTGGACAATTGTTTCATTTTCTCTACAATTTTCCAATGCTCTCTATATATTGCAATCATTGGTATTTTACAATTAGCATATAAATCTGGAATGATCAAGCTGATTGATAAAGCCCATGCATATGTGAATGAACAAATCCATAGGTGGCATAATTATTCTGCTCTGTTCACTTAGAAAGTCTTGGCTTTGGTCAGGGCTTCTGAACCTCCTCTATTTTAAATGCTGAAATTGTCTTTACTTCTAAATTGTTTCTTATTTCAAAGCTCCTGAGATGCATAAGCTATCTCAAAAGGGCATTTTGAACAAAGAAATGGCCAGGGCGGCGCAGATGCAGGAGAATACAATATTGTTTATAACACCCTGTTCTATATTTTAAGACCTTAATAATCCTTCTAGAGAACTGAGCCAATTGCTAATCAATAGTAATTATTTCTTCCTAACAACCTAAAAAGTACCCTTTAACCCCTAAAAGTAAGTTTTTAAAAAGCTACACACTATTTTTTGGACATGCACTGTCTAGCTGCAGCTAGAATTTTGATATTTAGCTTGTTTTCTCCTTTGAGAATTTAAAATAGCTCTGCTTTTAAAAATCATATATGAAGCAAGGTCTCTTCTGAACTTGATTTAAAAAAAATCCTATGTTGTTCTATTTGTTCATTTAAAATGTGAAAACAGTTCAAATGAGAACTCAGTTTAAACAAAAAGAGAACATGATTATTAAGTGGCTATCTAGGTTAAAGATAAATTATGACATTTTATTTAAAATTTAATTAATTATATGGAGAATACTTTATATCAAAAATCTATACATTAAATACTTGTATAAATTTTTTGCAGAGATCTATTAAGTAGAATGATAGACAGTGTTAACTCTTGGAAATATATAGCATTAAGAATGTTTACATCTAAGTGCAACTTTAAACAATAACATATTAGCTAATTAATAGCACAATATAAAATTATCTCTGTGTATATCAGAAATACATATTTGGAAATCATTTAATAACGACATATAGTCAAGGAATGGAGATGAGGGAAGATTGATTGATTCTGGGTTTATTAACCTAGAAATACTATATATTATTCTTCTAGTCAAAAGTCATTAGTTGCTTGCCTCCAGACATCAGAGTTGGGAAACACAGCAAAGCAAATACAATGTTCTTGTTGAAAATTAAATTCTACACTGAAATGTACAACATCTGTAGTCTTGTAAGTAACACCGTAACACAATGCCCAGTAGATACATAGAATATTTCTCTGACACATGTTTTACCATGACAATCTAATGATGATAATTTAAAATAAAAAATCTTAAATTTACATTTTACAGACTTTCATTTAGACATACAGTGTGACAATTATTTAGATCATAGTCTGAGGGATATATAAGAAGTGTTTTATAATTCTCCTTTAAGAGAAACAGTCCAGGTAGGAATGAAGTTATCCCAAACAAAATGCTTGTACCTAGATTTCAACAATTAGACTATTGAAACAATGGACTCCACCAACTTGAGATTTCTTCAGAAAATTCATGCTGGAAAAAGAAAAAGTCTGATATAGGTGACAGCTAGATAGGGGTTTTGTTAATTTAAAAAAATATTTATAATTTGGCAAATCATTTTTAAAGGATTGACTGGTACCCAGTCAGTGTTGGGACACTCGGTGTCAGGACTCTGTCTTAATTAACTCCTCCAAACTCTTCATGTCCGGATCCTAAAGATGGGATGGGGAATGGGCCCTTAAACATCTTTCTGCTGACAAAAGGGTCCAAATTTAATAAATCTGCCTGATTAGTTTATTATTATTATTATTATTACTATTATTATTTTCTATTCAATGGTCCTATCAAAGACAGGTGGCTACACAGGACCAGGAAGAACTATACAAGCAAGATCCTCAGCTAACAACTTTAAAACCATGGGAAGGTGTTGTTCCATCTGTAACTAAAAGGACAGCCATGAACTAGGTAGAGGAGAGCCTGAGGAGCTAAGTTTGTGGCAAGAAGACCTAGATTGGCAGCTACATTTCTTTATTTAAAATCAATGCTTAAGAGCTTTTCCTTCTTCACAAAGATAAAGGAGTTATCAGAGCTAATGGCTGATGTGAGTGCTTAGCACTGTTTTAACAGATTACAGGTCGATTTTAATTTTGCTTTACAAATTACAAAGAGCCCATCAATAAGATTATGGATGAGAGACCATAAATACTGCTGAGGAAGTAGCCCATTCTTTCAAGTTCAAATGGATTTGCAAAAAATCATCCCAAAGGGGGAATGTGTCAGAAAGCATAGAAATATATATATTTTTTGTTTGTGCATATGCATGTGAAAACTTGGTGACATGACTCCTCTCAGCATATCACAATGGCTTATTTTAAAATTTAGAATTTTGTTGTATGAAACAAGAGATTATACTGCACTTAAAAATCATACTGACTACATATATACATATATCTGAAATATTTAAAAATAATAGTTGATATCAAAAAGTATAAATTTAGCAGTTTTAAATAGAAGATAATATTGTCAGAAAATAGAAAGTTTTAAAGACATTCATCTTCTCACAAATACTGAAATCATTATGTAAAAAAATCATTATTTAGATGGCTGAACTGACGTGCTGTTTTCTCTTTATTAAGCAGGATGTTCTCCAGACTAACTGGAATTGAGTATTCCTTCTAATTTAGCAAGCATTTTCAAAAGGAAACTCTAAACAGGAAATCACCAGCCTATTTATACCTGAGACATGTCTTGGAAGCCACTGTGATGTTAAAGTGAAGACTGGAACTATTTGACGCCAAAAGATACACTTAGAAAGAAGCTTCCCAGATAAAGGCAGAGAGGGAGTACAACTATATGTACATTGATAGAACTGCATACAAAGAACAGTGTCAGAAGCATGATCAAATAAAAGAAAAAGGCACATAGGAACAATAATAAGCCAGCCTGCGACATCACTTTCATGACCACACTCAGAAAAAAGTATCTAATAGAAGTCAGTTTAATAAAGTAACCTTTGTTTTGGTATTTAGCTTTATGGCTATTTCTAAGTTGCTAACGCACCTTTGTAACTTGCAAATCCTTGAATGAGTTGAAAAGGTTAGGAAAGCCAATGGTATGAGTTATAGCTGTATGTGAAGTGTGCAGGGCACAATTTGGAACTTGTCTGCAGTCTAGCCCTTTCTGAAGTCATTTCAGAAGGCCTCTGCTGAGATCCTGTCCTCTACAAGGCACACAGAAAGACATTTCACAAGGGGAGAATTAAAGATTCGCTGAAGAAGAAAGGACTCCCAAAGCCCTCTTTGCCACACATAGAAACTTGAAGAAAGAAAAAAAAAGTCAATAAAAAAAAAAGAAAGAAAAAACAAAAGAGACCTTTCCCTCTTGCTTTAAACTTTCAGAAATTGCCCTAGTCCATAGTCAGATTCTCTGGAGCAGTTGTTGAGTCAGCGCCTCAAGCAGAGAGGGCAGGCACTAACAGCAGATGAACTCAGTGAAGCAAGGGATAGCCTTCGTCTGGAAAACGCTGGATTCCCCTCAGACCACTCAGTATGCAGTCAGCCAGAAGGGGAAATTTGGTTCTCAAGACTCCTCGGGGCAAAGGTTCAAATGATTTCTTTCATAAGTACCTCCTTGGATTGTGTTTGGTTGTAATTAACAGAACTAAAATTCACTCCGCCAAATGGAAGACTTATCAATGAAGTGAGACGTAATTACCTGGCACTATGGAGAGCTCTCCATCCTTCAATACATAGCTGACAGTCAACAAGTTTTGAAGATTTGATCAGTGAGGTCAGCAAGATTCACTGCAGACTGAATAGACACACTCAAGCCTGGCTTTTTTCTTATGCAATGACTGAAATCTGTGACTTCTGGGAGGAACACTAACTTAATCATATCCAAATGAGAATTACGAGAAAAATAAAGAATAAAAGTGTCACTATTCTGATGACTAATTTATGACCTATACGGACTATCTCCCAGTTCGCTTCTCTGCATCATATTAATGCTGGTTATCTGGGGGGAAAAGACTTAAAACAAAGGGTATGGAAAATAGCCTTTTATATCTTGTTGGATAGCATCTCATGCTTGGTTTATTATCAGCATTTGATTGTAAGTTAATCCTGCAGGTCACTTAAGAAAGACTGCCTGCTTTGTGACTATGAAATTATCTTGATGGATGATAAGTGATTATTTAGAAACAAGTGAAAACATGCCTTGGGATTCACATAGAGATAAATACTCACCAAGTTGCTTCTTTTACAGTTTTACCATATTGCATGTCAAGTTTTTTTAACATGGAGAGAAATATATCAAAATGTTCTCAAACTAGTGTACCAAGTTCATTCAGTGTGAAGAAGACTGGTTTAATCCCCAAATACTTCCTCTCTGGAAGATTCTTTAGGGATGTCATCACCTTTGTATGGAAGTGAATTTATCTACCTTATCTCTGCACTCTCCACTGTCTTGCTTAACATCTGAATGCTTCAAAGACATTCAGTCCCAATTGCTTTCTGTACTTTGAAGCCAAAGCATGGAGTAGCAGTACCTCCCTAGGGACACAAAGAGCATCCTGTAGGGATGCAGGTATGTGTAAGTCTCTGGAAAGAAATGCTTCATCACATAGAACAAAGGAATTGTGGAGAGTGGGATATTGAGATATTCCTTTCCCTTCTTGCTAAAAGTAAGCACTGTATAACTTGAAACTAGGGTGTATATCTTACATCTTGAAATACACAGGTTTCCCTAAGCCTGGCTTAATCTTAATTGTGTAGCTTTGTCACACATCATGGCCTCCAGCAAATGAGGAAACACTTGTATTTGTTTTCATACTAGGAATTCCTGTGAATTCAAAGAAATGAACAATGAATAAAATTAGTTTTGGATGGAGTAGTTCAAGTGAAAAAAAATAGCTCAAGGTAGGCCTTTTTATTCATGCACCATAACTCAAAATATATTATTTACCACAGGCCCTTTATCCCAACATTTGTTTTGTGTAAATTTTAGGAGGTAAACCACTTCACAACATCTAGCTCATTCTGTCTCAAAATGATTCACGAGTACTCAGGAATTACCAGGTTTTATGAAACACTACTTAATCTGAACAATAATTTATAAAAAGTTTGGTCCTTACATCTAGAGTTAAATGTCATATTCACCTGTCACCAAAGAAATTTCTCTATACAACAGACAAAAACCTATTACAGAGAAAATCTCAGCAAGTTAAAGTGCAGAGTTTGGGTGAGTAATCCCAATGGATATATCTGCAAAACTAATCTACAGAACCTAAGACTCAGTGAATATTGCAGAAGATGAAGCAGAGGAACAGGGAGTCGTGTCCTTGCACCATCAGAAGCTATATCTATTAAATCTCGCTCTCATGACTTCTAAAATGTGACCAGAAGAAGGGTGACACCAATGGACATTGCAAACAGGACAGAAAAAAATCCAAAGAGGCCCTGATATTTCACAGGTAACTAAATTAAACTGGGAGTAGAGGAGGCAGCCCTCCTCAAGGAAGAACATATCACTGGTTGTCCAGTGACTAATGATAGACCCAGAAAACATATGCAAAATAGCATTGTACAGTTCAGCAAGGTACATTTAGGAAAACATGTAGACATGCATCAGAGCAGCTTTATTTATAATAGCCAGAAGCTGGAAAGAACCCAGATGCCCCTCAACAGAGGAGTGAATACAGAAAATGTGGTATACAATGAAATACTACTCAGCTATTACAAAAAATGAATTCATGAAATTCTTAGGCAGAAGGGTGGAACTAGAAAATATCATCCCAAGTAAAGTAACCAAATCACAAAAGCACACACATAGTATGCACTCACTGATAAGTGGATAATAGCCCAGAAGCTCGGAATACCCAAGATACAATTCAAAGACCAAATGAAGCTCAAGAAGAAGGAAGACAAAAGTACGGGATACTTTGGTCCTTCTTCGAAGGGAGAACAAAATACCCATAGGAAAAGATACGGAGATAAACTGTGGAGCAGAGACTGAAGGAAAGACCATCCAGAGACTGCACTACCTAGGGATCCATCCCATATACCATCATCAAATCCAGACACTATTGTGGGTGCCAAAAAGGGCTTGGTGATAGGAGCCTGATATAGCTGTCTCCTGCAAGGCTCTGTCAGTACCTGACAAATACAGAAGTGGATGCTCTTAGCCAACCATTGGACTAACCACAATGTCCCCAATGGAGGAGCTAGAGAAAGAACCTAAAGAGTTGAAGGAGCTGTCAGCCCCATAGGAGGAACAATATGAACCAACCAGCACCCCCAGAGCTCCCAGGGACTAAACCACCAACCAAAGAGTACATATGACAGGACCCATGGTTCCAGCTGCATATGTAACAGAAGATGGCCTTGTTGTATATTAAAGGGAGGAGAGGCCCTTGGTCCTGAGAAGGCTTGATACCCTAGTATGGGAGATTGCCAGGAGGAGGGGAAGCAGGAATGGGTGGGTTGGTAAGCAGGGGTAAGGAGGATTTGATAGGGGGTTTTTGGAGGGGAAACCAGGAAAGGGGATAACATTTGAAATGTAAATAAAGAAACTATCTAATAAAAAATTAAATAAGCAAACAAAACCAAATATTATTTAGAACTGCTGATAGAGGAAGAATTAGCTCACTTCAGGGATAAGCATCTTTATTGTTTATCTTATATGAAGTAGTCATCCAGAAATTTTATAAACACAAACAACCAGAATTTACTTAATAATTGTACGTTTGTTCTAATATGTATATGAAAGACAGACAGACAGACAGACAGACAGACAGAGAGATACTGGTTCAGAAGTGGAAGGAAACATGGGGAGAACTGGCAGAAGTTGAAAGTGGAGGGGATGGAGAGACAAAAAAGAAAGGGGGAAGAGAGAGAACATTTTTAAATTAAAAATGCAAGCAAATAGGTAAAAGAAATATTTTTAACTAAAGAATGTATTTCAGCTGGATGGTGGTGGCACATGTCTTTAATCCCAGTACTTGGAAGGCAGAGGCAGGCAGATTTCCGAGTTTGAGGCCAGTCTGGTCTACAGAGTGAGTTCCAGAACAGCCAGGGCTCCACAGAGAAACCCCGTCTCAAAAAAAAAATGTATTTAAAAGGAAAAACAAAGAAAAGTTTCCACACCCATATTAGATGCAAAAACTCACAAAATAAGCCAACTGGGGCTAACTCAAAGAGACAGAGGCAGCAACCAGAGAGCCTGCACAGGTCTGAAGGAAATCTTTTGCATATAGGTTACAGTTGAGTGGCTTGTTCTCTTGTGGTAATCCTAACAGTGGGACCATGGGCTGTCTCTAATTCTTTGACTGCTTTAGGGACTCTTCCCCTCTTCTGTGGTGGCTTGTCTCGCATCAATAAAGGGGAGGTGCCTAGTGTTACTATACAATTTGATATAGCACACATGGCGATGTCTATAGGAGGCCTGCCCTTTGCTGAAGAGAAACAAAACATTTGGGGACAGAGAGGACAGGTCAGAGAGAAAGTGGGAGGAGAGGAAGAATGGGAAACACTGGTCAGGATAAAACAAAGAAAGAATCTCATTTATTTGTATCATGTATATAAAATTTATATAATTAAATAATATATGTTATATAATTATATATACATATATATATATATACTATCACCATAATTTTCAATATATTTTAGATAAATTTAGCATAAAACCCTCTTTCATATTGTTTGTTTTACATATATCACTAAACCTTTGAGGAGCCCCTTTTTATAGACCATTGACCTTGGTCAAACAGAATCCTTCAGTTGGTATATATTCTGAATAAAGTTGCTTAAGTGGATGATACATATTTGTGGCACTGAGTTAATCAGAGACTCAATAAGAAAACAAACCAAAACTAGATTAAAGTTTTAGTTCTAATTTGGAGCATACATATGTTTGTATTAAGGTGTTTGAAGTTGGGACATAAAGTAAATAAAAAAGTAAATTAATGGTAAAGTAAGTCTAAAAATATAAGTAAATCTAGTTATGCATGTTTTTTTTTAAATGAAGTTCTAAACTGCTTTATCTTGGATTCAGTTGTAAAGTACATTCTTTTAGGAATGTAACTTCAGAAGGCAAGTAGCAGCTGGGAAGCAGTTCCAAACTGTGACTTGGCTGCATGTTCTTGGAGCCTTGCTAAAGTTCTATCTCCCTCTCTTAGATCGTCCTTGCCTAATTTCAAATATGTACCATTTCTTATAATTTAAAGTTCACTGGATCTGGGCCCTTTCCTTCCTTCTTCGTGGGAATCATTTGATATGCTAATTGTGTCTTGGGTATTCAGAGCTTCTGGGCTAATTAATATCCACTTATTAGTGACTGCATTCCATGAGTATTCTTTTGTGATTGGGTTACCTCACTTAGAATGTTATTTTCCAGTTCCAATCATTTGTCTAAAAATTTCATGAATTCATTGTTTTTAATTACTGAGTAGTATTCCATTGTGTAAATATACCACATTTTCTGTATCCATTCCTCCATTCAGGGACATCTAGGTTCTTTCCAGCTTCTGGCTATTATAAATAAGGCTGCTATGAACATAATGAAGTATGTGTCCTTATTACATGCTGGGGAATCCTCTGGGTATATGCCCAGGAGTGGTATAGCAGGGTCCTCTGGAAGTGTCATGCCCAGTTTTCTGAGGAACCATCAGACTGATTTCCAGAGTGGTTGTACCAACTTGCATTCCCACCAGCAGTGGAGGAGTGTTCCTCTTTCTCCACATCCTCGCCAACATCTGCTGTCTCCTAAGTTTTTAACCTTAGCCATTGTGACTGGTGTGAGGTGAAATCTCAGGGTTGTTTTGATTTGCATTTCCCTAATGACTAATGATGTTGAACATTACTTAAGGTGCCCTGATTCTGAAAAAGTTTGATCCAGCATTGTAGGGGAGTACCAGGACAGAGAAAAGGGAGGGGATGATTGTAGAACGGGTGGAGAGATGACGGCTTATGGGATATATGGGGAGCGGGGAACAGGGAAAGGGGAAAGCATTTGGAATGTAAACAAAGAATATAGAAAAAAAAACCTCCCATGTTCCAAACCTGTGGTCACCCAGATGGCCCTGGTTAAACTCACTAGATCACAAAACAAAACAAAAATACATAAATATGGGAAAAGGCCTTGTAGCTAGGAAAGGGGGTCCGTAAGGATGGGAGGAAGGGGAAGGAGAGCAGGAAGGAAAACAACCAGAATTCACTGTACACATGCATATGATAAAAAAAAAAAAAAAAAAAAAAAAAAAAAGGTCACTGATTTAGCTTCCTTCTGCTGCCTGAAAATGATGCCTGTGGCACAATCAAGACCCACCTTCTGGTGAATGGTAGACTTTAAGTGTGACGTTCTCGGCCCCAAGGCTGCACTGCTAGGCTGTATCTCTGCATTGTTGCTGACAGAACACGGCCCTGTACTGTGCCCTCATCTCTCCAGAAGCCGTCCTCCTGTGGCATGTCCACCCTCAACAGTCTTCCTCCGTTTCTTTATGAGCCAGGCCTACTCAGTCTTCCAGACCATTATATAATGGTCTTGTAATTTGTAATGTATGTTGTTAAAAACATTCCTACCCTTAAATACCTTTTCATTTTTATTTTTGGGGCTTGTTGGTCTTAGAGAACAATCCCTGGCATTCTAAATGATCCGCCTAATATTCCCTTCTCCCATGCCTTCCTTTATAAACTGATATTAGCCGATATTATTTTATGTTTAATTAATATTTTGTTTTATTTTATCCCAAATGTTGCCCCCATCCCTGTCCCACAGACACATTGTTGTGTCAGGAAGCATTCATGAACCCAAGACACCGCCAAGGAGCCATTTCCTATGCAATCATGTTAAGGTCTCTTTATTACAAGCTCAGACTTGGGCTCTTCTCCAACCCAACCCTGACACAACGGACTGGAAGACAGAGCAAGAGCAGCCTGGAACCTTCACCAGGACAAGATTTTACAGGAAAAGGGAGCAAGTGAGTGGGGTGTGTAGCCTGCAGTAGAATTACTATTGCAAGCCGACAGGTGGATGTTCTGAAACAACCGTGAGCCAACACAAGCCGTCTGAAAGTGCGTCTGAAACAAGCAGACTATTCCTTATTTGACTGTTGCTAGGAAGCAGCTCAGGAGTAACTCTGGAATATGGGCCAAGGACAAGCTGTGGGGTCTTTCCAGACACTTGGGTGCAGCTTGGGCTCTGCTGCTGGTCGTTTTACGCTTCTCCTTCTCCTTCTCCTTCTTCTTCTTCTTCTCCTTCTTCTCCTTCTTCTCCTTCTCCTTCTCCTTCTTCTTCTCCTTCTTCTCCTTCTTCTCCTTCTTCTCCTTCTTCTCCTTCTCCTTCTCCCTCTTCTCCCTCTTCTCCTTCTCCTTCTTCTCCTTCTTCTCCTTCTTCTCCTTCTTCTCCTTCTTCTCCCTCTTCTCCTTCTTCTCCTTCTCCTTCTTCTCCTTCTTCTCCTTCTTCTCCTTCTTCTCCTTCTCCTCCTCCTCCTCCTCCTCCTCCTCCTCCTCCTTCTTCTTCTTGCTTTTAAGATGGAGGCCTGTTCCAAGATGGAGTAGGCTTGGCCTCTCAACACTCTGCACATAATTTGAGTCTATCTGTTTTCAAATCTCTAATACCCCAATGAATTGTTTCATTCATAAAGAAAAGGAAGGGATATATATATATTCAAATAAAAATTTGTAACTACCTTTTCTCTAATACAGAATCATATGGATTTTCTCCTATAGATATAGATTTAATATAGCATTTCAATATTTGTGGAGTTTCCTTTAACTGTTTTAGTTAAACAAATGTATGTTATTTACATAATGTATGCAACAATCTACTCAATCAACCATAAATTATGACTAGTGTTAAGATTCTATGACTTGACATTGCAGCCTAAATCCTTTCTCAGATCTCACATGTCATGTTTTTTGTGCTCTCATATTGAGAACAAAATCATATGCAAATATATAGCAGTGGCAAAACCTTAAGTGAAGAAGAAGGCATACTTAATTTTGTGGCAATTGACATTCCTTCATTTTCATGATCAGATATGCCCTCAAGATTCACAGAATATGACAGCTGTGGGAAATGCCTAGAAATTCAGAGAAAGAGATCCTGGAATGAACTTTCTCTGTCTGGGTTCACAAAATGGAGCTGGCAGTAGCAGAGGCAACGCAGCTGTGCGTGTGAACAGTGACACTCTGAGTGAGAACCCTTCCATGCACACACTTTGGCTCACATTCTGCGGTTTACTCTTACACGCTTATTGATCCTATCTGTAGGCATTGCCACAATTCTATATTTTCATAGTTGATAACACACTTTAGAGGGCCATGAAAACATTACTTCATAAAAGAACAAACAGCTTGCGAAAAGCCTATGGCAAGATTCCAGTTGCTTAATAAAGTTTACAGTTACTTGCAAGTGATCCTTTGTATTTATACAGCACTTCATGAACACTAGCTTATCAAATATAAATGAAAAGTGCCAATTTATTCACTGTTTTTAAAATTTGGCCACGTATTTTCTTGTTAGAAGAAAATCTACTTAGAGGAAAAAATAAGACTTTATAGAGAAAAGCCTTGAGAAAAGGGTTTTTTCTTTTGTCATTTTTTTTCCAAATAGAATGTGGGGTGAATCAGGCTTGAGAGATCATGATTACAGATTTTCTTACATAAGCTTTAGCCATAAGGTATTTTCCTTCATTCAATGTCTCCTTTTTCATGTATGTATAGGTGGAGATATGGAGCTAAATCTGGTATGTGTGGTGGGAGGGAGAACACGTGTGAGCATGCACGTGGAAACTGGTTTATGCCCAGAATCTTCCTGTATTACTATCCAAGTTTATTGTTTTTCCAACAGCCTCTCCCAGCCAAACACGGGATCTGCACAGTATAGCCAGTGTCTCTGAACAACTTTGTTTTGATATTCCTGTATCTGGCTTCAAAAATAGAATTCTAGGCATTTATGTTGGTTCTCTTAGCTCTTTTTCTTGTTTGATAAGTATATTAACTACTAACTTTTAACCCAACACTAATTTTGGTCCTGTAAAGGCTCAATGCCCCAGTGTATGTAGGGAATGCCATGGCAGTGACTTGGGGGTGGGGGTTGGGGAACCCTATAAAAGCAGGGGGAGTAGGGTTAGGATAGAGGGGAAACTGGGAAAGGGGAAAATATTTGTAATGCAAATAAATGAAATACCCAATTTTAAAAAAGAATAAAAAAGAAATTCTATTATTCAAACAGAGGTTTTATGTTGTTTTCTTTTATTTTGTATTCAGATAATCCCCTTTGTAGAAAATGCCTTTAAATATTTATTCCAGAAAAAAATACTGGAGAGAGAATGTGTACTTTGGATTTGGTTTGCTTGTTTGTTTTTTTTTTTTTTTTTTTTTTTTTTTTTTTGGACAGTGTGTATCTTTTTCAGTAAATAGTAGAGCAAATACTCTATGAAGACTGAGTTAAAGAATGACCCAGTTCTTGATTAATTTAGAAGAAATTTAAACTCCCAAAGGATTATTATGAGGATGCTATGACTGATCTTTTCATCACACAGTAAGATGCCCTTATATCCTTTAGGTTTTCTTTATTGTCATTCTCTTTACTCAGTCGCAGTAAGATCTGAACTGGTGGCCTCAGTCTCCACACAGAAATAGCACAGTGATGATATCAAACTTCCTGTATCTTTTACTAATAGTAATACTTCATGTTAGAGCTGTAACCTCTGATATGTCAAGGAGATTTGGAATGTTATTATATATTCTAAAATACAACTTTAAATCTTGGAAAACTAATAAAGAATCCGTTTTAGTGGTCAATTAGGTCAGAACTTTAGCATCTGATTACACATTTTTCAGACAGCATTAGATAAAGATCATCATCACTTTTGTACATACAATTAATAGCATGATTTTGGTAAAACTTTAAGTGTTAACAGAATGTTGGGAAACATTTCAGTCAGACAAGTATAATCTTGTTAGAAAGTTGTAAATGGGCAAAAGAGTAATATAAAATAAGAATCATCTTAGTAAAGACATGATCTTACTTAAATTAGCACTATGTTTATTCCAAAATGGCATTGGGGTGATTTTTCTTAATGCATTCATGGTGGGTATTACACATAGAAGAATTGATGTATAGCTCTTTTTCTTTCTGATAGAATACATGTTGGACTTAGGAGGGCTTCACATACACAAAAGAAGAGATTAAACAACAAAAATATTAGCATGCACATGGTATTTTACTTTAAAGAAAAATAATATATTTTATTTATTTATTTTTTACTGAAACTTGTTTTCATGTTGTGTATTTTGATAATGCTTCACCTAACTCAGTTCCTCATAGATCAAAGAAAGAGAAGATGATATGGTGCCTTAAAAGGGTTGTTGAATGCTGTTTTATATTATACTTTCTTTAACATTTACCTTCACTCTTTCTCTTCCATTACAGCAGAATGTCAGTATCATTAACTATTATTATTACTATTTCAGCATGTTTCATCAGGACATCATTGAAAAAATGCATTCTCCTGTTAATAAATCAATAATCACAACTTCAACGAATTATATTCCAAGTCAACACATGTTCCTAAGAAAAGAATAATGCAGAGATGTTTTATGTCCCTTTCTTTAGATAAATGAGCCACTTGAATATGTTTAGGGTGACATTCAATGGGGCAAAAAGCTGCCCAGAGTGCTGACCTAATAAAATGTTTTCTTTATAATTACTACAAGCATTATTTTAAAATCTAAGTCCAATGCAATTATTAGCATCAGTGACTTTACTTTGTTTATGCAAGTTATACACTTATTAAGGAAATATCCATATAAATGACAGAAAAGATGAAGTACTTACATGCTTTCCATTGTTAAATCTCATTCCCATCTTATAAAGGAGATAGATTTATACCTACTCTCCCCAAATAAGAATCTTATTCATATATATATATATATATATATATATAAAATCACTAAGAATCCACCCTTGCATTATCTTTTAAAAGTACTCTGCCCTCACCAGTAGAGCTGTGGGGTCTCCAATAGTGTGTTGGCGAGTTTGTCAACAAATGAATTTATCTGTTTCTGTTTTGCCAGTTCATAAGCAGAGGCCATCATACTCAATGTGCCTATGCTTGAGGTGTTTCTTACTAGGATGCAATATAATTTCAATTAGGTAATGTGTTTGGGGCTGTAATTTAATATAACTTTCCTCTTCTTTTATTTTCTTTACCAAAAGTGAAGCTATCAAAGCTAATTTTAAAATCTCCACCATTTGACAATACAAATTATGAAGAATATTCAGAGTATATGTATCTTTATGGTATAAGAAATAGGAAAAAGAAAATGTCACTGAGGTCAGTGGGCAATATTCATAAAGAATTAGAGATACCAACTTTGTCAAATATTATACTTGAAATACATAAATATTCAAAAGTAGATTTATTTTTACCAAACAAATCCTAAAAATTCTGAATATTAAATGAGCCCTAATAAAACTGTTATTTATTAATAAGGGATTGTTCATTGTAATCCAATGTATTTTCCTTACACAGAAGACAAATTTACAATACTATAACTGAATATAAAACACTTATGCTCTCTCTATGCGTGCATTCCCCTGAATTGTTATATATACATATATAAAACATGTATGTTTTCATTATGTATGTATATATGAAAAACATTTCAATTGTATGCTTCTTTTTAACTCTTCTGCGATAAAACACTTGGCAGAAAAAAAAAACACTTGGGAAAAATAATACATTCGACATCATGGTTTGCAGATTCAAAGCATTATGGCAAGAACGATGAGACAACTAGTCACACAGTGTCCATGAACAGATCGTTGAGCAAGATAAACTTGGGTGCTAGAGATGCCTTCTGCTTGCATACAGTCTCGGACTCCAATTAATTGAATGTTGTCATCAAGATTCAGGTAGAACTTCTGTATCAATTAAGCCTCTTTGGAAATAGCCTAACAGATTCACATGGAGGTGTATCTCCTAGGGGAATATAATCAGTCCTAGTATAATGTGATGGCATATCAACAACCCCCCTCCACACACACACACACACAACAATTTGGAAGCCTTTTTCCAACTAAGAGATAGATATTGCTTAAAACTTCTGACTTTTCTCATTGTAGGTGAAGCCCTGGCAAGTGGCAAGCTCAATAAAACTGGGAAAGTGTGGTTAGCCCAGACTGAGAATCATCAAAGGCGGAGCAAGCTAAATTTAGACTAAAACGAGATCCTAATAGCACTGATGTTCTTTTCATTATTTTTTCATCTTATTGCCACAAGAAATAATTGTCCTTCTCTGCCCTATGAATGAGCAGTTCACCAGGCACCATCTCATTATCACTTGACAGTTCAGCTACAAAAAGATCACCGTTTTCATATAATTATCCATCTTCATCATTTTGCATTAAAAACTCTCTTCAAAATACTAATAAGTCTATTGTACATGCAATTACAAATGAGAAAAATCAATAATTAATGGAAAAGTAATTCTTTGGAGGTCATAAAATTGTCATAGGTGTAGATATAAAATAACACTTCTGTAGTTTCTCAGCCCAATATTGTGATTATGTTTCTCTTGTCTGGGTACTAGATAAAACATGTGACATGGCATGCCTGAATTAATATAGTATTTGATTATATAGAGAAATTTACATTTTTCATATTTTATAAAGTTTGACAGTGTGATTAGATGAAATTGTGTGTGTTTGGCAGCTCCTGTTTTAAATTTAGAAATAACCAAAGAATAAGTGTAAGAGTCAAAATACATAATTTCAACTACATAAGCTTGGGTCAAGAATGCAACTGTTGTGAGTGTTTCTGTTGTCAACTTTGTCCTATCCATGGTCCTTACAGAAAACTATTATGCCTTGTTGAAGTTTTTGTTTGCTTTGATTTGTTCTTATTGAAAAAAATCCAGAAAGGTCTGACACTGATGAAGATACTAATTAAATTAACTTGTGTTCAATCATTGTCATCAATTTCCATATGTTTCTGAAACTTAAAAAATTACAACTATTAAGAAATTAGCTATTGATGCTAACAGGACTCAAATTAGTGTTAGCATTGTCTGCTTCTTCTCTGACAATTGCTTTATGAGTAATAAACTGAGTGCAAAACAGCAAAGAGTTCACAGGACTCTCCTTGTTCCTTCCTTCAAGTGCAGCTCATGGTCACTTTCACAAATCTTTGCATCTACTCAACTTCTGCTCTAGCTTGTTTTGTATTTTGTTATTTATTTGTTTATTTATGTGTTTCTTTTTTAAAATTCTTTTTCTTTTCTTTTTTTTATTGAGTATCTTCATTTACATGGCCAATGGTAAAACCTTTCCCGATTTCCCCCGTCCCAAAAGCCCTCTTCACCAAAGATTCCCTACCCCTCCTCCCACCTCCTGCCTCCATATATATGCCCCTCTACCCAACACACTCCCACCTCCCACCCAACTCTCCCCCACTGTCCATTTCACTTTGTTGGGGCCTCTATTGAGCCTTTACCTGACCAAAGACCACTCCTCCCACTGATGCCCAACAAGGCATTTCTCTGCCACATTTTTGGCTGGAACCATGTATACCCCTTGGTTGATGGTTCAGTCCCTGGGAGTCTTGGGGTGTCTGGGTGTCTGAAGTCATTGTTCTTCCCATGGGGCTATAAACCCCTTCAGCTCCTCTGGACCACCCTCCAGATCCTCCATGGGGGACCCCAAGCCCATTCCAATAGGTGGTTGCTAGTTTCTGCCTCTGTATTTGTAGGGCTCTGGCAGGGCCCCTCTGGAGACAGCCATAGCATGCTGCTTTTGGTACTCGCTTCTTGTCCTAGTAGTATCAGGGTTTGGCGACTGTTTATAGGATGAATCCCCAGGTAGGGCAGTCTCTGGGTGGCCTTTACTTCAGTCTCTGCTCCACACATTGCCTCCCTTATTGCTCCTGTGAGAATTATGTTCCCTTTCTCACCTTATCTCTATTGTAACACTATTCTCTTTATTTTAAATATCATTCTATAGCCACGAAGAAAAAAAGAATTTAGCTAATTAAAGTTACTTTTGAGTTTTACTGTTTTTTTTTAAATAGAATAGAATTGAAGGCATGGAATAAAATGCAACAGACAATATTGTTCGTATGTGAGCACATTTGTGCTGTGACTTCTCCATTGTGCTCCTGCTTCTCATTCTTCTCTTCTTCATCCTTTTTCTCATGGACTCTTTGGCTGATTTTCCTTCTTCCTCTTCTTCCTCTCTACCAGCCATGATTTTATTAATTTTATTTCTTTAATCCTTCTTTAATCTTTAAGCTTATGTATTATATTCTGTTGCTTGGCTATAACATGCATTTGCTGACAGTTTAAATGATTTTGTCATTCTAGACCAAACTCAAAGCAATCTTGTATATTCTAGCTGCTAACTGCTAACTGAGAACAAAACAGTCAAATGGAGAAGGCTGTTCAACTTTTTATTTGTGCTCATTAGACTCAAGTGGAATCTCAATAATTCTTGACAAAAAGCTAAAGTGTTTTTTGGTCACTTGTATTTTTCTGTCCAGCCTTTGTTTTTCCAATCAGTGAATTTATTTTCTTTTGTATTGATTATTTTTATTTATTTACATTTCAAATGGCAACTAATTTATTTTCAAATCTCTGTTTAATTAACTCTTTCTAATATCTTATTTCCCTTCCCCATTTTTCCCAAATGAGTCAAACTTCTTCCTCCATACAAATAGTTCTATCTTATGCTACCCAAAGAAAATAAATGTCTTCAGGTGGAAATTATCTTAAACTGATATACACAAACTTCCAATAGATCTCATTTTTTTTAAAACTCTAATTCTTATGGATTATTTATCTTGAACTCTTCAGACTTCTAAATATCTTCTTATGAAGTAAATCTCATTTCTATATTTGTAGTTCTAGTGCCTTGCTTATCATTGAAACAGATTAAATCATATTTATCTTTAGAAATAAATTCTTAACACCAATGTGTAAAGAGATATTTTCTTCAAGTTCTATTCTGTCATCTTAGCTTATCTACAGAATGCAGTGTGGCTCTGCCTGTGACCATTTCCTGGAAGCCACCCTAGCTACATACATAAATGGTTCTACTAACCCTAGCTTTTTCATACAGTGGATCAGGGGTGTCCCAGAATTAACATGTATGTTTTGTTTGGAGAATACTTATATTTAGATGTTTATCATCAATGTTCTGCTACTTTATGAAAAACATAAATAATTTTTTAACTTCTCATGTTCACTTTTTCATACATTTAAGGGTTGCTCCATCAACAAATGTTACTAAAACAAATTCTTGAGTCATAAATCTGAGATTTGAGCTACAGACATAGCTCATAGGTTAAGTGTATACAGAAAATCTGGGTTCACTTACAATAAACTACAAGGCTGCCCTCAACTGTCTGTAATTTCAGCTACAGGAGATCTCATCCCCTCTTCTTACCTCAGAGGGTAATGATACACACACACACACACACACATCCATGCACATGCACACACAGAGAGACACACATACATTCTTATGTATATGCACATATACACACATAACTTAAATTGAGAGACAATTAGAAAAAAATCATTGTCTTTCCTGATCCCCACTATTCTCCTCATAACTAATTTCATCAGCGTTTAATTTATGAAAATATTCTCAACTCACTTAATTCTGAAAAGTCAGAGAAAATTTAAATAGCCATATAATGTGCCCCGGTGCCTCCTTCTATCTCTTTGACATGTACGTTCCAAATTCATTCTTTCTCCTAGATATAAACTCCACCTCATCTTTCTTTCTCTCTATCCTTGCTTTCAAGTTTTTTTCCCTCAGCATAAGATATCACTATCTTCATCCATCACCCTTTATTTAACATTAAATCTCAGCTACGATGACCTTTCTTCCAAAGCAGTGACTGGTCATCTCCACTGTGCTGGTATTTTTGGTTGTTTTGCCTTGTTAGCAATCACATTTCTGACACTGAGCATAATAGGCAAAGGTTGGAACACTGAGCCACACGCCCAGCTCTTGGCTATTATCTCAGACTTGGTCTCATTACTGTAACTCAGTCTGGTCTTGAACTTCTTATGTGAGCCAGGATAGTCTCTAACTGACACACCTCTTGCTTCAGGCTCCCTAGGGGTGAGATGGCAAGTCTTGAAGAACACGTTCAACTTGTTTTATTCGTATCTGTTCTCAAAACTTTTGTAATTTTTATGATTTCTATTTACTTAGGAAGACCCAGCTTTCCACAGGGACAAATCCTCTATAAGGCTATATAATTCTAATATTCTAATCTCTAAAAGACGTGTAACTAATACTGAATGGATTTAGTAAGGTGTGTGTGTGTGTGTGTGTGTGTGTGTGTGTAACTATAAAAAATAAAGAACAGGTCACACTATTCCATGTGAATAGGAAGAAAACTAGGGGAATCAGTAAGGATTAAGATGCGGCTGAAAATGATATTAATTAAATACTCCTATGTTAAATCCTAAAAAGCATTAAAATTTTGCAAAATAAAGCAACAAAGTTACTGAAACTTTCGAGAATCATGTGGGATATGGCATGGAGGGGCTAGGAAGTTGGTTCAGTGGGTAAAAGGCTTGTTGTTTAAGTGTAAATTCCTGTGTTCCCATTTTTAACCCTATGTAACGACTTCAGCATGTTTGCATGCTGTGCTAAGCACTGGCTGTTGGATACAGAAAGGAGCCCGTGTGTGCAGGCTGGGTGAGAGGATGGATAGCTGATTGATCACTAAATACACATTGTCTGACCAGTTTAGAGAAAATGGTGAGCTCAGTATGGTAAGACTGAAAGAGTGTTTCCGAAAATTCAGAGGATACTTGATTGGCGAATGCATCCTACCATCAATTTCTGGCATCTGCATTTACACATATTTAAGTAATCCATAACTGCTACAAACTTGCATATATGTATACTACACAGAAACACACATTCACACCCAATACATATAGTTTTAAAATTTGCGAATGAAACTTCATTATCTCAGTAGACAATTCCTGTAAGAGAATACTTACTTCTATTTCCAACACTTGGTACAATGTTGTAGATATTAGTAATTCTATGCATAGTTTAAATATGATCGATATTGACTGTTTAATGAATATGCAAAAATGTAAATATTAATTATTCAATAAATAATGATTATTTTTAGAATAAAAATCTCATGCACGCATCTATTGAACAGAAGAGGCCTCAGCTAAAAATGCATGCGTTAAATATTTTAGATTTGGCTTGCCAAATATGGAAAAGAGAAACTGCCTCAAAATATCAAGGGAGAGATAATAAACAAGTAAGAGCAAAATTCCACATTCCAAAGCAGATACCTTTACTTATATATTCAACATCAGGATGGGACTGATTTTATGTATCCTAATTGTGTGTGTGTGTGTGTGTGTGTGTGTGTGTGTACGTATGTATGTATATATATTTGAATGGCGCATTAATATATAAGCCACAGTACACATTATGAATGATACTAGTAACTGCATTGGTTTTTATTTCAGTAGGCTTTGTGTATACTGGCAGACATGTATTTCTTATATGATATCATTAACAGCTGCCAGCAAATTTAGTGTCAAAAGCACAAACCATTATAACAATTGTAAAGTGTCTCAAGGACTCTCGTCAGAAATTATTAAGACAGCATTCAGAGAGTTCTGACCTTTGCAAATCATTAAATGAAAAACTACTGATGAGATGTTACCTTCCTGTAGCCAATGCTTATTTTCTATTTGGCATAACAAGGTCCACACTGTTACAGCAGAGTAATCACTTTTGCTTAGTAATCATAATTGCATACTGACAGGTTTTATTGTGTGACTGAAATCAGAGGAATTTAAGCAATTATTGGGGCATTTTCATAGGAAAACTAATAGGGACATCATTGTATCCTTTATGTCACCCCTTTTCAATTTTCTCTTCTGTGGAATGAAAAGCCAAGGCATAAGAAGCAGCAACACATCTAGATGCCACACTTCACTTTATGGTGAAGAAATAGCTCCAACTGATGCTTTAGGTACAAATCAGTAAATTATTTATTTAAGTAAAAAAATTCAATCCATTCAGTAAATGTTTTAATTATTCTTTTCAACATAATCTAATAAAACATCGATATTGATAGATATGTTAAATTATTCATCCATGTATTCAAAATGTAAGTATGGAGATTGGACCAACATGTAGCAATACAGCTGGGAATTATCACCCACAAGGCAGTCTGCTCTACAAAATTAAAACTATGTAAAGTTTTTGTGATCTTGCTGCAATATACCAAAATCACTGTCATTGGTTTTGTGAGACAAACAGGATAGCAATAAGTGTATAGTTGTTTAAATGCAAAGCTTATTGTTATTCACACCATTTATCAATAATGCATCAATTCAAACAAAGTACAGAATATCCTCAAAACTAGTCTGCCCTGTCACTTTTGTAGATATTTCTCATTGTCCCTCGATTGTATCCTTGAAATATAGTACCTAGGATGCACATTTCCTATCTATTTTCCTATTACTTTTGAGTCACCAAATAAATTGAAAGAGAAACCACCAGTTCTCCTGATAGGGGATTGCTCTCATATTTCTTAAGTTTTGCAGTTCCACTTGAGTTGAAGAGCATTAGCTGCTGGTTTAAAAAAAAAGGGGGGGGGGTGTTCAAAGTTACGGATTTTAGCACTTTGTTGACCGAGGATTCGGATACTCAGCAAACTTGACTGGAGCTTAGAAAGTGACAGATGCATGAAAAACTGAAAAATAGGACACACAACTGTAGGCTCAGCCGATAAACTTCTGCCAGAGACTGACGACTGGGAAAGTGCTGACACCAAGAGAAAGAAAGGCAGGAGGGAGAGCACACAACTCATTTCTACTGTCTTCCTCTCAGCAGGAAGTGTGATCCCATTGATAGCACATTAGTATTGGTCTCTCGGTTGGGTGTTCTCTGTATGTATCAAGGGCAAATCACAATAATCTAAGGTTAGATATGATGGTTTTCTTATCCTTAGTGCACATGATGAAGATAATTGAGGCAATCATTAAATCATATAGTACTGTTATCTATACAAACTGGAACTATGCATTTAAGAACTTGTTATGATGTACTCTGGTGTCAAAGAAAAGAGCAATATGTCATCCCACACCATCATCTGCCACTATCTATGTTGGATAGTTATCTGCTAATGGGAGTCAATCTAGAGGGAAACCTCAACATTCAGGATTTACTTTTCATTGGATTTAAATTGTCTGTTTTAGAAAGGTGTTTAAATTTGAAGAGCAATGGGTTTTCTCATCCTTCAAATTAGGATAGTGCCTCCTCGATCCACAGGGTGTAGAGAGGACAAAGTACTAGTTGAACCTAAGCATTCATGTCTCCAAAGAGGCTGTGCTTCTTGAGCAACAGAACCGTTCTTAGTGTGCTGGTGGGCACAGCTCCTAAAAGTCTTCTCAACTGTTTTAATCTATGGTGAAGACATATTTTATGAGAATGAAATCCAAATCGCAATCTCTATGACCTAAGTGCAATAAAAGGTAAATTTGATCTTTGAACACTCCCTGGAAGGTTTTCATTTTCTCTTCTTTGAAAACAGCACTAAAAAATAAGAGTGAAACACAGAATCAGTATGCATATCAGTCAATTATTTCCACAACCCTAGAAACTGTGTGCACACATATTTGCTCATTTTGCCCTCTACAAAAGGACTTTTATCCCTACTTACATGGATTTTTTTTTTGTTCGCCATGAATTTTTAAATTGGTATGACTTCAAATGTTTGTTCTCTAATTTTATAAACAAGGTACATTTTAGTTCTGTCATTTGTCTCCACTTGATATGTTAAATGTGACCCTTTGATTCCCTGAGGAAACCTAATTAGATACTAACCAGTAGTGGTTGGGACCTCTAAAACACACTCTCTTCCATTTGTAATAACCATTGAAATGACATATTTAATGGAAGCCCCTCTATTCTACAGGTACATGGTTTCTTAATTGCTCTGTCTGTAGTTTTGGCATGCATAATAAACAGGCCACCCTTTCTCCTGAAATTGATGTCCCTATTAGCCTCCTTCTGCAGTAGCTATTAACCACAACTAAAATGTAAATATATAAATCAAAATAAGTGTTCCATAATGGAGATCATAAAATCTACTACATAAAATGACTTCATATAAATATGCCGAACTACACCAGCAGCCAAAATATTAAACTTTATACTGAAAAAAAATTACAAGAGAGCCCAGCCATGTAGAATCAAACCAAATGAAATATCGCTATAATGATTTTTCAAGGTCAAAGAGTCATGAATGAGGAAATGACAATTTTGAAAATATGCTCCAGTGGAAGACATTACATCTCTCATGTTGAAAATTTCTGTGAACAATAACATGTGGTGTAATAATTCATGAGCAAAAGAAAAGGTGCAATGAAAAGTATAAAAATCATTGTGAGAGTAAAAAAAAAAAAAAAAGAGGCAACACCGTCACACTTTCATTGTCCTAATTCCTTTATGCAAACGTATACAGATTGTTTGAAGTAATTTGAGTCAATTCCTGTATCCTCACAAACAGGATAAGAAACAAAAGTAACAAGTAAGGATACTTTCGGAGGTAGAGATCATTTTAGATATGCCTGACAAACTTGTGTACTTTAGTTTATTCTAGAAAATATATATTTAAACATCCCTTCCTGGACCACATTAAATGACACTGGTGATAATGCCAGAAGTCTTGGAAATATTTTCACTGTTGAAATTATAATTAACCAAAAAAATTAAGAATGTTCAGATAACTTTTTAAAAATGTGTCTTTAGTGTTTCAAGTTTCCAAATAGATAGAATTTCTATATCTTCCAAGCCTATGGATTCAATCATAATATAAATTATATCAGTCAGAACTGATACATTTTATGTGAAATACAATAAAAAATTTCTTATATGTGTGTGTGGATATAAAATTAATATTTTCATTTTTATTAAAATATTTAATCAATTTTCCAACATCATATCAATTTAATACATCTATTCATCCTTCCTAAATTATTTTCATTTATCTATTTATTGCAATTTTATTTTCTGGCTGAAAATTCTCTTACAAATTTGCTTGACTCCAATAATACAGTCGTTTTTATTGTGCTATCTTTAGTATCATTGTCTGGCACCTGGAAGATATTCAATAAATCCTTATGAAACAAGTATATGTCTGTTATTGCAATGATATATGTGTGGAAAGGTCATTAAACCCCACAGAAGTGCTAAATACTGTCATGTTCTAAAGCAGACAGGCTGGTGGAGTAGGTGGAAATTGTTTGCTAATGGGTATGGATTTTTTTCCAGGATCATACAACTGTGTTAACCTGGAAAGTGGTGACAATTACACAACCTCAGGAACATTAAATTTTTGAAATATGCAGGGTAAATGAGTTTGTCTAAGGTTATATAAATCATATCACAATCTGCCGAAGTCTAATTATTAATATGCATTTCTATTCTCTCAGCTTTAACAGTCTGTCTCCCAAATATTCAATTCATATTGACAGTAACTAAGAAGGTTCAGAACAGATCCTTTAAGTAGAAATGAAAAGAACTACAAAATGAGAGGTTTCTTTTCCCTGTCAGGAGCTCTGCCTATATTTGATCAATTTCCTTGATCTATAAGCTGTAGTATGTACACACTTTGCAGCCAGAGAAATTTCTACATTTTTACAGCTCTAATTTGGTATTGGAAAATGCAGTCAGTGCTACAAATCTTTACCATAAAATGAATCATGCTTACAATTTGTTTCCCAAAGAGACCATGAAACTGAAACATTTGAATTCAAGAGAGCAAAGCTTTTTAAATACATTGTGTCTAGAAATGGTTAAGAATTCCAGAAAGAATTTTAAGATCCATGTCATAGTTTCACCACTCTAATGTCACTGGCAAGTCGATACAATTTCATGAATGAGTTTGAATAAACATCAAGACACTATGATGAATAAACTAGACAATCCTTTGTGATATAAAGGTTTTCTGGATGGTGAATAACAAGGAGATTAGCATTAACCAAACCATCTGTTGTGAGTTGTCTGTCTCTAAGATGATACATCGCAAAGGAGAATTCCCTGAAGTATGATGTTATTGAGATGCTTTTAACACAGTGTTTATCCGTACTTTTCAAGGGAGCAAGTTTAAGATGGAAGCAGGCCCATACACTTGTGAAGAGTAAAATGAAGTGCATTGCTTCGAACTCAAAAAAGAAAAGTTTTCATCAGGAAGCCAAAGAATCATTTAATTGCTGTATGATTTCCCACAAAGATTTCAATCTCACTTCACAGAAAATGAATTATAGTCCGTGTACACCCAAGAAGTGAAGCACGCCAGGTGCTGCTATGAAAACTGACTCAATGTGCCTCCCAATTTGTCCTCAGTCTCTTTGAGTTTTAAATGCCTACCATTTCAAGCTGTGCTTCAGAGAGCTAGATGACATAAATCTCATACTATCCACCATCTTCCCACAAAGATCCTGAGAAATGTAGCTCACACAGGCAGTGTCATCAATATTCAGCTGGATTCGGATCACAAGATGAGCTGATGCGTTTTATTCCACGTGCTCGTTCAGTCAATTTTGATTTTTAAAACTCCATCTGGAAACCCACAGTGAATCTTATACCCCATAAAGTCATCTTGAGAGATGTCTGGAGACCAAAGGTTGTACATTTCTCATAGTAACACAGAAAAGTATTCATTGTTTTAAAGTAAATGAATTACATTCTTGCTCCTACTTGGCTAATTTTTTTAAAATAAAGTTTCCTTGGGTGTTTGAAATTTATAATGTGTTTCTCTGGTGTAACTCATAAAATGATTATCTTAATAGAGCAAGAAATGTACAACTACAAATTCAGACAATCCACTTAGACATACTTATATAATAGGCCTTGCTAAAAAAAACATGATTAAAAAGTCTAATTTTAAAAATGAGTTCATACTGACATAAGAACTAATAGACAGAGAAAATTATTTTAAAACTCCAGAAATTATATATATATATATATATATATATATATATAACATTACAACATAGACTGAGAATATATATATAGTCCCATTAGAAAGACATCAACTGGTGTTCAATAAAACTCTGAGAACACAGAATATATAGTTCCATTAGAAAGAAGTGATGTCTTCGACAAAAAATATGTCTTGCCTATAATATATTTAGGAGCAAAAATACTCAAATATTCAGGGACTAAGGGAATGGTCTACAAATAAGAAGCCCAATTTGAGACCCATGGGCAGGAACCAATCCCTGACACTATGAATGTTACTGTCCTTTGAGAGGAACCACTCAGCAGTCAATGGAAAGAGCTGAATAGACTCACAGTCAAACATTATGTGGATCTCAGGGAGCCTTGGATAAGAGTTGGGGGAAGGACTGAGGAATCAAAAAATGACAGGGATTTCACAGGAAGACCAACAGAGTAAACTATCTTGAGCAGTTGGGGATTCCCAGAGATGAACAGCCAACCAAAGTGTGAGCAAGGACTGAACCTAGGCTCTGCTCACATATGTAGCAGATGTGCAGCATGGTCTTCATGTGAGTTCCCCAACAACTGGTGCAAGACTGTTGCTGCATCTATTGCCTGTCCCATTCCCCTAACTGGGCTGCCTTTTCTGGACTCAGTGTTTGAGAATGAGCCTCAACCTTCAGTGAACTGTTGTTCCCAGAAGTGGGAATATGGGGTTGGGGGTGTTAGGGGTACACAGAGGGGGCTCCTTTTTCTCAGTAGAAAAGAGGAGGGGAAATTGGGAGGACCTGAGTGAGTGGTGCTAGGAGGAAAGGGGGACTGATATTTGGATGTAAAGCAAACAAAGTAATAAAAAATAAGGAATTAGTGTTTTTCAGACAATAAAACAATGTAGGGTGAAATAAAAGCATTCTAATCCATTATACAAAAACAAAAATATCCAAAAAAAAAGCAACAAGAAAAGCAAAGCAAAAGACTACCTTAAAATATATTAGTGACCCACAGACCCACCTAGAAATATCAAAGTACAAAGTTATACTTTGGGATTAGTTATTCACTAACAGATAGAAGAGGCAAAGATTCAAAAAATAACAAAAGCAAAATTGAGCAGACAAAAATGAAATCAAACTTAAAAACAAACAAGCAAACAAACAAAACCCAAAACCAAAACACACAGCAAATGAATTTAAAGGTGTCAAAAGAAGAATTACAACAAGGGAAATATATTACAGGTTATGCACCAAATAAGTGGTCATTACAGATAGTACATGATGAATTTGAATAATTTAATACTTAAGTTTAAAATTTGCAAAGTGATTTAAATCAACACTTTCCTGAAGAAGAAGATATGTAAGAGGCTACCAAATATGAGAGTTTAATCTAGCCAGGTAGAAAAGTACAGTGAGTTAACAGATTTTAAAAGAAAAACTAGGACCATTTAATCACTAGGCAAAGAAAAATGCTGGCGAAGATACAGAAAAAATGGAAAGTCATACCCTGTTATTGATAGTATAAGGAAATGTGATTATGTAAAATATCCTTGTGTATTGTACGTATCTTCACAGTAGCCAAGGCAAAGGCAAAAATTCAAACAAGATGTCTTTCTAGTGATGAGGAATTTTTTAAAACTGATGAATATGCACTTTGGAATAATATTCCACACAGAGAAAATGAAATTCTATTGTTTGTTGCACCAAGGGTGGGACAAGTGTAAGTTGTGAAAAGTGAGTAAAGGCATAAAGCCAAACACCACACATTCTGAGCATGGAGAGAAAGAACACAAGACCACCAAGAAGCCCAGAAAAGCATTATAAACTACAGAAAGCCAGGACCATTATGGAGGAGATGTAGGGAATATCACAATAGAAGTTAGGAAGGTGTTCCAGTGTTTTTGTCACAGTAACATATTTTCTTTGCTTTTTAAACTTTGAAAGATTATATTTTACTTTATTGTTTGGGAATTTCACATAGGATATTTTTAATCTTATTATTTCTAGACCCTCAAATTCAATTCAATACCCACTTATATCCAACTTCATGTTGTTGTTCTCCCTTAAACACACAAGTGCCCTCCTAGAGATAAAGGAAAGGGAGGAGAGGGCAGATGTAGGATGGGGTTTTGTAGAGGAGTAACTGGGAAGTGGGATATAATTTGAGATGAAAATGAATGGAATGAATAATGAAAAATAAAACACACACACACATACACACACACATACAAACACACACACACACACACACACACATCCCCTAAAACATATGGGTCAAGTATGTATTGGTCAACAATTTCTTAGTATGGTGAATACCCTGGAGTGCAATTTATATACACAGTGTTTCTCCATCAAAGAAAACTGGTTTTTTTTCATCTAATCAGCAGACATTGGTAAAGAGTTTCTTGACTAGAGGTGAGATTTACTGCCTAGTTATTTTTCTTTGTGCTGAGACTTTGTTTGGCTTTAGCTTGTGTACATATTTTACATGCTTTCCCTCTGTGTTTTATATATATACACAGAGAGAGAAATAGATAGAGAGATAGAGATATAGATAGATATAGATAGATATAGATATAGACAGATATGTATGTATGTTGTATATATATGTTGTATATATACATATATAAGCATATATAAATATATATGTTGTGTCTGCATGCAAAATCTTCCAAATAAAATTCTCAGTCCCAGAAATATGTTACATCATTTTGAGTCATTGGTCAAATGAGTCCCCTAGGGCTACCATACTGGAGGCTGTTGCCAATGCTATTAATTTCCCCCATGAAACTTAACAGAGAGACATTTTTGCTGAGGACATCACATATTTATGGCTGACAGAAACTCTAGCTGGTACTCAATTGGAAGCTCTGTCCTTATTGGTTACCATTCATTTTGCTAGAAGATGCTATAATGAGCAGGTATTGGAGAGAAAAATAAGCATCATTCTCACACACATTTTACCCTGAGAGCTATATCAATGATCTGCTTGTCAGATATGTCCTCTGGTGGCATTGTCACATGAATCTTAGAGTGATCAATCACTTTTTCATTGACTTAAGACCCATTGCATGAGATCAACACAAACCCTAAATGTTTAGTTAGCCCAAGAAGTAAGAGTAGATATGTGTGGATTAGGAATAAAGCTTCTTGAATTAATTTGCCACATAGTGCTACAATTCCCTCTAATGACATACTGTTTACATATAGTTGGATGCATCCCTCATCCCTCTCAGAGAAGTCTCTTCTTGCAGTAGATAATAATAAACAAAGAAACACGTGACTGCAAACCATCAGAAAGCATGAAATTGTGGAATGTCCAACACTAGAGAGGATAGCTTTACCTCACATCTTTCTTCAAGACTATGACTATTTGTAAGAGAAGGTGGCAGAAAATGTTTACAATTTTAAGTAAAGAATTTTCAAATAACAAGCATTGGCTGTCTTCTCTCTCTCTACCTCTCTCTGAAACATTTTTTATTTTTAATTAAATGTAATTGTAACATTTCCCCTTTGACTTTAATCCTTTTAAACCTGGCATGTATTGAAACCTGTTCTTTCTCAAATTCATAACTCTAGCCTCTCTCTCTCTCTCTCTCTCTCTCTCTCTCTCTCTCTCTCTCTCTCTCTCTCTCTCTCTCTCTCTCTCTCTCTCCATATATATATATTGTATATACACATATATATCCTTTTTAACTCAGAGATCTGTCTGTCTCTGCCTCCATACTGCTTGGTTGGTCTGCTTCTGGGACACTTCTCCTCCTAGTCAGTAGCCTCATCCAGCTTTAATATGTTGCCTTGATATACATGGGAGGTCTGCCCTTTTTTGAAGGGAAATAGTAGATGAATGAACCTGGAGGAGAGGGGAGATATTAGGCAAAGACTGTCATAACAGAAGGTAGGGGAGACTGCAATTGGGATATAATATTTGATTGGAGAAATATACATAAATAAGTAAATACACTTGAATTTTGTAGTAATAAGAGGTAGAGTAGAATTACTTTTCTAGAAGATTAAAATATGAGATCATTAATTAATAATTCACCAGCCACTCTACAGTCTATGAAATTGAGAAATCAAGTGTAAAAAATTGTGCAAAATGAAAAAAAAAATGATGTGTTAGGCTCATGACCTCCATATATTTTAATATTATTGAATGTGTGTGTGTGTGTGTGTGTGTGTGTGTGTGTGTTTCCAGGTCCAAAAGTCACCCTTCCATTTGAAATGTATAAGAAAAATGAAAATTCCCTGGTACCCAATACTTTTGATTATCAATAAGAAATTAAGGTGGGTGAGTTAACCTTCCAACATCTATAGTTCCAGCAACATCCTGAATATGAATAATTTTAATCTAGTTATATATAGTGACTTCTATCCTGTATGTACATTAGATATTCTCATTATTATATTCATTCTTTACTCACTGTACTTTATGGATTACTGTGAATGAAGATTCTTTCTTACCTTATTAATCTACTTTATAAAGTAAATTAATTTTCCAAAATAATATTTCATATGTTCACTTAAGAATCTATGAAGTGCCAAGATTGGTGTCTTATGTCTTAAACAGCAGGAATTAGGCCCCTATGGCAGGAGAATTTCTTTGAGCTTGAGTACAAACTGGGCTAAATGAAACATGTCTAAAACATAAATAAATAGCTCTAAATGATAATTTCAGAAATCAGATCCCTTAGTAATGTCTTTTATCCACTGATGTATGGTTACAACATAGTTGCACTTGCTCAAAAGAGGTGGTAATACTGACAACAGGTAGAAGCTGTGATAGTGGTCTCAGGTATACTGCGAGAGAGCTTCAAAAGTGGCTTAATGGCAGAGGCCCTTTTCCCTTTAAACGTCTAACAATCACAGTGAACTGTTTGTGGGCTCAGAGGTGAACAAATGATCTTGGAACATGAATATGTGACCAACAAATTCAGTTTCAGTTTTGACCTAAGACAGGGGAACTAAGAGGTATCTTTTAATTCTTTTGTGGTCAACCTCTGCATTTCAAGCTGAGCCCATTAAATGAGAGATTTATCTTGGGTCAGCTCTGCTAGGTTAACACACTGTAGCTTGGTGATGGAAGCTCGCTCTATTCTAAATTACATCAAACACAGACCTCTTACTTAAAAACACTATTGATGAGATAGGAGCCAGAGAAAGCATTCACAAGTCTCAGCCCACACATTAAATACATGGTAGATCATGCCCTGATGCCTTTATTCAGATATTGCAGTAGAGTCAGGGAGAAATAAACATCAATGAACTAAAAATAGAGAAGTAACATGTCATGACACATTAGAGGGTAGGAAGATCAGTGACAACATATTTTAGCAATGTTAATTCTTAGAGAGCCAAGATAATAATTAATATATAAATACACATAGACACACACAGATACAGGCACACATACACACTTGAACAGGTTTAAAAACATATATGCAAAAACATTATACAGACTGAATGAGTTATATTTGGAAATACACACACACACACACACACACATATGTTTTTCCATGTTATAAAAATTAGTATGTAAACGGTCCATACATTTGCAGGACAGTGACAGAAGAAGTGGAAGAAGTGGCATGGTTTAGGGGAGCAAATAGAAAAGAAAATATAATTATATTACAATCCTAAAATTAAAATAAAAACATCAGCTTATATCTCAATGTTAAATTACAGATTATTTTAGCTGACTTAAAATTTTAATCACCGCATGCCATTTTGAATAAAGTAACTACTATGGAATAAAATTCATACATATGTATTTCCATAAAGGAGATCTTAGTGTATTTCAGAGCAACACATGGATAATGTGTGTTTTCTTCCTCATGATACCCCAGCCTTCTCAGTTGCAAAGATTAGTTTACAGATGATCTACAAACCTATTACATCACATTTGCATACACTACCTTGGCTATGGAAGTGATGTGACATTATTTTGTTTTTTACGTGATTAATTATGCTAGCACTGTATGACTGGAAGTGCTATAAATTGTAGCATTAAAAAGTAGCTCCAAGAAAATATTTCACAATATTCAGATAACTAGGGATGTAAAGGTAGGAATTTTTTAGCATAGATTAAAAATTCATGAATAATAAACATTTAAAAGGAAAACTTATCATAAGTTACCAGTGAAAGTAAATTGGGTAGGGCAGATAGCTCAGTGGGTATGGTACCTCATAGATTGTGACTACTTAAAAGTCTAGTTAGTGAACATGTACTAATCATCATGCTGAAATGGAGAGGTGATGATTCTGAGGCTTTTCTGGTTACCCAGACTAGTCAAAATGGAGAGCTTCTTATTCAGTAAAAGATCCCATTTCAAAAAGACATCTGAGGTCAACATTTGGTCTCTATGGCTATGTGAGTGGACCTTCACTCACATGTGTGCACATGCGTACATGTCCCCTAATCTCAGACAAATTGAGATTAATGACTTAAGTACTTACACTCTCTGTATTACTTTCTGTATCTGTCCTCTCTCTGTCCTTGTCTCTGTCCCTGTCCCTGTCCCTCTCTCACTCCCTCTTCCTCTCTCTCTCTCTCTGTCTCTCTCTCTCCTCTCTCCCCACTTTGTCTCTAGTGTGTGTGTATGTGTGTATGTGTGTGTGCATTTGAACATGTATGCCCTGAATATTAGTATTCAATTAAAAAAGAAAAAAGAAAAGAAAAACTCACTTCTTTCTTTCTACCATGTAAGACATTCATTAAACTCATGTTCTCAGGGTTGGTGAAAAGTGATTTTACTCATCTAGATGGTGACAGGCAATATATTTTATTTATTAAATTATGAAAGCTATCAGTTCTTCAAACTAAGTATTAAGGCACACATCTATAAAAATAGCAGTTAGGAGATAGATAGTGGTAAATTATGAATCATCCATCCTCAGTGTCAAATGAGTTTGAGGCTAGCCTGTGGTACACAATTTGTGTTTAAAAAAAAGAAAATAGAAAATGTATCAAAAGACATTTCTTTTCTGGACAGAGTAATATAGCTTATTTTTAAAATATGTTGAAAGTAAAATATAGTATGAATAAAAGACAATTAATATAAAATCAAAAGCACAAAGACACTATGGAAAAGCATTTTGTTAAATTCAACATCTATTATACATCCTTTTTACTGACTAGCATCTTGTAAACCCTTTAAGCAGAAACTTAGGGAAAAAAATCGAAGTCAATGCATTGTAAGCCTTGGAAATGGAAGCCCACCTCAGTACACAGGAAATTTATGTCGCTGCTCTTGTCACTACATGCTTACAGCTAGGAGGACATTAGTGTCTTCTTTCAGAGCTCTGAATCTCAGGGTATGTCTCATAATTGGCAGAAGGATGGTCAAGTGCTGTGCCTGAAAAGGAGCTCCCCGGAAAGACAAGTGTGTGTGTGTGTGTGTGTGTGTGTGTGTGTGTGTGTGTGTAGGCACACAGGATAGTGTGTGTCCATGTGTTTCTCAGTCTTTCAATGAAGTAGAAAACAAATTTGGTTTCTAACAATCCTTTCTTGTGGGAGAGAAAGCTATAGCACAACAGAAGTTAACTTGCCAGTAAAATACCTTAGATACTTTAATATCAGCACCCTGCCTAAAGCTAAAATTCAATGCCCACTCTACATTTACAAATGGGGAAAGCCAAACAGCCAGAGTACAGAATTTCTTGAATCTTGACTCTTGTAGTGTCCCTTCTGCTTGACCAATGCTAAGTTATTTCCTTCCTTCTGAAATATTTTCCTGCACCTCTTCCTTAAACCCGCTCTGTTATTTGATATTCTGAAACACCTGCCTAAAAGGGGAAATCTGACCACACCCTCTTCACTTTTCTGCTACAATAACTTTGTAAGAAATCATTTCTTGCTTGACAGAATTTCCCTATGGCACTGGACCACCTTCACATTGCCATCTATAATTTTTCTTCTGTTTGAAACAATCTCCCTCATGCCACTCCTGTTAATGACTGAGGTACCCCCTGATGGTGCTTAACATTTAATAGTGCTAGAGCTTCGCATTTGCCCAAGCAACCTTTTCCATTTACCTTACCTCAAAGGCCTTCTAATTTTTCTTCAGAGACAGAAATCCTTTAAGCCCATTGTATCCTTAGGCTACAAATTTACTGAGATTTAGGTTTCCAATAAGGGTGTCGAGATGAATGCCACCATCTCATTTATGAATCAATTTTTGCCCATCGGCTTTTTACTGTTATTACTTTTTATTTTATTTTGCACTCAAAGGAGAAAAATCATACATATACACATATAAACACATACACACATGCCTTCAATGTACATGTGTAGATATCTACATATATTTTCCACTTGTACAAATTGTTAATTGCACATGGATTGTAAACTAAAGAAATTTTATATGAAAAAAGTGCACATAACATGTATAAACTCCTTTCCAAACATCTGTCATGCATTTCCATCCAGTTCACTGGAGAAAGACATACAGAATAGAGCTTTTGTGTGCTGCATTTATAACTGATTAACAGAGCTTTCTTGCTGACTATAGGCCACAGTCCTCAATATTGCAGCTGGCATGATCCATTTCATGTAACAAGGTACTTTTGGGTTCTAGTGAAGGCAATACATTGAACTGTAGAAATGACAGAAAAATAATAGTTATGCCAGGGAAATTACAGGAGTATGAAATTATTTTTGAAAAGATTTCAAAGAAAATGGGGAAATGTTGACTTGTAATTTTGTGATCATTAATCCTTCAAATAGGTTGCCAATGTTCCTTTTGTTTTCATGATTATTAAATGTTTGCTTTGCCTAAACCAGGATATGAAGATTTAATGATAGGATATCACTTTCTTGTTAGGAAAAAAATAAGTATGCCCTGCCCTTGATGCAATTAATTGAAAAGTTATAGCATGTAACATTGTAAGTAGAATGTCTCTGTGCTTATTTGATTTTTTGATCTCACAATTCTTTATGCCATTAATACCTGTGGTGTAATTGGTACAATGGGTGCACGCGCGCACACACACACACACACACACACCTTAAAGGTTCTGTCAATTATAACTCAATTTTAGGTTTGTGTCCCCAAGTGTACTGAAATGTGAAATTTTAAATAGCTGCATGCCAATATATCTAGAACTATATGATTTGACAATTTTTCCATGTGTGGCCATAACTCAAAAATTTCAGATGATCCTTGTGAAGGTGATCATCATGGGGATACAAAAGAGAGGAGATTTCTGTGGGACCTGGTAACAGGCTCAATTATGAGTTCTTTATTCTTTCTTCTACTATACCAGCTACTTTTTTCTTTATTTTTTCTTAGATATTTTCTTTATTTGCATTTCAAATGCTATCCTCATTTTCCCTCCAAAATTACCCTATCCCACCCCTCCTCCCCTACTCACCAACCCACCCTCTCTCTCTACCCTGTCCTGCAGCTGTTTTTTTTTTTATTGTAAAAAAAAGTTCATTCATTTCCTGTGTATCACAAATGAATTTGTTTTGGGTTGTTTCACTCTTTCCTATTCTTATCCCTGTATATGAACCTTATTATTTAAACCTATCAACCAATCAAAACTGATTACATTTATATTCCATAGTGTTTGTTTAATTGCTACATGATAATGTTCATATTTAAGGTTTGCATAAGAATGTTTTGAATTAATAAAATTCTCATAATATAACTCCAGATTCTAGGGTTCATAAGAATTTCAGGTTCAAATTAAGCATGGGGACATCTCTAAATTCGCCTTATTATTGAGTATTACAAGTTAGGTGACGCTCAATAGCCAATAAAAACTTGTCTATATTGATTTCTTTTTAATATTTTTATTAGACTAGTTTATAATATTGTAAAGATCCATTGTCACGAAGCTATGACGTATTGATCTATCTTGGCAGTTTTTTAATTAATTTATTCATATCTGTTTGTATACCATGACTGCATGGGTACCACTGTTTATAGAAGAGGGTACTGGAGCTTTGGAGCTGGAGTTACAAACAGTGTGAGCCATATTACACGGGTGATGGGAACCAAATTTGGCTCCTCTGGAAGAGAAACATGTTGGTTTTCTCTATGTCAACTTGAAAACAGCACAGTCATTTATATGGAGACTGTCAACTGAGAAATGCTCTCCATAAGTTTGGCCTATTAGCAATTCCTTAGGGCATTTCATCATTTCGTGGTTGATACAAAAATCTTGGATTCACTGTGGTTGGATGACACAACCAGGCGCATATCTTGGTGAATATAAATGAAAAAGCAGCTAAGCAAGAAATAATAAGGAAGACTGAAGGCAACAGCCTCCCAAGGCTTCTGTGTAAGTTCCTGGTTCAGTTATGTTTTTCCTATTTGTCATTGTTAACTTTCTTTCTTTCTTTCTTTCTTTTTCTTTCTTTCTTTCTTTCTTTCTTTCTTTCTTTCTCTTTCTTTCTTTTTTTTCTTTCTTTCTTTCTTCCTTCCTTCCTTCCTTTCTCTTTCTTTCTTTCCTTTGTTTATACTGAACTTTTTATTTATTTACATTTAAATGTTGTCCCCCTTCCTAGTCTCCATTCTGCAGCCCCCCACACATTTCCATATCCCCTCCACTTTGCCTCTAAGAGGCTGCTTTCCCACCTCACCTCTCTATCATCCCTTCTCTGGGTCAACAAGTTTCCACAGGACCAAGTGCCTCCCTCCCCACAATGCAAGATAAGGCCATCCTCTGCTACATATGCAACGGGAGCCAAGGACCCACACATGTAAACTATATCTTACGGAACTAGAAAATAATCATCCTGAGTGAAGTAACCCAATCACAAAAGAACACACATGGTATGCACTCACTGATAAGTGGATATTAGCCCAGAAGCTTGGCTACCCAAGATACAATACACAGACCACATGAAACTCAAGAAGAAGGAAGACGAAAGTGTGGATACTTTAGTCCTTCTTGGAAGGGGGATCAAAATACCCATGGAAGAAGATGCAGAGACAAAGTATGGAGCAGAGACTAAAGGAATGGCCATCCTGAGACTGCCCCACCTGGGGATTCATGCCATCCTTATAGAGTCACCAAAGCCAGACACTCTTATGGATGCCAACAATGTTTGCTGACAGGAGCCTGATATAGCTGTCTGCTGAGAGGCTCTGCCAGTTCCTGACAAATACAGAAGATGATGCTCACAGCTGTCCATTGGACTGAGCACAGGGTCCCCAGTGAAGGAACTAGAGAAAGGAGCGAAGGAGCTAAGGGGTTTGCAGTCCCATAGGAGGAACAACAATATGAACCAACCAGTACCCCCAGAGCTCCCAAGAACTAAACCCCCAACCAAAGAGTACACTTGGAGGGAGCCATTGTTCCAGCCACATATGTAGCAGATGATGGCCTTGTTGGACATCAATGTGAGAAGAGAGACCCTTATTCCTTTGAAGGGTCAATGCCCCAGTACAGGGGAATGCCAGGACAGGGAAGCAGGAGTGGGTGGGACAGTGAGCCGGGATCAGGGGGAGAGGGGGATGTGATATGGGCTTTTCAGAGGGAAATAATATTTGAAATGTAAATAAAGAAAATATCTAATAAAAAATTTTAAAAAACAGAGCTACATTATGTCAAATATATAAGAAAGGAGACCAAATCACAGTCTTGAAAATAATGAAGAAAATCAAAACATTAATTCATAAAACTAATTTTAGGGAGGGAGAATCTATCATACATATACATGTTAAGTTTAGTTTCCTTAGTGATCATGGATGCTAAGCCTTAAAAAAGATATTGCTTGAACTGAAATGGTATTATATTTTTATTCCTAGTTATTGTATATATAAAAATATATAGCATAGAAAATTTGTTTAACTAGATGGCAGTTTTTCCCGAAATAAATAATTTAATAAAAAATTAAATAATTTAACTTTCTAATATCTCAAAAATCATCCAAAAGTCCATTAAAATATCTATGTCTAGTATTTTTAAATCAGACAATTTAAAACATATATTTTAGTTATAAATTTGACATATGCATATCAAGAGAAACAAGATATTACATATATATGTTTGTAATCTTATATACTTGGTTTTCTTTGCAATGATGTCAAATTCTTCCTTGTGATTTTCTATTACTCTTGAGAACTTGAGGTATTACTAATATCAGTTAATATTCATATCTTTATTTATGTTAGTTTGATATTAATAAATAATTATTACATATGAATATTTAAATAATACAATATTTTTCAGAAATGGTTTCATTTTAATAGAGAAGAAATAATAGTAAAGCAAGAGGATTTTAGTTTGAAACTGTATCAGAATTACGCAAAAGGAGCTGAGAAAATGAATCAGAAGTATTGGTGTTTTCTCAGAAGCCCGGAAACATTGAGTACACCTTAGAACTCATAAAAATGGGAAAGAGAAAATAGTCCCAACAGTGTTGTCCTCTAACCTACACACATACTTGGTGAGACATACAAGTTCTTCCTTCCTCCACACACACCAAACAATACTATGAATAATAATAATTAATAATAATAATAATAATAATAATAAATAGTTACACAGACTATCTTTTCCAACAGTATAATTTAGATGTTAAGAATAAAATAAAAATATTTTCTGAACTTAAGGAAATCAGAAATTTGTTAGAATGTATAATCAAGAGTAAAGATTCATGAGAATAAAGTAAGGCAACACAGCACTATTCTTAATATAAGCACTTTCATATCATTGTTGACAACACTTAAGGAAAATCTCTTGAGTTTCGAATGCCAAAGAGGCCACAGAATCCAAATAACATCCTCTGAAGTGTTGTGTTGATAGAAAAGCTGTATCAAAAAGATGTGTGAATCTGACACAAATATCTTCTTTTAAACACAATTAGAATTTCATGGGGGTGAAAACAGATGTGTGTAGATGATCATTGATTAAGAGAGTGTGAAATATCACAGAATCAGGATTGTGATATTCTTTTCTGTCTTCCACATGTGAGTATACTATCATAGACGCAAGTTCATTCAAACACATATAGCACACACATGAATAAATACGCATAAAAACAAACAAATTCATGTAAATAAAAAGGTGATAAATGATAGATGGATGGTTAGATAGATAGATGATAGACACATGATAGATGATAGATAGATAGATAGATAGATAGATAGATAGATGATAGATTGAACTAACCAATTAAAATTTGTTAGACTATTCTTTGTTCATGAATGCATTATCTATGTATCTATCTCCCTATCATTCTATCTATTGAAATGCTCATATTAAAAAACATATTCACTCACTTATGGCAGTTTTTTGAAATACACATTGCTACATATATTCTATTTGTTTTTTATATCTAATTTCCTGTCTCATATTAAGTTTCTGAATGAATCGAATAGTTTTAAGGATGTGACAAAAATATTTCCATGGCAAAATTGCTATCTCTAACATGAAAAGTATTTCAAATGACCAAAGTTAACAAAAATATTTGAAATTTACTTTTTAGATTACACATATAATATTTTGTACTCCACTCCCATGCATGAAGATGGAAATTTTTCTTCTACTAATTTTCCCTAGGTAACTCTTGCAAGGCACTAATATAGGTGGCATACATGGTTTTAATTTTCGTTTGTTTTGGTAGCTAACCATGACAATTCTAAAATTAATAGTTAAATGTAGCTAAATGTAAATTAAATATAGACAATATTAAGGAAAATCAAGTTGAGAGAAATTGCTCAGATATAATGGTTTTATTCAATCCTGTGCTCAATAAATTAATACATATTTATCCTTTTGAAACTAAGTGAAGTGTTTGAGCCAGAAAGGTTAAAAATGGCTCAGGGAACAACTATGTTAAGTAATGTTTTAGGGGCTTGATTTATGCAACAAGTTCAGTTTAATAATGAGCAAAACTGCTAATCAGTGCCCACAGATATTAGATAATAAATTCAACCAGGCCAAATGGGTATTTGCAACACAGCAACTCCTGACTTAATGATTTAATTAATCTAAACATGCAAAATTTTGTTCTTGCTTAAATTTGTTTAGCACATGGCACATTAATGAAGATTAAACAGCTTGGGGTCTATTCCTAAATTTAAAATGAGTGTTAGGGAAAATGGAAATTACCTGATCTTATATAAATGCCTCATAAGAGTCTCATCATGGCCATGAGAGAATGAACTCATATATTTGGACATGTAATTATTTACCTTTCAATGGTAACTGAAATAGCTCTGATTTGTTTAATTCATCTATGGAACTGCTCTAAAGGAGAAGCATTTCTAGTCATAGTATCATTGAATTAGGCAATAACTAGCTATCCTCCAGCAGTCTGTGTTTTAATGACGAGTTCTCATAAACAACACAAAAATATGTAATTAATTTTTTGCATTATGTATAACTCAAATTTAGATCATTTCACAAAATGGATTATCAACATTTGCAAAACAAATTACCAATATATAAGGTATTATAAACACACTAAAATATACATATGTATTTTTCAATTAGTACACTTTTAATTAGCTTTCCACATATGTTTTATTAAAACATATAGACTATTTGAAAAACATACATCACATCTCTCTGAAAAAAAAGCTATATTATTTTTCTTTGTCATAGAAACAGTGTATTTGCTTCAAATGAAAATTTGCTAACAGAAAGAATATAATATTTGAAATACATCTGTGATAATATTTAGTACTCTAAAGATTGAGAGTATCTCTTAGTGAATTAATTAGGAAGAATTTTGAATTTCAGTGTTTTTTTATTTATATCTAGTAATCCTTCCTGAAAACAATCAAGTGTATTATAACAATTTACTGGATTTATTTTTCTCCTTCACCATGAGGAACTTGGATAACCAACTCAGGATGGCTTGGTGTTAAGTGCTTTAGGTTGCTGATCAATTTCTAAAGCTCTAGTTAATGATTTTTTTCTGCCTTGCACTATTGTTTTCATTTTGTAAAAGGTCTTGAGTTAGATAATAACTATCAGTGAAAAGAAGTTTTAGAAACAAAATCACATACTTCAGTTTCATCTGTTTGATTCTATCTTTAATATAATTTGCCAAAACTGTAGTGAAAGGATTTTTCTGAATGATTGCACATGAAACGATAAGACTCCTGACTTAATATCTTATATTTCAATGCTTAAGGTTACCTCTATGATAGTATTCACCCATTTGAGACCATGTATTATTGACATTTTCTTTTCTGGCATACATAAATTTTTAGTAAACTTAGAAGCAATTAAAATGACAAAGGATTATCATGAGAAACAGATCAATGGCTAAGAGCACCACTGTTCTGGGCTGCCAGGGTTTGTTTCTTAGCACTCAAAATGGAACCCACACTCATCTGTAATTTGAGGTCCAAGGGTTCCATTGAACTCTTCTGCCTTCTGCAATGAATGCACGCATGATATGAGACCTATATGGAAGCAAAATACCCATACAAATAAAGTAAAATCTACACATGTGCACGTGCACATGTGCAAACACATGCATGCACACACACTCGTACACACATGCATACACACTGGGTGGGGTCAGCATTTGAAAAGAACATGCAGTCTTAAATTGGAGGTAAGCAATTTTTCCATTCTGTGTTGCCTGAATTTCTTGGATTGGACGATCAAGAGTACCCTATGTCTTGCAAGCTCTCCAAGGTTATTTTACTTTCATTATCTTCAACATAAGCGTAACACCCATGATCAGAAAGATCCTTGACTTTAAAACTCAGAAGACAATTAAGAGAACAAATATTTACAGTTTAGAGTCTAATGGAAAATTGTTAAACAGTAGATGTTATCTGGTGTTTAATCATGCTTTTTGAGAAGGAAGAAAATCATGTTTTATTCTGTTGCTATTATATCTAATGACTATTTTTCTTATTTCTTAAAAGAGACAGAAAAATATAAACTAAAATGCTTTTCTAGCAAGACTATAATTATACGTTTTTCTTCTAACATTTTGAGGAAACACGTGTTTTATCTATTATATGAGAGCTTTGGAATTGGGACTGTTAAATATTCTCAGCACTCAATTCTTTCTTTGTTTGTTTGTTTGCTTAGTTTTTTAAGTTTCATCATTGTAGTCAACAATGTGCATGTGGGTATTTTTAGTGCAAAATAAAGGAGACCTTGTGTATGAAGATGCTGTCCAACTGGAGGATACTGAAAGTAACTGAGTATGATTAGTTTAAGCAAAGTTTATCATTCATGTTCTGTCCAATGAATGGATTTTCAGTAATATTTTTAAATTCATATAAGTATTTATTCCAATGCATATGGGTAAGCATCTGGGTTATATTTTCATACCTTTTATTTACTTTGTACTTCATTGACAGTTATCAGAAATATTTGCTTATCCATTTATATCCAATTGTATATGCAGATCCCCATGTTCTGGAGATAGTTATAATGATCTACAGAAACCAGTCAGGAAAAGTAAAACAATGAGTATCTAAAAGATAATTTCATAATTTATTGTAAACAGCTTTTTAAATTGGCTTCTCGCCTTTGTTGTGGCATTACTAAGTCCACGGAGTGCTGAAATTCATATCGAGTCTATCGTTCTACAGATTTTTTTTCTTGTAAAGTTCCCCATAGTTAGTCCTAGCTGTAACTGCTTTTCTCCTATTATTATTTGATATTTTGATTTATGCTTATAAGGATTAGTACATTTTGTCATCAATATTCTGCATGGTTGAAGGTGCATTCCAGTGTCCACTTTCCCACACTGAGGCCTCGGTTTGGCCTGATCCTTACTTGCATATTCTTTTTTCTACCCGTTTATGGTGAGCTTCTTTTCCCTTGTCAGCATCTCTCTCGACAGTTTAGACCCTCTTCAGAAAGCTGCCAAGGGAGGGATCCTGGGAGATTCTGTTTTATATTAGAATACTATTTCACACATTCTTTACATGGCAAAAATTCTAAAAGAGTGAGTGAAAGGTATATGTGGCTGTATTAATCATTGCTACTGTGTATATTCATTTCCATTACCTCATTTTTTTATACTAGAAGAAACAATTTCTATTCAAACTAAATAAATTCTCTACGACCTACATATAAAAGCTAATTTATATGGACTTATATGAAAGTAAGCATTGCATTTTTAATTCACTTAACTTACCCTACCACTCTTATTTATCATGAAATTTACAAATATTAATAAATAGATAAGTGCCTGCTGAGTTTTTCAGTGGTTACCAGAAGTATATAAAGAACATGTTAAAATATGCTAAATATCACTAGAGTTTATTTCATTTACTGATATACTAAAATAACTTTAAAATAATAAGAAAAATATATAAATGATAAAAATGATAAATAGTTTTCAGTGGAATCATCCAACAAAACTATCCATTATCAATAAATTTTTCAAATATATTTCTATAATTTTTTTTTATAAAAAGTTGTCTGTTGATAAGATCAACAATGTATCCCTTTCCATGGCTCACTTTCCTGAGTAATCCTGTGAAGAACTACTTCCTCTTAAGTAAGGCCATAAAGTACGAGTACTTGACATAAAGACACATTGCATGAACAGTGAGTTCATGAGGTAACTATATCTGGAAGAAAATTTAAAATTTGAATCAGTGAAAAAAAGTTAAAGTATCATTCTTCATTCTCTGATATTTTCAGTTTTAAATTAACAACAACAGTGTCCCATAGTTTGGGATAGAGTCGTGGGATCTGTGAGAAAGATACACGCAAGTGGAAGTGAAAACCATCATCTGATATTATGGACCTCTTGTGGCACCAGAAGGGCTGATCATTTGTATTACTTTTGTTACCTTATAGCATTAAATAACACACACGAAGAATATAAACTCTGGAAGGAATGTCACAGAAGACAGGAAAGAAATAAAGAGGAGCGATGTTCCAAGCAGATCTTAGAACTATTGAGCTCCGTGCTTACTAATAAGCCCTCATCTATATTTAAAAGTTAGTGTCTACTTCGCTGCCGTTCTTTGTTCGACATAGCCTTCAGCTAAACAGTAAATGAAGTGTCCACATGACACATTATTCAGAAAAGCTGACACTCTGATTATTTATTTAAAGAATTTTTTTATTCCTCAGTTTCATCGGATGAATAAACATGTTTCCCATACACTACCTTAATAGAGTTGATGGTACACAGACAATAAGTGTCACATCTGGCTTGGAAAGTCACTGCTTTCTTTCTACAGCACTTTCTTAGACTGTGCAGATTGGTTTGCACAGTATAGGGCCTCCTCATTTTTAGCTCAAAGTATCATAATGTGAGGTTGTTTTTATAAGTAGAATTATTTTTCTGCATAAAAAGGGGATTCACATCTTCAAGAGTGTGTCAAGACGTGATGGGTCTAACATGCACTTTAAGGCAAAGAAGCTAAAATGAAAAGGTCTTCCTTTGTCTCTTTACCAGGATGCAGACCAATAATTTATCAATGATCTTTTGGATTCAAGGCTGCAATTCCTTCCTTTAGACTTCTTGGTCCATCATTGGTTTTCTTGTATTTGCTAGTTGCTCATTAATTCACATTTCAAGTAGGTATGAGACTATCCGATGCAAAATAATACTCTGCTAAGCTACAATTTCAGATAAATAAAAATAATAGTTTAGAATAAATATGACCTATATCACTGATAGTCCATGTAAAAATGAGCATTGTTTATCTGAAATTAGATATTACGGGATAATACTGTTGTTGTACTGTTACCATTCTTTTAATAGAGCCATGAGAGTGAGTTGTCATTAGAGTTTAGGTGAACCATTTTAAAATATAAAACGTATTCCTCTTCAATATGACATTAAATAATAAATTATAATCATTTGGAGGAACTTGATGTGGTAGTGCTCTCCAGTAATCTTCAAATTTGCAAAATATATTTTCAACAGTATTATTTATTGAGAATTGCCCTCTGTTTTTCTTTTATTAAGGGCATTTCAGTGATGTTAGTCCTTGACAGTAAACTATTATAGGGACTTTACCATGTAAACTGCTGGTAGCTATGACAAATTTATTTAACTCTCAAATTCACTATTAATTTCTATGCTACTCTATTTAATTATATCTCATAAATTCACTGCATAAAATATGCACCTATATTTGTCTGTTCTCACAGTACTGATTAATTAGTCTCGGAATTTCTTTGAGTGATTGGCCAATGATCTAAGCACATTCCCAATAGGGTATTCTCCATATTATAAGTTGATGTAGAACAGAAAAAAAATTGAATATGTATGCATCTATATTACAATTAAACCAGCTCAAAATCTTTGAGGAGTAGAGTTGATCATTGACTGTTTCGCATCTTATTTTATTATTACTATGTAAGTGCCAATTTAATATTCAGTCATATTTTCCACTGACATATGAGAAAGGGAAAGCTTAATGAAATACTATGAATTATTAAGTGTTTTCTAAAACAAACTGAAATTTATTTATTTATACATTCAGTGCATTTAAACTGAACATAAATAGTAGGCATGTTTTATAAGAATAATAATTTAAGTTATAGAGTTTGTTAGTATCTATGTTTTGTGGACTAGATTTTTTAATAAAATGTAGGTATATGTTCACAAGAATTGAAGAAAAGACAGACTGACAAAATACAATATTTCTATGGAATTGAATGTTATATATCTATCACAATTAATTTTTATAAGTTTGTATAGTATTTTCTTATTATTTTAGCACTTAAATTCTTTGTAGTTTTGCATAATCTGATCCTAATTATCTAGAGTAACTGTTTTATAGCATAAAATTTAAGACCCGTACTGTAAGCCATTGAAAAACTTGAGATATTTATAAGTATATGAATATCTGCTTAATTAGTGAGAGAGTCCAAGTTAATATCGGGAAACAGATTTGCTTTCCCAGCACAAAGAAGCAGCAGGATGGTTAACGTTTTGTTCGGCTTGCTGGGAATGAGAGGGCAGGTCACATCACTCACTCAAACCTCCAATTCCCCAAACTAATAGTGCTAGGAAAGAGGCAAAAGGAATGTGCAGAGTGTGAACCTCACCCTAAAGGCTAATAGAAGATAGTTCTGTCAAACTTCTGAAAAGCAGGAGACACTCCAGGCACCATTCGGGTCCAGAATCAAACCCAGGGACTCTTTAGGCTGCTGCTCATTTGACCCCCGTTCCAATATAAGACACAAAAAGGAAGTAATAGCTTATATGGCAGAGGGGAAATAGATCTAAACAGCATTGTACATCAAAATCAGCACCTTGAATTGTAGAAACATGTACCTGTCAGTGCTAAACATGGAAAGAATCATGCTAGCATCTTGTACTATCGTGGCTTTGCTTAGGAGATGCCTTTGTATTATTTCCTGGCCACCCTATTCCAGGGTATGTTAAATAAGTCAGAGTAATGTCGCTTACTGTGGAGTGTGAGGGTACCATGAAATACCCACATGAAAAACAGGAAACACTATAGTCTAGCTTCACATGTATTTCCAGATAAGGAAAAAAAAATCCCTTCTAAGCTTTCCTCTAAAGAACCATCTTTCAGGTAATTTGTGAGCAAGTAAAAAAGCAATTCAGACAAATTTGGGGGGAAATGTGTTCCAAATAAAACAGAAAATTTGGCTTTATATCTCTAATATTTAATATAAACTGTTTATTATTACATTTTTATATTATATTTCTTTTTTTGCTAACATAACTTGTTTGCAGCATAAAAGTGAATATTTCATTTTATACTTATCTCAATGTAATGTTATTTTACCCCTGGTTATTATTATTATAATACAACTACATATTACTAATTAAATAAATAATTTATGAACTGAATTATGTGAAGATCAGCATAAAGACAATAGTGGGATATTCCTTCTGAAAAGTCACACTTAGGCTATTCATTTTAATTTTTTAAAATTAATTTATTTATTTTATGTATGTGAGCACACTGTAACACTCTCAGACCCATCAGAAACAGGGCATAGGATCCCATGGTTGTGAGTCACCATGTGGTTGCCAGGAATCGAACTCAGAACCTCTAGAAGAATAGTCAGTGCTCTTAACCACTGAGCCATCTCTCCAGCTCCCATTTTAAATTTTTTAATGGCTTTCTAATTGAAAATTTTAAAAGCTTTACTCTACTCACATCAATTGTCTATTAATCATGGGAATTTTAGATTCCCAAGTCTTATTTCATTCATTTTTAAGGCATGATTTAAAATGTGTGAAGAAGTAAATTTATTTTAAATGTATAAATTCAGAAGAGCAGACACAGGACCAGTAAGGACAGCTAGCAGTCATTTGCTAAATAGCAGTAAAACTGGCTCCCATCGCTTTCTGTGTCTGTCAGACCTTACTTAATTGCAGTGTCCTAATATTATTACTGACGTACCGAGCATCATCTCTCTAAGATATGTATACTCTTATCTTAAAGAGCCAGAGAGAGGCAAAGGGAGGAGTGGGAAACTTCACAACACCTCACAATTTCAGGGCCCCTGTAAACTTCCATACACTTCTTTCCGAAGCACATGTTCCTAGGGTCTTATTGGGTAAAATACTTTCATACTTCACACACTTCCTGAACAATAAATGAAGTAAAGTACCTAAAAGCTTTCTGATTGTGCTAGTAAGACATAAAATTGATAGAATATAGACCAATTTCTCTTCCCTTTTTTATTATGCTACTTACTGCTATGTCAAGATTTTACTGCCTGTGGAGTATTGGTATTTCTGGCTCAAAATACCTGAACTTCTTATTTTAAATCATAATCTTCCAGCACACAATAGTTATGACTTAGAAGAGATTACTGAAGAGTTACTGTTGGATATTCTATAGCTATTGCCTAAGCAGCTTAAATCAGAACTCAACATCCTCCTTTGAATAAGGACCCACTTTGACTTAATTTAAAAATACATTTCCCATAAAACGAGGTCTTTGAGAAAGCATTCCAATGAAGCGCCACTTCTGAGATAAAATAGCACCTTTCCTAACCTGCAGCTTGTTGCTTTGTAGGATCTTCACATCTATTTTTGGTCCCGGGAATGATTTCACAATTGGTATACTGTGCTTAGTCCAAGACTGTATCTTATAATGCATAAAAGATAATGCACTATCTTCCTTGACTAAAGCAATTTCCTTTCTCATTCATGGAAATATTTAAAAGCTTTTCATGTTTTCTTGTGGTATATTCCTAATCGAGAATGCCTTGTTTGGGTTTTGGGTTTATTTTTTTAATTCAGTGATTAATCACATTTATGTTAAAACAGAAAAAAAGAAAAAAATAAGAAAAACAAATCAATAAAAGTAACACCTGCACTTTAGGAATCTCATGGTATGGTTTGTTCCTTGCAATATTCATTTGACAAGTTTTAACCGTGAACTTAATTTGCTGGTATGAGATGACAATTTAACACACTGGGTAGTATAGTTCATTCTTCGAATCTGACTTTTAAGATGATTTATTTTGAATTATAAAAGATTAAGAAGTTTAGGCTAAGTAATAGGAGGAAATCTGAGAAAGATCAAAACTCAAATGTAGGTTCATCTATTGTAGATTGTCACTCATATTTCTGATATTTAACTCAAATCTACTTAAATTCTATGTGCAAATTATTTGGTGAACCCTACAGAAACAATAAATCACTTGTATGTTATATTTCAAAACCTTTTTTTGTGATAAATGTATGTAAATCTTCAAACTACTTATGTTAATCACATTTTTAAATCCAGTTTATCTAAGTACGATGGAATAAAAAGACTAAAAATAAATCCCTCTATTTCTACAGCCATTTGGAAAGAAGATGGATTATAGTGACCAACACACCATGACATAGCCTCTTCTCTTTCTCTTCTAAATTTCTGATAGGTTGACATACTGTTCTTTGATTATTTTTAGAGCTCAACAGTTTTACCTTTGTTCTTGAAAGGAAAAATATAGTATATAAATGCATCAATTTCATAAAATTTCTAAAAGATGATATATAAAAATGTTATAAATCATCAAATTATGGTTAGTGTAAGAAAAGAACATAGTTTTATCTTACATCTAATAATTTAACATGTTGAATATGCATACAAACTGAACTTTTAGAATGGGAAGATAATTATTCTTTATCGATATAAAAAATTGTATATATAATGCGAATCTCTTAGTTAAAAATCTGATGGTCATTTAAATGACAATGTCATATTGACACTATTATTTTAATTATATATGTGTCATGTAAAAATTATAAAGACGATCACAATATTGCAATAATTAAATATTTCCTTGTCAATCTGAAATTCAATTTAACTGACAATATTGTGTATGTATTTAAGGAAATAAAATTCGGAAAGCAAATGAATGTAAATTAAAAAGACACTCTCCGCAGAGAGACCAAAACAAGCAGACCAGAAGTTAGGAGTTAGAAAGCTGGGCTCCATAGCTTCAATCTTTAAGTAGTTTTTGATTCCTTATCTCTAAGAGGATATTGGGAAATACATCCTTTTTACTGAATCCATTTTAATTCATTCATTCTACTGAAATTTCTCAAGGACCGGGTTGACATAGAATTTTTTCCTTCCCGATTCAGCACATTTATTGGAGGCCATATATGGTCCCTGGAAAAGTTTCTTGAGTCCTCCTGTGCCTTAAGATTTTTATCTGGCAATGATGCCATAATCCTATTACAATACGGGGCATCTGTGTTTACCCGTGACATCAGGTTTTATCTTTTTAAGTCTACTAGCAGAAATTCATGTCAAAATAGCAGTAGGATAGTTGAAATGTTTTAGAAAAGTAGCTCAGTTTCTTCCAATATTTAAAGTTTTTTTCAAAGCTTTGCATAATCTAATTCATTAATCCTTGTTATAAATCCATGCACATAAACATGAAATCAAATGTGTTCATTTTATTTCATAAATATTTTATTGATTCCTTTCCCTTTTGTACTCACATTTAGTGTAATATTAGGGTTAAGATATATGAAGTTTACCTCACTATTAGCTTCTAAGAGAAATATGCTCTTTATTTGCATTGTCACTAAGTTGTTACCATCTAGCTTTCACTTTGACCATGTTCAAGTTATTCTAAACCAAAAAATGGACGAAGAAAGCTTTCCTTCTCTAGAAAATTACACAAAATGTTCATGAAAGCATTTCCTTTGGGGCCTTTTAAATCATTCCATAACAATAAAGATTGAAATGATATTCCACCAGCACAGCAACATAAGCTGAAATTACCCCAACTTTACACTAGGAGGCATATTCCCTCTACAAATCTCTCTTCAAAACTAATGCATGATACTTTGACCTAAAAAGAATCCCAAATGCAAAATTATCAATGACTTATTTGTTTGCAGTTATGCATATTCAAAAATTGTTTTGCCGAAATAACAATTCCTCTTTCAGATTTATGACCTACTTTTTCAATAACTTCTGTTACATGAAAAGCGTATGTGTATATAGAGATATATTTCTATGTATAACATGTCAGACTTTCTAATGTTATTTGTGTGTATGTTTACAGGGCTGCCCATTTGGTACTGGATAATTAATTGGTGTGCTTTTCCCTGGGATGGAAATTTCTCCCTCTTTAAGCATTCTTCATTGTATATTATTGCTCCATTCTGGTGACTGGTGTCTGATTTGCATCATAGAGCTAGTTCCTATGTCTTCCAATAGTCACAGTTACTCTGAAAAACTCATTCACCTTTTACATTTTTATTTCTTAGTTAATAATATAGATTCATATTACTTGTTCTTAGAAACTTTTGTGCAATATTACAAACTTCAAAATCTAAAGTCAAAAAGATAGGTTGTAATCTGAGTTTTCCTTTCATAGTCTCTAACTTATTTCCTGTATACATTTTTAATAGTCATAAAGACTATGGTCTGGAAATAGTTTCATTTCTTTCTTTTCCTTTATCTGAGGTATCCAAGTCTGCATTATTGTGGTAGGCCCATTATTCAAAATCTAGTACCAATTTGTCTTTCCAAACACTTTTATAGATATATATTTGAACCTTTGATGTGTCATTTTTTTGCACTTAATGAGACCCAAATCAATTTTAATTTTATCACAGAAGACACAGATATTTGTAGTTCTATTTTGGAATTTTGAAATCAATATTCTCAAGACAATGGTAATGTAGGCCACAAATATGTTGAAATTTTCAGTGCTTGTCTAACTATATATAGTCTTTATAACAGAAGAAATCTGTTCTGTTATCATATACACATGTACAAAAGCAAGCATATACACACACATATGCTATATACTACTATATTTTATAATACAATGTTATTTTATACTTCTTAGTGTTTATTCTAATATCACATTTTAAAATATTTCTTTTTCTTTGTATTTATCTTGTAGTCATACAAGAAAAATGTCATATATTCCTAACTTGCTTCGTGGTGTTCAGAAGATGGAATTTAGATTACAACAAAGTCCTACACTCTAACCTGTTTAAGTTGTCAATCCTGGTTTTAATGTCTACCTCTTTAAACCAATGTGCTATTTGACATACACTTGTTATACTATGAGTATTTGCAGAATGAATAAGAACATGAACAACCCCTAATGAATCAATCATATGAAGTTAGAAAGGGTGAAAGTTGCTAACATGTACAAAATAACTCCACTCTATATTAGTTGTGATAGAATGAACCAAGGTTCCAATGGTAGAATTCATGACTATCTTATAATCTCCAGGCTTTAAATTTTGCTGAACTTGGAACTTGCTTCTAACCAAGAGACTATAGAGTATAGTCTACGACTTCATTAACACACGTAGCCTCAACAATGATTTCCTGATTGAATAGCAACTCATAAATTCCTCAGGGTCAATTCAGAGATACATGGTAGGCAAAGATTTCACAAAATAAATATAATTTGCTACTTTGTACATAATTAGCAAGACATTAAAATATAACATTTAAAAACAAAACAGGTACAAAAATTAACTATTCATGTTTCACAGTGAGACAAAATCAAGATTTAATTCTTAATTGTAGCAGCAAGAGTAGAGCATTGATATTATTGTATAATAGTTTTTGACTGCTTTTATAATGACAAAATTATTTTCATTATACTTACATTTAAATTAATACCCAATATTTGGAATTAATGATTTGTGATCATGCTATAGATTCAGATCTTAAGGAACTCTGAGTTACTGTTATTTGGAAATGGGAGGAGATGTTTTCCTAGTGTTAGAAAGAAAATAATTCAGGGTGCTAAAACCTCCATGTATGAATCTTACCTATGGAAGAGTGGGCCGAATGTGCTTGAGATGCTGAGTGTACTACAGATGTGTTAACATCAAGCCTTTTGGTCACCACATTACCGTGACTCTTTGCTAAACTTGCTTCAGAAGAAACTTTTGCAAAATTTTATCCTATTTAAAATATTTTTAAGAAGGCAATTATCAATTTCTTTTCTAGTACTACAAATATGGACACAATTATGGAAGATAGGTGTTTAATGTGACTCCATAATTTTAATGATACTGAAATGTATAAATTATGCACATTATATAGACAACAGTGACTATAGTAAAAAATTATATTCTTTATAAAGGAAAAAGGATAACATAATCTCATATTTTTCAGACATTGAATCTTATTACTATACTAGGTCCATGTTTATACTTTGTGTCTTAGAAAAAAATGAAATCTCAGGGTTGTTTTGATTTGCATTTCCATGGTGACTAAGCATGTTGAACATTTCTTTAGGTGCTTCTTAGCAATTTGATATTCCCCAAGTGAAAATTCTTTGTTTAGCTTTAAACCCCATTTTTAAGGGGGATATTTGGCTCTCTGGAGTCTACCTTCTTGAGTTCTTTGTATATTTTGGATATAAGCCCTCTGTCGGATGTAGTGTTGGTCCAGAACTTTTCCCAATTTGTTGGTTGACGTTTTGTCCTTTTGACAATGTCCTTTGCCTTACAGAAATTTTGTAGTTTTATGAGGTCCGTTTTTTCAATTCTTGATCTTAGAGCATAAGCTATTGGTGTTTAAAACAACCTGGAGATTTCACCTCACACCAGTCAGAATGGCTAAAATCAAAAATTCAGGAGAAAACAGGTGCTGGCGAGGATGTGGAGAAAGAGGAATACTCTTCCACTGCTGATGGGGTTGCAAACTGGTACAACCACTCTGGAAATCAGTCTGGCGGTTCATCAGAAAACTGGGAATGATACTTCCAGAGGACCCCACTATTCTACTCCTGGAGATATACCAAGAGGATTCCCCAGCATGTAATAAGGATACCTGCTCCACTATGTTCATAGCAGCCCTATTTATAATAGCCAGAAGCTGGAAAGAACCCAGATGTCCCTCAATGGAGGAATGGATACAGAAAATGTGGTATATAAACACAATGGACTACTATTTGGCTATTAGAAACAATGAATTCATGAAATTCTTAGACAAATGGATGGAACTGGAGAACATCATCCTAAGTGAGGTAACCCAGTCTCAAAAGAACACTCATGGTATGTACTCACTGATGAATATATACCAGCCTAGAAACTTGGAATACCCAAGACACAATGCACATATCAAATGATGCTCAAGAAGAAGGAAGGAGTGGCTCCCGGTCCTGAAAAGTTCAGTGCAGCGTTGTCAAGGAATACCAGGACAGGGAAGTGGAAAGGGGTGGATTGGGGAACAGGGGAAGGGAAGAGGGCTTATGGGACTTTCAGGGAGGGAAAATCCAGGAAAAGGAAACTCACTTGAAATGTAAATAAAGAATATATCAAATAAAAAGAAGAAAAAAAGTAAAACATGAAAAAGTAACATAGAACAACAATAATAAAATAAGCTAACTCAGACTCTCTTCAAAGTATAAATGTTTCATTGATGAATTTAGGTCCACTATCAAAGTTGTAATTAATAATGGTAGTGGAGCTTTGGAAGATTATTAAAATTCTAAACATCTTTTATTTTTCCATGTCCTTTTATAACATATTACTACAAATAGAACTGATTTTAATTAAACTATGATCAATGTATCACTTTAACAAATTTACAATGCATACCAAAATCCAGAGAAAATCCAGTACAGCAGCTAGAAACGTCCTTTCATGGGAAAGGAACTTGCTAAACAAATGTGAGTTTACAACTTTGAATTCTAAGAACTATGAATGAAGGTAATATAACACATACATGTAATCCCTTCATACTTACAAGCTTGAAGAGCTAGGTAGTCAGGCATAGGCTACATCAAACTACAGACTTTTATTCAAACAAGATAAAAGATGAAGAGGAACACGCCAGGTTATCTTCTGATATACACATATGATGTAAAACACATTCATGCTCCATGCTCATACTTATAAAGGCCCCCAAGTTAATACATGTGCAAACACACACACACACACACACACACACTACACAATCAATCAACCTAAAAAATCCAACAGATTCGAATATGACTAAACTTGTTCATTAATTTTTTACATTACTGAAAAACCAAAATATTGATCATTATAAGAGGTTCCCAGGGTCACAGCTACTTCTATGAACCGACATTAAAATCAAGTATCTCTTCCTGGAAGAACTGTTTTATAACAGTCAACAAAAATATTAATTTCTTTAAGAGAAGACTTTTCAAATATTTTCAAATAATAAGTGTCTTCTTACATGGATATTTGGGGGAAGAAAAAGAATGATAAAGAATAAAAAGCAATGTAAAAGCTTTAAAAAGTAAAATAAAACTATCTGAACAATATGGAAGTCATGCTTGGTATTGCTAATGAAGCCGAAAATCTATGACCAAAAGTTGATAGGCCTTAGGAAACAAGTAGATGCTATTTTTTCATACAACATGTCACAATAATAAACAATCCCTAAGTTATTATCTTCATACTCAAACATGAGTGTACTTCTATGAGTTGTTCATTTTCTTTATGCTTATTTCTCATGAGACTCTCATGGGAAAATATTTTGCAGTAGATGATGATTAATACAGAGACATGCAAATGCAGGTTAACACACGAAGAATAAAAGACTGAGGAGCCCTAACTCAAAATAAAACATTTCTTTTTCATCTCATCTCCCAAGTGCTCAGGGATCATTGGGAAATGGAGAAAGAAAACCCACCCACCTCAAAAATAATAATCAAAAATTCCTCCTGTCAAAAGGAAAAGCAGGGACAAATTGTGGAACAGAGACTGAAAGAAAGACCATCCATAGACCACACCACCTAGGGATCCATCCATTCTACAAACACCAAACCCATATACAATTGCTAATGTCAAGAAGAGCTTGCTGACAGGAGTCTGGTATGGCTGTCTATGGAGAGGTTCTACCAGAACCTGACCAATGCAGATGCGAATGCAAGTAGTCAAGCACCAGACTGAGCATGGAGACCAAAATGGAGGAGTTAGGGCAACAACTAAAGGAGCTCAAGTGCCATGGTGGCCCAGTGAAAGTCTGAAAAAATGATATTTTACAGACAGAGATGAAAGAAAAAATGTCTCCTGGGAATAATGGACCTCCCCTTATATTTAGAAGCAGATAAATCTCACTTGGCAATTTCTTAAACTCTCCTATTTCCTTATAGCCAAGACATGGCCTAACCAAGCAAATATAAGAATCCATCATATAGCAAAAAATTCTGCTTTGCTTCAGCCATTTATGTTATTAAGAAAGAAACGGCATTCCAGAAATTCCAGTCACAGGTTCTAGTCACTGCCTTTCAGGGCAGGTGACATTCCAAACAATAGTACAGACTAAGGATATTTACAACTGAAAAATCTTATGAGGTCCCTGCCTTACAGATGAGTATTGGGCAAGGTAGAAAGAATTTACATTTGAGTTGGTCCCTAGCTACCTCCCCCCACAAGTTAATCTAGTTCTGCCTCTTGACTCTTGATTTTGCTTGCAGACAGGCTATCTCAGGCCCACCTGAATAGCAAGGAATGTTTGTGAGGAACTACCTTTTGTGTTATAGGCCTCAAACAGGGAGCCCTTAAGAAAAATAACTTTTCTTAGCTTATCCAAGTGTGATTCAGAATACAGTTTATACTTATTAACTCGGGAAGACTAAATTGAGAGAGAGAGAGAGAGAGAGAGAGAGAGAGAGAATAGGTCCTCTCTACTTAGAGACTCAGAGGAGAAAAGAGTTAGTTGATTCATCAAGCTAAGGGCTAGAGGCTGGAGCGGATCTAGCTAATCACCCAGGGCCTAGGATGGCCTACAATGGCCCCAGCCATGGCACATAGAAGAATGCAACCAACAGACTAGGCATAAGCACTCTTGAAAGACAGCGCGAGCCAGGCAGCTTCCCAAGCTCTACAATGCCGCCATTTTCGCCAGGAGGATAGGCACAAGAACTCCAGGAGGCTAGGCGCAAGAACCATCCTTCTTCAGCTCTCGAGCCTGCACGACATCAAGACGAAGATAAAGAAGCAGTTTAGCCGCATGGGCCCTGGACTTTGGGTAAACACCCTGTATTGCCCGAGAAAGCCTAGCTAGTCTTTTACAGATGTTTATGATGCTTAACTCAAGATGTTAACTTGACTGGACTCTGAGAGATACCCAAGAAATACACTCAGATTTTAAACTACCTCTGTGGTCATGTCAGTTTGTCATGTTTCCGCCGGGCCTGTGTCTTCTTGGACCAAGGAACCCTGGTTACTCCCACAGCAGACCCACACGGACTGTAATAGCTGGTGCCCAACGTGGGGCACTTGACAGGCAATCTTTCATTTTCTTTGTTTTTCTCAAGATACAGGCCGGATCTCACTAAGGGCCAGATCTTGCTAAGGGAACTGCAGTCCCGCTGATAAAGGATATTTGTGTAAGCGGCGAGTAATCTGTTTTGTAATAACATGGGGCAATCTAAGTCAAAGCAGGAATGAATGCTTCTTTCAATATTTAAGTAAAAAAGAAATAATGCAGGGCTATGTAAAGGCCTGTATAGATGCCTCACCAGCAATGGTTCTAGGGATAGCCTATGCTGCAGCTATGAAAGGACAGGAATTCAACGCCAGTGCTAAGCATATACATGGAGGAGGAAGAGACTCCCCCAGCCTCACTTATTATAAGTATAGGAAATAAAGACATATGCAGAGGCAATGTCCAAGAGATATGAAAGGGACCCCCTCCAGGGGTTTTGTCCTCATTGCCAAAAAGGCAAACATTGGGAAGATAAATGCTAAGCCAAGTTCTACAAATACAGAATAACACAAGGGAAAAGAAAGAAAAAAACTCAGCTTAGTTTTTCAAGTCAACACTCAAGGGGTTTGCAATCCCATAGGAAGAACAGCAATATCAACCACCCAGAAATTCCCAAAGCTCCCAGGGACTAAACCACCAACCACAGAGTACACATGGGGTGGAGAGACCCCTGGCTCCATCTGGATAATAACAGAGGATGTCCTTATCTGGCATCAATGGGAGGGGAGGCCCTTGGTCCTGTGGCTCAGTAACCCAGGGTAGGGGAATACTAGGGCACTGAGGCAGGAGTGGGTGGGGGGATTCATTCTCATAGAGGCAGGGGTGGGAGGAGGGGCATAGGTGGTTTTCAGAGGGGACACTGGGAAGGAGATAACATTAAAAATGTAAATAAATAAAATAATCAAGACAAAAGTAATATTCTAAAATTCAGAAATAACAAGAAAAAAGGAAACTATTCTAAAAATCTCAAGGTGGTACATATTTAAAATGAAACAATAGTCGGACATGGCAGAGCCATTGCACACAAAAGCTCAGCATCTATGAGTACATGCACAAGACCAGATAATGATCAAATCAATCAAAACACCAATATGGGTACAGGGTGGGCCCACAAAGTCTAGCAACTCAGTGACTGTTAGCAATTGATAATGGCTGGGTGATGGAGACTGTGTTTTCTTCCGGGATTAGACTTTCACACTCTAGCAAATGCACCTGTACTTATGAGAATGCAGTCAGCACTGGATAAACTCAAGGGAGCAAAAGAGCACATGAAGTTGGGATAGAACAGTGTAGGGGTCAAGCGAGGTATTGGAGGGAAGAGAAGGGGTAGAAAATGTAATGAATATATATTATATACCTTATATATGATACCAGTATGAATGTAGCAAAGAATAAAAATAGAAGAAAAATGAAGTGTCAGTGAATAACTGAGAGAAGAGAGTGAAGATTCTGCATGATATCAGTGAGGCATAACTCTAAGAAGCTGGATGTTTCCAGTTCTTCATAGAGTTAGAAAGAGCAATTCTCAAATTGATCTGGAATAACAAAAAACCCAGGATAGCTAAAACTATTCTCAACAGGAAAATAACTTCTGGGGGAAATCAGTATCCCAGACCTCAAACATTACTACAGAGCAATAGTGATAAAAACTGCATGGTGTTGGTACAATGACAGGTGGATCAATGGAATAGGACTGAACACCCAGAAATGAACCCACACACCTATGGTCACTTGATCTTCGACAAAGGAGCTGAAAACATCCAGTGGAAAAAAGATAACCTTTTCAACAAATGGTGCTGGTTCAAGTGGAGGTCAGCATGCAGAAGAATGCAAATTGATCCATTCTTATCTCCTTGTACTAAGCTCAACTCCAAGTGGATCAAGGACCTCCATGTAAAACCAGACACTCTGAAGCTAATAGAAAAGAAACTGGGGAAGACCCTTGAGGACATGGGCACAGGTGGAAAGTTCCTGTACAGAACACCAATAACTTATGCTCTAAGATCAAGAATTGATTCCACATGTGGGTCACAGATACAGTACATGCCTGAGTGATAGACTTTCCAACTAAATGCATTATTTTTTTAAAGTTGCCTCTGCCGTGTTGTTGAGTTACAGAAGTAGAACAGTAGCTAAGATGGGTATCTTTGACTAAGGGGTGCCATCACATAAAAGAACATGTGCAGGATGAATGTTGTTTACCATGTGGCCCCGAGAAAGCAAAAGATAGATAAGCCAGAAGCAAGCTCTCAGTATTCTCCTGCAGGGTGTGCCTTCCGTGTTCTCACTATTTCCCACAACATGCAGTCTCTATTTGTAGGCAGTCTCCTTGTCATACTGAGAAACAATGCCTTTAGCACAGTGGCTTTGAGGTAGGTTTCAGATCTTGGTATAGCACATGTAGGGATCTTCAGTGTTTACATTTGCTTTTCTTTTAAAAAAAAATCAAAATTTGATAAAGTATTAACTACACAGTGTTAATAACTCAAAACGTCACACTGGAAAATAAAAATAGTGATTGTATTCTTGCAACCATTTAGGTATGTGTAAGTTGTGAATATGTTTAAGTGTAGAAAGAACATAAATTATAATCCATTTTCCCCAAATACTCTAGTCAACATAGTTGTTTATATTCAGTATTTCAAATGTATAATTCAAATTTATAAAGTTTTAGGTACTTTTAAAAAATAAATAAAAGTCACAATTCTCAGCTGCCTGAGACAGACACAGATACTTACACCTAAACAATGGACTGAAGTCGGGGACCCTTATAGTTGAATTAAGAAAAGACTGGAAGAATTTGAAGAAGGAGACCTCATAGGAAGACCAGCACCCCTGAGATATCTCAGACATGAGCTAGCAACCAGGCAGCATACACTAGCTGTCCCTGGTCCGAGGCTCCTGACAAATATATAATAACAGTGAGAGAAAAGACACCTAACCCTCAAGAGACTTGAGGTCCCAGGGAGTGGGGAAGTCTGGCCAGGGGTGGGGAGGACATCCTCTTGAAGTTATTGGGGAAGAGGAATAGGATGAGGAACTATGGGAGCGCAGATCTGGAGGGGCACAATGACTGCACTATAAAAAACTAAAGTAATAAATAATTAAATCAAATAAACCAGTATATATGAAAAATAGCAATACTTATAGGCATAACGTGTATTTGTAATTCATCATATGCTAGAGTTTATCTTTCTTACTTCATTTCTAAGAAAATTACAGCTTTTCAAGAAAATATGAAAGTCCGGAAAGTCGGGTCCACAGAGGACAATGAACACCACTAAAATATAAAGGAAGATGACAGCCGTTAGCTGCTATGTCAACATCTCTCCATCACACATCACTAATTCCTCAGAGTTAATTACAACTCTGACTAGACAATGTAAAGAGAATGTAGTATAGAATTATTTTGCTATAATTTAAGACTGTGCCATTTAAGATTGTAATTTCCAGTGTTTTTGAATATTTGTGATTATAATATTTCCAGAGTATTCTAGTGAATGATGCTCTAGGCACTAACAAGGAGCTTGTAATGTCAGTGTACATGGGAGTCAAGAGAACCAATGACTCCGGACAACTCACTGTTGACCTAAATTGTCTAATCCCCTAGCAGTGATGAATCAGGACTAATTCTACGAAGAAGCCCCATTTCTGCTCATTTTACTGACCATCATCCTCCTGGGTAAAATCTCCATCTCAAATAGAATGTTGCCGATTTCTAGGGCATTTTAAAATAGAGATCACTAGTTTATTTAAAAAGTAATAAAAAAATAAAAACTTCTGGGGCTTCTTTAAGTGGGATTGAAATGTGCATCTTTCTCAGGTTTAGTACCTCGTCCATCCTCTCCCACTTGGCAACTGGCCCAGTTCTTTTGTGTAGGACTAAAAAGTCATTGTGTGACTAGCATGGCATATTGGACAAAGATCTAGCCAAGGGCAATTTAGCTAACTGCTACTTTAAAAGCTTAACAAAAATGCTCTCTCTCTCTCTTCCTCTCCCTCTCCCCCTCTCCCTCTCCCTCTCCCTCTCTCTCTCTCTCTCTTTCCTTATTTGAAGACTTGGGAGAATGTATTGAAATAGTGACAAAAAAAACCTCCAGTCTGAAAAGGCAACCAGTCCACTTTTTCCTAAATAAATTCGCCAATAATTATCATCACCACACGAATTTCTCATATCATTTTTCTTCTCTGAACTTAGACAATTATTTCTTCTGGTTTTATTAAGTATGGAAGATCAGAGCAATAAAACAAATGTAAATAAAATAAAATAAAAATAAATGTTATCAATGATTACTTATAGCAATGTCCCCTATAAAGTATTCATATTTTAAAACATACACCATAATTTGTTTGAAATATACATTTAAGTGAGGATTGAGCATTAAAATTTTTTGCTTTGATCCAATCTATCTGTAGTAATGTGTCATTGCTTGTAGAAGGGAAGAGACAGCTATCATGTTAATTTGTGCATATAAGTTTTTGTATAGTAGTGATGAAATATATTATATTTTAGCTAAATTTACCTGTTCTATGGTACTTCTCAGTTCACCCTGGCTGACCACAGATACATAATTCAATGACAAAGAAAATGGAAAATAACTATCATCTTGTTCATCTAGTTAATGTATCCTAAAAGCTGCCTTTCCCTTCTAGATGAATATTTTTACATTTCTAATTCAATTAGTTAAGTAGAAAATTACCCAGATGTTCATCATTTTCTAAAACCCAGTGATTAAACTCACTGCCCTCTGTCATCCTGTGTGTGATTCTAAAGGATTTCGTTATTCTAGCTAAAAGGAAATTGATGAAACTCTTAGGCATGTCCAAGTCCTTTACCTGGAATTTAATATATGTCTCCCACTTTACAGACCCTTGTGAAAAACACATTTGCCAACCTATGGAGAACTGCTACAGCTGTGTGCCAGAATATTTAATGTTTGTATTCCTGTGGTTATTTTAATTCAGACTTAGAGACAAGAGCATTCAAACAGTTGAAGACAAGATCGTCAAAAATTACTATTTACATACCTAAGTCAGGGCTAGTTAGAGAAGAGAAAACTATTGACTACAAAAACTATTTACAAGGAACTATGATAAGTTCTACCTATCCGCATCACCTCCATACAATTTCTGGGAAAATGTTGCTCAATGAAATAATCTAAGTAAAGCTAATATGCCAGGAAATCCATAGATAATAAATAAATATCCAGCTCTCTCTCTCAAACTCTCTTTAATAAATATGTTTTTGAGCTTGTTACCTCTTAATATTTGATATAAAAATATGCTTAATGTTTTGTTTTTGCAGAGCAGACACAGACCTTGAAAACGATGACATAGGGTTTATTTACATTCTACTGAACGATTTCCTGGAATACAGGGAAATGTCTGCAGTGAGATCTGATGTAACTGCACCCATATAGCAGTTGTTAGTGAAAAGGAGCCTCATCAGAACCCTGCACTGGGAGTGGTCTGGTTCAGGCGGTACAGCGTGAGGGAAGAAGTACTTACACAGACCTCTCTGGCAAGACAGATTCAAAATGTAGAAGTAAGTGAACGTGAAAGCTGAATTACCAGGAGGGAACTTGTTAGGAAAGCCTGTCTGAGCGTGTGACCTCCTCTAGATATTCCTACTGCAGAAATGCCAGAGGCACAGTAATGTCTGAAGCAGAAGGTGCTAAATAGCTTGAGATTCATGGAAAAGCCAGCTTAACTTCCCTCCCTTCTCCAGCTAACGACATGAAGCAGGTTCAAGAGCGGGAGAGGTTGTCTGTTCTGAGTGTGTATACTCCTTGCTGTTTGATGTTTTCTTTGTGGTTAGGACACCCTCTTGCTGTGGTCACTCAGTATGTCCCTTCACTTGGCAAAAAATTTCTGGAAAATGTACAAAGACATCTCTAATATCCCTGCCCAGCAACCCTCCAAGGGCATTCTAACACCATGAAAAATAAATATTTTAAGGAAAAAAAAGAAATCATTTACATTATTCTGGAAGGAGCATTATTATTTTAATTCCTTTTTAAAGTTATCACTAAAGGTGTTTTATTTGTATATATGTGTGTTTGTCTATAAAAATTATGTCTCATTAATGATGCAGTTTTAAGTCAAGATCTCTTTTACAGGCAAAAGAAATCCCTTTAGAGCAGTGGTTCTCAGCCGTACTAAGGCTGTGACCCTTTAACACAGTTCCTTGTATTTCAGTGATCCACCAACAATAAAAATATGCTATTGTTCCTTAAAGAACAGTAACATTGATATGGTTTTGAATTGTAATGTAAATATTTCTGGAGATCCAGGTTTGCCAAAGGGGTTGAAACTTATAGGATAAGAATTCTGCACTACTGTAAAGGGAATATTTGAGAATGACGATTCCCAAGGTCAGACGTGCCTCTTTGGATGGTGTAGGGTTTAGGCCAGATACATTTCTTAATTATTCAAAACAAAAAACATGAATAAAATATTATGAAAGAATTATCTCCTTTTTTCCACATGGATTTAAATCACATTTACTCATCTTCAGTCTGTGTAAGTAGTTCTTTAGAAGACAGCATGTCAGAGAACACAGACATATACATTTACACACACATGCCCAAAATCGTATTTATATTTTTATTTCTTATCATTAAAAATATTCTAATAATAAACTGTATTTTACCAATTTAAACTACCTATTGTGTAACCCCTTTGACAAGAGTGTATACACAAACAAAATTTTTCTTTCAATTACATCTGAACATTTTAAAATCTTTCTTAATGTATCATAAACCAAAAAGAATACCCTACCATTTAAAAGGTCAACATATCAAATATATCACACTACATTTACATCAAGAAGTATAGCAATAAAAACAGCAGGTACAACCCATTGTCCCTTGCTGGCAGAGAAGGGTGACCATTTAAGCAAATTTCAGCCCACAGCTCAACCAGAACAGCAGCAAGCTAAGAAGACAGAAGGAGAACTCACCAGAATTGGGGTCCGAGTTGCCATCTGCTTCGGTCCTCTTGTCCGGAGAGGCCTGGTCGTAGAATTCGTCCTGTGGCTGAACCAGAGGAAGAGGGTGTGAGATCAGGGTTCCACTACCCACCGGCTCGTGGTCTCCCAGACCACTGTCACTGCAGCTTTCCTGGGAGCCATCCGGGAGGTGAAAGGTAACACGGCGCTGAGACTACAAAGAAGACCACAGGACACGCAGTTAACACTAGCTTCTCCCTGACACCATGCGCATGCTCAGTAGAACACATATTCAAAACTTACAGCACATAAATGACATAGTATAAAACCAACATATGCAAGACTAGGAACAAAGGGCCAGCATTCATTACTTGCATTTACCGGGTAATCGCCAACTAGCAAGTTACCAAAACAAATGTCTATCTTCAATGATGGAAGGACATAAAACTAATGTAAAACCTTGGGGGAAATGTGAGAAAAATAAAGACGCATACTTGGATTCATGAGAGAAATTATAGAGAATTCCCAAATGTTTCCACTCATTTGCTTCACAGAACTGAGTAGATAATTCTTTAATTCGACATATGTGTATGTGTACACTGTAGCTATCTTCAAACACACTAGAGGAGGGCATCAGATTCCATTACAGATGGTTGTGATATACCATGTGGTTGCTGGAAGTTGAACTCAGGATCTCTGGAAGAGCAGTCAGTGCTCTTAGCCACTAAGACATTTTTCCCAGACCCTAAATTCAACATTTCAAGATTATATTTCAGGCACTTTGCTTTCTAGAAATATTCAGTGGAATACTGTTGCTATTGTATAGGCTGATTTTTCAGTTTTCCCTTTAAGTTATCATATATATGATACAAATAGTAGTGTAACATCAAGTGAAAAGTGGTTTACATTTTATTAAAACCAGCCTTGGAAAAATTAATTGAAATGATTACTACAAATAGCAAAGTTATGTTAAGTTAATATTGATGTATATTGAAGGAAATCACTTTATTCAAAACTTGAAAATAGAATCAGAGAGAAATTAATGAGCTATTTTTTCCTCACTGGCTCAGGCTTTACTCCAAGCCTATTTTTAAAAGACATTTCAGTAGAAATGTGTTTAGCATAGTGCTGTGGCATCTGTTGCATCTATGAGTTCACATAATGAGCTAAGGTGTGCTTACAGTTACTTCAGTGAAAGTCAGTGTTTTAGTACAACAAAAGTCTGCATTGTAGCACAGACCAGAGTTCAGTTTTCATGGTCAATGTGCTTCTGGCTGATGCAATACATGAGATACAAAAATATGTGCAGCTATGTGGGGGTGAATTGTAAGCTATAGGGAAGTGCATATGTTGGTAAATGAATACTATAGTACTAAAAGTAATTTCCATTCTTTCACAGCCAAAAGACCTTCCAGTATTATGCTACACATGATTACTTTTATAGAGATTAAATGACATTACTAATACATAGAAACAGATAAAATTCAAATAGATAGTGTATAATAAAACCATCTCCTAGCATTTAATATTTGTGTTTTTCAAGTGATAATTTACAGAGTATATTCAAAGAAGCAGGCATGCCGCTAGAAGCAAATTCAGTAGGCAGATGCATTGCAGCTCTATAAAATTCTTTTATAGACTGACAATAGAACACAGCCTATTTTCTATGAGTCACTGGTTCAAATCCAGCTAAAAGTCATCCCAGAGAAGAGTTGATACCACTTTATTGCTGTTCAATGGCCTATGTGAAATGAGTTGATAGTTCAGTACATTTTTAATGAACTGACGCCAACATCCCATAAACTATAATCATAAATGGTACTAATTGTGTCTCATGTAGCACACTTCCCCTTTACACACAACTCTTGGATTAGCATCATTCATTCTTCTTCCAACGGTTCTCTCATTTGCCTAGGTGAGTGCTGTGATGTTAAAGCAAGCTGGACACAGAGAATGACATCAGACATGCACCAGCCCTTCCGAAACAAAGGTTATGCTACCGTGTTCATTGTGGTGTTTCCTCTCACTTGACATTTAACTGTCAAGGAAAAAGTGCTCCTAAGTTCATACTTTAATACGGTCTACTACTGCTATGATCTTTTATTGATGAAGTGAATACCAAGGGCATTGAGCTTATTGGCCATTATACATGATGGTCAACAATGATTTCTAAGATGACCACCCAGGAGAAACCCAAGGACAAATCACACTCTCCTCTGATAACTTCTAAATGCTGCATACACCATTAAGGGCATTATATTTCATAGAAAATGAAATTACATTTAAGACATGTGAAAGAAAAATATAATATTGCTTTAATTATAGTATTTTACTCCATGAAATATTTCTCAAAATAGGTACTAGCAGTTATCTATTATTTTAGCAGTTCTTACAATATGGATATATGTGTATTTATTTATTTATTAACATATATATACACATTATTGACTAATAATATACATTGGAAATATTATTACATAGAGTGATAGATGAAATATTTTCTTCTAAAAGTATAATGAACTTGGTAGACTCCGTCTTTAATTTTAAATAATACTTTACTTTTGACATTATGCTGCAATTATGATATTTAAGTACTATGAATGAGAACAGAAAAATAAAAAGGCAGTTTTTTAAGATTCAATGAAATACTATAAATTAGAATGATATCATAATTAATCTTTCTAAATTAACATGACACAAAGATATCTAAAACTTATTGCCAGAATTGTGCAGTGTTTTTCAGTCTGTGGAGGGATGGAGTGGAGATTTACATGGACTAAGAATTGGTAAGGTGCTGCAATGGAGGGAATAAAAATAATCAAGCACAGCTATTGCTGTGGTAGGGCATGTTGCAGGCATGGATGACCAGGAGACTGGTTCTGAGGGCTGCTAGCTTATTGAAATGGTTGGGCTTACTGATATGACCTTAGGCCGTGGGAAGGGAGGAAGGGCCTCAGCAGTATCTCAGCCTATCTGCTAGGTTAGCAGACTGCCTGTCACATGGTGTCTCAGAAGTCAGTTCTCTGGAGGGATAAAGCCTAACAGGACATTTGTCTCTATGGAGTAGAGTAGGCTTAAGTCTGATTTTGTCAGGAAGCCGCCCCATTCCTGCCTTGCTCTCTGAGAGAAGTCCATGTTATGTAAGGGTTGTCTGAATGTAGAGCAAGTCATCATAGGCACTGTAAGTCCTGAGCTAGATCTTTGGCTCTGGCTCAGGGAGAGGTAGCCTATCTCTGGCCAATACAGAGTAGTAAGATCAGAAATGATGGAATAAAAACCTTTTCTGCTGTATAATGGAAGCATTATATACTTGCACAATGAAAGGAAGTTTTAATAGTTTAACTTCATTCATATATATGTATATGTATATACAGATATACAAATTATATATATATATATATATATATATATATATATGATGTATGGTTTTATCAAGATTAGGCAAAAGAGTATTTGCTTTAATTGCCTAACATTAAGCATTGCAATTTTCATATGTAAATATGTAAAGCAAAATATTTAGCTTTTGTTCTAGATGTTGGTTCAGACCCTATTGTTCGAGAAGAACTTGCACTAGGGCTCTGTAATGAGGAACGTATAAGTTTCTTCAGAGGACAAATTTTTGATATAGTTTCACAGATTTGATTCTTGTACAGGGTAGGACATGAAGTCTATTCACTAATATTTGAAACATATAAATTAATGTGATCAATAATTAGAGAGGGTTCTGAATGTGAAATTTATGAAGACCACTACAGCCTATGATTTTAAATGTCTTGATTATCACAAATTTGTTTAAAATGACATAATTCTAAAGGATTCCACTAATGATGATAACGTAAATATTTTAAGCACAGAATTATTTTATAATGATTCATTTTATTATTTGAAGATGGCAAGTTAAACTAACTTCCTACTCTGTGTTAGAAGTAATTACATTAAATAGGTTCACATATGAAGAATTTAGGCTTATTCTTAATCTGGAAATTACTTAAAGATTTAATATTCTATTCTCATCCATTATATTTTTCTATCTTAAAGAAATAAGATATGGTGATTTTCTTTACTGTCAAAAAACTAAAGTGGAATTAACAATATACAATTTCATGCTGAAAAGTTTTTTGCTACTAATTAATTTATTCATTTAATGATTAATTAGTGAGTATCTTTTATCTACAGGAACATGTTCCCACCTCTATGGAAAACATGGTGTAGAAATCACTGAATCTCAGGGTTTTCTAAAAACTATCACATAATTAATGGTTTTCCTATTCACTATTGGTACTTAAGTTATTGAGCTACCAGCTATGTCCTCTTTAGATGGGATCCCATTTTAATTCTTTTGAACTGTACAGGCTTGAGAAAAATCAGTACATGAATAGGCAACATATACTGTAATTTTTTGAAGTTGATCGATCTTTAATCAGAACTATTAAAGGTATATTCATAAGAAATGAGGTATGTATAAGGCATAAGGAGGAGGGTATTTTTCTGGGTTTCTTCCAAAAGAATCCATATTTTTTCCAGACTTAAATTTAAACATATTGCGAATTGATGTCAACAACAATAATTCAAGATAGAAGAGTAACAAGGAATTTTAGGATAGCCTAGAATCACTGCAAGTCCTAAGACCTTCTTTTTACATGTCATTTAAAACATTTTTAAAACTAAGAGTCAGAGAGATAAGAACATTGAAGAAACATCATTTACAGAGTTCACGTCAGAGAACTAAACACGAATCAGTGAATGAAAATGGAACAAAACAGCAAAGAAGATGCTTTAGCTCAGCACCAGAACGCTTTCCCATGGCCCACTCCCCTTTCCCATCTTTCTGGACACTTGCAAGGGTAGCAATGGAATAGTGAATTACTGTTAATGTCTCCTCTTCTTCAACATTCACATTGTTCAGTAAATTTTTTAAAAAGGAAAATGCTTAGTTTGTATTTGGTGTAAGTGTTTAACAACTTCAGTAATCAAAGATGCAAGCAGATGTTTCAGCAAACTAAAAACAATTTTTTGATGACTAAATTTAACTACTTAAATAAATAAAACTAAGGATGCATATGATTATGGTCACTTACAGTCATGCTGATAGAGGCAATGAGATAGCCCCTGCATTGTATCTGCTGCACTCTTATCAACAGTGGGAGCTGCAGCTGCTGACTCTTTCTTCTGGGGATAGAACTGTCACCTTCTATTTCTAACTGACTCCACAATGAGATGTTTCATTTTTAAACTTTTGAAATGCATGTGATATACTCTCATTGATGTAAATGTGATATATTTGATATATAAATGCCTTACTGTAAAGTGAGTTACTGAAAGGAAGGAAATTTGTATATTATGTGCTTTGTAGAATGTTTTAGATACCTATTAAGATGTTTTAATGATAGAAGCCCTGATGTAAATAGCCCATAGCAGCACTTTTACAGTAATTTAAATGTTATTCCCATTTGATTTTAATGACAGAAATTTAGGTAATATTTGTCTTCAAAAATATTTGATATATTTGAGAAACCCAAGAACCTACAAGGTTCTTTCAGTATATAGATTTTATTTTTGGTTTTACATTTGAACAAATATAAAACAAAAATCTGGCCTTTACCTAGTTTTCTCTTGTGGGATGTTACGGAAAAAGAAAAAAGTGTTAAACTGACTTCACCACCAAGTTGGGGAACATGACTCCACCCTACATACTCCACCAGGGTCAGCACAAGTGGAAGAATCAAACATTTCGCATCGTAGGCCACACTGTTTCTTATATTCTTTAATTTTTGCTATCTGAAACGGCCTTAACCTATTTCTCACAGTTAAATGCTGCCCAGTATGAATGTAGGATTTTACAGAGCATTCAAAATATGAAACGACTGCATTAAACTAGAACAGCTGTTCCTGAATCTACAAGCAGAATTTTCACATCTATAAATTATATGTACAGAAATGTGAAAAAATCAACTCAGCAAGAGTCCTTTCCAATTTCATTTACTAGTAAACAAACCCATGTGACAAAGTAGGCTACCCCTCATCATATTTACAAAATCTGCATACGCGATAATTGCAGCAATTTAATTAGAAATTATACTAAATTATGACTGTTATTAAAGTAAACATATATAAGTCACTAGCGTAAGTATGGAATTAAGGACTGGAAAGAGATGCCTCCTTTGGGTAAGGATAACTTTCTGAAATATATGTGGCTGACATGGCAACCTTGAAAACAGAATTTGAGTCTGATTGGTGTCTAATATTTGAGAACTCATCTCAGCTAACGACTGTTATATAAACCAAAGACCAAATGCATTTCTGTTGAATTTATCTTAAAAATAATTATCAGTGGAATAAAATTATAACCCCATTGTAGAGCATGTGTCTACTTAAAAAATGCTTTTACAACATAGCTCTATAATACATTATAAGTTAGCTCTTCAAGTCATGGAAGCAACAAAGGGGAATTTGAACAAAGTTATGTATGTAACGATACGCAAATATAAACAAAGTATTTTCTTCCTCATATGTTCAAAATAATCTCAAGGTCATAACTATATTTAATCCTGAGAACAGATTCAATCCATTTGACCACTTGAAGATATTAGGGAAAGAAACATGAACAAAAGAATATACAATGCATTTTCAAAGCCTTGAAAAAAGTACTATTAATTCACATTAATAAATTAGAAGGTTTTTTTTTAGTTTGTAGTTTTTAGTTTTTGTTTTTTTGAGTCAGGGTTTCTCTGTGTAGTCCTGGCTGTCCTGGAACTCACTCTGTAGACCAGGCTGGCCTCAAACTCAGAAATCTGCCTGCTTCTACCTTCCAAGTGCTGGGATTAAAGGCGTGTGCTACCACTGCCTGGCACCAGAGGTCTTATAAATTATCATTTCCAAATAGAACATGGTGATGTCCATCAGAAATTATTTTGCTTACACATTTGAACTAGATTTTATTAAGTATGTCATGCTATTGTAGTAGAAAGAACATTAAGAGTCTTTTAGAATTATTGAAGAAATAGAAGTTTCTTTTTAGTGTCACTACTTAATGTAATATGCACATGTCAGACCTTGGACAGAAAGCATTCCCAGAGCATCCCTGAGCAGCCAGCCTATGGCTCAAGGAAGCAGCTGAAAAAGAACTGATTAAGCAAACGATCAAAGAGAAAAACCAATGAACTTAAACTTTCTCATAATGCTAATGTGTGTGTGTGTGTGTATGTGCGTGCATGTGTGTCTGTGTGTCTGTGTAAGTGTGTGTGTACATATGTGAGTGTGTCTGTGTGTGTCTGTGTATATGTGTGTGTATGTGAGTGTGTGTGAGTGTGTGTGTGTATGCATGTGTGTGGTGTGTGTGTGTGTGTGTGTGTGTGTGTGTGTGTGTGTGTTGGGTAAGTCTTACAGAAACAAGAGATAGCCACAGTGCACAAAACGCGAATAAAGATCCAGATATAAAAAACAATCACAAACAGACCACAGAGTGTCCTGTTCCGCAAATACTGAATCTCCACTCGCAGAAACTGCTGTAACTCTTCTAGTAAAAGTTCATAATTGATCAGAGAGGAGAAACAAAGCACATATGGGAATGTTTTTCTTGCCTGTCAATATCACAGCAAAACAATTCATTTGCTCATGTGATTACTGGAAGGGCATCTGATTCTGGATTCATTAATAAATGGCAAAACACTGGTAGATGTGGATTATATGTAGAATTAATGTAAATTGGTAAGTAGATTGGGCTGAAGGAAGACACAGAGATAGATATTGGCCGGCAATGGAAGAACACTACATGTTACATACAAGCATTGCCAAGAGGCTACCATATACCTCATTTGATCTTTTTACAAGTGCTATTAAAAAAAAAAAACACATCTCTGGAAATACAAGCATTCTCTATTCTTGCACTTTTGAAATATTGTTTACATTTAAATGTTTTCTTAAGGAACACATTCAGTTTGTATTATACTTGTAGATTATAATTTAAATCTGGAAAATAACATTTTTTCCAAAATAATCCTGGGGCATATATTTGTGTGTTTGTAAATAAATTATTATATGCTACCAAAGTTACATTCCAACACTTATATAAACAGACACAATTCATCCCTTGCTGTGTTTGGGAACATAATATTTTCTCATTCTTAAAGCAAAAAAAAAATTAAAAATGCATCTGACATCATGCAAAAGATAATTATTTACTACTGATGGTATAGAATCTAAAATCCCCTACTGAATATAAGCAAAAAAAAATGATGCATTCTGATGCATTAAAGTTGCCTCTAAGTGGAAAAGTTTAAAGTAAAGTGACACATATCACTTTACACAAAGTGGTTGTATCTACTTTCAGGCCTGTGGTGACAAAAGTTAGTTGTCATTTTTCCTCAATCACTTACTTTCCTTTTATAAGGCAGTCTTTTTTAAAAAGATAAAAAACAAAAGTAAACAACAGACAGAGTCCAGTTAATGTTTAGAAAATAATACTTCATAGAGTTTAGAACTTATCTTGTATATCTGATATCTTAAAATTACAAGAAGTCTTTACTTAAAGAAATTTTAGAGAAGACAGGTTTTATAACATTCTTCTAAGTTCTGTAGAATTAGTAATATTATTTTAATCACAGTAGTAGAAAAAAGGTGAAAAACTGAAAATTTGTCATGTTTTGAAAGCCTGTATAATATTATTTGAGAAAATCTTTAGGGTTTGAGATCTTTGCTTTTAATCAACTGAATATATCTGATTTTTAAGGTTTAGAGTGGATGTTGTATTGTCCTGGTATAGTTACGAATTAGTGTAGCTGTGTGACCACATGAACAAACAGAAATATATATATGTATATATATAAATACATATATATATGCGCATATGTGTTTGCATCCATGTGAACATACTGGGAGAAATCTTTTCCATTTTTTTAAAAGACACAATCTTTCATGGCTGAAGATCTTTGATATTGACTGGTCAAGGATTTTCAAGAATTCACAATCTCCTGCCCCACTTCTGACATTGCACAGCCACTGCCATGACTATAACTGGTTTCTGGGACTTCAAACTTATAATCATGTGCTTTCTCAGCAGGTACTGTACCGTATGATCCCTCTCCCCTGACACTGTTTTAATATTTAAAATGTATGGTTGTTCTTTTTTGTTCTTGTGAACTGTTATAATATACATGCTATAGGTTACAATATTAATACTGGGCATTAAAATTATTTTTGGAAACACTATAAAAGTGATGTCCCCAATTCTTTAAGGACAGATAGCATTAACTGTAGTTATGAACAAAGGATACTTTCAAGTATCTTCTAAATTCATAGCTTTTGGTGCTTAAATAAAGATCAACCTCAATCTTTTCTCACTGTGTATGAAGGAATGTTCTTTTTGGATCATAAATTTAGCAGTAATGCTGAAGGTTGAATAGGATCAGATGAATGATCACAGACTTCACAAGAGGGTTAAAGTTGTGGAAATCTGAGAAAACTTCTCCAGCAAGCTTTCCAATATAACATTGAACAATAACTCAGATATGGAAATATTATATAAATATTTCTGAAATGGTTACTAAGTGTTAATAGGTGTAATATGAAATTCAGATGTCCTATAAGCTGGAGGAATTATGTTTTATATCTCTTGTACTCTATAAAGTATATCATATCGTCAACTCTGCTAGAATCAGAGCCCTTATAATGATCTTCAGAAAACAGAGACAATGAGCTAGTTGGAATACACATGAATAAGATCTTGTATCTTTTCTCTTGGGTTGAAATGTCTTTGTTCTGAACTGTCTAAATAGCTGGACTTTATTTCAAAAAGAAAAAATCCTATTATTACTGCAGACATCACTGTGACTTTGAGCCTGATATTTGAAACAAAATCACTCCTACATCTCAGTGATAATCACTTCTTGCCCTGTGGCTTTTTAATCTTCCCTTTGAAAACATTACTGAGTCTCCAATCTCAGTTATTTGTGGGCTGGGGATAATTTGTTTCCCTGAACATAAGTACAGAATTCAAACATGTGTTGAGATTTTTCTGCATGTAAAACCTTTAAATTTAAGCTGAGTTTGTAAAATAATGAACAGAACTCAGGAAAAGAAATGTAGTTTTTATATTTTATTATGCCATCTTTATAACAAAGATAAGTGTAACTCTCAGTCCTCATCAACAAAGCTCCATTTCACAGCATATGGACAACTTTACAAAAAAAGACAACTGGACATTGTGCAGGGATCAAAAATAATGGAAAGCCTGGACCCTATAGACACACACAGTACAACTCTCGCTCTTAAGTCTCAGAAAACCTCATGGAAGAGAAGACTGAAAGATTATAATAACCAGAGGATCAGGAAGACTTCTGGCAACTGTGTCATCTACAAGTGTCTGTCTAAACAAGACCCAAACAAAGATAATGCCAGGGAACATGCAAATATGGAAGGGCAGAAATATCACAGATGTATTGTCACAAGATAAGGAACTACAGGGAACTAATGACTATGTACAGGGAGAATTAACATCTCAGGGATGACTCTGTTTATTGGTTATTAAATACAAAGTGATAAGCCCTGAAACCATATAATACACACAAAAGAGACAATAGATTATAAGTGTGTATGTATAATATCCATACGTATGTGTGGATACATACATATATATATATATATATATATATATATATATATATATATATATATATATAACTACTGGATTTGGATTGAGGGAAGAGAGGAAGGGGGAAAATTATGTAATTATATTTATTTAAATTATTTGTAAAATTTATTTCTGTTAAAAGGGAGACTGCTCACAAACACTGTTCTCTAAAAATAGACACAATGATACAGAAGGTACAAAAATGCATTTGAAGACAGTAAAACAAATCATAAATCCACTTGACTCTGAGAGCCAAAAATTATGAATATAAATGCCTTCTATATTTTTCAACCATTGATTTGGAGTTATAATTTAGAATAAATAATGTAAAGAAAATATTTTACAAAAAAGTAGAACTTACACTATAACATAATTTTGCCTATTATATAAAAAATCTTGAAAAATATTTCAGTCTGCTATTTATATCAGTATCCACAGAATTTTGATTCTTGATATATTTATTGTCTGAAGAGATAATAAATAATCTTTTTCAGTTGAATTATTTTAATAAAAATATAAATACACATTTGTTTAAAAATATGAGAGACAATATCATATATATCCACTGGATAAAGGCAGGCAAGACTACCATCTAGGTAAACAAATTCTTTACAAATATTCCCATTGTATGCTATAAACCCTTGTTTTATTAACTTACTGTTGAAGTCACAGATCCTAGGAAATTCAGGTTGTTGTTTAACACACACATATGCCCAACAAAATTAGTTGTCAGCTTTGATCAGAGAAAACTTTCTTCTGGTTATGGGCCAAAGTAACTAAGACTTATTACTTGTCATAGTGCTGAGAACAGTTGACTGTTGAATAATCATCTTTAAATAGTATAACCTAACCCCCTCATCAGTGCTGAAGAAGCATCATATAAGAGAAGACAGAAAGAACGCAAGAGCCAAAGCCTGCTTAGGACACTTAGATTCCACGTCTCCCCATGGATTTCTAATTAGGTAAATTAGTTTGTGAAGAGATAGAAATTGTCATTCCTAATGTAGCATTAATAAGCTAGACATGGTCTTATAAGGAATCTCTACTAATGCTGTAAGCAGCACTAAAATAAACATACATGTACATGTATATATGAGATGAATTTTATATATATAATGAATTATATGTGTATATATAATGAATTACTTTCTTTTAAGCTATAATATCGCATAAATATCGCTTAATTATTTTCTGCTAGTTGTGGTTTAAATTGTTCAGGAAAATAATTTATGGGGGAATATGCTAAAGTAACAGTTTTCTTTTTTTTCTAATTTTCTATTGCATATTTTCTTTATTTACATTTCAAATATTATCGCTTTCCAGGTTTGCCATTCGGAACCCCCTATGCCATCCCTCCTCCCCCTGCCTCTATAAGGGTGCTCCCCACCCACCCAACCCCTTCTGCCCTCCTGCCTTGCCCTGGCATTCCCCTACACTGGGGCATCAAACCCACACAGGACCAAGGGAAGCTCCTCCCACTGATGCCCGTCAAGGGCATCCTCTGCCTCTTATGTGGCTGGAGCCATGGGTCCCTCCAGGTGTACTCTAGTTGGTGATCTAGTACCCTTGAGCTCCAGAGCCTCTGGCAGGTTGACACTATTGCTCCCCACATTGGGCTGCAAACCTCCTCCCTCCTTCAGTCCTTTCTCCAACTCTTCTATCAGGAACAGTCTAATAGCAGGTTGAGGGCATCTACTACTGTCTTGGGCAGGCTCTGGCAGAGCCTCTCAGGAGACAGCCATCAAGCACTTCTGTCATCAAGCACTTCACGGGCATCCACAATAGTGTCCAGGTTTAGCGACTGTATATAAGATGGATCCCCAGGTGGGTCAGTCTCTGGATGGCCTTTCTTTAAGTCTCTGCTCCACACTTTGTCTCCATATTTGCTGCCGTGAGTATTCTGTTCCCCCTTCTAAGAAGGACCAAAGCATCCATTCTTCGGTCTCCTTCTTCTTGAGCTTCATGTGGTCTGTGAATTGTATCTTGGGTATTCCAAAATTTGGGCTAATATCCACTTATCACTGAGTGTGTACCATGTGTGTTCTTTTATGGTTAGGTTACCTCACTCAAGATGATATTTTCTAGTTCTCTCCATTTGCCTAAGAATTTTATGAATTTCATTGTTTTTAATAGCTGAGTAGTATTTTATTGTGTAAATGTAACACAGTTTCTATATCCATTCTTCTGTTGAAGGACATCTAGGTTCTTTCCAGCTTCTTGCTATTATAAATAAGGCTTCTACGAATATAGTGGAGCATGTGTCCTTATTGCATGTTGGAACACCTTCTGGGTCTATGTTCTAGCTGGGCCCTCAGGTAGAACTATGTCCAATTTTCTGAGAAGTGGCCAAACTGATTTCCGGAGTGGTTATACCAGCTTGCAATCTAACCAGCAATGGAGGAGTGCTCCTCTTTCTCCACACATCCTCACCAGCATCTGCTGTCCCCTGAGTTTTTGAACTCAGCCATTCTGATTGAATCTCAGGGCCATTTTGATTTGCATTTCCCTGATGACTAAGGATTTCAAACCCTTCTTTAGGTGCTTCTAGGCCATTCACATTTCCTCAGTTGATAATTCTCTGTTTAGGTCTGTTCCCCATTTTTTAATAGGGTTATTTGGTCCTCTGAAGTCTAATATCTTGAGATCTTTGTATATATTGAATATTAGCACTCTATAGGATGTAGAATTGGTTAAAACCTTTTCCCAATCTGTTGATTGCTGTATTTCATATTGGCAGTGTTCTTTGCCTTACAGAAGAAAAGCAGCAGTTTTCAACCCATGGGTCACCATGCCTTTGTGACCCTTTCACAAGTGTTGACTAAGACTATCTGGGCATCAACTATTTACATTATGATTCGTAACAGTAGTATAATTACAGTTGTCTAGTAGCAATGAAAACAATTTTACAGTTGAGGATCATGATAACTTGAGGAGCTATATTTAAGGAGATGCAGATTAGGAAGATCTAGTATCCCTTCTGAGACTGTATGCACATTTTCTATACTCAAAGTATTTTTTTTAATAACAAAGCAAATTGAAAGTGTATAAAAGGAGCAGAATCACACAGATTTGTACTAAAAAGGAAAAGTACTTCTGTCCACTGTCAAATATTCAATACTATCACAATACTGATCTGAGTATACTCAATCATACTTCTATTAAACACACATTTGTGTATGCTTATATATTGATAACAAAATGTTCAATATTATTATGTAAATATATCTTGTTGTTCTGTATTAAGTTAAGGAGGATGATTCTATATTTGCCCAAGTATCTGTATTCCAAAAAACTTCTGCTTGTACAATTCTGTCATGATATTAATTATGCTTTGTTCTTATTTTCTTAATTAAAACATTATAAGCCCCCAAAGTCCTTGTTAAGTAAGCATTTTACCTTCTGATTAGACTTAAATTGATCAGAAACTAATTCGGATCTAGTCCATGTCTTAGTCTGACAGATGGAAGAAGAGAAGCATCATATCTCAGCTTCCACAGACTGATAGAACACACAGCGAATGCTAGGCAAGCCATTTTTCTCGTGTCCTAAACTTTCATACACATGGAAATCTATAAGATTTGCATCAGATCTGCAGCTTGAGTGATAACTGAACATACGTATCAGTGAGTCAATAACAGTTCCTAAGAGACTGTGATAGAAAAACTATTTTTAGCACAAGGATATGATCTTACAACCCCATTGCCTACACCTTATACATACAATTTCTTAGAAAGTTGGCAGGGTGGCATTCTTAAAAGAAAGACTAGGTAGTCCTGAAGTGGGAAGTATGTTTACAACTAAGGATTTGTATGCATTTTAGTTATTTATTTTAACTTATAAATTTCTACATATAAAAATTCTACCTTAATTTGTCTTCAAATTGCCTTACTCTGTCCTCAATTATATCCAGGAGAAAATTGCTTCAATTTTCATTCTTCTCTGAACAGATATCCCTGAAACTATATCATCAGAATGTCTTTAAAATCTGAATTAGAATGGTTTTTAATATAAAGTCAGGTTCCATGGTTATAATAATGCAAATTAATAATTTGTTACTAGGTAATTCATCCACATTTAAACAGACTCTATCTACTTACAAACCAAGCATGAATTTTATGGACAATGTGGTACAGCCTCCTGCTCTAAGGTTACAAACTTGTATAACATGCTTTCTGCAGAACACTGTAGGCATCGCCAGAATAATGCTAAGTATTAGTGAGTGTAAGCATAGAAATGTACACTAAACATGTATAGAAGACAGCATCATGGTCATAGGATACTTCCTATGAGTACATATTGGCATTAACTCTGAATGAGTCAGCTAATACTAACTGAGTAAAACAGCCAATATACTGCTATCAACTGTATAAACAATGAATGTTCTATCTACATCAATCTATCAATATGTCTTTTTTAACAACAAATGTGCCTTACTTTGATGGATTTTTTACTTCTTGATTGTCATTAATGTTACACTCACATGACATTTATCTTATGAGTTAAGCACAAAATAAAGCTTAGTATCATTTCTTTTATTTCTTTTTCCTTCATGTCCTTATTTTATGAAGTGTTTCTACTTAATTCATCTTATAGATTTCCAAAAGATATATATATATATATGTACATATATCTATCTATATCTATATATATGTATATATACATATGTGTATACGTGCATATATAGATACATACAAACATACTTAAATTCATACATATACATGCATGTAATAAAACTATTATCATACATGCATTCATGTGTACATACACACATATATGTTTATCCATGATTAGGATCATTATCTCTGTCCTACATCTTGTCACCTTGTCGTCTTTGTCAGGATCAGCTGCACCCTTGGGGTTCTCATCCATTGGGCATCAGATCTGTTAAAGAACCTCCTGAGCCTCTCCAGCCTCAGCCACAGATAACAGTACTAAAAGGTTTGCCTAGCACTGCCTAACTTGCAGTCTCTTCTTATAAAAGATGCTGCTTTTAAGTTTGTAAGAACATCTACTTGGTTGTTACTTTCTTTTATCGCTGATTTGTTAAAGAGTCTTACTCCCAATGAGCATCACTCTCAAGGAACCATAAAACACAATTCAAAGCTGAAGGTTTTTGGTTTTAAAACTAATATGGAGCTTGTAAACTTAGAAGTTTCCTTTCATATCTTGTCTGTAAACTACCTATGATATGTATGTATTCTTCATTTTCTATTGCCTGCTCCAATCAGCTTTAGTGTGTGAGTATGTGTGTGTGTGTGTGTGTGTGTGTGAGAGAGAGAGAGAGAGAGAGAGAGAGAGAGAGAGAGAGAGAGAGAGAAACAGAGACAGAGAGAGATAGAGAAAGAGAGAGACAGAAGGAGACAGAGAGAGAGAGAGAGAGAAACAGAGACAGAGACAGAGAGACAGAGAGAGATAAAGAGAGAGACAGAAGGAGACAGAGAGAGAGAGAGAGAGAGAGAGAGAGAGAGAGAGAGAGAGATGAAATTTAAAGTTTGATGATGTTCATAGAGTTAAGTGATGACCAAAATTTCATCTTGTGGTGCATCTATTTATTTCTTACATGGACAAGAAAAGAGGGTTCAGGATAAGTCAAGAACTTTTCTAGAGTTCTTTCTTCAGTTACTCAACAAAAACATTAACCTGCTTTCTCTCAGGGACACTTTTTGATACTGAGGAGCAGTCATTCCACTCATAGGCTTTAGTCCAGGAAGTTAAATGAAATGGAACAAATAATTACACATGTAGTTGAAGCTATGAAGAGGAAACTTCAAGTACCAGAGAACTTAAAAATTGATACAGATAGCCAAGCTGCATAGAAAGATATTCAAATAAAGAAAATGGCCAATAATATGACTAGCAAATTTACACTGGATTATTAAAATAAATAATGGTAATTGTTCATAATTCTTTGCAAAAATATATTTAATAATGGTTTTAGAACAGCACTATACATCCTTTTTATGCTCTCCTTCATAAACACTAAACTCTATGACTCCAATAAGGAACATTTCAAGACTGTGAATGTTAATGAAAAATGAGTCTTAACTGCTGAAGATCACAATATTGTTTCCTGTATCAACTTGAATACGTGTAAATAAAAGATATATAAAGATGTTTATCATTTGTGATTAATAATTCTGAATGCCTAATAATGATATTCAGGTATACTCATTGTTTTCTGTAGGAAATCCTAGGGAAGTTGACAACTTGTTTTTATTGTATCTGAATTATTATCAAATCACACATGAAGAAATTGAGGCCAAAATTAGATGGGAATAGAAACTTTCATAGGCAGAGGGGGTTACAACCCACTAGTATGTGATGATAATCAAAATGTGGGTTAAATAAAAACATCCAAAAATAATTGCATGCCCACACCATTTATCATCTTGACAATGTCAAAATAAAACTATTTATTTTTCTTAATTTTTAAAAACCCATAAAGCACAAATCGAAACAACCTTGAGATTCCACCTCACACCAGTCAGAATGGCTAAGATCAAAAACACAGGTGACAGAAGATGCTGGCAAGGATGTGAAGGAAGAGAAACACTCCTCCATTATTGGTGGAATGCCAAGCTGCTACAAGCACTCTGGAAATCAGTTTGGTGGCTCCTAAGAAATAAGGACATAGTACTTCCTAAGGACCACTCCTGGGCCTATACCCAGAAGATGCTTCAACATATTATAAGGAGAGATGCTCCACTATGCTCATATCAGCCTTATTTATTGTAGCCAGAAGCTGGAAAGAATACAGATGTCCCTCAACAGAGGAATGAATACTGAAACTGTGGTACATTTACACAATGGAATATTACTCAGCTATTAAAAACAATGAATTCATGAAATTCTTAGGCAAATGGATAGAACTAGAAAATATCATCCTGAGTGAGATAACCCACTCACAAAAGAACAAACATGGTATGCACTCACTGATAAGTGGAGAGAAGCCCAGATACCTGGAATAACCAAAAAACAATTCATAGGCCACATGATGCTCAAGAAGAAGGAAGACCAAAGTATGTATACTTTGTTCCTTCTTAGAAGGGGGAACAAAATACCCATGGGAGGAAATACAGAGAAATAGTGTGGAGCAGAGACTGAAGGAAAGGCCATCCAGAGACTGCCCCATCTGGAGATCCATCCCATATACAATTTCCAAACCCAGATACTAATATAGATGTCCACAAGTACTTGCTAACAAGAGCCTACATGTAGCTGTCTCCTGAGAGACTCTGTCTTTGACAGAGGTGGATGCTTACAGCCAACCATTGGACTGAGCAGAAGGTTCCCAATGGAGGAGCTAGAGAAAGGACCCAAGGAGCTGAAAGGGTTTATATAGCCCCATAGAAGGAACAACAATACGACCCAAACAATACTCCCAGAGCTCCCAGGAACTAAACCACCAACCAAAGAGTACACATGGAGTTACCCATGGCTATAGGCTCAAATGTAGCAGAGGATGACCTTCTTGGACATCAGTAGGAGGTGAAACCCTTGGTCCTGTGAAGGGCTGATGCCCCAGTGTAGGGGAATGCAAGAACAGGGAAGAGGGAGTGGGTGGGATTGTGATCAGGGGGAAGAGAGATGGAATATGGAGTTTATTTAGGGGAAATGAGGAAAGGGGATAACATTTATAATGTAAATAAAGAAAATATCTAATAAAAAACAAAAAGCTGACATGGTAACTCAAGTAAAACTACTGAAAATAGATCTCATTTACATACAACAAGAATACACTATCAGATCCATGACTTTAAGTTATTAAAAAATTTACATTTAAATAAAATGAAATGGACTCTATACATACTAACCATCTCAATTTATTTTAATCATTCTCCTTGTAAAAGCCATCTAGAATATTGGGTTCTTCCCTAGAGTTTGTCTTCTCTGAGAACTTTATGGCCTCTACAACTGATGAAAATAGTATAGTAAAAAAAATTCAGAACTGTAGTCTGAAATCCAGCAGTTAAACCAGCAGTTCAGCTCAGTGAGCAAACTGTGACTTATGATGACCTTCATTTCTTGATAATGGACACAATAAAGTAGGATAAAAATATGCAAAATGGGAAATAGAAAAAATTCTTTATTCTCATTTGAAAAAATTATTTTTAAATTTTATTCATGTTTTGAATAAATGTGCTTTGATCTTATACAGTCCCTCCTTTAACTACTCCCAGATCTACTTCATGTCTCTAGACACAGTATCCACAGATCTATGGACTTTGTTTAACAACTATCATTCTCTATCATTAACAACTGCCATTTTAACATGCCTCTGAGTGTACTCTTTTGTTGGCGGTTTAGTCCCTAGGAGCCCTAGGAATATAGTTTGGTTCATATTGTCGTTTCTTCTATAGGGCTGCAAACCCTGTTAGCTCTTTGTTCCTTTCTCTGTTTAGCAAATATTTGGCTATTTAGCAAATTGATTATGAAACACTGTAGAAAAAAATTAAGACACAAGCATTCTTGTTCAATGTGCCTATTCATTCTTAGATATGTGTTCTTCTACTGAAACAATTTTTATGTAGCAGAGGCAGAAGAAGAAGGAGGAAGAGGAGGAGGAGGAGGAAAAGAGAGAGGGAGGGGGAAGGGGAGGGAGAAAGAGTGAGGTAGAGGGGGAGAAAGGGAAAAAGGGGGAGGGGGAGGGAGGGGAAGGGAAGGGAGAAAGAGGGAGAGAGAAAGAGAGAGAGAAAGAGAAAGAAAGGGAGGGAGGAAGGGAGAGAGGGAGAGAGAGAGAGAGAGAGAGAGAGAGAGAGAGAGAGAGAATGATGACTTTCTTCTAGCAGCTATCAGGAGTAACTTGCTCTTCAGCCAGTGGTAGGATAGCTAGGGGTGAGACAAGTAGGAGTGGAACTTCATGTCCTCCGTCATGTCCTGCTTCCTTCACATGTGATTCAATTTCACTGTTCAAGTATTGTTTTCAAATAACAGTGTAGGAAAAAGTTTAAGAAACAAACAATAGATTGTAGATACATTTTTATGACATGTCTTAGAGAAAGTACATCTCAGCAACAATACCTAAATTCTAAAATTCATTATAATGGTTACTTCTTACATAAACTGTTTCCATAGATCACAATTTGCTGCAATAATAATTTATAGATATTTTGACAGACCAGAGATGATGGCTTCTGCTAGAATCCAGAAACATTCTCAAATGTATTTACTCCTAATTGCATTTAATTTCATATTACAATGATTAATCAGAATGAATGTCTTCATTTTCTGCTGCTTTAACTGCAAGAAATGATCTCTTCTGTTTTTATCCTATTATAAGGATCGTTACAAAAATGGGAAACAATTAACACCGGGTTTAATGCCTGAGTGCTATAGAGCTGAAGTAATTGCACTCAAGGTCTGCTAACTTTTTAATCAGGCATTTGGTTGCAAGCTGCTCGCAATTGATTCTGAGAGAACTAACACTGTCTAAGGAAGAAAGCAGGTGTGCCAAAAACGCGGGCATGTTGGCAAAACAAATGAAAGGTTTTTAAGGGGGAAGAAAAAGAAGAAAACGGTAAAAAATCAACGCAAAGTTTTTATCAGCATGGCATTTCCTTGCTGGGTCTGTTATTGAACAAAGCCAGAGGTGCACAGGAGCACAGTGGCGAGGGTCCCACTGACTGACTACTGTCACACAGTAGTATTAAAGCTTAGCAGTGAGGAGCCTGTCCATCCTAAAGTTAGCGAATTGAGTTAATTAAAGGAGATGACTTCAAATTTCCATATTCAGTAGAGTTAAATCACAATCAGAGGAGTCTGAAATTACATTATAATTAGAAATGCTCCTTGTTCCTTGCATTTGGGATACTCTTTGAAAAACAAATTTGGTTAGGTGCTTTGTTCTCTCCTAAAGAAAAAGTATGAACTCTATGGATTTCCTCTGAAAGCTAATGAATTTTTTCTCCCTTTAATAACTGTCTTAATGTCAGTCTTGTACCACAGAAGCCATTGCTAGGAATGTTTTTTTCATTCATTTAATGGTGCATATAGTCATCAAGAACATTGGTGGGGGAATTTTCATATCCCTCCTGCATTCACTTTGAATAGAACTTTGAAGAATGATTTTTTTTAAAAAAAATCATTCATTGCTTATTAGGACAAGAAGTAAAGAAATATATATGAAATTGCCAGTTTAATTTTTGATGATCATTCTGTACACTGTTGAAAGTTCTTGGATCTGAAGGAGCCCAGTAAATGGCAGATTTGACCATTTGCTTAGAGATTTCCAAGATACTTGCTTGCTACTGCTTTTTTTTTTTTAATGCCTGAAATCAGAGAAACAAGAACATTTGAATATTTAAAGAATCATACAAAGCAGAACTAGCTTTTCCAGCTGAAGAACAAGTCAGAGCAAGAACAAAATCAAGAGTGCATCAGCTAGGAGCTTCCTCAAGCAAAACCCTGTGTGCAATTCAATTATGCCAGTTTGCCTGGACTCCCAGGCAATCCATTTTAGAATTCATTAAGATGCCTCAGGGTTCAGAACAAGGTAGATGGAGATCAATGAATCTAAGAATGTTACACTCACACAAGTTACTCAAGTTTCTGTTCTATCTCAGTTCCAAACAAGTTCTGGAAGACTGAGGTCCCCTGTGTGCATCACTTCAGATTTCAATGAACTCTCCTTTGGCTTCTCCTTGTGCAAACAGCTCTCTCTGAGCCACCACAACATCTGTTGTTTTCCTGTGAAGGACTAATACAAATGAAACGAAGGAACCTGGCATCTGGCCACCTGCACACAGTCACTCAGTCTTAAGGGATTCTCTCAAAGCTGGATCTCAAGCATTTCAGGAAGGAAGCCAAAAGGAGACGGAACAAAGAGACTGGCGGGCACCACGGATCCCTTGGTGACCCACATTACATCACAGGGGGAATTGTACCAGAATAACATTTATGCTGTTTCTGATCCCAAATGTGACTTTACACTAATTTTTATCACCCTGCAGCATTCTAGTAAAAATTTGAAATCTAGTAACTCAAAATACCTTTGGAATCTAGTACATATGCAAGATGTGTGTGCACATAAAGGTGGTTTGGGGTGTATTATATCCCAAGAACCCTTGAAATATGTGTTGCAATAGCTGGTCCTATTGATGGAGGAAGGAAAGGAATGCTATACTTAATGGCATGTTTTGACCACTAAGTATCATTGTTTGCATGGAGTACTTATCTAGTGTGATGCTACTTATAAACCTGATGATCAACATTCCAACTGTTACATATGTTGGCTAGTTTTATGTTGACTTTACCCAAGATAAACAAGTATGGGATGAAGCAGTATCCATTGAGAAAATGCCCCCACAGTATTGGCCTTTGGGTAATTCTATAGTGCTTTTCCTTAATTAGTTATTGATTTGGGAGGGCCTGGATTCTAGTTGATGGTCCTGGATGGTATAAGAAGACAGGCTAAACAAGCCATGAAAATCAATCCAGGAAGATCAAGCATTCCTCCATAGCTTCTTCTTGAATCCTGCCTCCAGGAATCTGACTTAAATTCCTGCTCCAATTTCTCTGCATGATGGACTATGAACTATAAGCAGAAATAAACCTTTCCCAAATTGCTTTTTATTACGATGTTTTACTACAGTGATAAAAACCCTAACTAAGACATTCCATAAAATAGGAAATCTATCAATGAATCCTCCCCTAGAATAGATTTCATTACTTCCTTTTCAGTGGCTTGAGTTTGTTGTTATTATTTGCCATCATATTTATATTAAAAACAAAGAGCACATTCTGTAAATTGTTTGAATGGTATAAATATCACACTACACAATTAGAAATAAACCTTTTCTCACTAAAAGTAATGAGTAACAGGAGAAACAAACCACTATTGCTTTAATATATACTTAATGTCTATGTATTTCTTATATTTATTCCAATTTCCATGGTTGAAATAAAAACACATTTAGTTTAGCTTATGAGGTCCATTTAGTATTTAAAGATTATTTATTCATTGGTTACAGACCATTGCTTAGACTACACAGAATAAGCTATCCTAAGGTGATGTTTAGTCATTATCATTTATTGGTTAATTTAATTTTTATTTCCTTGCCTGTCCTCAATGCATACATGAATGAATATGTGTTTACTAATCATTCTTATCTTTTTTCTATATCATTAACATGAATTACTTTCACACTTAAAAGGCCTAAATCATTAAGTCTCATGAAACTGAGTTAAATAGCTATTAGTTCATTCATAGCATTTTCTTGAAAATGTATACATAGATTCTTGACTCGGGGTATGTCATATAAACAACATGACCAGAAAGCATTATGTCGTAATTTACCAATGTACTTACTTAATATTTGTTTAAGTAATGATGTCATTTACTTTTAAAATCTGTGACTTCACTGTTCTGGCAAAATACTAGTACACTAATAAGCAAGAATATTTATAATAATATATATTTTTTTTAATCCTGGTTTCTTTTCACTTCATTAGGAATCTTATTTTTAATGCTATATTCCTAAAAATCCATTGTAATATTAAATTTCTTCACAGAAAAGCAGGTATTTATTACACTGAGGTTTCAGTAACAAATCAGGAGCTCTAATTTCTACTGCTAATTGTCTGGGTCCCAAGGCATTTCTCATTGTTATAAGTATGCATGCAGACTCTACATTAGCAAAGCAACAAAATTAAAATTATCATCAATAATGGAGAAAATTACAAAAAAAATTGTGAAGCATAAAATTGTAGATGATAAATCGCCTGTGCAATGATATATTGCACACCTTTTCTACTAGTTTGTTAAGCACTGTCTGGACAGGCTCCTGTTTGTTTTACTGTTAAATATATCGCTAGTATTAGAACAGTGTTCAATAGCTATTGATCAAGTCATAGAACTTTAGTCCCAGTGGCTTGCGTTGTGCAGACACTGACCATCCAACAAAGCACAACACAGTCAGATCTGCCAGACTCAGTGATAAGCCTCTGCATGTTGTACTTTACAGGGGAGCAAGGCTCCACTTTAGAATGAAGTGTAGAATAATAACGATGAGAACAGGCTTTTTACAACCTTGGTAATCACATGCAGTTATTTGGAGGTTCTCCCTCTATGCTCATATCTGTATTTGTCAAGAAAGAGTTTTGATTATCTGGTAGCATGCGTTAATTTTCTCCTTTAGTTTTAAGGTACATGAATACTGCTTCATTTCCCTAATTTTTCCCTTTCTTTTTCTTAAAAAAAAAATCACTCTTATTGTTGCTTCCCCCACAACCTCTCCTTAGCATTTTTTGTGTCTCTATTTTCTGTTCTCAGCCTAATTCCAACTATTCAAGGACCAAAGTGCAGTGTGTCTTTTCACAAAGGCGGGTGAGCTGATGTGGACCATGTACATGGGCTCTGGTATATTTTTATGTAGAAATAATAACTAGGCTAGTCCCCAAAAGTCACTGGAGTATAATGAATAGCCACCCAGTTCATAGTACACTCTGCAAGATGTCAAAATATTGCTGGTTGGTGGATCCTAAATATACTGTCCATAACCAGATATTTAAATTTCTCTGACATTTTTAGCCAGGTGAATCCTAAGCTCCAACCTAGTCACTTAGCTTTTCTTTGTGAATAGGAAACATGGTTACTCACCACCATAACACCACAGCATACAATTAAATGAGTCACCATTCATTAAGGCTTAGATTATATAAAGAATACTGAACAAAGAGAACCATTACAGAACAGTGGAGTTTTCATGGGACAGAGAGAGGATATTTCTTGTATATGAATGCTCCTTACGTGTAGAGAAAGAGTTGTCTTGCCTGTTTATAGCACATGAGCAGAGACTTTGATTTTCTGACATTTCTTCTCCTGAGGTACCTTCTGAGTCAACATTTATACATGGCGATCTAAGAACACAGTATAAGGTGGAAATTAACCTTTGGATAATGAACTTAACTACTTGATTCTAGTTACTAATCTATCCATATGTCCAACTTTAAATATTCAATGCATTCATGTGAAAAACCTATTTGAAAGGAAAAATGTGAATTTTTTTCTAATGTCTGATGTTTCTTGACACTGAACCAAAAAAGAATGCAACAAAATTTACTCCAGCTATACTGGGGATTGAGGACTGTCAAGGAGTTTGGGGAGTGTTAGCTCCTCTGTCACGGATGAATTAATGATTATAAGGAATGGCTGGGATTTGTTACATCCCCTGTGTCTTGTTGAACTCTCCCGCCCTTCTGCCTTTCACCATGGGATGGCCCAGTAAGAAGCCTCTTGCCAGAAGCCTTTTGATCTTAGATGTCCCAGCCTCCAGATATGTTAAGACATAAATCTCTCTCTTGCTCGCTTTGTTAATAAGTTATCCTGCCTCAGGTATTCTCTTACACCAGGACAGGAGAGACTGTACAATATTTTCCCTTCTTTCTTACACCTAGGTGGAGTGGCTCTTATAAAGTGTTTCAGAGCAAATATTTCAGGGTTGATATCTGGAAATACAGTTAGTTAGTTATTAGTTATAGTTATGTTAGTTATAGTTAGTTATTTTGCAATGTATTATTCTTACAGAATTATAAATGACCAAAGAAATGAAAAAAAAATAAGGAATGAATGACTTAAAATAGTAGTGAAGATATAAGTTAAAGCCAATCAAAATTCAGCCAGGTGAACTTAGGACAAAAACCAAAAATTCCATAAATCATGCTTTTGTGAGGATACAGTTCGATGCTCGCTAGAATCTTAATTATCCCTCTGTTGTCCACTTCCTTTAGTGACTGAGTATTTACGGAAGAAGAACCCTATTTCTTAGAGAAATAATTCGCTCTAAGTGAACATTTTTCCTTTCCTCTCAGAAACTGCGGAGTTGAGCTAACTCTGAAGCTTGACACTTTGATTTGAGTGCCTGTGCCAGGAGGATGAGTGTCCTTCACTTTGATCTTAGATCCAGGAACTAACTTTAAGTGACACTTCTCATTACCCCTCACTGGCTCTTCCCTAAAGCTTCCTGCACTTTCGCAAGCTGTGCATACAACCTTTCCTGGCGGCACCAATATTGTTTGCTGAGTAATATTTTGTTTTGAATGTGCAGCTTCAGGATCATTTGCTAATTAAAATTGCTTACCGCTGAGAGCTCCCCTGAGGTTTGCCCTTGTTTATTTGGGTTAGACCATGAAAGCATGGTGGAGCCAAGTCATAGACCATAATTTGATGCCAACTGAAATGGAAACATTAGAGAAAAAAGAGTGATAAAACTTGCTCACAGTTTCCTTCACATGCAGATACACTTAGCTTTAACATGATCCAAATAAACACACGCATTGGTGCATAAATGGACACTGAGAGACAAAGCTTCCCTGCAGAGCGCAGCTCTGACAGACTTCAAAGCCCGGTATAGTGAGGAGTGGAACATCTTTGCGGAGAACACATTTGTGATTGTTTTATATGCTGAATCACGCGGTGCTGGTGCTGGGTTCTAATCCTTTGGGACATAGTTAATACATACTGTCTTTGGGATATAATAATCCAGGTCAATTTTCACATGGCTTAGTCTGATTTTCATTTGGGAATTTAGTGTGGTGATCTATTCATAATTAATGTGACATGGTGAAAAATATTTCTCTCTCTCTCTCTCTCTCTCTCTCTCTCTCTGTGTGTGTGTGTGTGTGTGTGTGTGTGTTAGAAAATAGGGATGGGAAGTTTTAGAAATTGATTGCTTCCACAAATCTGAGAACTCTGGAAGAAAATAGTAAGGATATAGAGGGTCGGAATCAAAATGAAAAGCAGCAACAGCAATAAAAACAAAACTATTGAAATTCCTATTCCAAAATCAGTATAGAAAACCAAATCCAAAAAACCAACAATTAAACAACCCCTCTTTATCTTTATGGTCTTATTTACTGCAGTATATTTACTTGCGTATACCCAAGTAGGAAAGGATTTACCCCAGTCAGACTGAGGAGATATTGGAAGAAGTACTTGGTACGAAAAGACCAACAGGTTGAAGACAGGCTTTGTATGTGGTCTGATCTTTGTATCAAAACTTCTCTGTGGCAAATAGGAGAAAACAAGGGGGCCAGATATACATACTTTAGTTTTATAATATTTGGGCATTTGTTGTGAACTTTAACTGTGAGAAAGATGATTACTGGCAGATTCAATTCTGAAAAGAAATAGTTTCATCCTATAGTTGCGTCATAGAGTGCAAGTATTTACTTAGAGATTAAAGTTAGATGTATACATCTGCTGTATAAGACAGTGGGCTATCTTTTCAAATGTACATAAAAAATTAATATCATATTTTCAATTTTTCTAACAATGAAAATTAGTGTTCTGATAGGAGAATAATAGCCTAAAGAATTTATGAGAGCATAGTCGTAGAAGAGAAGTGTCTTATCCCTGAATAGATTATTGTACCAAATGCCATTTTCTTGTTATATTTCATAATTTCCAATGTTTCACCTATGTTATTGAAAATTTAGTGTCTTAGGAAATTAAAAAGTTTCATTTGAAAAGGTTCATGTTTATCCAAACAATAAACAAAAAGGAAAAAAATAAAAGAAACTTCTTTGGATATTGCTTTGCAGCTCTGAAGACAGCAGGATCCTTCCAAATGTCACAAGAAAAAAAAATCTGGTCAGAACCTGACAGCATAAGAGAAAAATGCCACTGAATTAATACTGCCTTAGAAGGCCTTGGGGAAATAGAGAATATATTATCATTTTGGTAGTGATTGACACCCAGAAACTGAAGGAGTAAACACTGAAGCTTCAACAAATCTAGAAGCATCTTAGCTAACATAAGACAGTGGGCTATCTTTTCAAACGTTGATTTTCTTTTTCAAAGAGTTAATTCATGACTATTTAATTTATGTGTAAATAATCTGACTTGCTGGCCCTGTTACCAACCCTTACATTTGTATCTGGTCTCTTTTATATATAAAGTTCAGTCTGGTTTATGTACTATTAGAAACTAGAGATTTGCACATGCCTTAAGATTTCAGAGAATCCTGTTTAGATAGCATCTGATCTAAAAAAAGAGGCATATGTTAAATCTTCTTACTTGAGGCCAGACTCTCATCTAACTCTGCACCCCACAGTGCTCATTCGAGTGAAGAGTCATCTTTGAAGGCAATTGGAGCTTCTTGGTTGGCTGAGCACCATGGAGCTTGGAGCAAGATAAAAAAAGAACCACAGACTTTCAACTATAATTCTGCTAGCGGGACATACTGATGCCATCCAGGCTGACAACTGTGGGATGGAGTTCACTGGCCTATTATATACATAAAAATACAAAGCATTCCTCTATAGTCATAAAACAAACATAATCCATTAACAATCAGAAAACCGGTACTAATTATGCTCAAAACTAATTTTATTGAAATTTCCTTCTAAATAATGTGTGCGTGCACATACAATTGTGTTTAGAGATGATCCTTGTATCAGTGTCAAGATATGGAGAAATAAGGCACTGGTTTTATTTGTGATTCATTAGCATTGCGTAGAAATAACATAGGTAGAGGCTGTATTAGTAGCTTATTTTAACCTAAGGGAAAACTGAAAGTTAAACCACCAACCAAAGAGTACACATGGCTCCAGATGCATATGCAGCAGAGATGGCCTTGTTGGACATTAAAGAGAGGAGAGGCCCTTGGTCCTGAGAAGGCTAGATGCCCCAGTACAGGGGAATGCCAGGAAAGGGAAGGGGTAGTGGGTGGGCTGGTGAACAGGGCGATGGGTTAGGGAATTTTTAGAGGGAGGGGATTCAGGAAAGGGGACAACATTTGAAATGTAAATAAAGAATATATCTAATAAAAAGAAAATAAATGTAGTTTCCTACACTTAGCAACTTTTAGGTCTTTTACTAATGGCTTATCAATGTGCCCAAAATTTTTAAAAATTAAAAACAAATAAAATACTCCATGTTCTATTACTAAATATGAAGGAGAGTTCAAGTAACTGTGATTCACTATCAAATTTGAGAACATTGTATTTGATGTTATTCTGTGATCAAATCCCTCTAATAATTCAAGAAAGATTTCCTTTTAGCCATGATCTATTTAGTTAACCCTGGAATTATAATATGTTTCCAGAGGCAGGTTTTCTATAAATATTTTGTGGTTAAACAGGTCCACTATATACATTCTTTTCTACTCTCCCTTTCACCTATATTAACTATTCGTTGCTTTTATCAGTTGTTCTTAACCTGAATATTTGTAAAATTCCCTCCACTCCTTTCAATATATACTTTGAGTCTCTTTTCAAAACCATGAAAATCAAACTCTTTCAAGCAACAGGTGATGACTCTTGATAAGTTGATAACCTAACACATTCCTCCTTGATTTTTTCTTCATGTTAGTTACACTTAAAATCTCAGTTTTTCTGTCCAAAGTCTATTAATCCACCAAGAGTGATGGCGTCTTACAAGTCCCTGCTGTGCATCATTTTGGTCACACCTGTTTTTCTGTTGTTCTGTGTTTGGAGTCTTTATTGTGGAAGAAACAGATGAAGTAGAGAGTGTACTATATACCTTAGCATTGAGAGCCTACAACTGTCCTACACAAATGGTTTCCCATTATTTATGTTGGATGTGATTTTCAATTGAAGCATATTTATTTAGACTAATGCTTGTGTCTTTAACAGGAGAATAAAATAAATGAAAAACTGGAGCTCTATTTTTTAATGTCGGTGTGAGGCGCAAGAGTAGTGTCTCCTTGAGACATGTTTCTGAGACCTTGGACTTAGACATCAGAAACCAAAGGGTGAAACTAAGGAGGTTGAGGGGCTGGAGCCAGAGGAAAATACTGATACGTGAAGCCAAAGCTAGAAACTGAGCACCCGGCTGTGTGTGATCAGAAACTGCAAGCAGAAGCCAAGCTGAGTCAAAACCCAGGACTGGTAGTCATGGCAACAAGGCCACATCCAGGAGTCAGAGCCAGAAATCAGAGCAGGTCAAATATGGAACAGGCTGTTGGTCAGAGTAGAGAGGTGACAGCCAGAGAACCAGACTAGGAAGAAACCGGGGAACGCTTCATGGTGCCCAGACTGCAAAGAAGTTCCTGTGCCCAGGCCAGATGGAATTCTGCTGGATGTCTGGTCACGACTCCAGCTGGCTCACAGTTCCATTCACTGTTCTTGTGCAGATTCCTCCAACCGCCTCTCATGCGCTATGGTTTCCTATCTTTTGGATGCTCTGAATGCAGCCTCATAAAGCTATTTTGCCAGAAGTTCTGTAAGGTGACTCCATATATAGAAAATGTCAGAGGCAACTTAAAAGAGGGCTTTTTCTTTAAACTCCATATGAGAATATACTATAACTTTAACTGCCATAATAAAAATAATCCAAGGACACTGACCATGGAAGCCTGGCAAATTATACAATAAGCCTTCAGAAGCATTATCATGTGTCTGTTGTGTGTCACACTCTCTACAAAAAAAAAAAAAGCACCAATATCATCTGATATCATTAGCAGTAAAACCAATGATCACTGGTTAACTATAACATAATTAGATTTTATTGTGAGATGGTGTTTGTGATATTATACTATTTTGTTCCTAGTAATAATGGCTGGGCATATTTTCATACTATATTTAACTGTACTGTTTGTATTATTGAGCAGAGCATATGTGAATATGTGAAAAAGATTATTAATATTATTTTCATAAACTTTATTAGGTAGATATTTATTGCCACATGCCTCTTGTTGAATACAGAATGAAACTGAGACTTAGTGATTGATAATTGTGAGACAAATAAGAGAGGAGCCAAAACAAAAAAAAGTGAAGCAATTATACAAGCATTAGACACAAAACTATCAGTTTTTGAGCATATGTCTGTAAATTTAACACATTCTATGAAAGTATTCAATTCTGTATCCAGTTTATCTGTACAGTTGCCAGTAGAAAATAAAATCGAAGTTAAACCTATTAGCACTATGTCCTATAGGTAATGGAATAGTATAAGCCTCTTAGGAGCAGTTTTAAAGGATTCCCCAGATGACACATGGGAAGAAACTCGGGATACTTGTGTTTTTATCCATTGAGGTAGCTCTCTCTGATTCCCTTATCTTACAAATATTAGACACTCATCAAACTGTACAGTAATCTGAAAAGTTGCCTTAGGTACATTAATCACAAAGTTTTTCCATTATCTTTTCTCAAAATAAAAATATAAAATTAGATATTGCTTTTTTTCTTACTCTAAATTTTGAAGTCTACTATTTTTGAAATGATGGGATAATTTTCCCAGGCAATGTTGTTAGTATTCCTCCTCTTTGGAAATGATTGGTCTAGTTCTTTGGGAATTCTGAACTGCAATTTCAATGTTTAACAGGCAACACAAAGACCCATCCCAAGTCAGTTACAGATAAAATAAGCCCTTTAACCATTCCAATTGATGTGTGTGTGTGTGTGTGTGTGTGTAATTTATAAAATTTTAAATCAATATATATGTGTGTTATACAGTATTGATTTCAGAATAAATATGAATGTATATGCAAATATAGTTGATTAGGACCATCAAAACCCACTATCACTGATATAACTTGAAAGTATATCAAAGAGTAAAAACAAAACAGACTCTGAAACACTGAGGTATAGTGGATGTAGATGCAGGCAAACTTGCTTGTTCCTTGGTTACTGGCTTTCTTACTGACAATGACTATGGATGGTGAAAGCCAAAGGGCAGAGAGTGTAGCAGAAAGGGCATCTTCTTAAGCCTTTTCCACCTCAGAGTAGCTCTTCCCAAAGTATGCAGTACTCACAAATATGGCAGTATAAAATTGCAGTGTTCTTTTATTGTCAAGACCTTTGACTTTCTATAAGATTCCTACAAAATTAAATTATAAATATATTGGCAAAATGTCTTGAAACAAAGATATCTCATGTTAAATTTGTTTTTGTCTGGATGTTTCTTGAATGGTGAAATCCTTTGTGAAGAAGAACAAAAAAACCATGCATAATTAAGTTTTATAGACATCCTGGCAGTCTAAACTGAGGTCAACAGACACAATAGAGTTCATGGGTCACTGGCTATCATCTTCTAAGTTACAGTGTTTTATTATTTAATAGACTCGATACATTTTCCCCTCATTTATGAAAGTTCTTTAGTTTGTATAAACATAAATGTGTTTATGTTTGACATTATTCATTTCGTCACTGAGACCACCATTATTTTCCGCCAAGTACATAATTCATCTCTGAACAATAGAATAGCTATCTAGTGCTATGCACAGGAGTGCAATAAGTATTATCAAATCTCAGGACAACTGGGTAGAAGTTGTCTACAGCTTCGTAAGTAAATGAATCATAATAAGCTACTGTGTTTGTAGTATTAACTAAGTATTTATGATAAACTGCAAATGTGCTCATGCAGCATAGTTTTAAATAAATGTAGTGTAAGCTTGCTCTAAAGATTTACAAACAAGTAATACAGAGAGTTATACATTTTTGTCTACATCTAATTTTACAGTGCAATGAGCACAATGAATAACGCACAGTGAATGATTTGAAGAGATACAAGCTTCAGGAGGTTGAGAATTAAATAGCACATTTTGAGTCTCAGTAAGATTTTATAGCATCAAGTCCTAACAGCCTTATTCAGTAGAGTTGGGCTTTTTTTCGGGGGGGGGGGCTCTTTTTCTTGCAGAAATTTGAATGAGTTACAAATACATTACCAAGTTGTCTTTTAATAAAAGATTATTATTCATTTGTATGTCTCTTGCATGTTTTGATGGCTTTAAATAAAGTAATAGACGATAATATTTTGGGTTTTTTTTGTTTTCTTTTTATTTATTTGGATTTTTTGTTTTTTTGTTGTGGTTGTTATTTCAAAGTAGGGTTTCTCCATGTTTACTTAAGTATCCTGGAATTCTCTGTAGAACAGACAGGCCTTGAACTTACAGAGATCTGCCTGTTCCTGTCTACTGAGTTTGGAAGTTAAACCTGTGTACCAGCACCACCTGGTGGCAATAATACTTTTTTGGGTGTTTTTCAGCTTCTTTTTCTTTTTTCTTTTCTTTTTTTTAATGTTTTTTTCTACATTCTTTGTTTACATTTTAAATGATTTTCCCTTTCCTGGTTCCCCCCTCCCCATAAGTCCCATAAACCCTCTTCCCTCTGCCCATTTCAGAATCAACCCCCTCCTACTTCTCTGCCCTGGTAATCAATCCCCTTTCTAGCTTACTTATCTTACTGTTAATCAGCCCAAAAGTCCTAAGATCCTACCTCAGTCATCAGGTAATGTCAGGTTGCCTGATAAAGCTCCCGGGATCTGTAACACTAATACCAAATCTGTTATTATCATTTTCTGTAGTTTTTGTAAGTGAATTTCTCTATTTTTTTTAATTCATTGTGAAACACTATGTTGCCTAGTTTTCTTATTTAAGCAATTGATATAAAATAAGATGAAATTTCTAGATGAAACATAGTAATAGTGTTAATTAAGGGTGATGGAGGCTAATTTAAACCAGCTGAAGAATATGCCAATTTTGATAAACTAGATCATCAGATGTAGTTCTCGTGGACTTAGTGAACATACTTCCTTCTTTGGGGAGCCTTTCTCCTCTCCTCTCCTCTCCTCTCCTCTCCTCTCCTCTCCTCTCCTCTCCTCTCCTCTCCTCTCCTCTCCTCTCCTCTCCTCTCCTCTCCTCTCCTCTCCTCTCCTCTCCTCTCCTCTCCTCTCCTCTCCTATCTTCTCCTCTGCTTTAACTTCCCCCTCCCTTCTTCTTCCCTCCCCTCTCCTTTCCTCCCTTTCCCTCCCCTCCCCTCCCCCTCCTTTCCTCTCTTCCCCTCCTCTCCTCTTCTCTCATCTCCTCTGCTTTCACCTCCCCTCTCCTTTCCTCCCTTCCCCTCTCCTCTCTTCCCTTCCCTTCCCCTCCCTTCCCCTCCCTTCCCCTCCCCTCCCTTCTCCTCTCCTCCTGTCCTGTCTCCTCTCCTCTCCTCACTTCCCCTCCCCTCCCTTCCTCTCTCCTTCCCTCCCATCCCTTCTCCTTTCTTCTCCTCTCCTCCCCTCTCCTCTCCTCTGCTCTCCTCTCTTCTCCTCTCCTCTCCTCCCCACTCCCCTCTCCTCTCCTCCCCTCTCCTCTCCTCTACTCCCCCTCCCCTCTTCTCTCCTCTACTCCCCCTTCTTCTCTTCTCCTCTCCTCTCCTCTCCTCTCCTCCCCCTCCCCTCTTCTCTCCTCTCCTCCCCCTTCCTCTCTTCTCCTCTCCTCTCCTCTCCTCCCCCTTCCTCTCTTCTCCTCTCCTCTCCTCCCCCTCCCCTTTTCTCTCCTCTCCTCCCCCTTCCTCTCTTCTCTCCTCTCCTCTCCTCTCCTCTCCTCTCCTCTCCTCCCCTCCTGTCTCCTCTCCTCTCCTCTCCTCTCCTCTCCTCCCCCTTCCTCTCTTCTCCTCTCCTCTCCTCTCCTCTCCTCTTTTCTCCTCTCCTCTCCCCTCCTCTCTCCTCTCCTTGCTCTGTTCAACTCATATTTTGGCTTTTTTCCTTTGGGTTCCTCTTACCTGACTTTCCTCAAACTCTGCTCTTCTCCCTCCCCATCTTAATAGGCACAGGTTGAATGTCTGGTAATTATAAGCATTAATTCCCATTCAGAAAGAAATATGTTCTAAAGTTAGTTCAGATTTTCTTTGATTGGTGGTAGACAAACAACTTCACATGACAGATGCAGGACAAATCTGGAATTGAGACAAGGATGGGTCAGTAATGGATGGAACTTGACAGGGACTATGGCGTTATCATTGTATCCCACCATTTATTTAAAAACTAACCCTCTTTTCAGGGCCAATGAGACACACTTGGGGAATCAGTGAATCTTTTATTTCTTATCTCACTGTTTTATTAAAACAAGCTTCTTTTTTCATCCCCATCTCTCTGTTTTAAAGATTTATTTATTTACTATATGTAAGTACACTGTAGCTGTCTTCAGACACACCAGAAGAGGGCATCCTATCTCATTACAGATGGTTGTGAGACACCGTGTAGTGGCTGGGATTTGAACTCAGGACCTCTCAGAAGAGCAGTCAGTGCTCTTAACTGCTTTTACATTTAAAACACTGATAACCATAGTTCAAAATCCATCATAGAAATACAAGACTCTTTGCATTTTAATCCTTACAAATTGCCTTTATATTACAATCTTTCTTTTCTTATTCCCATTCAGAAAGAAATATGTCCTAAAGTTAGTTCAGATTTTCTTTGATTGGTGGTAGACAAACCACTTCACGTGACAGATGCAGGACAGATGCATCCATGGAGATAAAGTTTAAATGGTAAATGTTTTAAATTGTTTTTTTAAAAAAATGACCAATTGGGTTGTGTAGCTATCTATTTCTGTTAATCCACATCTATTTTTTCTTTAAAAATATATGTGGCGGTCAGCTTTCAGCCTCTGAAAAGAAGAATGAAAACTCAAGCTGCTTCCTCTGACGTGAACTAGTATCTCAGCCATTGTGTTTTATGTCTGAATTTTCTGACTTAAATTGTAAGTCATCAGGGCAGAGTGTGGCCTTCTATCTTCTATCCTTTTTTCCCCCTACTTAAAAAAAAAAGGAACGCACAGGCAACTATCCTGTCATGGTTTTACGAAACAATAAATATTGTAGTGCAGATGTTTGAATGGTACAAGTTGGCAGAGATGGAGCCCACGTTTTGCGGGTACTGCAGCTGTGCTTTCCAGGACTCAGCCTGAGAATCCTCCCAGCATCTCAGAAGGACAGGTCAGAATGGAGGCCAGAGGAAGGGGACAAGGAGAAGAATAAGAAGAGCATTGCGCGCAACGGCACAGGGACATGATGTCATTCAATACTGATGAGAGTCTGTCATTGGGCACACGTGTATGAGGTGGAAGAAAGAACGACCAGTCTTTAACCATCAGCCATGTGCATGTTTTCTCCATCAGCCATGTTTTAAAATATCACTTTCCCTTACTCAATACTGAGGTAAAGTTAACTTACCCAGGTTTATTTTGCTTGCATTTTATTCAAATAAGGAAACTAAACACTGGTTCTATTTATCAGCTTTTTGTTTGTGCAGCAACAATTTGAGGTGATCAGTCCGTGAGGAATGCCCTGTTAAGGCTCAAGTTTTCTGAGGAGTTAATCCTTGATCACATGACTCGTTACTTTCATACCTGGTATGTGGTAGCACTTTGCAAGGAGTCTAAGTGGCTGATTATTTTGTTTTAGAGAAATGTGTGTGACTGGAGAGTGTCTGTTTCTCAGTTGCCCATCAGTAGCATACACTTTCTGACTAAATTTCCTCTTGATAAATATCTCCTGCAGAAGGTTCTGCCATCTCCTCACTGTCCCTCAGTCTACAAACCAAACTTCAAGATGATCAGTCATTGAGAGACATGTATCTAAACCAGGGTATAAACAAACATGTTATTTTGAAGTTTTACTTTATTTGTTTGTTTTGTTTTGTGTTTTCTCTTCAGTTTCAGTTGTAAATAGTGCAGAAAAGAGTTTGTGGACTACGTTCTAAGTTACAGAACATCCTTGGTCAATCTCTATGTGTGCTTTGACCCTAGTGCTTCTGCATGGTGCTATTTATTTCGTGATTTCACTTATTTGCATCCAAACCATATTAGAGTAGGAAGTCAGCTTTTTCACAAGTCATATAATTCAAATAATAGTTCTGTTAAAAAAATGATCCTGTCATTTGTTTCTAGCATCTAATACTTTTTATCTAGTATTTAATAAAATGCTGCAATGCATTGTAGCTGTCAATAAATGTTGGCTGAGTAATACAGCAGATGACAATATGAAATAAATGAGGTGGCTTCCATGATCTGTTAGTTTTATTCCTTAATAAGATATTAATACTCTCATGAAGGTTACTTAGATAATCCTAATAGAAACTATGTCAATGGGAAGGTTCAATAAAGCTAGTTTGAGGGAGAAAAATATGTAACAGTTAAATAAAATGTACAAATATATTATCTTAGTTTTTACCTGGGATCGAGACTACATACACTTAGGTTTGTCAAATGGCTCAGTGTGTAAGAGCAGTTGCTGTCCAATGCAATTCCTGCGTTCAGATCCCCAACATGACTAAAAAGCTGATGTACCCTTATATGACAGAAACCTCAGTACTGAAGGGATACAGGGAGAATGCATACAGGATAGCAGGCAGATTGTTGCAGACTTCTCTAGCAACCACGGTTGAAAACAATACGCTCTATATTCTGTAACAGCCTAACCTAAGTGTACAATTGGGCAAATAATAGAACATGTGACACCATACACCTTCCTCCGACCTTCATATACAAGCATTAAACTTGCATATGTGTATGTAGTGTGTATGTGCACTACCTACACACCTAAACACAGATCTTAACAAAAAAGTAAATTTGCCTTCATTTACTAAACATCATGAGGTAATTTATATGTCATATGGCAAATGGTGTGAACTAAATTAAGGAAAAGAGTTAGAGAGGACAGAATTTGAAGAAATCTACCTGAAGCCAAGAGTTTATTTTACCTAATATTCTACACCAGATCGCAACTGAAAAATTCTAAATAGTGTCATAAAGGTCATAGTAGGCCCTTCACTTATAAGACTGTTCAGATCAGCTCTAAGAAATTTGAAGTCAAGGACTCACATCTAAGGAATATTATAACAAGAGCAGATGATTTAAACTCTCAGGGGTAACTCCATTTGCAAACAGTGTCTTATGCTCTGAGATTCTGGGAAAGATCTTACTGTCCTTCAAGTCTTTAGACAAAAACAATCCTGAAGACACATATATCTCTGATGCCTATGCCAATAACTACTGCGTAAGATGTTCAGAGTTAGTGAGGAAATACAGGAAACTAGCACCCTATTGATTACCAACTTGAATCAATAAAGTCAATACATAGGCCAAGTATCTAAATATTTACATTAATTAATAGCATGAAGTTCAAGAATTTAATTATCTAACAATTACAAAATAGCATTTAATTTGTAGTCTGGATATTATCACACTGTAAAATTAATGGTATCATTCTACTTCCATCAATGTAATTTAAGACTCATAGCAACGCCTATAAATTTTAGATAATCTGTTTTTCATTTTTATCCCTAAATATATGGAATTTACATGACTATATTTATTAATATAAAAATTAAATGTTGATTTATAGTTGTCTGATAAATTATAACATGACATATTTGATCACCCTGCATCCTGACATAAGGAGTACTAATGATGTCATAGTTTAAAAATTTATACAGCAATTTTATGAGATTTTTAAATCTTCTTTTTAAAACTTCTGTCCTTAATATGTGACTTCCCTAAAATAAAATTCTTTAATAAATTACTAATATCACTATTTTATTTAGTTTTTAAAACACACTTTGCTGAACTCCAGTGCTAATTCTCAGTAATAATGTACTCAGCAAATTTACCAACAATTTACACTGATAGAATTTAGGTATTCTGAAGTTGTCTCCACTTTACATCTTGAGAAGGAAAATGACTATAGTAAGAAAACAGTAGTAGAGTTTCAAATATCATAAGTGAATACAAAAGAAACTATAGTACTAGATCTGCTATTTACTAGAATTCAACAGTTAAAGAAAAACCCTTCTATGTGTAATTTCTCTCTATATAAATACTGAGTGTAAGAACTTGTGACTGAATATTGGAGGTATCAAAGGAACGTATTTATCTACAAGGATTAGAACAGAGAGATCAGTATTTACCTCATCTACTTCATCACAAATGTTGATATTTGAGTTGAATTTAATTACCCATCAGAACAAATATTTGTCTCTAATATAATTCAGTTTAATTTCATTAGCATTCATTTGATTTCTCTAAGATACTGTAAACATTACATTAAAAACTCAAACAAATTTCCTATTATAAAGACATAAAAACTTAGATTGAGTTTAGACATAAAATGTAAATTTATGCTTCCAAAAGAGTAAGCCTAAGTAACATTAAACATTATTATGCCTTCTAATAACTCTTTCAAGTATATTTAGCTTTAAATCAGCCTTGATAACATTCTAATTTAACTCTTTCATGATTTATATATTGTTGGTATTCCAGTCCTATTTTACAAGCTTAGGTAGGATTATTCCAGGAAGCAAGATAGAGATATAAAAGAAAAGAAAGTTAAATTCTTCCTTCAGAGTATTTATCTGTAATAATAAATCTCCTTAAAAGGAGTTTCAAGAAAGTCAATGGCGCTTTTGTCCTTTGTAGTTTGTGTATTTCTTCCCCCAGACTAAAGACTAAAACTCAGTTAAACTCAGATGACAAAGAAGACTGTGGGTTGTGTTTTTATTTCTGGCTTGATTTTTGTCCAGGAAGCTGATTGCTCTAAAAGTGTAGACATCACTATCATGAAATTTTAATATTTTAAATAAAGACAATGAATGCAAATATATCTCTCAAATTATAAATAGAAAAGACTTTGCAAAGAATGGTGCCGATGACACTTTCACAGCTTGCCACATATCTATTCATTTAGTTCTATTTTGATTTTATATGCATGGATGTTTTATCTGAAAACATGTTTGAGCATCCCATATATGCAGTGCCTAGACAAGAAGACATACCTGGAACTGGAGCTGTAGATAGCTTTTGGGTCCCCTAGGTAAATGCTAGGAACAGAACTCATACCTCAGGAAGAACAGTCACTGAGCTCTCTCTCCAAGATCTGGATCAAAAACTTCTGTCATCCAGCCTCAAGGTCTGGACCAAAAACCTATTGTTTTCTTATCTCAAGATCTGGGTCACAGGTGTGACCTCCATTTCTGGATTGTAGTTCATTTCTGATATAATAAAGATGACAATTGAAAGCAGCCATCATAATAGTCACCATGGAGTCTACTATGTCTTCTGAGAGGGTAGAATTAAATCCTGAGGCACATAGTCGAGAAGTAACTTGATAGACCAAATATCTTAGTTTCTCATCTATCGCAGAGTCGTAAAAACTGTGCTGGGAATACCTATGTTTTATTTTAACTTTGACAACAACATAGTTCTCCCCTATAAAATTCCCATTGCCGTTAGCAAACCTAAAACCTTACAGATATTTAGTCTCCTTTATACTATAAGGGCTTTAACATATACTCACATGTCAATATTCATTCACTTTCAAACTCCTTGAATGTGTTCATGGATTAAAAGTTCTTATAGATCAAACTACTAAGATATACATAGTGATACAGAAATGTCGTGAAGGTTAATGGATTGCATACAGTAAAAAAAAAATCATTAAAGGGTGACAGCTATCGAGTACCTGTCATCTTACCTGCCTTATAAAGCAATATATAGAAAAGAAAGGCAAACACAATGTCCAGACAGCAATTTTAAGATAATAGAATTTTTAAAAATGTTATCTAATCAATGCAAAATCATCTTAAGTACTTTGAAATGAGAAGAATTGCTTGTCTATGTTAACTCATAAAATGCAATCTGTCAATAGTGTTGAAATTTATTTTTAAGATCATATAAAATTATATTTTCAGTATAGGATAACAAATTAAACTTAAATTTACATAAACATGTATCTAAAAGCAGGCAGTCGACATGTGTAACTACAGAAAAATTTAAATATTTTGCTATAGCGATAATTTCATTTCCTGGTAGTTGTTTATTTGTGTGTATGTTTGTACATGGAGTTGCAGTGTGTGTAAGTCAGAGGGTAAGTTTTAGGAATCATTTTACTTTATAAGTACATAGATTCTTGGCATCAAATTCAAGTCCAACAGGATAGAGGCAAGTGCCTTTACTTGGTAACACAAGAATCGCCTGGTTCTTGATTTCCTTAAAATATTGCTTTACTTTCTATGTTTGTTTAAATATAATTTCAGTTCCATGAAAAAACTAGAAAAATATTTGTTTTCTTTTTTCTACAGTCAGGGAGAGTTGTAGAATATTCATAATACAATTAGTGAAAGTGATTTTAGAAAAAAAAGCATGTAAGTCTTATATCCAATATTCTACAAATAGAACTTTTCAAACAGGTACTGATTTAAAGTTCATGAAACAAAATTTCTTTACAGAAAAAGTTATTCTTTAAGATACATACATATATTTATATTTGTATGTATGTAACATGTAGCTCATTTTAGAGTTAGAAGATAAGGCTCAGGATGAAAACCTATAGTTTTGCAGAATAATTAATTCATACAGACCCCTATTTTGGACTAGTCGCCCTTTCAAATATGCCCTTCACGTCTAATAATGAACTTAAGTTCAAACCAAGGGCTACTCATCAGCAGAAACCACATGCCACCCTTCATGATGACTCTCATTTCAGTTAGAACATAAAAGAAAAATAATTTGTTTATGAATTTGGTAGAATAAGTTATTCCAGTGAGTAGGAATCAGAACGTGAGAGATATATGAGAGTAATTGCCACTTAGGGCTTTATAGAGATTTGGGGTTAGTATTACCCTGATACATAGTCAGATAATGTAAACATTACACTAAGTATTATTACAGTCAGATGTGCAAAGACATAAGTTTTATAGGATCCACATACACGTGCACTTTGTGAGCTTTATAGTGAGATCATAGTTTCAACCAAAAAAGTGTATCACGTATGTATGTTGGATTGATGCTAGTTAAAGAGTTAAGAACATTATCACTTTTGCAGATGACTTAGGTTGATTTCCAGAACTCACATGGTGGTTCACACTAGCTCATAACTGCAGTTCTGCAGATCTTTTTCTGACCTTGGTGGGATCCTGCCATCATTTGGTACCCATACAGAATCACACACACACACACACACACACACACACACACACACACACACACACATACACACACACACACACACATTATCAAATATGTATATATTTTAAAATTATCCATTTAACAGTCTCCCTGTCTGATTCTCAACTAAGTGATTCACATTCTAGAACGCTTAAAACACAGTTTATAAACTATTTTTTATTCTATCCAGTAGAGGATACAGGAGAACACTGTGTTCATGTGCTTCCATGCATACACAGAGGATGCTGTGCTGGCCAACATGATGTGGACCTTATTCTCAGACCCTTTCACTAATGATCCAATGACAAGGTCTATGTTACTTTGTTATTACAACTTAATCTTAAAATGCATTCACATTAGTGAACACAGGATAAACAATATATGAATGCAATTCAAAAAAAATCTTGCTGAAAATTTCTGCTGTTATTTATTTAAATGATAGCAGTTATTTATAGAAATATCAGAAAAAAAACACTAAAGTTTTGTGTTCATGTTACTAATATAAAACTAAAATCCATAAAATATAATTCCAACAACTCAAAATCCAGACACAAATTTGATTCTATTGTGAAGACTGAAGAGGCAGGTCACTAGTTTCCATAAATAACAAAGAGACCTTGGCCCAGTACCAAGTGGCTGAATGCACATTCAAATTGAAATTCAAATCTTCAGGGAGGAATGCATCTCATTTAGCCCACCCACCACGACCACTCAGACACAGGATGTTCAAAATTAACCTTGCAGCTCATTGCTACCTCCTCTTATTTTCCTCAATTGTAGATTGTAAGCACTACTCATAATCTGGAAAACAATTTTATCTTAACCATTTTTAGATATAATCAATTTATCACATTACTTGTTATACCATGACACAATTACCTAAATTATTATGTGAGCCAGGTGGAATTGAATACTTGACAAGTTTGGCCCCAGTTGAATTTAGAACAATGTAATGACATATGCATTTATACATGCATACATATGCAAGCAGAAGCAAAGGATGTAGTAATGGGCTTTAGAAAGCTTTTAGGCTAAATATTGCTATATCCTATGAACTCAATGTAACCTTCTCAGGTGTGTTTTATTCTTTTGCTCAAAACTATTACTGCATTTCCCTGAAAGACGAATAAAAGAAAAGATTTAGATTAGAATTAAAGTATCTGATACTTTCATTTTTATATGAATACAGCAATGTTAATGTTACAGTAATTTAATTTGAAAACCAAATCCCTAACAGATTATTTAAATATGTTATCTTGGAATATAGAGATGTAATTACCTTCAGCAATATAATTCGTGTAGATTTCTTTCCAATGTTGAAAAGAACAATTTCTATAATTTTTGTATGCAAATGCTTTTGAAAATTAGCTCACCTGATACATGGCAAAGTCATGAATGCATCTAATTAAATGATCTTTTGAAAATTCTACATTAACTAAAGGCAGGTGATTCATGGGGTAAAACATCAAACGAAATTGCCTTTTCTTTTTTATATCGTCTTTATACAACAATAGGATCCTGTTAACCTAGCTGTGGCTTATACTTTTATTTCTTACACTTGATATTTCTTTTTGTTAGATATAGTCTAAGCATTTCTGAGATTCACACAGTGTTTGGTAAATATTCAAGAGGATCAAATATGTCCAGAGCCCTTCTCAGCATTTGTGACACATTGTCACCACTGTCCGTTTTAGTTTAATCTGCATCATCTTTATAAAAGCAGCAAAACCCTTCACGGATATTTAGGTGCTGATTCAGTGTTTTCTCACTTTGTAATTAATGAGCATTCTATTTATTTGGTAATTTGGAAAGTTTTCTTTTCACTGAGGAGAGACAGAGATTAATGAGATCTTGCCAGTTGAGAATGAAATCAATCCATCAACTAATTTTACTGCCTTTTTATGTACAACATAGTTAATATCTAGGTGACCCTGATGGGCTTCAAATGGGTTAGTATGTGCTTTTTAAGAATCCTTTTAGAGGTATTTATGTATTTGCGTGTTTCTGTGATTATTTGTACTCCGTGAGTTCAAGTACTCCCTCAGACTAGAAAAATTTGCCAGTTCCCAGGAACTGGAGATACAGATAGGGGCCAGCTGCCCAATTTGGACCCTGGGAACCCAAATCAGCTCTGATAGAACAGCACCATGCACTCAGAGGTGCAGGGTCATCTCCCAGGCTCAGAACAGCAGCATGCACTCAGAGTTAGAGTCACCTCCCAGGCTCAAATTTATTAGAATGATTAGGGACAACGTATGTATCTCTTTATTTTAAAACAGCCTATAAAAGTTTTATCTACGTTACAATAGTTATTGGAGAAATCTGAGTATTTTCTATATCCTTGCCTTTATTCAGGGGTTACTGTTATAAAATAAAGTGAGGCTGAGTAAATCCATATCTTTGACCTTGGCAGAGCCATGTGGTGAACCCTGAGGTCTCAGCCCCATGGGAAATGGCGAAGTCCTCCTCAGTACTGATGCGAATGTTTCCTGGGTTCTCATTATGAGTTTTAAGAAAAATTGATCAGTTTGTGCCAGAACTATCCACTATAGCAACCCACTCCCTGGAGACAACATGCTGAGACTGAGACACTCCTCTACAGGCATTTCATACCAAGAGAAACACTACTTCTCACGTGCTGCAAGAAATAAGCCCTGGTTTTTGTGCATAGTGGGTACTGCTTCTTTAGAGCAAGCATAGCTCATACCACTTGGCTTTTCTGTATGCGTGTCTATGTGTCTGTCTTTTCTTCATCCCTCCCACAAACCACAGCCAGGTTTCCAGGTCCAGGCCCTGAAGGATAAAATACAATAGCTTCTAAATGTTGAGATAACTGTTTAGTTGTTATTTACTATATTTACTTTAATAAATTATCAATAGGTCAGTGGATAATATTTAATGAAAAAGGCATGTCATTTTTAAATAAAATAGTTCGAGATACTTAACTCATTTGAAACTTTACTCTAGGAAAAGAAATAATTGTTCCAAAGATACTTTAAATAAAGCTCACGTATGTCTTCAGTTTCTGATTACAACCAACATTCAGGAATGAAGTTATTCATACTCTGTTGCAAACAGAAATCCGCATCCCTAGAAACCTTTGTGGGTTTATATTCAGTTGTAACTATATTCTGTTTCTGTTCTCCCAACATCAGCTGCTGGTTTTGCATCACAAATGTAAAGCAGATGTCCCCAGCTTCTGAATGCAAACTGTCCCAAAACACCCTGGATAAACGTGTAACAAATGTCACCTATCACAGTATGCTGCTTGTGTGCATTATTTTGAGCTCTAAGATTTCTGGATAGCATATGCCAAGCATGAATTCTGATTTTTAGTTTTCACTCTAAACAGAAACTTGATATTTTTGGAAAGTATTTGTTTAGAACAATGGCAATGCTTTCTTTAAAAGTGGAAATTTGATATAATCAAGCTTTTTATTCACACAACCTTAATAAGGTAAATCCCTCTGTAAAACACTCTGTGTTATTTTTTTGGGTGGGGGGAATAATACTTAAAAATGCCTCCGATGGCTTACAGAACTTCCATCCACCTACCTGTGATCTGCTTTGGAGTCTCATACCATATTTACCACATGGAATCCTTAGCTCCATTGGATTGTATGTGCTTTGTGCACAGGTTACACTGCTATTGAGCAAGGATTTTTGTCTGGCTACTCTTGTTGGATCTCTGTTCTCCCTCATCTTTGCCTATCTGCCTCCTGTTTCTCTTTAAGCATCCTTTCATATCACTTTGCACTGGGATGTCTGCTAATACAGACTTTTTTTATAATGCTCGATGTCTATATTGTTATATCTGTAATTTCTGTTTACCCTTACTTATCATCTATAATAGATAGATAGATAGATAGATAGATAGATAGATAGATAGATAGAAAGATAGGCAGGCAGATAGAGAGATATAGATATATGGATGCATAGATACATAGACAAATAGATACATATATAGGTAGGTAGATAGATAGATAGATAGATAGATAGATAGATAGATAGATAGATAGGTAGATAGATACATAGATACATACATAGATAGAAAGATAGATAGATAGATAGATAGATAGATAGACAGACAGATAGATACATAGATAGATACATAGATATAGAAAGAGACAGGTAGATAGATAAGTAGGCAGATAGATAAATAGATAGATAGATAGATAGATAGATAGATAGATAGATAGATAGACAGACAGATAGATAGAGACAGGTAGATAGATAAGTTGGCAGATAGATACATAGATTGATAGATAGATAGATAGATAGATAGATAGATAGTAGATAAATATATAGTAGATAGGCAGATAAATAGATAGATATATAGATATATAGATAGATAGATAGACAGATAGAGACAGGTAGATAGATAAGTAGGGAGATAGATACATAGATAGATAGATTAGATAGATACATAGATACATAGATAGATAGATAAGTAGATAGATAGGCAGATAGATAGATACATAGATACAGAGATAGATAGATAGATAGATAGATAGATAGATAGATAGATAGATAGATAGATACGTAGATACATAGATAGATAGATAGATAGATAGGCAGATAGATAGATACATAGATACATAGGTAGGCAGGTAGATAGATGATAGATAGATAGATAGATAGATAGATGATAGATAGATAGATAGATAGATAGATGATCGAGAAAGGAAAAGGAAGGGAGGAAAAGAGGGAGTGAAGCACACATACACACATGCACACATTCACACATGCACACATTCACACACATAGAGCGAGAGAGATTGCAGGAGAGTGACAGAGACAGAGACAGAGAAAGAGAGGCATAGATTGTCAAATCGTTTCAGTCTTTGCACATTTTCCTCTCTCTATCTTGGTCTAAAAGTTTGAATCAGCCCCCCCCCCTTTTTTTTTTGTTCAAAGGAGCATGCTCCTTTCTGGTTGTTGTGTTGTCTCCTGGCAATTGTGCACATTACAGAGCGTTAACAAAACATTAATTTGTATGGAAATATTAAAGTCAGAATGTATTGTAATTTTAGATTTTCATATTGTATATTTACCATAGTAATAATCTTATTCATGTTGGTTTCCAAATGAAATGTTTTATGTGTTCCCAACTGGAATTAATTTTCTTTATCTAATTACTTTCAAAGCTGAATCATTTGAAGCTTTGAATGTAATTGGTGGCACTGGGATCTAGTGTGCTTCCATGGGCAGTTTGAAAACCATCTCTGTGTGGTCACACATCTCAGGTGCAGGGGAAATCATGGTCTTCCATGAACAGCTGTGGAGAGAATGACATCACCACCACATTTCTTGCTTTCACTGGTGTTTATTAGTTCACAGAGTGGTTAGAAACAAATTGTAAAAACTGGCCTGCCTCTAGGGAGTACTGCCGGGTTCCATCTACTTGCAGAGGTAGTTGCCATTTGAATACACTGTTACAACCTGTTATAACACAGAAGGTGGGTGGCTCATAAAAACACAATCACGGAAGCTTCCACAGTGATGGTTAGGTTAAAAGACAATTTCCCTTTTGTGTTTCCAGTTGTGTATTTCTCTCCCCCTTTACCTAGCAGGCACTTACAAACTTCTGCCGTACACTAGTTGAGCCCAGACGCACTGTCAATTTACGTGGCTTAGCTGACAAGTCATGCTTGTCAGCATTCATTAGCTGTTGCCCCCAGTGGAGCTATCTAACACCACATTGGCTTAAAAAACAAACAGGCATTAGTTACAGGGGGGAAAAAAAGGTGAGAGAATTTTCCAAGTGTTCCCAGTGCATGTCCTCGACACTAAGCACACATCACAGGGATCGCGCTATCTCATTCTGCTCCTGTATCAGCTCTCTGCTCCAGTCCAGTCGATGTTCCTGGGCTTATCTAGAGAATAACAGCTGCCACTCATGATGTTGGCAGACACAGAGTTTCACCTTCACTTCATTTGTCCTCACACCAACCATGTCATATAGGTGTCCCCATTCAGGTTTTACAGATAGGGAAACTGGGCTAGAGGGAAACTGTTCTTGAGTAAGAATAAAATAAGGGAATTGATTTTGAGTTTAAAACCTGTGAGTGAATGCAGAGCTCATGAAATGAATCTTTAACCTAACGAACATCTCCTCTTTCCGCATGGTAAAGCTAAACCAAAAATCTTTGCCTCTTGCTGTTATCTATACAAATGTTGGTCATCTACCAAATTCAAATGCCAGCTTTTTTTTTCTAGCACCAAATCATTCATACAGGACTGTTGTCTTCTCTATTACTAGCTCAGATTAAACAATGTCGAGATTACTGATTTGTATAATACTTAACCTACATTTTGCTGCTAATTCAGTAGTATATCTTGATATGCAATGAGGTTCTCTAAAACACACAAATGATCCACTCAAGGTAATGCCTGCAATGGTTGCAAGCTCATTGGCTAAATTAGATATTATATTACCCTTGAGAAATATACTTTGAGTTTTAAAGGAGTAGATAAGGATACACTGAGTTTGTAAAAAACTTTCTTTATTCTTCTTTTTAATATATTTCTTGTTAAAAGAACTATCTGCTAGGCATATGATTTTATTTTATTATAGACACCAGCTCTTTGGAAGGGATCCCTGCACAAGCAGGGACTGAAAGATTGTAAGAAGCAGTGGTGAGGCCATTTACTTTGAGACTGTTAACCCTAGAAATGTAAAATACTACAATTATGAAGTCTCATAAACATGTCTACCTAAGCAAAAACTGAACCCTGATAATACCAATAGACATGAGGAAGAGGCCTAGATAAAGAAGGACAGAGAACTAAGGACTGCCAAGCGCAGGAAAAGCAGCCTTACCCAAGGGAGGAGCAACCAAATGGTTATTCAATAACAAATGGTCATCCCTGAAATACATATGCATACAAATATATTAGGCAGACTGAGTAGGTTGTATCAGTAAAATTTAGAATACATACGTATAATATTAAATTTTAATTATATAATAAATGTGTTAATATAAAATTTTAAACAGAGAATGAAGTACAAGTATATGGAAAAATTTGGAAGGCAGAAGAGGAAGGTAAGTATAGTTAATTATATTACAAATAAAAAACTATTTTAAGTTTTTAAAAGGCTTTATGCCTGTGAAATCTTTTAATCTTTCCTGCTAAGGCAATACTGGCAGGCAGGGCACAGAACTAGCAAAATGAACATCACATGGTTTAGAGAGTATTCTGAGCAATACAGATTGTGAAAGCTTTAATTGTGGCTTCCATACTTAAATGTGAGAAAGAGGCAGAACACAGAGAAATGGAAATTTTATAAATGACTACTCAGAAGAAAATGATTGGTTCTTAATTTTGCACAGAAAAAGATACGGCGATTTCTCACATACAGAAGCATCATCTACAGTTGGCAAAGCTGCAAAGAAAATAACAAATGACCTGTGACTATATATGTGTAGCACAGTGATGCTTTTGTGGGAACCAGATCCACCAGAAAACAATACAAAGGGGTTTCCACGCTCTAAGTTTAGCACTACTGAGAGAGGGATGAAAAGATAACACCCAATGGTCACTTTTATGGAATTTTAAATTATAATCTTATTATTCACCTTCTAATATTTAAAATATAATACTTGGTGTCTACATTATATTAAGAATCATTGGTGTCTATAGTTTCAGAGAGTTTAATAGTTATTTTATTGTATAGACTTTGCTACAGCATTAATATCTTTTGTATCAAAGCATATTTTCCAGATTCTGAAAAAGAAAATCCTGTGGTGATTGGCACCGTGTTTACACATTTTCAATTTTGGAACTGCTCTGGACTTTGTCATACCTTCTTGCAGACATAGCTCAATTCTTTGCATCTCATTTTCTCTATTTTCCATTGGATATTCACAACTTCATGTTTGTTCTCTAGGACCTTAGTGTCTAGTACCTGATGTGTGTGTAGAGTGGAAGTGTGTGTCTTTGAAATGAAGTCACACAACAAAGCTCAGGTTTGCTTGACCCGCACTATATAGAGCAGAGCCATCTCAAAGTTGTGGTGATCTCTCTACCTCAGCTTTCCAAATGCTAGCTGGGATTTCTGACTTGAGCCACATTGTCAAGCAATGAATGTTATATTCTAGGTGAAAATAGCTGCACAATTAAAGCAAAAAGGTGATCCACAGTTTTAACACTCCTTAATTTCATTCATATATTTCATCCGTATCATCTGAGTCTTTGTGTTTACATATCTAAGTGGCAATTGTGATGGTGAAGGTTGCTAGACTTCATTTTGTTCCACTTTGAATGGAAACATTTACTATTTTAAAAATCTCCTGCAGTCATCATCAGAGAGGCTTCCTCTGGCAGAAGTTGGGAGTGAGCACACAGATCCACAGGCAGATTTATGTGGACAGGGAGTCTGAATTGGAGCTTCTCTATTAGGTCATTCTGTCGGAGCTCAGAGAACCCATGAGAGAGTGGGAGGAAAGATACCAGGAGTCGGAGGAGAAAGAGGACACCAATACCACAAGGCCCAGTGAAGCAACTGAGCAGTGCTCATATGGACTCACAGAGAATAAAGGGGCATGCACAGGAACTGCATGGGTCTTCTTCTTATGTGTTGTAGCTGTTAGCTTGGAGTACTGTGAAATTCCTAACAGTAGAACAGGGGTTTGGGGGTTTCCCTAACTATCTTGCCTGTTCCCGGGACTCTTTTACTCCTGTCAGGTTGCCGCGTCCAGTCCTAACATGAGCACTTTTGCCTTATCTTGTTCTGTCTTGTTTTATCTTATGTTTTGTTGTCCTTTGGAGACCTAATCTCCGATGGAAGGAGAAGTGGATCTGGCGAGAGGGGAGGTGCCGGGGAGCTGAGAGGAGGGAGGAAGTAGGACCTGTAGTCAGAAGGCATTGTATGAGAGAAGGTATTTTCAATAAAAAAATAAAAAAATAGTTAAATAAACAAATGAATAAATATCTTAACCTTCCTTCCATTTCTTATTAGTAGTTCTTAGGGTATAAAGTTCCCCAAATCTTTATTTAGAAACAAAATTTAAATTTAGAAGCCTGTGATGTTTTCGACCTATGTATGACATGTGCTATTTTTATTTTCTAAGAGTCTTCTCATTATTTGACTATCTTGTCGTGCTACCAAAATCTAAGCCTCTTTATTAATGATCTCCTTCTTTGGGAAAGGTTTTCTAATACTTCCTTCTCTATTGATATCTTCATTCAAGTTTTCTTCTCTTAAAACATCCTAACCACCATCTATCTTTTACGAGTCATTGGATTTGTGTTTTCTAGTCCTCATTGTGCTTGTCCTTGGTTCCATTCATTTTTATTAGAAATGGTTGATAATCACTGTCTTTTGTCCTGTAGCATCAATAATGTCTACCTTACTCCACATCATAGCTGGAATCTTAGATCCATGATAATTAAATAAGCTATTTGGATCACATGCATTTTGCTTTTGTCCTCTGATCTTTTTATCTTTTTGTTCAGTATTGGTGTTTTTAGGGATATGTGTATGATGTCTGTTTTTTAAATAACATGCATTATAAGTATAAAGTATTGGTATGTTTTCCTCTTGCCTAAACAGAATACTCAAATCCATTTATAATTAAATGCTCATGGTCGTAACATCGAAGCCAACAAGAATTGGTAAGGTATATACATTATTGTGTCCTTAAGTAGCATCAAATATTTTAGTAACAGTGCTGAGTTTGGTAATCTGACACAGTCCCCTAATGTTAGCAAAACAATTCTCTGAAAATCATTACACCATGGAACAATATGACTCACAGCAATGATGTAGACTACCTACAGTTTTATAACACTGGATTGTCTTCAAAGTATTTCATTAGCTATTACATATTATAAGTTTCCAATGACAGCAACTTCACTGTAACTTTGGATTTTGTCTCACGCTTTCAATTTGCTATTGTATAGATATACTACCTACATGAAAACACATTACATGTAGGGAAATGTGTAATTATTTCAATTTGAAATACATTTACATTGAATACCAAGAGGTTTGTTGCACAAGGATTTTCAAGTATAGGAAATATTACATGCGATGCACTCTATAAACGCTATATATATTGTATATATTTATTTTATGTGTGTGCATGTTCATGTGTATATGTATATGTTTATAATTAGAGATTTTGTTATCCTGGTTAATTCTCTTTGCTTTTTCAAATAGTCAGATTTCGTGTTAAATCAGTTAATACCCACGTATTCTTCCTAAGAAACTTAGTACCCTTAAAGGTTTTAAAAATAAAAATAAATAAATAAAATAAAGACTTATACAGCCCTCTAGTGTTCCGAACACACAGACCTCTAAGCCCAAGTTCTTTTAAGTGTGGCTGAGCTGAACTCCCTTTTATAACCTCTCCTTCTGTGTAGAATCTCTGCCGACAGTTTTGCTGTTGGAGCACACATTATTTGAACTACTAAGACTGCAGCATCGGCAGTGGGACCTGAACTGTTCTCTCTATTGCCAGAGAGAACGCTGAAACCACGGCTGCTTAGAAGCAGCCATCCTGGGGGAGATGCTCAGATACATCACAACATTCCAGGAAAGCAATGGAAAGAATACTTTTCTGCATACTCATCTAAACAACTGATGGAAAAGTTTACCCTGCTCCACTGCCAGCTTTCCCTTCCTGCCTCCCCTCTCTAGGAACTTCCATTGACAGAGCCTAAAGCTATTTTTTCAGAAATCATAAAAACCTAGCATTGCTAAGAAACAAAATTAACTTTAAAAAGATGACATCAGGTGCTGCCTTTCAAATCAAATTTTAATAGACAAGCTGCAGGCTGAGAGCAGAGGCACCATGACCTCATCACTAAGCAAGAGTCACAGCTGTCGCTGGTCTGCAGATGGAGCTGTTGACAAAACAGTGCCATCTACTTGAGAAAAATCAGGACACAGACTGGAATTATGTTGAATTTGTCATTTTTGCTTGTCCTCCAAGCCACATATTTTTCCCTTCTTATCTATATACATAAAGACCAGGACTTAGGACATATCCTGAATATTATCTGTTCAACTGGAAGAAATCCATCCTTTGAAAACTAAAAACAGACAAGGAGTTTCATGGGGTTTATCTGTTGGTAGAAACTTATCACAGAAACACACAAGTCATCTGAAGGCACCTGCCAATGAAAGCTCCGTAGACTAGAACGGAAGGCGGACTTATAGAATAGCCCGATTTTAAATGTTAGGAGACAATTATGTGACAGTGCACACAGGCTTTGGGAGTTTGGAACTGAAGAGAGGTTAATGGTCAGGTATTCTTTGGAAAATAGCAACTTAAAGTTGTGTAAAAGGCTGTATTCGCTTCTTATTTGGATAAATGGCCATGCCTTCCACTTCCATCTTGCAAGCAGCCAACAGTTAAGGTATAGAACAGACATGCCACAGCCTAGGAATAGAGAAGGACATAGAAACAAAAGGAAAGACACCAGGTGTAAGTGCCGCTGGCAGGCCACTAAAGGCAATTTTAAAAGTCACTTTAGCTGAAGTTTTAAGGTCACCTAAGGGAAACTTCATTTGTTTTTTTTTTTTTTCCAAAAGTGGAAACTGAGTTGTCAAAATATTGCTGCTGATACATGTCAAGATGAGGGTCAGAAATAAGCTTTTCTGGGACTCTCCATCAAATTCTTTCTACCAAGAAAAAAAAATGCATTTCTAGCTGAAGTAGGTCTTAGTGCCTGCGTAGAGTGAATGTGACGAGTCTTGGTGGGAAGTTGACCTTGGTCTTAGGATTCTGGCCTGACTACAGACTGTGACGATTTTGTACAAGTCTTTTAGAAAGTTTCAGGGTGCTGGGGTCAGGTACTGAGTATACGCTTTTATTATTTTCTTCTTTGCAGGTGGAATGAACATTTAATGAGATAGGTAAAATGAAAAGTAGCGCATTTCTGCTACTATGGACAGCCTAATCTTTGATAATTAAAAATACCCAGTCAACTTCATTGTCAAAATATCATTCCTCTGCTATTTCGTTAATCTAGGGTTAAAATATGAATTAAAAATAATTTAGCTTTTTCTGGTTATTTCAGTCTTTTTTGTAATAAGCATTAGAATAAGATTTAGCAGATACTTCTGCATCTGAAAATTACTATAATATCTCTCTTGATATCTCAGAGAAAAATAAACTTAATCACTATAATCATCATTGGGAAAATAAACCCATATATTTTACAGTCATAGAAATTAGAATTCTTTAGAAGGGAACAGGAACAAGGTAAAAACACGCACAAACACACAAACACATACATTATATATAAAAACTGTGTTGAATGCCTTAAAATAGTAAATATAAAATTACATATTTTCAAGTTTCATAATGTAATAATATTATGTAAAATCATGATAAGCATCTTTTTCTTACTCCGCAAATTGATACATATTTACCTTTACTTCATTGAAAATATGACATCTTTCAAAATAAAAATGTGTTCTTCCACCAAAGTGGGAAAGATACTGTGCCAGTTTTCTATACTCGATAATATTTAGTTCACATAGAACATGGCTAACACTTTATCTAATATTTTGGCTACCTAATTTTGTACCATGAAGTACTGCCTGATTCGTCTACAATTTGAGACATTGCGTGTAAATTTGTAGTAAGTAGAGAGTGCTCATGGTATATCAAGTCTCTTACCAAAAGATCTATTCTGCATAGCAACATTGTATCCATATTTAATTCAATGTTTACATTATGAATTTTAAATAAAATTAAACCTATATATTCCTTTTCAACTTACAGTGGGGACTTCATAATCACATGCTATTGAAAGCAAAATAATAATATTATTTTGGTTATTTTTTTCTGAGTTGCGTGAGTAAGCCTTGGTTTTGAAGACCTGTTCTTTTGCCTACAAAGGTATTTTAAAGATATCAAGTTATGGAATATATAATTATGTTGAGACTATGACAAAATTCATATACATGTAAAAAAAGAATTCCCTTAAGTTTTATTTTTTTAAATATATATGTTAATAATTTCAAAAGGGTCAGTGTGTGAAACTTCAGATGGCCACCTCCTTAACCAGGAAAGACTTCTGATGGAGGGATGGGAACATCAACCCAGACACAAAACCTTTGACCCAAAACTTTTCTTACTCCAAGATATGCAGGGATAATGAAGGAGCAGAAATTGAAGCAATGGCCAACTAATGGTTGGCCCAACTTAAGACTTATGCTATGAGAAAGAGAACCCAGGCTGACAGTATTAACAATATTCTGCTCTACTTGCAGGTAAGGGCTTAGCATAACTGTCATTAGAGAGTCTTCCTCCAGCAACTGAAGGAGCCTGATGAATAGACCCACAGCCAAACATTAGGCAGAGCTTGGAGAACCCTGAGGACAAAGGAGAGGATGTGCCACAGTCTTTAACACCTCAAATTCATTAAGATTTCAATCTCTTTAAAATATCCAGGTTTTGAAATGTCCAAAAATCTCTTTTATAAATTCAAAGTCTTTCCAGCCTACAAAAATCAAAATTAAATTACATTCTTTCTCACTTCAAAAGGGAAGAACCAGGGCATAGTCACAATCAATCCAAAGCAAAGCCAAACTCCAACGGTATATACAGCACAATGTCCCCACTGCTGCTGCTTTCCTTGGTGAGTTTCCCGTGGTACTGACATCTCCAAAACTGTGAGGCCCTCTGTTGAAACTGGAATGCAGTTTCATCGATAGCCTTTCATAGACCCTCTTCATTGTACCAACCTCAACTTCTCTCCATGACACCTTCATTCATGGGCCTCAGATGCTACTGAGGATTCACCTGCACTAGTGGCCCCCTGGCCTCTCACAGTGCTAAGCTTCAGTTGCCCTCCATGACCCCTTCATGCTTTTATACCAGTACCATCTGGGTGACTCTTATACTCACAAGTTCTTCTGGAAGCTTATGTTATAACCTTGGCCGCCTCTGAAACATAAATTTTCTGTGATGACTCTCAGGAAAACACTTCTTTCAGGAAACATTTTTTTCCTCAAGAATGCTAGACTCTTCTTTTCCTTTTTTAATTCCTTTTATTTCTTAACAGTTCAACTCTTGCCATCTTCTAGATACTCAATTTGACTTGAGCATAGTAATCATATGTAAACAAATATTTAGTGAAAAATATTTGATAGTCATAAATAAGAATCACATTAAGTTTGAAATTCAAAATACTATGAAGTTAACTGAAACCTCTCTTGGTGTAGAATTTGCTGGTTATTTATCCATCCCAAAGTCACAGAATTTGACCAGCAGTTTTATTATTATTAAATACAACTCTCCCTGGCCTTGTATTTTGTTCATTTTATATGCAACTGTGTGATCCTAAACAGACATGCCGTACATCTACATGACTGAAGACAAATATGCCATAGTCTGGGTCTGGTTAATTAATCTTCATATCAGTAACATGAAGCGGAAGTGGTGTTGAGGAAATTGAGCTTCCATCCGGAAGACGCATCTGTCTGCCAAATGGCATTGCTCCAGTTCACAGCTTTAGAAGAGAGTGGAGAGCACATTGACATGTCGCGAGTCACACAGGACCTCACCACAATATGGAGCAAAATACTCAGGGATTTAAAAAGAAAGAAAAGTTCAATTTGTAGGTGACATATACAGTCTAGTATATTAGCATATAGGATATTCCCACAGGAATATCCCAGTTGAATAATAAATTTAATATCTTCTTGTTTCAGAATGATTTTATGCTATTACCACTGGATACTTTCTTTAAATGCATAAAATTCATCTGTGGGTGACATTGCAACTGAAAGCAAAAGGGTTCGCATCTAAATTTATATAATGAATGTGAAAGACTATAATAAAATTTTATGTATGTAGTTTCAAGAAATGCATTATTCAAAGCACAAACACCTTATTAATAGTGGCTGTGCACAGAATTGGCCCTAGGGCTGGTCAGGTAATCAACTTAAACAGCAATACACAAAAAGATCCTCTGTGAGTTCTGGGCAAGTTGATTTATAAGGTGATTTAAGGCAAAAACATTACTACACATCTAAAGTCGCATTTATTCCTCAAGAGAGTATTTGGGCTCACATTGATTTCATCAGGGAGACTCTCAGGTGACGTCATGCATTTATATGTAGCCACAGTCTTACACTGTACAAAGATTAAAATATTGTGACTCATAAGAGGGAAAAGGTAAAATTTTATGACAGATTTATCCTATGTATTAATTTTAATCAAAAATTTAAGAGACATTCAATGGTAGTTAGCTAGATAAATGGAAATGAATATATATATATATTCTCTATTTTAAAGGGTATTTATACTTTTTAATAGTCTGATGATTTTGGCAATAACATGATTTTTATATCTATCTACAAATACATCCCTAGAGAGAGCACTAGAAAACAAAAACAAAAACAAACAAACAAAACTTCAACATAAAAAGGTTACCCACTCCCAAGAAAACACAAATAATGATTTCAGAAGAGCAAATCAAAAGAGAAGAAACACACACCACAAAAATAAAATAATAGGAATTAACAAACAATGCTTATTGATATCTTTCAAGAGGAGTGGTCTGAATTTCCAAAGGAAAAGACAGACAAACCAAATGGATGCTGATATGGGATCCATCCTTGCTCATGTGTGAAGCACACTTAGCATCAAGGCTGGACATCATTTCAGAGCATAATGCTAGAAAAATATATTCCACACAAAAACTCCTAAGAAGCAAGCTGGGGTAGCCATTGCAGTATCTAAAAAAATCGGCTTCAATCAAACCAAAACTACCAAGAAGAGATAGGGAAGAAGACCTCATTCATAACAAAAGAAAAATCCACCAAGAAGATGTTGCAATCTTAACTTCTATACATCAAACACAAGGGCAAGAAAGTTCATAAAACAACAACTATAGTTTAAATCACATATTGACCCTTGCACACGGATAGTGACATACTTCAATAACCCACACACACCAATATACAGGTCATTGAAAGAGAAAACTGAACAGAAAAATGCTGGAGCTAACTGATTCGTAAACCAGATAGATGGTCCTAACAATTCACCTAAACATGAAATATGTTTTCTCAGCATCTCATGGAACATTTTCAAACTCAAACACATACTTTAATGCAAGGAAGTATCAACAGATAAAAGAAAATTTAAAAAAAATCCCAGTATCCTATGATCTCTATGATCTTCAAGGATTTAAGCTTGATATCAAAAACAGCAGAATCCTAAGAAAGCTCACAAACACAAAAAATTAGACACATGGCAGCTAATTGAAATATATGTCAAGAAAGAAATTAAGGTCTTTCTAGAATTGATTAAAAAATGAATGTACAAAATATTCAATGTTATTAGTGAAGCTTAGTGAAGAACTTAGTGAAGATGATTTTAAAAAGACAGTTCATAGCACAAAAATGTTTACCTATAAAGATTTCACACCAGTAGCCTAGCAGCACACCTGAAAGCTCTAGAACAGAAGTTCTCAACAAGTGGGTCAAGATCCTTCAGGGACAGAATGACCCTTTCACGGGAGTCACATATCAGATATCCTGCCTTCGTAAATTTACATTACAAGTCGTAACAATAGCAAAACTGCAGTTACTAAGTAGCAGTAAAAATAATCTTATGGTTTGGTGTCACCACAACTGTATCAATGAGTCTCAGAATTAGGTTAATAGGCACTGCTCTAGAGAGAGAGAGAGAGAGAGAGAGAGAGAGGGGAGAGAGAGAGAAAGAGAGAGAAATATGAATGAAATAAGATGGAGAGAAATAATCATATTCAGGGAGGTAATGATTAAAATAGAAACAAAAATACAAGGAATCAGTAAAATAAAGATTTTGTTCATTGAGAAAATCAATTAAATTGATAAACCCTTATCCAAGTTAAATAAAAGGAGGAGAGTGGGGATCAAAATTAGCAAAAAAATAGAATTGTAAAAGGGACATACTAATGAATGGAGAAGAAATGGGATAATCATAAAGACATTTTTAAAATCTATGTTCCATAAAATTGAAAAATCTAATTGAAATCTATTAGTTACTCAATAAAATTACAAATATTAAGTAAATTTTGTATATACAATTTACATGACATATAACACTGAGTATAACGGAAATAGTAATTGTATGTCTCGCTACCAAAACAAAAACAAACAAACAAACAAAAATGTGTTATTTTATTTAATTGAAGCATTCTTCCAGACTTTCTAAGAGGTGTTAATGTTAATATTCCTAAAATTATTTCACAAAATAGGAACAAAAGGAACATTGCTCAATTCATTTCTCAAGGCCACATTTGTGATAATACTCAAACCACATAGAAACACAATAAAGAAAGAATGTTACAGACCAATTTCCCTTTTGAATATAGATGCAAAACATTCTTTGAAATACTTGCAAAACAAATACAAGAACACATTAAAAATATGATCCAACATGATTAAGAAGGCCCCCTCCAGAGACACAAAAATGGTTCAACATACATGAATCTGAAATTGAATCCACCATATAAAAACAAACATATAGACAAAAACCACAAAGTCCTATCTTTAGCTGAAAAAAGACCTTTGATGAAATCTAACATGCCTGAAGGCTAAATCCTGGAACTTTTAGCAATACAAGAGACAAACCTCAACATAATAAGGTAGTTCCCAAGCATATAGGCATCCTCCTCTTAAACAGAAACTCAATCAAATTCATTGAAATCAAAAGTGGGGTAGTTGGATAGATGGATAGGGGAGGACCCTCTCAGAGAGAAAGGAGAGGGAGAATGGGGTGAAGAACTCTGGGAGAGGTGACAGGGAAGTGGGGCAACATTTAGAATGTAAATAAAATAATTTAATAGAAAATAATAAATACTGATAAAAGACTCAACTCTAAATGTACCAAAGCAATCAACATAAAACCAGTTTCACTGAACCTGATAGAAGATAGAGAGGGGAACTGTCATGAACCACTGGAACAAGAAAAACTTTTTAACAGTACACTGTTAGCACAAGCACCAAGATGGACAATTTATTAATAGAATTGCATGAAAATGAAAAGCTTCTCTTAAAAACATGGAGGGAAGGGCACGGTCATTTGGTCAAAGTAGTAACATACAACACGAAAAGCGTTTCTTTCCAACTCTTCCTTTGGCAAAGCATTAAGGTTCAAATTATATTAAAAACTAAAAACAAACACAAGACAAACAAGCTAATAAAAACCAAAATCAAACAACAAAACTAGGTATCCAGAAAACAAATAAGTGAAAGAAAAGGAGATGCGTATCTAAACAGAGAATCATCAAATTTGGAAGCTCAAATGTCTGAGAAATATTTAAAGACAAATTCAGTGTCTTAACCCTCAGGAAATGCAAACCAAAACTACTTTGGGATTTCATCTTACAAGAGTCCACCTGGCTAAGCTCAATAAAGCAAGAGACAGCTCGTGCTGGGAAGGATGTGGAGCATGGGGAACACTCATCTTACACAGCCAATATGGAAATAAGTGCAGCAGTTTCTCAGGAAGATAGGAATAGATCAACCTCAAGATTTATCTGTAATACCGTTGGCACATAACCAAAGGACATTTTATCCTACCACAGAGACAACGGCTTAGCTTTGTTCATCCCTACCCTATTCAGAATAGCCAGAATTACAGCTTTCACAGGTGTATTGCTTCACTCTCTTATGGGTTCTTGCATGTTGAGTGACATCTGAAGGACTGGGAAAGGCTTTGCCACATTCCTCACACTCGTAGGGCCTCTCCTCAGAATGAATTCTCTGATGTCTCTTAAGGTCTGAAGAATAATAAAACATTTCACCACAAAAAAATAAAAAACCCAGAATAGCCAGAATTTAGAAACGATCAGGGTGTACCTCAAGAGGAGAATGGAAAAATAAAATCTGGTAGATTTACACAACAAAATTTGAACAATTCAAAAACTAGAAGATCATAACATGCTCAGATAAATTTATGGAACTAGAAAAAAAATAATTCTCAGTGAGGTACCTAAACCCAGAAAGACAATTATGGTTTGCATCTGCTTACATGTGGATATTAGTTCTTAAGCAAAGGGAACCAAGCTACTATGTGTGAAACCACAGAAAGTTAGGTTTAGGATACAAGATGGGGGTACCAGGTGGAAGACAGCTCTCCATAGCAAACGGAAATATGATATGATAGGCGTGGATTGATGGGAGGACTGGTAAGAGGAAGATATTTTCTGAGCTACTAAAGAAGAAATGTAAACACACACCTGAAGTGAAAACTTAAGGGTTCTTTGGAAAGTTGTTTGGATGGTATTTTGCTGGGGCAAACATATGAAAAATTTTGGTTCAAGTGGACAATGCTCAGGCAGACTTGTGAAGGGACATTTTGTGGAAGCAGACAAAGGAGAGAATGCTCTGCTAAAGCAAGCACCTGATTCTTTGCTAAGGACATGCATGTGTTGGTCCACCATATAGAGACACACCAAAACATTTCTGTGCTGTACAGAAGCTCCTTGCCACTCTCAAGAACTTGGGCTGATTGGATGCATCTGCTGAGACAAGACCAGTGCTAAGGCAAGGCACACGGAGGACACAGGATGTTTGGAATGAATAAATAGGACTCCATGAACTGACTGAGACATACCTTGGCTTACTGGTACAGCTGGTTGTGCAGCACCTATGGGCCTTTCATTTTTGCAGATTTTCGCTTCCCTGAGAGAGGCACAGATGAGAACTTCTCCTAGTGTCACTCCAGGTCTCTTCTGCTGACTGGAACTAAGGCTGGGGCCTGACTGTCTCTGCTAGGTCATGTCACCACTGTTGCTAACCTGACTCTACTGAATTGGATTGCTGGTGTATCCATAAGGTGTTTGAGAGTGGATAGAGCTACCAGTGCTTGCTAACCTAAGAACTGAACTGTGGATTGCCAGACAACACAGAGGATACTTGCTCCAAAGAACCTTTCTAAACAGGTCCATTTACCTCTATTCTTTTCTACTAGCACTGGTGGGTGGTGGGTTATAAGGGAGGTTAAAGTATTTAGGAACCGCCATTAAAAAGAGGATTTGGAAAAATTAAAGTTACACAAACCCTTTGATCTACATTGATGTCATGTTGCCATCAAATCCCTCCTCTTAGGGTTCAGGGAACCCCTGAAAGATGAAGCAGAAAGAATGAAAAAGCCAGAAGTGATGGAGGGAACCAAGAAAACAAGGCCCTTTAACCCAATATGACCAGTGCACATAAGAGCTCACAGAGACAGTGGCAGCATGTACAGGACCTTCATGGATCTATATCAGATGAGGTCATATGACAGGAAGAATAAATGTACACATGCCCTGATCCCTAACCCAGGAGTTACTTGCAATTGATACCTACTATCAATTGAAAATTTACTTTCCTGCAAATGAGTCCTACTCTGGAAACAAGCTGCTCTTACATGTAGGCTTCATGCCCAGCAGTAGTTCGCCAGCAGAAACTTATCCAAGGGTAACTTTGGAGCTTCCATTTCTCAGAATGTTGTGCTAGGGCCTTTTCTTTATCCTTTAACCTTACGCTGTTTTTCACTTCATTTTATTCTATTCTAATTTTTTCTCTCTTCTGCCCTACCTGTCCTTTTTGTATATTGTCTTGATTTTTCATGTTTCTATGAGATTCCTGAGTGTGAAACCAGTGGTTTCTCTTTCTTGTACCTTTCCCCTCTTCTGTATATATGTTTTCTCTAATTCTTATGTGGTTGTTTTGCTTTATCTTATCTTATTTTCTTATATTATATAAATTAGATTACATAATTATTCCTTAGAAGTTCATTTGTTTCTGACAGAACAGAAAGGGTTGGATCCAAGTAGGTAGTGAGTTTCGGAGGAAGTGGAAGTTGTAAATGGAGGGAAATCATACTCAGGATATATTATAATATTGTATGCAAGAAAAAAGTCTACTTTCAACAAATAAATCTAATTTTTATTCTGTAGGCAAGTATCTAGATGTAATGAACACAAGAATTTCTTTGCGTTATCATGTACTATAACTGTGTTTATCATAAATCAGAAAATTCTAACATGATGAAGAATCATGGAAGACTTCCTTATTTATATTGCATATTGAAAGTTATATAAACTCATAAATTATCTTTGGTAATTTGAAAGCAGAACATTATGTGCTGATTACAACTCATTGGTAATTAGAATTATGATATAGGTAATGTGTAGATATGCTGAGTTTTTTAAAAAATTGTTTGTCTTAGACTATAACACTGAAGAAAGTTAGAAACGATTTCCAATTTGCTTACATTAATATTCATTGAGAGTTCATTAATTATGTCATTTGGGCAATAATAATCAAGTTGTCCTCTTCTGATAAATATTACATCTTTAAGAAAAATAGATGAAATATTAATTTGCACATTTTGTGTGTTAACATATTTTAGAAAAATATAATATGATGATCCAACAATAACTTATATAGGTGTTAGGTAAGATATATCCTATTTTCTTTTAAATTTCTCTTTACTTCATGTGTGTGAGTATTTGGCCTACAAGTGTATGTGTGTGCCACATACATGTTTGGTACCTAAGGAGACTAATATAAGACCTCAGATATTCTGAGACTAGAATTAAAGGATGCTGTGATATGCCATATGGTTGATGGGAACAGAACTAGCATCCTCCACCAGAAAAGTAATGACTATACCAGCCTCTTCCCTTAACTTCTTTTGAGAAGATACCTTATACCTCGTCCCATTATTAGGTTCTCTATAATACTGAGTCCACAGATGTCAGAACTCTTATAGTGACACATAATTGTTGGGCAGTCAAATATTTAAAGCTATATTTTACCTCTAATAAACAATAATAACATCCCCCCTTTGTCTATCAGATTACTGAAATAGTAGGTCCTGAGAACTTGGACTTTACATAAGAATCTTTTGTAAGAAGGTAAGGGCTGAAGACTGTTGCCAGCCCTTGGAGGCGACTGTGCTGACGATTTGTCAGAATCTCCTTTGGGAGAAACTTTAACTGGGGTGATGATGAGTAGACTAGTTGACTAATACTACTTAGTTATGTAAACCTCTTGCACTCTGTTTAAATTTCTACCTCATGGTTGGACTACAAAGATGGGTTTTGGTATAGGGGAGGGTTCTGTTTCTCTTCTCAGTGAAAATATAAATAAACACCTTTCTGCCCTTTTCACTCTTTTTTATTTTTTTCCTCGGTGAGTATAATTGGCAGAGTATAATTGTAGGGAATCCAGCACATAAGGTCTGATACAATCAACTCTGGTAATATAAAAGAAGAAAAGTTGGAAAACAAATGTCTAAGGGCCACAGTAAGCCTGAACCACTCACAACCATTCTGTCAATACTTTGATTCCAAGGAATCAGACTGAACAAGGAACGTGCAAGACTGAAAGATAGCAAAAGTTCTGGAGTCTCTGATAAATTTACCCATGTCAAAATGTTTTGAATTTTGGGTATTTGTTATTTATAAAGGGGAAAGGGAACAGGGGATGATGTTCTCACAGAAGATTAGAATGGGCTTTCATTGACAATAGAACAGATTTTCTCTCTTAACTCTGACATACATTAGCAGAATACATATGGATAATCTATTTAATTGCATTGAGTATCAGTTTCTTTTTAATGAAGCACATATGGTGGATTTGATGTGATAATAACTATAGATTCCTTTACACATATAGAATTCTACAACTTTACATTTCTTTGACTATAAATTATAATATCTATATTTATCTATCTAGATATAAAGATAAATATGAAGACCCCTGATTCTTTACTTCAAAAATATTTAATTGTTCATTAAATATATAAATATATTTAGAGGGCAGGAGATAATTCAATGGGTTAAGTGCCTGTCACACATTGATGTTGACTGAGTTTATAAGTCCAGAATACACAGAAAGGTGCCCAAGGTAGACTACATCTGCAATCCTGGTGCTCCTACGGAGAGACGGAAAGTCGACACAGCAAGCTCCCACAACTCATGGGCCAGCTAGCTGCATGGATCAGGTAGTTTTACACAGCGTAAGAACAAAAGGACCCTTGTTTCAAAGAAAGTAGCATATTCAAACTTGAGATTAACCTCTGATCTACACAACAATGGGGCACATATTAATATTCACACACACAAACATGCATACATACTCATATGCATGCCCATACAGATATGTCATAAGATATATAAATATTTCATTTGAAGCAAAAATTATTTGGTCCCAGAGGTCCTGAATCTACTGTATAGACCAAGCTACCTTGACATTCCTTGATCTTTCTATCTCAACCTTCCCTGAACATTGATTAGGGTATATACTACCATACTTGGCTTAAATTAATGATTATTATATGACATTAAAATTAGTAGTCTCATATATAATTTCATACAGCCTTTCTGAAATGTATCTATACATGAACTGGTATGTTTTTCTTTTATCACAAACCTCTTTATAAAAAGAAACAATTCACTTTTCAAGATTAGATTTTATTTACACTTGCAGAAAATAATTGTATAATGACCAATCAACATTTGACAAACCATTAGCAACTAACAATGAGAAAGTTGAGATCTAATGGGTTGAATCATGAGTCAAAACATCCTATTTGTATGCTTATCTAGAACTTTTGGATAAGCCTTTTCAAATTCTCTCTTTGTAGATGAAACTAAGTAAAATGAGGCAATCTAAAAACAATGGTCCCTTCAGAGACACAAAAGGGAGAGAGGAAGAAGAGGAGAGAAGAAAGAAGGGACAAGGGAAGAAGGGAGAAGAGGCACATTGAGGAGGAGACAGACAGAGGCAGAGACAGACAGAAACAGAGAATGTAAATGTGAAGGCCTCGTTAGCAATTAAAGTGATGTTGCCTCAAGACAATGAACTCTGAGGACTGCGTAGAATATCTGACAGAGACATGGCAAGGATGCTTTCTCTGGCACACACACACACACACACACGGACACACACACGGACACACACATGGACATGGACACACACACAGACACATAAGCTTAAGTATTCTGATGTAGTTAGTGAGGTTCATACACCTTTGTTTGGATATACAGCCTGGGAACTGTGAGAGAATGATTTCTGTTGTTGTTGGGCTGTTTGTTTTTGTTAATTGTTTGTTTCTTCTGCTTGATTTCATTTTAATACACATGGACAGTAGATAAAATTAGAGTAGCCAGAGAAAGCAAAGGCAATAACAATGACAGTCAAAACTGATGTGAAATAGTTAACCACATCTGAAATGTAAGGTTGAATCAAAATGAGAGTTTACATTAACTCTCTGACATGGTTTTCTCTGAAGGAACCTTCCTATGTAGTTTGGTTATTAGTACCTCACCATAAAATATCAGCTATTATTGCCTCTAAGTGTTCTAGAAATTTATTCAAAAGCTTCATAAGTGTGTTTTGGGCATGTGCACTCGTTTCTGCTCTAGACTGACCCTGAGATCGACATGCACGTACCTGGTTAGCATGCAGCTACTGTAACAGACCCCCGCACCTGGACTGCAGACACTAATCAAAGTGCACCTTCATGGAGGAGAGAATTGCTATTTGTAATGCAATAATTAGTTTGGGTAGAAAGGCCTGTAAAGTAAATCAATCTCCTCTGCTCTCGAGATCCGACTCTATTCTCTCACCAGATTGTTAACATAATGAGATAGAAGCCAACAAGGGTCCCGTGGAAGAGACTTGTGTCACTCCGTCCCGTTATTCCTTTAAATTTACAAGACATTTAGGAAATAATTGCAATTAAAACTAATATAAGCCATTGACAAAACATGGCTTCCAAGCTTTTCAAAGGTTATGAGGAAGCACGGGGTTGGGGGCAAGAGCAGCCTGAAGCCTCCGCTAGCCTGCTTCACAGAAAGCCCTCGAAACAAAACAAGATTCCAGTAAGTAATTACTATTGAGGGGAAAACAGGAAGCAGCCTGGACTGCTGGCTTGAAATCACTGGGTGGATTAATCTGAAGTGCAACAAAAGGAAACAAACTGAGCGTTCTTTATAAATCAGGGTGAGACTCGGGAAAGCAAACTTACTTGTGTCAAACATTGAATTGGCAAAAAACGTGCTCTCCTACCGTAACAAAACGGCTGTTTTCTTGAATACAAGGGAGATTTTCCGGCAGGTGTATACACAAAAATACATTCCAAATAGAAATAGTTTTCATATATTAATAAAAACATTCTTTCTTTCCATATGACTTCAAGTGTTCTTTATATAAAGTTGAGCAATGTTTCATTTAAAACAGTTTGCACAGCAAATTAAATTAGAACTCCTTACTTTTCTGGAAATACATTTAATATTTTCTCAGTGTTTTGTTAGTGAGTTATCTCTGTTCTAAGGAAAAAAATACAAGTGCTAGCAGACAGTAAAAAACTGTAGATAGTTACATTCTATAATCTGCATGAAAATGACATATTTGTTGGAAACTTAGATTTTTTTTTAAGAAGGAAGATTATATGACTGAAGAAACAGGTCATTTTTGAACAGACGTGCTTCTTATCCTGTTCTCATAAATGTTTGCAGCATGTCTCTCGTGGACAACAATAGTGAGCACACACACACACACACACACACATACACACACACACATATGTATGTATGTATAATAAATGTGTGCATATATGTAAAAATATATACACATATATTTAAACATATTTACCTACATTCTTTCAATATTCAGACTATCTAGCATTTGATTGTTTTTATCAGAAAACAAATAACTATGACATATCTAATTACTATGATTATTTTTTTGCTTGACCTAGTTATAAGTTTGTTCTTATCTGAGACTTGGATCATAAGGCCTTAACAATAACTCTTAACAATAACTGAACAGGGTCTATCCTATTGTCATTACTGTGGTTCAGTCTTGAGTTTTCTTGAAAGATACAATTCTGTCAGACTTATTTAAGCTGAGAAGTATTTATTGAAACTGCTATGTTTCAGCACTTTCAATTTACTGTTGATATGTCAAATATACTAAATACCCTAACAGCAATGTAGTAAACTAAATTGTATATGTTAGTTCATATGTGCTCAGGATTATGGATGTTTTTAATTTAATGCTGATAATGTATTTTCTACAGATGATGTTTTAGTAATTTCTCTTTATCAGGTACAGTATGAAGTCTATCAAAATGATTTTTTTTCAAGACAGGATCCTTTCAATGAGGATGCCGAGATGCCTAACAAGAATTTTCATTCTCCTTGCTCTTAAGCGTAATCTATTGCATTTACTAATAGCTGCGTAGCCCACATGGACTCATGTAAATTCTGATTATATTTTTCTTTTCATGGTTATCCTGAGCAAATATTTTCTTTAACAAATGAATTTATGAGTCTGGAGAGACAGCATTGTATATTTACAAAGGTATGCGTTAATTGATAAAATAATACACTTTATAAAAGGAAAATGTAGGGATTATTATGCAGCAAAGATATTTGAATTTAAATTGTAGTACTTAAATTTAAATAACTGAAGATATTTTAAAGAGAACTTATGAACTACGTTTTTCAGAGAACATACTTTTAGCTTGAAAAATATATTAATACATATAAAACCTAAAAAAAAATGCCAGACCCCAAAACCCCAGGATGTTAGGAAGTGGTAAAAAGAGGTTGAGTGGTTGCAGAGAGGAGCTGTTGGCTAACAGAGTATAAGGATCAGCTGTGCCAAATGAGTTAACACAAATGGTCATGGAAGCAGCTTGATGACTTTGGGTAATGACACTTCACAAGTAAAATTGAAAAATGGCAATCCTGCTGTTATGAACTCATAGGTACATGTGTACATTGACATCTGGAGTCTGTTTAAAGCAATGGGATTGTAAACTAGTGTGATTTTATTTTTTACAATCACTTGTTCAATATATATAATACCTATTATTTCAATGGCGAATGTCAAGTGTATTTCAATAAATACATAGATTTGGAATGTGTTCGAAGTGTGGACTACTCTTGCAATAGCTGAACTTGGTTGCCTTTATGTATGCGAATGTTTTGGATGCTTGGATTCATGTGGAGGACAGAGGAAGTATACGCGCTACTGGAAATGGTATTACAGGGAGCTATGTACTGCTTTTTGGTGGGCTGGGAATTGTCTCCAGTTCCTTGTAAAGTTCCCAATCACAGAACCATCTCATCACAAAAGGAATAGTGATCCTACCAAGAAGAGTAACAATCAGTTTTGAAAAAGAAAGACAAAGAGCATGGAATACCCATGATACAACTCACGGACTACATGAATCTCAAGAGGAAAGAAGAGGAAAGAGTGGATGCTTCCGTCCTACTTAGAAGGGGGAACAATTAAATGAAGGAAAGTAGAAGGTGGGAGAGACTTGGGAAGAAGAGAGGATGGGGAGGAGAAAGGGGGGCAGAATCAGGTATGGGAGGAGATGGAGGAGATGTACAGAGGGACAGAAAATTCATCAGAGGTGTGTATCAATGGAGGATGGGGTACTGGCGATAGCAATCAGAACCCAGATGCTAGGAAACCAAGAGCCTCCCAGGACCCCACAGGGGATAACATTAGCTAAAATACCACACAAAGGGGAGGGAGATCCTGTAGAGACCTTACCCAGAGGTTAGGCATGCCCCTCTCTGCCCGTGGAGGGATGGGGCCACTCACCCATCTCCAAAATGTTAGCACAGAATTGCTCATGTCTAAAGGAAATCCAGGGACAAAGAGTGGAGCAGAGACTGAAGGAAAGGCCATCCAGAGACTGCCCCACCCGGATCCATCCCACATGCAGACACCAAACACAGACACTATTGCTGAAGCCAAGAAGTGCTTGTTGATAGGAGCTGTCTTCTGAGAGGATCTGCCAGAGCCTGACAAATATAGAGGGTGATGCTTGCAGCCAACCATTGAACTGAGCACAGGGACCCCAAATGGAGGAGTTAGGAGAAGAACTGAAGGAGTGGAAGGGGCCTTATCTGGCATCAATGGGAGGGGAGGCCCTTGGTCCTGTGAAGGCTTGATGTGCCAGTGTTGAGGAATGTTAGGGCAGTAAGGTAGGAGTGGGTGGATGGGTGTGGGAGCACCCTCATAGAAGCAAGGTAAGGAGAGATGTTATAGGGTTTTTGCAGAGGGAAACCGGGGAAAAAGATAACATTTTAAATGTAAATAAATAAAATATCCAATATAAAGAAAAGAAAGACAAAATATACAAAAACAAACAAAAAAGCATAACATAGCTATAAACATGTGATTTTGTTGTTTTTCAAAAGCATTGGTGATAATTAATGACATTTCACATTGAATATATATTAAAATGGCATGTGTTAATTACTTCCTAAAAAGTCTTTGATGTTCTCTTCTCTATTGGATCCCAAATTCTGTAACCTGGCAACGGTCCCTTTTTATATTCCTGGTTTATATTCCTTAGCTACCCTATGATATATCCTTACATCTCAAGATTTGGAGATATTTGCCTCTTTAAAGAAAGACCATGTTACAGGTATAAACATGTACTAAATAAATGATATAGAGTGATAGAAATTGCATTTTACTAATTTGGGGTGATGCATTATCAGTGATATGCCTTTATAAACAGACACAAGCCTGCTCTTTACCTGCATTTGTACCAATTACCTGCATTCAGTCCCACTAACCAGCTGACACACCAATACCATAATTACCTCCCTGGCTTTGTCTATGCATAATCATAGCAGATTGTAACCTTTTGGGTTTTGTGATTAACTGAGTAGTGTGACAAGATTTTAAATCATTTGCCTAATGGACAATATGGTCAGATAACTCAAGCTTTGTGAGAAAGTCTTCACACAATTGTATTTGCCTCTCGCTATTCCTCACCTCTGGACACAGATAGGATTAACTGTTTTTTATTCATTTTTTTCTTGTTGAGACTTGTTCAAGAGTTGATAGATAGAGATATAGTTATTGAAATTAAGAAAAATGTCATACTTAATAAAATTTCTGAGGCAATAAATTATCAATTCAGTCCATAAGCAATGGGAAGAGATTAAATAACATGTCTGTCTTAGTTATGATTTCCTTGACAAAACTAGACTTCATTGCTGTTAAGGTGTAATGCATAATAATAGTTTTAAAATTAATCATTCATATTATATAGTGAAGCAGCATGATGTACTTAAAAAGAATGTTTTGAGAATATACAATGGTTAAATCAAAAAAAATTCTTCAGAAAATAAAATCTAATGTTTAATTATGAACAAATAAACATGTATAATTCAGAAAGAAAGAACTGGAATTTTGTAACATTCTTTCCTTTAGTTAAGAAAATCAATGGCATCTATATAACAGACACTTTGGTTGCCCAAGGCTAAGCTGATACAAGCCATAAGACAAGATATTTCTTAGGGCTATGAAATTTCTGCCTTACAAAGTTCATTCATATTTTATTAAGAGTCTAAATAACAGCTAGTTGAGTTAAATTTATCCTTTCCTGAATGTAAAATGAAAAAACAAAAACAAAATAATTTAAGCCTCTAGCACTTGATGAAATAAATGTATTTGTAAAAGATTTAGTAAAGAGAAGAGAAAGATTTTATTTTAATATAATGAGACAGGTGAAAATATAATGAAAAAAGTGACTGGAACGTAACTTTTAGGGGAAAAAATAAAACCAGACTTCCATTACAGAAACTAGGTGGTAGAATGAATTCTATGGAAACTGCCCTGGGGTCTTGGTGTGAAAACATAAATGACATAATGCACCATATTTGCCCAGTCTGATTCTATAGAGAGATTTCTAGAAGCATTTCCTCCATTTTACTGGGTAGTACATTACTATTGAAATACAGGCACACTAAAGAATATTATAATAATAACCATATCAAAATGTTATAGTTTATACCAATTTTATTTTCATGAAGTCTTAAAAAATATTCTATATTTTCATTATTTCAATCTTAATCTTCTATAGGACTTTGAGGTATAAGGTGGTCTTTTTCTATATTCAGAATGCATTTATCAAAGGCTAAATTTACAATAGCAGTGTACACCACAGCACTTTTATAGAGGAGATAACTCAGTTCCTTTTATTCCTAAAAAATAAGGTTACATGGTATAATTTTTCATCATAAGAATATTGTGTATAACATCTGTGTATGGCAGGAAATTATTTTCTAAAATAAAATCAAAAGACAATGTATGTAGTGCACAAACTGCAGTTATTGTCCTAATACCAATAGGTAATGTGGGAAACAGTGGTCTCCACACCAACATTAATCAAATTGTTTTGCTAGCATGTTTCTCTAAGTCTAACTCTATGTTGATTCAACATACTTGCTGCTTGAGTTGAATTCCTTATAAATTATATAGTTAGTTAAAGGGAAATAACACAGAACTTAATCTCCTACCACACTTAAATAACATTTATAAAATCTATTTTAGCAAGAAAACTGTCAGAGAATGAATATAATGTATGCTACCTTCCATAAGCAAAATAATGGACTTATATTTTATAAAGTATTTTACACAAACAAATACCTTGGTGTTTGTGAAAATATAGCACACATAGAATATTTAGCAGATGGATTGTAATCTTTTCATCCCTCATGAACTAATATAGGATTGCAAGTAAACTACACCATGGTGAAGATAACAAAGAATGTTGCAGAATATATAATGACCATTTGAAACTGAACTTGGAATTTAATTCAAAACCTATACAGTATCAAAAAATCAAAAGGACTACTGAAACTTAACTTAGAATGCTATTAAATATATTCACTTGTTCATAATTAAAAGGGAAAGTTATTTTCCTGGCTACTTTTTCTTGGCCCCTTACACAAATGTTTGTAGACAATTTCCTTTGCAGTTGTTCATCAGCTATTGATCACAACTCAAGTGGTTATAATGAAATACTTTGATTGGAGGAGAAAATAAAGCACACTTGGGGCCAGAAGACAGCTGGCACTATGCAAATGAAGAGCCATTAATTGTAGCCATGCTAAAACATAAAAATTAGCCTATGTATAAGAGTGAGTAAAAGCATTTTGAAAAGTAATTTAATTTGGAATCCTATGAGATGTAGAATTTTTTAACATTTTTTATTTATTAGATATTTGCTTATTTATATTTCAAATGGTATCCCCTTTTCTTGTTACCCCTCTGAAAAACCCCTGTTGCATCCCCCCTCCCCCTGCTTACCAACCTCAATCCCCATTTTCCTGACCTGGCTTTCTCCTACACTGGGACATCGAGCCTTCATAGAACCAATGGCTTCTCCTCTCATTGATATTTGAAATGGCCCTCCACTGCTACATATGTAGCTGGAGCAATGGGTCCCTCCACATGTACTTTTTGGTTGGTTGGTGTAGTCCCGGGGAGCTCTGGGGAGATATGTAGTATTGTTTGTACATAGTGTTGTTCTTCCTATGGGGCTGCAAACCTGCTCAGCTCCTCAGATCCTTTCTCTAGCTGCTCCATTGGGGAGCACCCAGAAAATGCTCCAACATGTAATAAGGACACATGCTTCACTATGTTCATAGCAGCCTTATTTATAATAGTCAGAAGCTAGAAAGAACTCAGATGTCCATCAACAAAGGAATGTATACAGAAAATGTGGTACATCTACACAATGGAATACTACTCATCATCCAAATCTGAAAAGATCTTTCAAATGAATCAGAGGGCTCAGGACAAGTTTTTAAGGCAAAGGGAAGGAGAACTCAAATGAACTAATCCTGAAATTGGTGTGAGATGAGGATCCTTGAAGGATCTTTGTCCCAACAAACATTTTAATCTTTTACATCCATTCATATATAGAATATCTATTTGAACCTACAGGGGTAAAGTTAATCTAATAGTCTTAGACACTCTACCCAGGTTAGAGCAACCAACATGTCAGCGGTTGTCATGTTAAAGAGACTCAAACTGATTTTAAAACTGCAGATTTGACCTGCCTTCTTTACTGAAACATTTGTGTTCTTGACTTACTTCATTGTGTGCAAATAGAAAATTCACCCAGAAAGGAATTTGGAGGGGGGGGGGGAGAGAACGAAACACTGTACAAGAAGAAGCCTTTAAGCCACAGCAAGCCTCAAGTGCTGCAATTTAAAACGAACTTGCCTTAGCTGAGGCTGCACTTAATTCACCCCACACTTACAGGGAAATGCTCACCGCTTTTATTCGTTCACACTGATCTACATAGGGATAAATGAGATTACATAGGCTCTTTTACTAAACTCAGATAATAAACATTAATTAATTAACTCATCAGTGGAAATAACCCATAGAGATTATCAAGACTTTAAGGTTGACAAATTAGCAGCCACGGAAAAGAAACATGCTCCTCTCAGAGCTTGGGTCACTCATTTATCTTTGTGTACAAAGGGGGTGTTTGGCAGGATTTTATCTAATCACTATTAATTAACATTTATTGAATTCTTCCTGAATATATCACTCTGGATCCTGTATCAGATTGCCAACCACTGTAATACATATTTATGAATTTACTATGCTCTCTTTGATATGCTATAGAACTTTTTGTTTGTTTGAGAATTTTTAAACTGCTTCAAGGAGATGTTCATTTTAGGATACAGATCATGTAGACATGGTACAAAATACAAAATTTCATGGCAATAACTTCTTTGTCTCTCTATGTCTTTATATCTCTGTGCTTCTGTCTCTGTGTTGCTCTCTCTGTCTCTGTCTCTGTGTGTGTGTGTGTGTGTGTGTGTGGGTTTGTGTGTGGGGGCATGTGTGTGTGTGTGTGTGTGTGTGTGTTTTACTGTAATTAAGCTAAATGTCTTTGCTATGCAAGCTTTCTACCACTGAGATATAACCTATCCTTACATCAATGTCTTGGTAGCATTTTTCACTCTCAATCATTACAGAATTCTCTTGGCTTTTTCAATCTCTATTTTATTAGGAATATTTTCAAAGAAATATTGGATTAAATTTTAACACAGAGTCCCTTTTATTTTTAAATATTTTTAAACTTTGAAGTATAGTGAAAGTTTTGAGGATTTTTGTTGTTGTTTTGATTTTGATTCTATTTGTTCTAATATGAATGACCACTGTAGTTCCGAGAGACACTTTGAGCCTTCTTTCCCTGATTCTATTTCATTAGAGACATTCAAAAAGTTTTACAGAAACAACATGATGATATGCTAAGAGTAAGTAAGGAGGAAGGGAGATGGCTTCATTCTTAAACCCTTGGCAGGAAAAGTGTGAGGACTGGAGCTCAGATCCCCAGGACCCACATCAAACAGATAGGGAATGCAAAAATCTGTATCCCCAGTCCTTAGATGGCAGATGCCAGAATTCCCAGGACAAGATCTGAGCTTTAAGAGCAATTAAGTAAAGATAGCAGATACCAACCTCAGCTGAAAGCAAACATACATGCCCCGAATACATTAAAACCACAAATAATATTAAGGAGGCCGAAGCAGTAAAACATCGGGAAAAAAAAACAACACAGCAGTTATAATATGACGCAAGAGAATCATTTTGCCCATGAGTAACACAGGGCTGTTGAAAATCCAAAGCTTCCCAAGCTTGAGTATGCGATTCAAATCCTGCTCGCTTTTCAGTGATCAGAGAAAAAGCCATACCCAAGGAAAAAGTCCCTGCTGATGTTTAGACAGAAGCTGTTCATCCTGCCCCCACACAATGTCTCAAGCATTTGGTACGTGGAGATGATTACACTACCCTAAACTGCCATAGCACTTATGCTATTCTTTGATATATCTTTGGAAGCATAGCATTTTTAGGAAGCCTTCAGTCCAGGGACAAGATCGGAATAGAGATTGAAAGCTTTAGCCGTCGGCCCGTCTTCAGGCCCTTTCATTTATAGTCTACAGTGAGATGTGCTGGGAGAAAACACGACTTGACAATTGATTTACTGCACAACTTCCTGGAAGAAGGTTTTCTTCAATTCCCTGCAAAATAACAGAGTCTTCTATACTTGCTACTATTAACATCTAATTTATACATGTAGGGAGCTGTGGCTCTGTGAACACAAAAGGGCTAGATATTCAGACTGAAAAGGATTGTTTTCTTCTAAAAACAAGTTTTGTCCCTGAACACATTTTATACTACAATTTGGAAATACATTTCCTAGGCTCAATATTAAGTAAACAAAATTTTATGAAATAAAATAAAACGTACTAATATATTCATTTGCTTAAGATCCCTATTGGAGTCTATCAGAAGGAAGTGGTGTTATACAAAGGTCATTTGCAGAGATTTAGTCATATTATCTAAGATAAATTAAATTTAAAGCTCCATTATCTAGGTGAACATATGGGCTATCAGATATTAAAAACACAAGGTTATGATGTGACTATTGCCCTACAACAGGATGCTTTATCAATAAAACAAAAACAAGAAGACAAACACCATTTCCTCTTTTCTCACCTCAGATTGTCACGGTAAAATGCTCTGTTTTGAGATAATACCGTGACTGTTATATAGAGTGTCCAAATAGTTGTAATATGGGGACAATATGTTAAAAATCACTGTCAGCTATTATTTAGTCGTTCAAAAGGCTACTGAGGGGTCAAGCATAACAAGAAAGATTAGTGGATTAGTGGTGAACATCAAAGAAAGAATGTGAGAGGTATAAATGTGAGGTGCATTTTAGAGGGGTAAAGGAGACTAGAGACCTATGCCATTGAACACATGAATATTAACTAGAATGCTCTGTTCTGCTAAAAATAGTATATGACTTCCTTTGTACATTTTACTATGATAATTATGTCTTTTTAAATTTATTGCTGTGATGTAACAATAGGCCTGATACTTGTTTGAACATTAAAGGAAACAAATGTAATGCATTATCTTGGTACTATGAACAGTAATACCTAATCCTTGAACCTTTAAATAGAAAAACATAAAGAAGACAAGATATGAATGCCTTTGCCTTGTACGATATCAGCTTTTTACTAAAGAACGTGCTTTCTGATTAGAACGCTGCAAAGTCATTCCTTAGTCATGTGAAATATGCTTTTATTTATTTATTTTATATTTCAGCAACTATACTCTTTTTAAGGAGGAACCACAGCAATAATAGGGTAAGCATAACAAGCTAGGTTTGTGTTGTCACTATGGGAACAGTTACTACAAATTTGTTCATAAACCTAAGTTGGATATATCACATGACTGTGTGTCAGGAGTTAGAGTTCTGACTAGATTCATATCCCAATTGTTAAAAAGCTGATACATCTCCTAATTTCTCAAGATAAATATGGTTGGTTGCTTAACTTATTCCAAGTGTGCCTGCCTTCTATATTCTTTCCATCCCAGGTCTTAATTTCCACATTCAACATCTGGAAGGTTATACAGTATTTACCAATCTTCCATATCTACAGCCCTAAACTATTTATTTTCCCACTGCTATATGTAGGCCTGGATATTACACTTTATATATTCAATGTCTAATTTTAATTGATTTCTGAGTGCACATTGTTCCTGAAAAACCTGAGGCCCTTGGGAGGAACAATATTACATATAGGTATACATATATATGTTTGTGTGCACACACACAAACACACACACATATACCAAAAATGTTATACAGTTGATTTTACTCACAGTAAATTAGAAAAAAAAACAAGAATAACCCTGTCAATGTTACATAGATCATATATGTATGTATATACATACATATATGATGTTGTGCTACACTTTCTCTAAAAAAAATTATAACATGCAAATATAGAAATGCAATTACAAATACGTGAAATGAAATCCCACAGTGCTTTCAAATAAATTGCTGAGCTTATGACCTACTGACTTTTTTAGGGAGAAACACAATTAAGTGTGACCTCCCCCTGCCCACTGCTCTCAAGAATAGAAGGGAGGAATTGTGACTTCCCCCTGCCCACTGCTCTCAAGAATAGCAGCCAGCAACCTGACCACCCACCTCCTGAAGAACAAGAAGAACCAGTTTCCAGCCTTCAGGGGAGGTGCTTGATCTGCCTTTGTTTCTTGGGAGAGAGGCATATTGATTAAAGATGGAGACTTGAACCAAAAGCCATGTGTTTTGTGTCTCTCCATGTGATTTCTCTTGCAGCCTGTTCCTTTACCCATCTTTCCTTCCAGAAAACCCACGATTAAGATGTGTGAGCTGGACTCAACAATGAAGAAGTAAAGGTGTGCAATGAATTAGTCGACAAATGGCTGCCTGAATGATACCGCTTACTCTTGTTAGACTCCTAGACAGTCCTGTGTTTTGAGTTTCAGCATTACTTAGAGCATTGCAAAATGACAAATAGAAAGATTTCAATGATGTTTTGCATGAATAATGAATAGAAGTTGATCTACATGAAATGTACCATATAGAGAATTGTAACGCTCAGCACTGATGAACACAGGAATAAGTAAGCACCTTCAAAAATAATCAAAGTAATATTAACAATGTTTATACATGTGCTTGTTTTCACTATAATTACTTATCCTTAGCCTAGGACGAACCCTGTGCTCTGGGGTCACTGAGCTCTCAGGCTGGGCCTCTCTACTTCGCAATTCAGGAAGCTTCTTGTGCAATTGTTTGACTTGAATTTTTAGCTCCTCTTGGCTGCCATTTGTCCCAGCAACCTCCTGCTGAGATACTAAGTCACACACACACACACACACACACACACACACACACACACACACAACAGCTATGCTGTGGACTGGTTCCCAGCTTTCAGCTTTTGACATTTTGCAAACCCATTTTACAGCTCATGAAGTTGCCTTTGTGTGCTTCTGCCCAGTCCCCTCCTGCACTATAGTTTAAGAACATTGTAAAAATATGGACTTTGGAATTTAAGTTTTAAAAAGATTTGTAAATAGCTGTGGATAGAAGTAAAAACTGTAGTAATGCTTATAATCAAATGTTATATATTTCTTTGTCTATGTGTACCAAGTTTAATACGAGCTAAGGATTAATTATACAAATAGGAATTTCATCATTGGCACCATGTATTTAGTTAAAACAATGTGTATTATTTCCATTTACATCAAATGAAAAGTTATTCTATTTCCCAAAACCAAAACCAACACTCAAGAAATAGAAAAAAGGAACATTGCTTGTTGGCTTAAATTTGATAAGGAAATTTTCAGAAAATCTGTTAAAATTCCATTCAGGTTGTATACAATGTTCTAGAATTTTTCATTATTTTATATAGAAAATGTATATTTTCTAGACACATAAAAGTGAAAATGTAATACATTGCCACAAGACTTTTATAATAAGGCCTTCTTCCTTAAGGTAAATTGATACTGCCAGACTTTAAAGACAGACACAAATTGTGCAATCGCTCTAAATATGTTTTTTTCCATAGTATATTTCTTACTTATCAGCATTGGTATTCATAAAATCAAAATAATGCTCAAATCTGAAAAGGAGGCAAATGTATCTCATTAGTATAAAAATTTCTTTATTTATGAATGATAAAATCATATGTATACTTAAATATTGTTTTTAAAGCAAATGTTAGATTTATTATTAGTATATAATATTTTGTATGTAAATTTTAATTTGCATGCCTATTTTTACATCTGTACATTGGAACTTAATAGCAACCTCTCAGGCCAAAGAGCTCAGGAATGTGAAATATGTTTAAGAATCTACTATGCATATTTCTTCCCATGGTAAATATATTTTTCTTTTAAATCACAACTCTACAACTGCCTTAGCAAAGTAATCAATATCTCCTCGAAGTTATAGGTTATATGGATTTTCACTAACATTAATCATGGGCTTGCTTGGATCTAACAGATATATGACTTAAAATTGAGATGATTAATAAGAACAATAGATAATAAGTAGGTTTTCATGTAGTTGAGAAGAAGATACTGAATAATTTAGTCATCAACATGTTGCATTTATAGTATTCTGGATCCATATGTAGTCTGTAATTGGGTTTCAACTCTATAGGATTCCATTATTTAAACAATGCTGTCAGAAGTTTTAGTACAAATGATATAAATATATAATCCATCATTTTGTGTAACTATGAGGATAATCTTCTATAGTCTGCTTCTACATAATATGATGTCTACTCTTTACCTGGCTTCTCTGTGTGAATCCAGGTCAATAAATAACACAAAGACAAATAAATGTAACAATAAACAGGCAATAAAAACAAATAGATCAATACGTGTGTGCATTAGTGTCTGTAGTTCAGAGGTAATTTGACTTAAAGAAAAACTCTATGTCAGTGGATGTGATGTGTTTTATTCTCCTTCCGACTTCTGCTTTCTGAGATATATTAGCATGAAGAAGCCATTGGAATCTTAAAAATATTTCATAAACAAAAATAAAGATAGGGATGTTCTTATCTGAAATATTTATGGAAACTGCTTCAAGATTTAAAGCCACTATGAATTGTTTAAGATGGGGTTAATAAACGATGCACCTGATCCTATTAGAGGAAACCATGAAGGTGGCTGTAAAATCCCAAAGAAAGCCATGCCTCTGATTTCACTGTGCTTTCTACAGTTTGAAATTCATACCACAATCTCTTAATTAGAAAAAAAGTAGTTTCTTCTTATTTAGGAGATTATAATAATAAAAATCCCTAATAATATAAGTAGGGGAGGAAATGGTTATATATGTGCCCAATGATAACTTAATTTCTTGTTTCCCCTCTCAATATATGTGGCATCATCCAAACATCTATAGGCAGATAATTAACTAATTCTCAGGCTTATATATAGTGTATGGTAACCAGGCCTGCTCATTAATTTAAAATATGAATCAGAGGAGGTTCAGGGTGGTTGATTCGTTCTACACGTTCACTTCCTGCTTGTTAGCAGATTGTGTCGAGTCAGACTTGAGCAAATGTGGGAGAAACAAACCTTGAGTGTAGAGGAATTCAACGTTGGCATTAGAAATAAGGCATTGATTACTTTTAAGGTTCTTGATAACCAGATAAATTGGACTCCTAGTTAAAGAATCATTTTGGAGGAAAAACATCCCTCAAATCTTCTTTGATTCTTTGATTCTCAAAAATCTCAAAAATTCTTTGATTCTTCTCTGTTCAAGGAAACAACTGTCAATATTTACATACCAGAACCTCTTTTATTATACAGTGTTTTGGCTGGTATCTTTTGCTATATTTGACACAATTTTCCACATATGGCCTCATATTGAGTCTATTATTCTCATGAGGAGAATGGTCTAGAAATGACAAAGTTTAACCTGTCTGAGCAAGTCCCTCCTAAAGTAGGGGTATGTCTAAGCGAGGCAGTTGCAAGGTGATGTTTCCTTACATGTAGCATACATGTTTCAGAGAGAAGTCTTCTAAATTAGAAAATTTTCAGGAATCTGGTAATTTACTCTATGTAACAGGTAAATGTGGTAATTCAACCCAAGAAGCCTGTCTTAGCATATTGGCCTAGACCTCAATGATTATGCTAGACAGGTATGCAAATGTGGCTTTCATATTCTCCAATGAAGAAAAACCCGGATTCAAGCTGTGTAAAGGCAGGTCTTGGGTTGAGCCCTGAGTGTTTCTTTATCTGTTCCATTGATCCTTAGGCCTAGGACTAGAAGCTTCTAGCCTCTACAATATAATCTTCCACTAACCTGAATTTTGAATGTGTCAGTTCCAGCCTCTGTCTGCTTATCTAGACAGGATGTTTCAGTCTCAGAGACTTATTATTGAATAAACTCATACTATCTAGCTCTTTCTGAACTTTTGTTTGCAGATTCAACTTAGCTGTTCTGGCTTAAACTCCTCTCCAAGCTGACTGATTCAAACTCGCTTTGTCTTAGCTTCTCACAGAACTGCTCTGCTTGGGCTCATAGTAACTTTGAAAATCTGTTCTAGTCTTCTGGCTGCTTTTCATTCTCTGGATCACTGTCTTCACCTGTGTCTAGCTTGTTCTCTGCCACCTGTCTGTATAAAACTATCCCCATAAAACCGCCGCATATCTTGCCACCTTGTTCTCCTTTACTGCCCTAAGAAGTGTCTCTTTTCTGTGCTACTCTTGTGAGAGTTGGGTCTGTCCTATCTGTGGCTCATTTGCCCAGTTTTTCTCTGATCCATCACTGCCTGCACCTCAGTTAGACATTATTTTCAAATGCAGCTGCTTGCTTGAACAAATTAACATTACTTTCATTGTCAGGGATTAAAAGGTATGTACTAATGTCATGTTTGTACCCCAACTGGAACATACAGGCCATGTTTGATAGAACACACATGTCTTTGAAAGTGAAACTTTGCCTGAGCAGTCATGTTGCTCAATTAAACTTCCTGTGGTAGCCAGTCAACAAGCAATATTCACTCTCTACCTCCTTAGTACTGGGATTGCATATATATATTCCATATGAGCTTCTAGGCCTAGGCCTAAGGATTAAAAGGAGAAAACACACACACACATACACACACACACACACACACACACACATATAAGCACTAAGTGTTTCTTTTTTTGTTTTATCAATCCTTAGGCCTAGGCCTAGAAGCTTTTATAATTTAAAATGGATAACATCAGGGCTATGATTCATATTTACCTTATTTATGCTAAGACCTAATAAAAATAAGAGATAAATGACTACATATAATACTTTACATTTTAATTGTGGTTTTATATATGATTTATAATTTACACTGGTGAAAATCTTACTCTGTTAATGATTTACTTGTGTATAAATTCAGAAATTAACCGAAGTTACATCATTTTAAAACACTTGTGCTTTACCAATCTGCTAAGGAGTGATTTAAACCTCAATAATATGATGCAACAGAATTTGATTCCACTATCTATTCTTCTATAATATAATTCTGGAAAAATGAAAACATGCTTATATATTTTTTTTCAAAATACAAAAATACATTATGATAGTACAAACTATTTTTCCATTATCACCTGTCTTCAAATCACTAAGTACTCAAGGCAAAAGGAAGTATAAAATCATCATTGAAGAAAAATCTCTGGAAATCTGAGTATCAATTTTCCATGTGAATTACATGAATAGTGAACAACCACAAACGGCTTTGATGGAACAAAGTTCACCATGAGACAAAAGCACCAGAAGAAAGTTGGTTCCCAATGCCAACATCAGAGATATAATCGTGGTCTGTAGTCACAAAAGAAAGGAACTAGCCAGGCAGTGGTGGCACATGCCTTTATACCCAGCACTTGGGAGGCAGAGGCAGGCTGATTTCTGATATCAAGGCCAGCCTAGTATATAGAGTGAGTTCCAAGACAGCCAGGAATACACAGAGAAACCCTGTCACAAAAAAAAAAAAAAAAAAAAAAAAAAAAAAAAGGTACTGAGGCAAAGCTTCTGAAAGAGAGTTTCTATTATGACATTTTCCCAGAATGTCTATGTTTAACATTCACCCTGCTTAAGAGAATGTTGCAATCATAGACAAATTCCTCAGAATTATAGGGTCAAGAAGGTTTCAAGTACCAGCACAGACACAAACTCAGACAACTCTAGACTTCTGGATGAGAGATAAAAGCTGTTAAAATCAGTTTTCTAGTTGTAACATTTCCTTGTATGCAATATGAAAAAATGTAGTTAATCTTGCCTAATGTTTCTTATCTTTAAACTTAATTTTGTACTGTATATGTAAGACCTAAACTTTGAAATCAGAATTGTGAGAGCAGCACTTTGATAGATGGCACTTTAATCATAAAAATAATCATGTCTAATAATGCCACCTCTGTTTCTTTGTAACAAGACAGACTGAGACAGAATTACCACCTCTGTTAATTTTTATTGTTACTTTTTCATGTTCTTTAAGTAGTAAGATAGTCTATGAAATACCATTATGGTCTCTCCAAAATTTACCCAAGTCTCTTTCTCTTTGTTATAAAGATGGATAGTAATAACTTTGCCCAAATAGGTCAATAGGGTTTTGTGACTATGAGTAAGATTATTTATCCCAGAGAGCACTTGAAAATGAAGCCTTGTGAGAACAGGTAGGTGTCATTGTAGAACACTGCAAGCCTAGACCAGACAATAAATCTGAGAGCTTCAGTGGATAATTCACCCTTTAGTACTTTGAGAGATTACTTTCTGTTGCCTTTGAAGGTTCCCAGTATTTTGTTGTATTCTAAACAGACCGTGCTAAGTATGAATATGCAAGATAGAGGATGTCTGGTGTAAGATGGTGATAGTAATAAGGCAGATGGTTATTTTTGTTTGGGTAATAGTTGAAGAATGTTTTTAAAACGTTTTCTAAAGAAAACAGAGAATTTCTTCATCATCCAAATGTATGAACGTGAAAATTAATTGAGTTCTTTCCCTTAGAATGTGTAGGAAAATTAATCATCAAGGAATATAATTCCATAGAAGGTGAGACATGGATTGAGGAAAGTATCAATATATTAAATATAATCAAAGTTATTGCTTCCTCAGAAGGAATAAATGTATGCCACCTAACAGTTGTAACTGAGTATTCGTCACACTGGGGATTTCAAATATATTACTGATCATCCAGTCATTAACTATCTGTGAGCATACAGGAGAAGAAGGCAGGACTGAGAAGAAAGAGGAAATGTTAAATGTTTTCATTTGGAGCCACTTCCAGATTCCAATTTAAATAAAGGGCATATATTAGACAATACAGTAAAGAAAACATTAAATTGTAGAACAACATGGCTTTATTTATGTTCAAATATATTTTCTATTAACAACTGCTAGAAGTATATTTAAAGCTAATATATTTCAAACAGATTTCAGTTATAGATTGAGAGTTTATGAGTTTTAGGTGAGTGATGATACGGAGATGTCTCAGTGTGTAAGATTGCATGTTCTACAAGTTAGACCAACTAATTTCAAATTCCTAGCATCCATGTAAAGAGCAAGCTATGGCTGAGTATCCCATAAGCCCAGAATTGGGGAAGACACTGTAGAGCAGCTTCTAAGGGAAATTTGGCCAGGCAGTCTAACTGGAAAGATGAACTTACATTTAAATGAAGAACATGTTTCAAAGCAGTCATGATATAGAGATGTAGAGGATGATACCAGATATCCTGTTCTAGTCTTTTTAATGCATGTGCATGTGTCTCTGCACCCCCACATGCATGAAAGCATACATGTACACACATACACACACACTACCACATACACATATACACAAGAAAAAGAAAAAAGTCTTTAGAAGACAGACCTAACCGGATGTCAAATATCAAACAAATATCTTATAATGATTGCTAATTTTTTGTTGCCTATCAACTTTTAAGGTAGTAGGTACTAAATAAAATTCGGTCTATAATGAATTATAGCAAATTTTATATAACATATAAAATTATTTTCAGAAGAGTTAGTAAAGAAAAACATAAGATCATCATCATAACAAATTCTGAACCATAAAGCAGAAATGGAATTATCTATATGTCCAGAAAATGTATAAAAGTGTTTGCCCATAATGCCTGAACTATGCAGAGTGCAACTTTATCACATTGTAGCAATCACTATCATGTAAATAACTATGACTCAATTATACACGGGGTCCCTGATGTTATTTGTTTATGACCATTAGCATTAATTTAATACAAAATATTGCTCCACTGGAGTTTCAAGTGCTTTTAATGAAGTATGTATGAAAGTATCCTGCTGTACTAGCTGTGGTAATTTTATTTTGCTAATTTGGGAATAGTTAATGTAATATGAAAAAAACCAGGGTTATGAAATTATGCATCTGGTAATAAAGTCTAAAATCCAAGTCTCATGAGGGGGGCATTGGAAAGGGCTGCTACATCAATATCACCTTTAAAATTCAGCATATTATGTTTCCTCAGATGTTGTATTTTGTAATCTGTCAAAGAGATTATTACATATACACAAATGTGTACTTTGTGACATACAGACATTTACACATATGTATACATATTTCAACATTTTGTGCATGGACAAGTCAGAGTATCACATTTGAAAACTAGTTTTTTCATTCCATCGCTGATGTAGGATCCAGGGATTGAATTGCAACTGTCAGTTTGGCAGCAGCTCTCCTGACCCACTGAACGATCTCATATTGTTCTGCCTTTCAACATTTAAGGACTTTGTGTATCTTCTGGGAAACATGAATCTAATCATAAAGGTTTCCTGACTATCTTTATATTAGGTTTTGAAGATTTTGGTGTCATATTACATGAGAAAGAATTAATATTTCTTCATAATCATATGCTCCTTCAAATAAAAATACCTGAAATTAAAGAACAACTTATATATTTGAGGCACTTTCAGTGCAGTTAGCATAGCAATGATCTTCAGGGCTAAGAATGGCATCCTGCTTTTAAATCAGAAAACTATCACTCCATTGCTGCATGACTCACAGACAGACCCATTCCCATCTAATCAATAACTAAATACAAAAATTTTCTGAAGATACAAAGCGTCTATCTTCCATGTACCCTTTCACAGTCTTTTTTTTTGTTTCAGCAGGATGAATACTCCAAAGTAATGGAAAGACTTCTTATCTCCCTCAGCATCCAAAGACATGAACTTCTGATTTATAACATTACTGTGGTTTCTGATCATTCTCCGCAGGAATAAATTTCGGAATACAGAACCCAAAGGTGCATTGTAATTGGTTTCATCCTATTGGTTGTAATTTATCTTCAGCCATTATACAAATGCACTTGCTCTAAGTAAGACGTAATGCCCTCCCCCACTTTCTGTAGCACTTAAGGTGACCTAGATAATTATGGATATTTGCCAATACTGCCCTCCCTGTGTGAATGGCTGATGATATTAAGGGCCAAGTGCAGTTGGCCTTCTTTAGTGTGTATGATCCTAAATCTCACATAGATGCCATGCACATGAGTATACCAAATTAGAACCCCTCCAAATTTATCACACAATTAGAATAAAAATACAGCTTTATTTTGACACTAAAATAGCACTTACTGGCCATTTAATATGGTAGGTGTGATTATTCCCATTTACACAGGAGAAAGATCTAAACTTCAAAAAGATTATTTTCTGTTTGTGTGAAAATAAACATTTACAAATTATTGGAGGGCAACATATGTGGAAATCAGGTTAAATGGTACACATTTCCACCTACATTTTGACTTATGAAAAAGTAAATTAGGTCCACTCCCCCCCCCAAAATAAAAATACTTTTCTGTGTAAAGGATTCCTATTCTAGAAGCATCTAACCTTTCAAATATGTTTTCAGTAGGGGAAGCCTTTTTCCTTCTTGTGGAGATGAACAGGTAGGAAAAAAAGAAATACACAGGATTTTAAACAATTGTGCCTATGAGTTCTGACTCATAAAATAATAACTTCTATATGCTGTTTTCACACATTGTTACAATAAGTTCCTCCAACGTTTTGAGAGAGTCTTGTTTAATTGTGATTTTTTTGGTTTGATTTGATATATTTCACAGGATTCTAAGGATCCCCGCTTTTTCCCCTTTGCTCTACGTCACACGGGCTTTTCTTTCTCTGAGTGTAATTCTCCAGGGACGTATTAATATTATTACTTTAAAAGTCAGAAAGAAAGTAAAGAAAAAAGTTAAAGAATCCTTATAGATCTCTGAAGGGCTTTCTATTACAAGAAGAAAAAACTTTCATTACTGAAGAAATGCACAATCATTTAAATTAAATCTTGAGAGTGAAAATTCAAGAAAGGGCATATCACTGTGTTTTATAAATTCACGAAAGTTGTCAAAGCAAGTTATACTAGAGGTTTTGCATGTGTTTAAATTTGTTATAAATGAGGGTTATTTCTGGCTTTTTAAACATTCACTTGCAAAGAGAGTCAAATAGTCAATGTGCTGGCTCTGGCTTAAGGTAAGGAGTTCACTTGGAAGCAGATGGCATGAAGAAGGAAGGAGAAGGCAAAATCATAAATCATAAGGGGAGAAGACAGAGAGGACACAGAAGGAAGTCAGAGTGGGTAAAAGAAGCTCGGTAACAAAGGATGCAAGCAGAAGCCAAGGAGAAGGAGGTAAAAGGAAGGGCACAGGAAGAAAGGAGAGAGAGCTTTGCCAACCGAAGCCACGTGCACAGCATCCCAATGAAAACCTGCAGTGAGAGCATAGCAAGGCAGAGCAAAGGGAACCCGGGGAAGTGTGGGGCAGCTAGGAGTAGCACCTTCAGGAGGCTGGAAGCTTCGGTCCAGGGAGGGGCCTTGAAAATGCAAAGCTTGCTTTTTTGGTTTTGTTCTGTTTTGTTTTTATTAGCTGCAAGTTATTCCATAAAAGAAGCCATATTATGATTTAGACTAAAACACATGGCAACCGATGTAATAAACAAAGAGAAGGCAAATGAGAAGAAATAATAACACCTGCATTCCAATTATAAAGATGTCTAGGACCTTCGCAAATGACCTTGAACATTGATTAGGCATGATATTCATCTACATTATTAGAATACTTGTGCTCTGTACACAACTCCTTTGTCCCCATTCAATAGCTTTTAAACAACTCAACTGTATTTAAATGATTTCTAACCATGGAAAGACAAGTTTGGCTCAGATCAGAAAAAACTTTGGAAGCTATACAAATCATCCAGGGCAGGCAATTTTCAAGTCACCTCAATTTTTTAAAAAATGTATCATATATATGCGTTTATCCTTTGCAAATGTGAATGTAGCACACAGTGTGTGCTCAGTGAGGGCTCTGTATGTAGCCCTCAAAGTACACTAATATCCAGGACAAAAGGGCAAACTAGCTGAAGCTGATGTTTCAGGCTTAGAAGAACATTTTGCCTCGATAAATAAATTAGAGAAAAGCCAATGAAAAGTCAGTATGTCAACTTTTTTCTCTGTACACACACACACACACACACACACCATACACTTGCATATATACTAAGCATATATACTATCAAGAAAATCAAATCTTCAGTTACTACAGCCAATGTTTTATATTATTATTTTGACTATATGTGGACCCTCATAGGGCAAAATGTTTATTTTATATATCCCCCTAATATATACAAAGAGATACCAAAAATTGCAGTAAATATGTATTATTTTGCTCATTGACTATATAAACTTAAGTCTATGGGGGAATAGTTCAATGATATTTTTAAAAAAGTTTTAGTTTTAGAACATATTCATTACAAATATTGACAGGGTTTTTCTCCAGACTCTACAAAATTTAGTGGTCACAATCATAGGCATAAAGTCCAATGAAAAATTGAAATTAGGTCCAAGTAGAAAGGTTAAAATATTGAAACATCCGGCTGAAGAAGCTTGTGTCATTTCCTCATTACAAATGTCATGGTTCTATATCTGAATTCTATTTTAGCCAGACAGTTTATATCTGCTTTATATCTGAATAGTGTTCTAGTGTGTTTAAGGGATATTTTTAGCCTTTAGATTTGAATTGCTTTTATTTTACTCACGATTATAGAGTGTGTATCCTAGCCTGTTGTTACTCTATGCAATGTCATTAGCCTAATAAAATAAAACTTGTGTTTCCTATACAACACAAATGAAGCTTGTCTGCATAATATTGTGTTTATAAATACGTCCCCCAAGCAATGACATGATGTATTATTGTTCTACTGAACACACATATGAATATTGCATACAAAGAAAAAGAAAATTCACTTTGAACTGAATTGAGATAAAATATCTCATAAGTGAATCAAGTTTCAATAATTCACAAGCAGTAATTCCCAAAATAAGTCAAGGGAGATATATTATGGATGCCCTATCTCACATAAAAATAGCATTACTATAATATTAAATAAGACATCCAATTTATCAACAGATTTTTCTTTGATACCTTTGTTTAAAACATAACTTAAGTATTCTATATTGCTATATGTGGAACGCTATAGAAAACCACTCATCAACATTGAAAAATAAAAACCTCAATTGAATTTTTCTCATCTTCCTTTTGCATTTATATTGCACTTCGATATCAAAAGTATATTACAAAGTCTTTTAAACTAGATCATTATACCTTAAGGATCTCCCTGTGATAGTTCAAATTTTTATTCGACACAATCTGTAATAGACTAGAAAAGAGACTCTCAAAGAGGGATTTTCTGTATCGTGTTGCCTATGGCCATATTTGTCATGGAGTTTTGCTTGCTTTAATAAATGAAGGGATACCAACCTAAAGTAGTCAAGATTCCATGCTTTGGGACACTGCACAGTTTAGAATAAGAGAAAGCTAAGAAATAAATTTTCTCTCTTGCTCTCAACTTTAGATGTAAACTAGTGCCTTACACCTCTGCATCCCTGTGACTTCTACACAGGGATGGACTATACTATGGAATTGTGAGCTAAAATAAATTTTTTCTCCCTTAGGTTGTTTTTGTCAGTATGGAAGCAGGACATACTCAAACAATTAATTCTATTTTTTCTTTTTTATCCAAGTTGGAGCTTCATAATTGCCTAAGTCTACAGTTTTAGACAACCCTCATTGAATCATTAAGACAACTATAAATTTATCTGAAAACTGGCATTTTTACTATATGTAAAAACATGAGAAATACACCCTTTATCTTCTAAATAATTGTTTAACATCTTCAAAGTCTCTCATAAATTGTGACTTTTGAGAGAAGTGCATTGATAAGTATTGTTTGTTGGAATATTATCTTCCAATTCTTGTAGGTCCCTTCACTTATAAAGAACATTAACTTGCGCAAAAACCTCACTTATCCACAAGTGTGACACTGTAATTTCTGATGCTGTAGTGTAGAGGAATAACAGGACAGGGAAATGGGGAAAAGTTGATTGGGAATAACAGGAAATGGCTTATCGGATTTTCGGGGAGGGAAGAACCAGGAAAGGGGACAACATTTGAAATGTAAATAAAGAATATACCTAATAAAATAAATAAATAAATAAATAAATAAATAAATAAATAAAAAGATAGAAACTTTTAATTTGAAGATAAGATCTTGTATTTTATTAAATTGAATACTTTTACCAGCCATAGGTATTGGCTGAGAAACAAGTAATGTCATTAGCCACATTATAGACTGTGATAGCTCTGTTGGTGGTGAGCTGGTTCAGTGGCTTTGAATCTAACCTTGAAAATCCTCTGCATGAAATTTAAAAATACTTAATCATCAGGGAGTACTATCATTTGCATAATTGTCCTCTTCAAGATAGTTCCATCTTGCTCAATGTCTCTTTAATTATGACATCAATACCATAGAAAATTAGACCTTCTCCTTGTAGTTTTAATAACAATATCCACAAATTATTCCTTACACATCTTTAAATTCAAAAGTGTAACTCAGTCATCTTCAGTTATTTAGATCACCTTCCTCAACTTTAATCATTTTTGATGTGCAGCTTTATTAATCTATAGCCAAAAATGAAAAAATATATAAGCTTAATGGCATGAAATCATTTCCTCAATTGGCTAGTAGAAGCTATTGAATTTATTCTCATGCTATAAACTAAATATCAAGGTGGAAAATGAGCATAGGTAGATAGTATTCTAACTTTTATAAGTTAATGACAGTTTGGAGATTAATATATATTTTATATTGAAAAATGATACAAAAAAGCCTATTTAGAAATGACATGAAGAGATGGTTCTGAGGTACATTGACTGGAAACCATCTTGTCAGTGTATTTAATTTTAACACCATTCTTGTCTTCTATTTTGTATTTTAAAAAGTAATATTTAATGTATATAGCCTTACTTTCCTTTACTTTGTTAGTTACCAAATATTCCTATTAAGTATCATTTCAATAAAAACAAACAAAAATCCCATTAATTTTATTTATACTCTTAGGATAAAATCTGTGGGTTATATAACAACAGTTAACTTTTGATATAGGTGAGCATTCAAATATCAACTCAATTATGATTGATAAATAATGCTAATAAGTAAAGACTAAAAATATCTTTGTATATTTCTTAAAATAAAGCTTTAATGAGCTCCCCTGTTTGGAAAGAGCTTCCATTTCATTAAATACTCTCACTATCAATTTTGAGAATGGATGTATTTAGGTAGGACCCTTCTCAGATTGTTTCTCATTCATTTACTTCTGTGGTTGTTCAGAGTATGTGATTATCGTGACCTATGAGTAACTAAGCATATTTACAATGATATCATGAAGTCTACCTAGTTTATTATTGCATATAAATAAGTTTTATGAATGCCTTAAAACTTGTAATTGATTTCAGAAGCAAAGAGAATAGCAGAGACTATGACTCCAGATTTGAAGTTTGACTAAGTCTTGGTAGTACCAGGCTGTTAATTATCTGAAATGTTTAAGATTCTAGAAATTATATTAAACAAAACTAATTCTGTTTAGATGCATATTTGGTTGAGTAATATAAATGTACATCTGGTAATTAAAAAAGTAGAAGTTTAAAACATTTTTGAAAAGATTTATCGATTTATTTTATGCATATGTGTACACAACCATTACTATCTTCACAGATACCAGAAGAGGGCACCAGACCCCCTTACCGATGGTTGTAAGTCACCATGTGGTTGCGGGGTGAATTGAACTCAGGACCTCTGGAAAAGCAGTCATGGCTCTTAACCACTGAGCCATCTCTCCAGCTCCCAGGAGTTCTATACGCTAATTTCTAATTCTATATTATGCTATCCTACCAGGCAATTGAAAAAAAATTGTTCCTTTTTCAAAAGTGAAGGGAAATATATAACTCTTTTAAGGTATATTATTTATGTAAAATCAAGCCAATACTTCAAAATCAATGCCATCATAAACAGCATGCTCAAAACTATAACCAAACATGGCCTCTTCTTGTCAACATAGATCTCCATTCTATTTTAAGGCTGAACTGATTAATGCTGAAAGAACCTGAGGCTAAAGCAGTATGTAAATTTTGATTAACACAGTTATCTAAACCATAAGGAATATCTTGTTTAGCATGTGAACATAGATTAGGGTATGATTTATGATCTTAAATGTTCAGATAGTTGTATACTACACAATTTTATCCACAACATATTTGCTATCGACTTCTGGAAGTCAACTGTGTGTAACATAATTAGGGTACCTTAGACATCCAATGCATATTCCACTACTTTATTTGACACAATATGCTACAAAGATGCCCCAAAGTTTAATATGAATTTTAACTCATATATAACTGCCAAGTTTTATATGAAAAAGTTTTGCAAAGACTTGTAAAACTAAATTTTGGTGTATTAAAATAAGAATCTCCACATATTTCAAAAGTAAGTAAAGTGATAAGCATTAGAATATCTCACAAACTTAAGGTAATATATTATTCACAAATACAAATACATGCCATATAAGTTTTATATATATATATGGGCTATATATGTTTCTGATTTGGTATGTAAAGTCATCATAAATTCAAGAGAATAATCATTTAAATTATAGTATAGAGAATATGTTGTATATTAAAGAAACAATGCTAGATAAAACAATAAAATTAGAGGAAATCTTATTTATTTATTTATTTATTTATTTATTTATTTATTTATTTTTGGTTTTTCGAGACAAGGTTTTTCTGTGTAGCCCTGATTGTCTTGGAACTCACTCTGGCCTTGAACTCAGAAATCTGCCTGCCTCTGCTTCCCAAGTGCTGGGATCAAAGGCATGCACTACCACTGCCAGAGTGAAATCTTATTGAGTATATTTTATACACTCTCCATATGTATTCCTACACAAATGTGGTCATGCAGTCATCTTAAGGCCAACATTAAAAAATATATACAAAATTATTTAGAACATATACTATGGCATTATGCTCATTGAATAAAAATTATTTATGCATCTTAAACCTTTTACATCATCTAAATTTAAATATACCCTATTATGATTGTTTGATCTATTTAAAGCATAAAATGTCTCACATTTTAACTACAGGCTCTGTTTTAAGCTGAATTATGCAACTTCAGGAACTGGCTATTGAAGCCCACAATTCAGTTAACTCAAAGTATAACTATATTTGAATACATGACTTTTAAAGAGTAAGTTTAAAAAAAAAAAAAAAACCAAAAAACCCAAAAAACTCTAAATGTGTCCCTGTGATAGTTTGAATGAGATGTTCTCTAAGTCTTAGACATTCGAAACTTGGTCAACAGCTGGTGCTATTCCTTCGGGGGGGGGGTGATTGGAGATGTAGCCCTCTAGGTAGATTACTTTTCTGGTGCTAGCATTAGGAACTTCTCTTCCCTTTACTCTGAACTTTCATTCAAGCTCCAGTCACCATGTCTATGTCTTCCCTATCATAAAGGACTCTGATCACTCTGTAATTATAAGCCCAAATAAACCCTCTAAACCCTTTCTCTATGCATTATCTTGGTCATAGTATTTATCACAGGAATAAAAACTATCAGAGACTAATGTAATATCATGAGTCTTTTGAACAAGTGCAATTTGAATGCACAGAGTAACATTAGAAATGTTTCTAAACACAAAACCTAGACCATGTGATAACATAGAAAATGTAAATTTACAAGCCTCATGAATAAACAAACATATTCTGATATCAATTTTGATTTCCAGTTGCAGATGCTGGAGTAAATAGACTTTTGGGTTTTTTTATAGTGTAGAGTTTTCTAAATAAATTTACAATGATATTTTGTTTTAATAGAGCCTTTTAATAAAAAATTGCAAATAGACCTTAAGATCATGGTTAATGTATAGTATTAATATTTGTTCATAAATCATGCACAAGACCACTAAACAGAACACACAATACACATAGAAGATGATGATTTTTGTATCTACAAAATAAACATCATAGTCTCAATTTTATGTGTGCTGTAGAATTTCAACTTAGAAATACATTTCTTTTCTATACCTCTGAATCTCACCTTTCATAAAAAAACTAACCATTTCCATAAAGAAAATATGAAAGACTGTAGTTTTCATATAGCCATATTTCCATGTATTCCTAAATTCCATATGATATATACAGTTTCCTATATCTGATCTTATCTGATTTCTTGCCATCCAACATCCAAAGAGTAAGGTGATTAATATAGCTTACATGCAGTTGTCCATTGCTTACCAATAGCATTGTGGTTTCTGAAACATCTGCCTTTTTCATAAACCAATTAAAAGGCTCAATATTCTGTCCCAACATAGAGATACACACGTCTCTACAATCAATTTCAGATCTAAGAGATTCTCAGACACATCAATAAGCATTACCATAAATTTTCTTGTCCTAGAATACATGACAGCGTGGCAGCCTACACAAGCCTTCTTGATGTTGTAGGGATAATATGAAATAACATCCATAAATTTGCAATGGTTATACATGCAAATAGAATTAAATGTCTTTCCTTTCATTATATGTAGCAAATGAGTACGTTATTTCATCTAAATAATTAAAAAATCAGAGATTTCCTCAAAAGTAACAAATTTTCAGTAATGAATCCAATTTCAATGAGCTTTTGTCATATCTGATGTATATCGTGATGCAGTGCATATGCTGAAAATTGCTGAAAGTGAATTCCAAGCTCATGTATCAGAAGGAGCAAATATGAGAAATAATGAACACATTATCTTGACTTAGCCATTCCACAACTGACACATGTTTCAAAACATAAATGTGTAAGCCACAAATAAAACATGTTTGTCAAATTACAACATATTTAAAAGTAAAAATTAAAATAAATAATTTTGAATGTCTTCAAAAAACCATTCTAGAAGATCATGAGGCATCTTATAATGATGCATCAAGTACAATGCCTGTTCCTAAACTGGGATAAAACACTGTTAGAAAAACACATACCTACAAAAGCCACACATACACACACGCATACACACACACATTCCCTTGTGTGCACACATACACAAACAGAAAATTCAAAAGGAAAACACACATAATGAAAAGCACACATGTGTAAATACTCAGTGAATACAAAACCATTACTGGCATTATCTATGTGCCATTTGAAATCCTCTCCTAATATTGTGTCTGAAATTAGTGTCCTGAACATTTGGATAAGAAAATCATACTAAGCAAGATAACCCAATCTCAAAAGGTTAATCATGGTATGCACTCACTAATAAGTGGATATTAGCCTATAAAACTGGAATACCCAAAACATAATCCACACATCAAATGATGTACAAGAAGAACAGAGGAGTGGCCTCTGGTTCTGGAAAGACTCAGTGTAGCAGTATAGGGCAAAACCAGAACAGGGAAGTGGGAGAAGGTGGATGGGAGAACAGAGGGAGGGAAGAGGGTTTATGGGACTTTCGGGGAGTGGGGGGCCAGAAAAGGGGAAATCATTTGAAATGTAAATTAAAAAATATCGAATAAAAAATAAAATACAGTAAAAAAAAAAGAAAATACTGAACTTTCTACACTTCCTAAGCTTTAACCCACCTTCACAGATATACATCATTCTTGAAATCTATTTGCTTCATGTTATTTGATCGTAGTTGCTAAGATAAAGGTATTTTGTACTCTATAGCAGCCGTTCTCCTCACATTCCTGGAATAAACCATGCATGCACATGGGTTATCGTCTTAAAACTACGCCGATTGATTGTTGAGACTTTGAAAGCATGATTGTTGGTCCTGTTGGTAAATTGTTAGGAAGGATTCTGAATTTTTTCAAGCAAGAGACATACATTTAAATTTAAATAGTTTTGTTTGTGTCAGACACATATTTGCATATATTTGGGTTTGGAGAAGCTACAAGACAACCTTTGCTGTTGTTTCCCAGTGGCCATTCACACTTTTTGAGGTAGGTTCTTCCTCTGGACTAGAGAATATAAGTGGGCAAGGATGGGTGCTCAGCTAGCCTCATGAATGGGCATCTCCAGTTCCCCAGCACCGAGATAATAATCCTCTCCCAAACCCTGCTTTCCTCTGGGTGGACTCTTTTGAACAAACTCTGGTTCTCTGGCACATCTTCCAATAGTAAATATTATGTTTATATTACATCTCAGATTATCAGCACACCAAAAGTTTATACACCCCAAAAGGTGGTTACTTAAATGAAAGACAGAATTAAATGTTATTACGCATTAAGACAATGCAATAAGATACAGTGAACATTTATTTTCCCTACCCCCTTTATTATACCTAACACACAAAGAAATATAGATGCTTAAAAATTGTACTATGCTCAGTATGCTATTCTCCTAAGGTAAATTCAGACAGCATTTTGACTGAAAGAAAATATGGCTTCTGGTCTCTGCTGGATCCACTGGCAAATTGACTTTCATAAATCTGACACCTCAAATTTATATTACTTCTGGCATTTACTGACTGTTTCCCGAACTCCAGGAATAAAATCAGATTGCTGGTAAATATCTCAGAGCAAAAGTTTTGGATTCTTTCTCCTTTTTTAAAACCTTGTGTACATTTGCACATTCACATATAAAAAATAATCGTCAATTCTAGAGTCAGACTGTATCAAACTTAGTCTGTTTCACTAATTAGCTTTAAGATTTATGAAAAGATAATTACTCATATTCCTTATACAAAAAGATATAAATTATCAAACTCATAAGGAAATTGAAATGGTTAATTGAGTCATTTTAATTCTTGCAATTAGAACAATCCTGGTATTTGGTAGGGACCAAAGTTAAGCATTGATAAGGATGTTGATGATGGTGGCAATGATGAAGATGATGAGATTATGATGATCTCTTATTCTTTTAAAACATTTTATTTTAAGTAACGTGAACAAAGTTTTCATAAACCTAAGAAAAGCTCTGCTTTTCAAACCCTAATGTGTAATGTCTTTCTTAAATTTGATTCAACAATGAATTCTAAAGCAAATAAGAAGAAATGTTATCTCTCGTGTGACCAGAATACTATGTTTTATTCAACAAATGCTAAATTACTTCTGATCTGGAGGTTTCCTTATTTTGCTTGAGCAAGCTACAAGCAGGAGCACACAGGTTCCAAAATCTCAGTACAAGGCTAATGATTCCTTCCCTCTGAATTAATAAGATTAAAATGTTTGTGATCTCAGCAGCTGTGAGAAGCAGTGGGAAGGGCTCCACCACCACACTGAAGCCCAGTGGCCCTCCGTTCCTCTGTTTAGATAGAACAGGGATGCTAATAGACTGTTCAGACTATTGTAAACGTAAATTAATAACAATTATTTCTGCCAAAACAGCCACCAACCAACCTCCCCTCTTATATGGGAATTGTTGGTATGTATATTTTTAATGTAAGTATTAAAGAATGGTTTGTTTTGCACATGAAGTAGAATTTAGGTTTTGTAGTGTGTGGCTAGTATTTAGCTGTCTATTTAATGATCACAGTAAGAAATGATTAGTTTTTTCCACCACGATGAACACTTTACCTTGATTGAATCAATTATTACCAGCTTACAGCCTTTCTCTGCCTCCCAGTAGCCTCTGGTGGAATATATAATATTTCTTCTAACTATATTTAATTCTCTCTTATCTGAAACAATACCGGCCAATTAATTTCTTTTTTTTAATTTTTTAAAATTTTTCTATATTCTTTGTTTACATTCCAAATGCTTTCCCCTTTCCCGGTTCCCCCCTCCCCATTGGTCTCATAAACTCTAAACATGTTGATAAAATATAACAACTCTAATTTTTCTTTATTCTATCTCTGTACCTTCAATTCTGTTTGTGGCCACATATCATTTTATTTATCCTTTTCCCTTTTAATAACTTTAGGTTGAAAAAAAAGAAACTGGATTTCTGGGTTTTTTAAACGTTAACACTTTTTTGTATGTTGAAATTATAATATAATTACATTATTAACATTACCCAACATCTAAAATAATGATGTTCTAGTCAATATAATGAGAAGACTTTCTGTTACTCTTTAACCATTTTTTTTCCTTTTACTGAATATTTTCTTATTTACATTTCAAATGTTATCCCCTTTCCAGGTTTCCCGTCTGGACCTTCCATCCTATCCAATCTCTCCTCCTCCTGCTTATATGAGGGCGCTCCCCCACCCACCCTCTCACTCCTGCCCCCTGCCCTGGAATTCCCCTAAACTGGGGCATCGAACCTTCCAAGGACCAAGGGCCTCCCCTGCCATTGATGCCAGGCAAGGCTGTCCTCTGATATATATGTGACTGGAGCCATGGGTCCCTCCATATGTACCGCTTGGTTGGTGGTTTAATCCCTGGGAGCTCTGGATGGTTGATATTGTTGTTCTTTCTATGGGTTGCAAATCCCTTCATCTCCTTCAGTCCTTTCTCTAACTCCTCCATTGGGGACCCGGTGCTCAGTCCAATGGTTGGCTGAGAGCATCCACCTTTGCATTTGTCAGGCACTGGCAGAGCCTCTCATGAGAAAGCTATATCAGGCTCCTGTCAGCATGCACTTCTTGACATCCACAACAGTGTCTAGGTTTGGTGACTGTATATGAGATGGCTCCCCAGGTGGGTCAGTCTCTGGATGACCTTTCCTTCAGGCTCTGCTCCACACTTTGTCTCCATATTTTCTCCCGTGAGTATTTTGTTCCCCTGTCCAAGAAGGACTGATGGCTCAGTGGCCATCACTGACTGCTCTCCCAGAGGTCCTGATTTCAATTCCCAGTAACCCCGCAGGGGCTCACAACCATCTGTAATGGAATCTGATGTCCTCTTCTGGGGTTTCTAACAAGAGCAACAGTGTACTCATATACACAAAATAAATAAATCGTTAAAGAAAACAGTCAATCTTTAATCATTTTTTGCAGTTCAGTTTTTATTCCCATCCCAGCGCCCTCTGATGGTTCCGCATCCCGTACTGCCTCCCCGGTCTTCAAGAGATGTCCCCCAAAGAAAATATATTTTAACTAAGATGAACTTTAAGAACACTAGTTTAGAAGAAGCTCCATGAAAAAAAGGCTGAAGACTGTTTTGATTTTAAATTGAAAAACTGCGGTGCAAGAGTGTAAGCAAATCCAGCATGTGACAATACATCCAGTAAATAATATTTCTAAGGAAATTGTAGAACACTGTTTACATGACATCATCCAGGCTGACAGCATCATAGGAACTATCATGAAGAAACAAGAATGGAGATCATGGATCCAAAGAGGAGGAGCAGGAATGTAAATTAAATAAGGGTTCTCCAAAAGTTAAACATCTTTTAAAAAAATAATTTATTTTCAAAACCTTTCAGTCAAGGAATATAAGTATGCATTATATTCTCCCTTTAAATCCCATTTCAGCTGATCACTTTGAGCGGGTGGAATTTTTCTAAAACTCTTAATTAGAAAAGACTCCATGTTATAGATAAGGTCTTGAAAATGTAAAATTTCCTGATTTAGTTATGCAACTCCCGTGATGTGAAATTTATGACTTAACTGTTTGTTATATATCACAGGGTGAAAATTTTACTTATACTCTTAAAATATTAACACGTGCTATATCTTTAACTTTTAAATGCAGAATTTTAATTGTGGCTTGTTAGAGTATTTATATTAACAGACAATATACTAAACTAAAGTATATGTGTTAAAATACTTTGTGAAAGAATATGTTAACTTGGGGATGAAATTTTTGCCAAATAAATTGAGAATGTAATCATTATGCAGTGTTTTCTCTGGTGTATATGTATGTATATCTGTTAATCCACATAAATGCATATATATATATATATATATGTGTGTGTGTGTGTGTGTGTGTGTGTGTGTGTGTGTGTGTGTCTGTGTGTTTGTGTACCAAATTAAGACATCTTATTGTCTATTGATGTAAAATGGAAATATATTCAAAGATATACGTAAAATCACACATATATTTATATAATTTATACATTATTATTGGAGCCGTAAATGCTCTGCTCCTTAAAAAGAAGATTGTTACTAATTGTAGTGTCTAACCTCTAAAACTGCACTGTCAGACCTTGTTCATTATGCAGTAATTAGAAAGAGACCATTAGCACCAATGTTGTGAACTTTTCTTTGTAGTCCGGGGTACACTGTGGTATAACCAATTAAAACAAAGACACTTAAGGAGGTAAAAGAAAACATTAAAGCCAGTTCATTAAACCTTCATATTTTTGTTTTAATAATATTAAAGTGCACATTCAAGCAGAAAAATGTGAAGTGAGGATATATCCCAAAGCATACTAGAAATGTGAGAGATTTGGGGTAATACAGAAATTATACAAACTGGTGTTAAGAGGTATAGAAACCCAAACTAAATATAATGCATTGTTATTAGCATATGTTCTTAAGATATATGCTTTGGTATTACTAAGGCAATTTTAATGAGAAGGTTTTCTTCATTTAATACTTGCTTTATTAAGAAAATTTTAATACTAGAACTTATGAAGGCAATGGATAAGTGCAGAGTATTATAAACATTGGCATTAGAAAGGGATGGTTCTGAATTATTTCCATTCTGAATTTCCATATCATTCAAGAATCACTAAGAATTTCTTCTAGAAGTTAAGTGTTACTAAATGCATTTTGTCTAACCTTATTTACCTTCATACCTATACATCTGTCTCTATTTGCTCAAACACGTATAGGATGTGCCAAATTTCAGCTTACTGAAAGTTGTCCCTCTGTTCAGTAAAGAGATTCATCTGCAAATGCATATAATTATTTCTGAGATCATGCACCTACTTATAGTCATCACTATAAAAACACAATATATATAAAAATATAAAACATACATGAAGCACACAGATGAGTTGCTGACTCTCCTACAGTATGAGGGGTTTCTGTGTCCATCCCTGCATATAATGGTAAAGCCATATGGATGCAGAGACACAATTCTATTTCTGAAATATATATGGTGACTTCACCAAGTCAAAATTTCACCAATGTTCTGGAAAATTATTTCATAGCTAGAAGATAATCAAATTAATTTGCCCTGCACAAGGAGCTACTGAGGGTAACTGGAAATACACATGTTTTCTGTGGCCAACCATCCTTTAAAACTTGGTTAGATAGAAAAGGGAGAACTTGAAAGAAGAAAAATTGTGTTAAAACACTAAAATGATAAGTTTTTTAAATGTGCTATCATGTACCATCATATAACATGTAATTGTATATTTTATCCTAAGATTAATTTTACAATAATATTATTAAAAATTGTTTTAGTGCATGAGGATATTTGTTTAGTGCCTAAGGGACATAATTTCATGAAGTGGGATGTGTTTGATCACAAGTCAATTGAATCCCAAGCATTTGTCTTACTGCTGTAGAAAGACTTTATTTTTCCAATTTGTACTAGTATCTCAGAAATAGAATATTAAATTTCTTCTAAGGTATTTCGAGGAAAAAAGTTGTACCTCAAACATGTGTGACTATGCTAGAAAATACGATCTGTGATAGTTGCTGTTCTTTTGCTGTAATAAAACACCTTGACCATGCCAACATATAAATAAAGAGTACTAACAGTTTCAGAAGGTTTTTACTAATGATGGAAGAACTATCTCAGACTCTACATAATTGTCTGTGTTCTGACATTCACACACAAATATTGCACAAATTGCTATATCATAGATGCTAGCATATATTTGTTCTGAAGCATGGGTCTCAGTAAACTTTAGATAAAGAGGAATTATATCATTTTTAATTGAAGAAGAATGTTAGAGATTTAATAGAACAGGCTAATTTTTAATCATGTTTATTAGTAAACCATAAGGCAGCATATTACTTGTGCAAAACAAATGCACTCAGGTAACAAATGTGGAATAGCAATTTTACAAAAGAGCTTTGTCATGAGTAATAACCACTTAGACCACTGGCAAACTTGATTCTATCTTTATTTTGAAATGATGATTCTTAGCAGTGTGAAAGCTTAATTACAGAGAAGAACAAAAAGAGGCCCGAGAGTACTACAGGGGTCTAAGAGATAATGTTTCCATGAAATGAAGAAAGGGTGCTAGAAATGAGGAAACGAGGCTTTATGAGGTATTTAAGAATCAAATAGGCAAATCTTGACTCCTGCTGAATGTAGAAGTTATGCAAAGGGGAGAAATTAGAGACATTTGAAAACAAATCTGGCAAATCTCATTCTGGGTGAAATTTATCAGCCTGGCTATAGTATGCGGCTCCCTGTGAAAGACTAAGCCCTTGGTCCAATTGCTAAAACTTTCTTAAGTGCCAACTGCAGGACATTAAAACAAACGCAGAGCCATACTCTATAGACCCCCAAGAAATTGACTGGTCTTTATGTGAGGGGAAACAATTGCTGAGAATAGTTCACTATACCACTGGAATAAAGAGAGAAAATAAAAAATGATGTTAATAAGTGTTAATCAACTAAAATTTTAAACAAAATTCCTATTGGGTAAAATGAGATAACTAAGAGGTGAATCACTTCAGGGATTAGGTGTGATTCTTCTCTTCATGGCTGTTGTGTGTTTGATAACAATCATTGCCTCTTCCGAGTAATGACAATCAGCGCTCCCTTCCTGCAGTCTCCAATCTGTTAAAGACCACAAATTCCTCACAGTTCCTTGAGTCTGCCAGGTCTGAGCTCATATTGTGTATCCATCCCTCTATCGTTCAGCCTAGGGTTTCGATTCCTTGCCCAGTGGGGGCTTGGCAGAGGAATCTCCTCTTTCCTCTCTTCTGCATCTTGTCATTGAGGATGATGTGTCTGGCAGAGGTTACAAAAACTGGGTGGGAAACTTATTTCAGACTTGCAGAGAAGTTTGACATGTGTCAGCCCACCTGAGACATAACCCTGTCTATTTCTATTTTTTAAGGCCAAAGGGAAAGTCAAACTACATTTCCTTTTCAATCAAGGGTGGACCTATTCCCTTCTAGGGAAATGAGACAGCCTTTGAAAAACAGTCTAGCTGTTTATTTATGTGGGTGCAGGCAGTAGGAGCAAAGGGGGGAGTATGTGAGGTTTGGGCTATTGGAATCAGAGTGGCTCTTTCTTGACATAGGGCCATAATTCCAGTAAATTGAAGTTAGGTAAAGAATGGCGTGTGGCACTTCTACCCTCATTAAAGGGGCTGGGAGTGTTTTAAGATCTCTCTTAACTGAACAAACATGATCCAAATTTAAAAGTGAAATTTCTACTTGTCTAAAACTGGGTTCCTTTTGTGACAATAGAAAGCCAATGCCCTCGACCCCCAAAGTACTTATCTTGAAAGAATAATAAAAGATAAATTATAAAGGGCTATATTAGAATGTCAAATGAAAGGCAAAATTTAACTCCTACAACAATGTGACATCATCACTACTTAAATTAACCCCTTAAATTAACATATAAAAGCATTGTGCTGCGTTTTTCAATCTAAAAATAATGCTCCTAAAATAAACACAAAGAAGTTTAAAAACAAATGTTCAGAATGCATATGAAAAGGAAAATGAGCATAGCTACACTCGTGAAACCCAGGCAAACGGATGCAGCAGCAATTCCATCCACATGAAACTCGTACTGAAATCTCCTGAGGTGAGATGATGTTTCATTTAAACACAGATGAATAATGTGTAGCATTTGTTTAAGATTTAGTGTGTACACATTCCGAGGCATGGAATATAAAAAAGGACAGCAGCATTTTAATTCTATAAAGTACTGACTTATATCAAAGGTTAAGAGATGGACTCAGACAACTTCATCCTTTCGCTGATCCCTTGACTGACATTTCCCCTCTGCCTTTTGCCATGCCCAGCCCCACTACAGGGACTGGAGCCTTACTTGGCAACTATATTTCATAGTGACATAGATACCTTGTAAATTCTCAAGCAGAACAAATAGGCTGCAACTCAGCAAATTTATTTTATTTTTCATTTTATAGAAACATGAAAAAGAAGAATATTTTGCCCTCTGGCTCAATTCTTTTTCCTTTTCTTTATGGACCTCCCATTTGACTTCAAAGAGATGATTTCTCTGGGAGAATTGACATAAGTTTGTGATATATAAATCTATGTTCTTTAATGTCATGAGATTAAATAATAAAACATGATTTTAGGGAAAAAAACACTAAGCAACAGCCAGCAAAACTAATAGCAAGTTTGGATACCATCTACTGCTAATACCTGTTTGCCCTAAGAGAAAGAATTTCAGGATCCTCCTGTATAGATAGTATCTGATTCATATGAACCTTTTTTTTTTTTTTTGTTAATTTGCTGGTGTATTGTAGAATGATGTGGTAATCTTTCAAACACAGAGCACTAGCATCTTACTCATTTCAAAGACGTTATCTTTCATCACCTTAGTGTGGACATGATGTCTGAATTTTGCCATTGACTAAGAGTTCCAAGTTCCTATTTGGCAGATAAAATATGGCAAATCAGACTAAGAATATTTATTCCAAATTTCGTTTAAAAGATAGAAAATAATGTAAGCACTTTCACGGATTGTTTACCATGTTAACCAGCTCAGTTCTGGTGGTGTTCTGACATCGGGTAGTCTGATAGGTGTACGGCCATAGGTGAGAAGTGTATTGGAATCAGAATCCTTTTGGTTTTGAGTAGACGGTTCTGAACCCTAGCAGAATTCAATGTAAAAACTGAGTGGGAAGGAGCACTTCTGAAAGCCAGTGAATGATATCATGTGATTCTAGAAAGAGGACAAGCAAGAGCACATGAGCTTTAGTAGTTTACAAGCACAGACCGCCCAAGAAAAGCTTTTGTAGCTATGAAGTAGCAGATGCAAATCTTATGTATACTCAGTTTTCCAGTAATCTGATAGAAACAGATGTCTGCAGTAGAGGGACAGAGAAAGAACTAGTGAAAGGGTAAAGGTTCAGCAGTGCCTAAATCTGCCAACGAAGAGCAATACAAGTGTTGAGTGTGTTGAACTTTAGAGTAAAAGTGTTCTGATACAATGTAGAGAAACTATTTTTTGTTTTAATTTACTGTCTATAACTTTACTGTTTTGCATTTAGTTTGAGTTTCTTTCACAGCATCCATCCAGAGAGGCTCACAAGTTCCTGCAGGAACAGCTCCAAGGCTCCACCTCCTCTGCTGGCCTTGGCCAGCATCCACACATACATGCACACATGAGCAGACACACATACACATAATCAGAAATAAAATTGTTGAAAGGAAGACATATAAATTGCTGAAAAAGAAAATTTCCTGGTAGTTTTCTTTCTACTCTCCTACTGAAATAAATCTTACTCTGAATATTTTCTTTTAATACAGTTTTTCTTATATATGCATTCTCCCAAAACCTTAGTAGTTACTCCTTATAAATGTATTAAACCTTTTGGCACTTATATACAATTAAAAGTGTCTAGATGAGGGATGGTATTGATGGGAGATATAAAGTAGTCAGAGAACTATGTTTCATTCTGCACTTCTAACCTACATCTAGCCTGTATCACTTGTTTCTCATCATTCTGATCTAATCTCTGCTTTTTTTAAAGCACATACAAAAGTAAGGATTGTGTATAGTGTACTGAATTCTCACAAATAAATAATGGCATAGTTTGTTTAAAAATATTGAAAAGGGCAAAGGTTAGTTTGCTTAAGAATAAACTAGTCCACAGAAACAGTGTCAAGGAAGCACATGCAGCACGTAAATGTTCTAAACACAAATTTGGTTGTAATTAATAACATCGACTTTACGTTCTCTTTGAGAATTGCACTGAGTATCAAGGACACCAACTTAATGATATCGTCTCTAATTTTTTATAAGACAGCGTTGCCCATGGTATTTTAACAGATCTATAATAGACTTTACTCTTTCTGTTGTAGAAATTATGTGTTTATATGGCTCCTTAAGAACCAGGAAACAAGTTAATTCATTTTTCTAATTAACCTTACAGTCCAAAGATGTCAACATTTTCTAATAAGACTAAAAAAGTATTATGTTATGATTACTTTGTAAATTCTATTTTAATTCTGAGTCTGTACAGATTCTTTAAGGCTGTGTTGGTATAGACCACAAATCAATTAATTTTATAGCAGTGGCAATATATATTAACAAAATGGTAGAAATCAAAATATAGAGAGAGTTTATGTTAAACACCATATTGTCTAGGATTAAAATCTAATACAAATATCAATCTCACAAAACATATGGAATAGAATATTAATGTATCCCTGGCAACAGGGAAATCTGATTATTAGAGATAAAATTACACAAAGGAAATATTCAACAGTTGGCAGGGGCACATAGCAGAATGGGTATAAATCATCTTTTATTAATAAATTAGAGGAAGTAACAGGAGTAGGATGATATCACCAAAATTAACGACAGTGGAATCATTCAATATAGGGACCCAGGCTGCAGAGATAGCTCAGTAGTTAAAGGCTAGGCTCATAACTATTTCCAAGAATTCTTAATCAAAGATTATCAAGGTCATGAGTTTTATTAGTATATTTCATATATTAGTACATTTAAAATATGAAATTGGATAATCATATATTGAATTTTCTATATAATATGCTTTATAAAGTAGAAGACACAAAAGATTTTATTTTATATATATAGTGATTGATTTCATTGAACTAACACACATTTGTGTTTCTAAAAAGGAGACCTATGAGTCTGATTCCATGAAAAATTATGTTTTAAATAAAGTTGAAGTAAATTAAAAAAAAAAAAAAAACTGGCCAGACAACAAGGAAGTTGTGACTCAGTAAAATGAATTATGTGACTTTAGTTTATTTAGGTCAGAGCCATTAACATTTCCATTAAACATATCTATATAGGTTATGGCAGATGTCCCACTGTCTGATCTTGAAAGAATCATAGCTCATTACTTTATACCTCTATAAAACAATAGGTCACATATTTGAACAAAGTGACAGAAATTCTCTTAACACATTTTTAACCCAGACCCAAAAGTACATGCATGATATGTACTCTCTAAGAAGTGGATACTAGACAAAAAAAAAACCAAAAAAACAAAAAAACAAACCTACAAAGTACTCAAGATACGGTTCACAGAACTCAAAAAGGGCCCCAGCTGAAGACCCTGAGTGAGGACTACTCAGTCCCACTTGAGAGGGAAAGAAAGCAATCACAGGTCAGGTGGGAGAGAGGGACCTGAATGGAAAAGGAGACAGGGAGGGGAAGAGTGGAACATGACCACATACTGGGTGGGGGAAAAGGACTGAATCCCTGAGGGCCAGCACAAAAAAAAAAATGGAAACAGGTAACTTCTGGAGGTAGGAGGTTGGGGAGACCTTCCAAAATGCATCAGAGCTCTGGGAGGTGAGAGACTCTCAGGACTCAAAGGGAGAAACCCTAGATGAAATGCTCATTCATTTCATGTCCGCTCTAGCGGCAGGCCAGGGCATCAAATGAGGCAGGGGGTTGCCATCCCACAGTCAAAACTCTAACCCACATAACCTAATTGTTCCTGTCTGAAAGAACTGCAGGGATGGAAATGGAGAGGAGCCTGAGGAAAAGAAGAACCAGAAACAGAAAGAAAGTGGGATCCAGCTCAAGGGGAGGTCCCAACCCCTGACACTATTACTGAGTCTATGGACCTAGCATGATCTCACTCTACAGGATCCAAACAGCAGCTGAGTCAGACGCAGATATTTGCATTCAACCAATAAACAGAAGCCCTGCCCCCTGTGGTTGAATTAAGGAAAGCCAAGATGAGGAAGAGGGTGACCCTGTTGGAGGAGCAGCAGTCTGCATTAATCTGGACCCCTGAGATCTCTCAAACACTGGACCACCAACCAAGCAGCATGCACCAGCTGATGAGGGACCCCAACACATAGACCGCAGAGGACTCTGGGTCTGTGTTTAATCAGAGATGATGCACCTAACCCTTAAGAGAAAAGAGGCCCCAGGGAGTTTAGAGGTCAGGTGGGGTGGGGAGTAGGGACATCCACATGGAGAATGGGGTGGTGGGGGAGATATGGGATGTGGAACAGTTGAAGGGTATACAGGGGTTGGGAATAAAATCTGGACTGTAAAAAATTAATTAATTAATATTTTTAAAATATTTCTTTCCTTTTTTTAATGTGTATTTGTGTTTTTCTACATAAAAGTGTGTACACCATTTACTTGCATGGGGCCCCCAGATGTATAAAGAGTCAGTTAGATATTCTCAAACTGAGAGGTATCCTAAGCCAAAATGTTCAAAATGTCAGAACTGGAAGTGAAATCCAGACTTTCATGAGAGGAGCCAGTGCTCTTAATTTTTTTTACTTTGTTGAAATAGTCTGGTTTTCAAAAATAAATGGAAATGTATTGTAGAAAGAAAAACTATTATTATTCTACACACTCACAGGTGAACAAGTGACATGGAGTTTCAATCATATACAGGCACTTCTACATTCCCAGCATAGAATAAAACCAATACCATGGTATGAATATAAAAAATGCCCAGACTCATAAGTTTGTTGTGAGATGATGGTGTTCTATTTAGACATTCATTAGACCATGGGGTCTTATAACTATGTGTGGATTCATGGTTTTATACTTGTATAACATGTGATACGTTAAGCTAAAATATAGTTAGAAGATACAGGTTACATGCTTGGGGAAGTGTTATGTCCCTAGGCATCCTGGCTTGCGGTTCTTTTTGTATCCTGTTTACCATAAAGTGAGCCACTTAGCTCTTACACATGCTGCCTGCTGTGATGGAATGTCTCACCATGGAGAGGAGCCTAGCTGCTGTGAATTTAAACTCCTGAAACCATGAGCCACAATCAAATTTCTTCTCTTAAATAGATTATATCAGAAACTTTATCACATCAGTGGCCAGGTAACAAAGATCTGGTAGTTTTAGAGCAAGTAAGGAAGTAACCAAAAATGCCAGAGATGCTCTTTCAGTATTTTTGTAAATATTCACATTTACTTTTTCCTCAATGTAGAGACAGTAGAATTGGCAGGAGTTTGAGGTCATTCTGGTCAATATGAAGGATTCCAGGCCTGTCAGGGTTAAATAGCCAGGACTGTCTCTAATGCTTCAACAACAAAAAGAATAAATAACAAAAAAAAAAGCACAAAATGACTAATGTACATATGGTTAAAATTTGTTAGCAGAAATCAAAAATAACATGATAAATTGCATCATTATTAGAAAAATATTTTTCCAACAGATGCTTAGAGTATATTCATTCACCAAGAATTTGTGAGAGAAAGCAAATCATTAAGGTAGAAGTAATAATGTCTTTTAATTCAAAAGTATGTATATTGTCAATATGGATTTTATATTTACTACTAATTGTTAAATGTTTATAAGAGTCTGGTGCTAGGAATAATCCTAATACCTGGCATTATAGTCAACCTTACTAATATTCATTACTTTATTTCAAAAGTTCTTGTTCTCAACAGTATGTCCAGTATTAAAAAGACAAACATGATCCATGAACTCATTTCATACACGGTATTCTTTGTAAATGATCATAGTCATAATCTCTAATCATCTGTTTCACATTATATGTAATACGTCATATAAATAATTTAAAATAAGGTATCTTTGACAGAGAGAAGCAGTAGTGCAGTTTGAGCAAAAGTATTCAAAAACACATTTCAAAGCTCTTCTGGAGCCAATTTGTATGCTTCACCTCAGTTTCACTCAGCTATGTTTTCCTGAAATAAATGGAATGATAGCTGCTCTCCAGAAGATTGTACAGAAGTTAAGTGCAATCATTTAGATGTATCACAGTGGGGAGGTTGGACTAAAGTGAAGAATCTATCCAGTAAATAGGGTACCAAAGAAAGAAACAAAACAGTATAAAAATGTTAAGAGAGGAAAAGGGCAAGGAGGTTAGAGTGTAAGAGAGGAAGAGAGGAAAGAAATGGAAACAAGGGCGCTAAGGAAAGCTCTGTGTGCGTGTATGAGTGACAGGAGACTGTGGGTGTTATGACCAGCTGTGGCAAAGGGCGGGCAGTGGGACGGACAAGAGACCACACCAGGCCAAATAGTTCCACTTGGGGTTTATTGGGAATGGGGAGGGAGACAAAGGTTGTTGCAGAAAGAAAGAGGAGGAGAGAGAGAGAGATAAGGGGAGGTGCTACACACACACACACACACACACACACACACACAGAGAGAGAGAGAGAGAGAGAGAGAGAGAGAGAGAGAGAGAGAGAGAGAGACACGTACTTGGTCGGAATATCACTGGATAGCAACAGTCTCATTTCTTGATGGTGAGAGTAATGAAGATTCATTTGCCAGACACGATCTTGCGAAGGTAGAAGTCATTTCCCGTCAAAAGGACAGCAAGATATCCCTTGAGGTTATTGGTTCACTAATAAAAGGTCTATTTCATTTTTGCCAAATAAGAGTAAGTGTTCAAAGGGAAAGAACTTTAATTCAAGATCCAACTATGAACATATCAAAGCACGAACCTTGCAGATATTTTAATCTGGAGAGGATGCAGACAATTCTGTTAGGGCTCAAACCATCACAGTGTAGAAATGTGAGTATGTCAAGTATATGATGTTTGAGAAAAAATAAAAGTAAGAAGAAAGTAAGGGGCAAAGAGAGTAAGGAGGAGGAGAGAATACTAAAATAATATCACTGGTTATCAAGACTGTCTTTAGACCTATCAACAACTAACTCCTGTGTAAAAAAATTCAGTTGGCAGAATGAGTCAGTCATCAACAGTTTAGGGTACCAGTAAATAGGGTACCAAAGAAAGACACAAAACAGTGTATGGCAGTTTCTACATAAGCAATAACCCAAATATTAGAATATTAGTTGGGATCTTGCTGTCTTGCTAATATAATATGGTATTATGGTACCAAATGATGGTTTCTTTCTCAAAGGTTTAGTGCTTCTGTTAATGTCATTTAAACATATAACAGAATCCTATTGCTGAAACAACAACAAAAACAACAACAAACTGGAGTAACTTTATAGTCAATCAAGTAAAGTCATCTGACTGCTGCTTAATGGTTAGAGTGCAAGCATCTAAAACCCCTATGTGGACCCTGTCTTAGGCTTGGTGTAGGGTGTAAAGGTGAATCAAGGTGGAAAGAAACCTTTGGGAAGGGGTAAGGTTGTAGTTCACTCGAAGAAGGATTGTCTGGCATATATGTGGTCCTGAGTTTGGTCTTCAGCATCTCCAAGTGCAAAATAAGGGAAAGGGGAGAAAAAAAAGATGGCAGGAAGACAAGAAAAGAATGAGATAAAGAAATATTCCTGTGTGAAAACTGTTACCAGCTTCTAGAGGGGTTAACTGGCAGCAGAGAGGCAAGGGAACTTGGAAAACCTAATGGCGGTTAAGCCCAGGACTTTGAGGGACATGTTCTGTAAGAATAAAGGATAACTCCTTTATGGAAAAGGAAGATGCTTTATGTTTCAGAGATTATTTAGACTAATTGTGTTAAGCAGAACCCACTTTTACAATTCTTTACTCACAGTACAACACCCTGACAATTTACTCTTCACACAATTCTCCATGTTAAAAGAGGAGGAAGGGCTATCTGAATACTGTTTGATTTATTCTTTATTCAGGCCTCTACTTTCATTGAAATGCTTATATTCTAGGGTCTAATGTTTATACACATTTTACGAGATAATGTCATCTAAAGAATAAAACTGACTCACACTTATAACATTTTATTTCTATTTCTTTTAGGTCACAAACGGCATGATAGGAATCTTCAGAAAGTTCTAGAGAACAGCTTGACATGGCAAGGTCAGGTCCTCTGCAATTTCTTTCAACTAATCCTCCCTAAGGTTTGAGACTGGGGACATATGGAATTATGATGAACTCTGTTGAATATACCTTTTCTCTACTTTCCCTGTGGTACTAAAAGTGTGTCATAATAGTCAGTCATGTCTACCGAGATATGGAGCATTCTCACTGGGCAAAGAGTAAGAATAATCCTTTCAGTTTATTTTCTCCTCACTTTTATTTCCATAAACATTTGATGAAAGCCTGGTAAATATTCCAAGTCGTTTGCAAACAGCTGGAACCATTGAAGAAATTCCAGAGGCTGAGTCCAGATTACTCAAGACTAGTCCGGAACACAGATTTCAAAAGTGGTAGTAGGGACATGTGATGCCTCCTCTGAGAATAGGAGCATTAACAATTACCAGAGTTAAATCTCAGTTTATCATTTATATGGAAAGTCTGTACCTGGATTGTTAACAAACACAGGGTAGGTTTTATATTGCAGTTTTGTGACTTTTGCTATTAATTGACATCCTGTGAATATATGGATCCATTACATATGAAAATTATCCCCCATAGTACAACAGCATATACCAGTAAACATATGAAGCAGGGAAGTGGTGGGACTAACTGTATATGTCATTTGGTTGGTCACATTTTCCAGATAATACAACATTTTTGGGGGTAATTTAACTGCTATAATACCTATCTCTCTAAATACCTGCAATAGCAAACTATATAAGAAAGGAATAATTGAATCCCTCCCTCTTCAGCCAAAAGCAGTCCTTGACATGGGAACAGCAGGTATACCAACTGTGACAAAGGGAGTCTTCTGGCAAGATTGTGTAAATTCTGAAGTAAATAAGAACATTCCCATTCTCACATAAGACAATAGTTGCTAACAGTTTTGAATGTTGGCTGCAGAGAGTGGCACAGCTTGAGATTTCAGCCTACAGTTTCAAACAGTTGTCTTCAGGAACTCTAAAATATAATTCACAAGTTGACCAGCGATCAAAACACAAATATATTGAAGAACATTTGCTAAGAAACTGTCTATCCTTAGTGCTTTACCTGTGGCCAATAGGAGGCAGGATTGTCAAAATTTCACTAGGAACAAATATTTTCCACCTACAGCTCACTTTATTACATATTAATTTCCCTAAAGGTAATAAGGCTAACATAATTTGCATAGATATGAAATGGCTATAATAGTCCCATTTAGCAGTATAATGCAAAAGATCAATGGGTTTTTAAGAGAAACATACTTAACATAAAAAGAGCTATGTCTCTGTAAATTTTGTACATATTTGCCTTTAGTTTTCATTGGGAAGAGCTAACATTTTTAACTACTCAGAAGAAGTTGCCAGTTAAAAATATCATCATTATTAATCTCTACCAGCCATGAAAACGACAAGTACATTTCAAAGTAGTATTCCCACCCTGCAGGGGTTCCAGTAAAGGAAATAATAAAGTGAAATATGAAAAAAAAGAAGCAAGATTGTTCTTTCAGAGGCAGAGATCTAATTAAAAGAAGGCCCTAAAAACTCTATGGATTAATTGGAAGCCAACGGAGATAATTGGGCCTATGGGAGTATGATTACAGCCATCATAAACTGCTTTTTTCACAAGTATAGGTTAAGTGCTTGATGCTTTAATTGGGTGTAACACTACAATGTGAGTAGGAATAATATAGAAAATTAATATTTGGTGAGCAAGCTCCCAAAGTTCTCTGGCATCATTAATACCAATATGCTTCTTTCTTTGAAAACATGCTCCTTTTTTTTTTTTTTTTTTTTTTTTTAGAATTTCTTGGTGCCACTTTGATAACAATGTGGTTGTAATTCTATAAACCAAAATAGACTCATGCTATTAAAGTTGACCTGCAGAATACATGAGCGGATTTTCAATTAGAAATTCAACAAGATCTTATCACCCTGTGATTGAAGCTGAAATATGCTGCTGGTTTTTTTTTTTTTTTTTTTTTTGGAAGATAGTCTTGTCTAATGTTCTTTGCTACAAACATTGGCTTTCAACTAGATGCTTTTTCAAAAAATCAAACCACAGGATTTTAGAACTTCAGAGAACTTCATTGATTGTTCATATGGCCAAACTCCCCAACCTGGCAGTTGAAGGGTGACAAATGGATCAAAGTTTTAAAGAAAGCATATAGTATTCTTTTTTCAGAGGTAGGAAATGTGTGATCTAATTTTATTTCAAAGATTAATGGAATTTTTCCTTTAAAAAATAAGTGAAATCCATTGTTATGAAGATAGATAGATAGATTGATGATAGACGATAGACAGATAGATACAGATATAGATATATATCAATACTTTACAGTATTTGAAAAAGAAATAACTATGGAAAGCAATGTGAAGGTGACAAAGTGGGAACTATTGCATATTACATTGAAAATAGGATGGAGTGTGATCTTGTTGCTTTATTTAACAAAAAGAGAAAGAATATTCAATTCTTTCAATGTACAGGATGGACGGTATTTATCTTTTTTTAAAATAGTCCATTTAAATGTTTTGTTTTATAGCATCTAGAATCTTTTTATTTTAATAATATGACACAGAGACTTGGAATATATTTCTATCATCTCTTCAGTGGATTAATCCACAAAATATGAAAACTAATCCCTTTCCTACTGCTTTGAGTCAACTCTGTTATTTCCTACAGAGAGATTGATCTGCTTTTTCTTCAGGATCAGCCAATGGGATACCAGCCTAAAAGGGGATGATATACAGACATACACAAGTAGTTTCTGAAACTCGAGGCTCAATCATCATTAAGTCATTCTTTCCATAGGAGGAAGAAAACAAACTGCTCCTACTAGATTGATTCCCTTATTTGAATATGTTTGCTTACATGTTCAAGCACATCGTGTAAATATATATAAATATATATATATATATATGCATATATAAATTCAAACATATAGCCATATTTATGTATGCTGAATACATAAATATATTCAAACTCATGCATCTTTGTAAATCATGTGAAAAGTCAGTTTAAGGCATCTTCTTCAGTCTATCCATCAATTTTTGAGAAAAAAATCTCCCTGAATATGAATTTCATTTACTCAGTTAGGCTGAAAGGGCAGAAACCTTCCATCAGCGACCTTCCTATCTCTTCCCCTAAACTTGTGTCCTAGCATGCAAATAGTGATTTTGTATTTCATTGTTCTCCTCCTGCTAGGTGGGTGTTAGGATTGGAACTCAGGTCCTCATGCCAAAGACTTCACTGACTGAATTACCTCAACAAGTCCATTTTTAATTTTATAAAAATAACTCCACTCTTCTGAAATACTCTTTCTTCTTTGGCTTTTCATTCACAAGTCCACAAATCATCTCCTCAAGACATCGTATTTCAATATTAGGGTTGGAAACATTGCTCAGAGCATAAGAGCACCTCCAGCTTTACAAGAGGACTTGAGTTTAATTTTCAGCTAAAATGTTGTGGTGATTCACAACTGACTATAGCTCCAGCTCCAGAAGATCCTATTCCTTCCTAAACTCCAAAGACAGCTGTGAAGGATGGCATATATTCACGTAGAAACACAAGAAAACATACTCACTGCACCTATGCACACATTTGACCATAATCTTACTTTATTAGCCTAAGCAATATTTGACCTTAATATTACTGTATTAACCTAAAAACAGGGATAGCAACTTCTATCACTCAAGTGTCAGTTTGATTTGCTCCTGTTTGTCATTCAGAATTCAGAAAAAAAGATATGTTCTATTGTTGATGCAAATCATACATCTATATATTTTCATATAATACATCTTGATTTTAATACTGTGTTTAATTATATTTAAACTCTTTAATTTGTGTCTTTAAACCTTTAGCTTACACAGTCCTTTTTCATCTTTACTTTTTATTATATTTAGCAGTATGTACCATAATTTCTACATTCCTAGGTATTAAATTATGAAATGGAAGACATTGATTGATTCTTACTTTTTAGTATCACATTTTACAATGACCTTCCTGATTTACTACATGGACTTTTTAAAATTACTACATGAAAAAAAAAACATTACATGAATTCCCAAAATAAACACAAGTAATACCAGTAACATGTTAATGTTATGATAATATTCTCAGAATGGAAGATATATAACTATATATAGGTTTGCAAGAAAGAAAGAGCAAAGGAATCAAAAATATTTATTTTTAATTTTAGAAGACAGTAGGAATTTAAATAGTTGATATGTGAATTTATGCATAGCCAAGAGATTACAGAATTCTAAGTATAAAACAAAAGATATCTGATACTCAACCATGAAGAATTGAGAAAAAAAAGAGCTTAAAAATATAGCGTTATGTGTAAAAAACCACCTGGAAATAGCAATAAAATAGCTTTATCAACACAGTGCATTTCATGCAAAACTCCGATCAGATCTGCTTTAGGTTTCACCCTTTGTGTTTTGAGACACCTGGAATAAGAAATGAAACCACAATTTCTTACATTCTTAGAGCTCCATCCTGTATTGTTTCATTTGATGCTAATTCACAATAGAAAGTTAGGTTTGACATGCTTGGCAGCCACCTAACTTGTTTACAGGAATGCTATCTGCTTCTTATCTATTCATCCTCTATTTATTAGAAATATCTTTGGTTAGGTGTTATGATTGTAAATATGTACTTAATACTGGTAATATGTAGTAAAATGTAGGTTAATAAGAACTTTAGTATTTAAGCATTTATGTTGCCCTTTTGAAAATGACATCCTTCAGAAATGTTACTTTATTTAAGACATATACTATCCAATATGAATTTAAATATAAATGATGCATAACATTGTGATAATAATTCTTTGTATACTGATATCCTAACTCTTTCATATAATAACTGATATTGGTTTAAGAGAACATTTACTGAAATAAAATTCCAAAAAACACACATCCGCAAATTTTTACTCACAATAAATCACATCAATTGGAAGTGTTATTTGTTTGCTCACTTTGAAATATCAAATGTGTACATTATTAGCACAATATGACAAGGCAGACATATGTCCTAGGGTTATGCCATAGCTAGAATAGTAGAGTCAATTTTTTTCTTTATAACACATAGGTAGATGAATATATAAATATTCATATTTTGAATATCCATAGATGGATGGATGCACAAAAATGATAGAGATATAGATGATGATTATAGATGATAGACAGATAGATGTGTGTGTGTGTGTGTGTGTGTGTGTGCGTAGATCTTCACTTGTAAACCAAGACAATGTATAACAAAAATAGTTTCAGATATTTTTAATTTAGCCTGATTACAAAGAATGTGAACAAATCTCTTAAGCTTAGCTTGATTAAATGTGAACCTGACTAAAATATTGAAATACATAAAACTTCACCTTTTATGGTAATGTCAAATATTTATTAAGCTACATGGTAATTTAATGCTGCTTTCTTCCATGGATGAATGTACCACATAATAGAAAATAATGAAAATGGCCTGCTATAGTAGTAGTTTCTAATATGTTTTTCTTGGGCATTGGGAGTTTCTGTGTCTGAGCACTCCATTACAATAGTCCTAGCCACATGTGGCAACTAAACACTTCAAATGTCTGACACCGTGAGAAATTAATTTTTAAGCTTAATTCCATTTCACTTAAATAAAACCAGCACCATGTATTTCCAACTTCCTACACTGGACAGAAGAGTATGTATAAGCAATGGTACCCACACCCATTCTTGGAGTGTTTTTTTTTTCCTCCCGTTTAACATTTGCATTGAGGAAGAAGATAATTGTGTCCAAACGTATTTGTAACATTCTGCTTCAAGAAGCAGAATAAGACTCTTCCTGAGTCTCTTTAGTTCTGTTCACCAGAGACTGAAGGTCACAGGAGACTGACTTGCTATTACGAGCACTAGTGTTTGACTCACCTGCTCTTTGCCTGGTGGAATAAAAAGCCACCTTGCAAACCTAATGTGCTCATACCGTCTCTAAGCAAATCACTGTCTGTTTCTGTGGTAAATGGGATAAAGCAGCTCCCAAACAGATGGCTTATCGCTGTGCTGAAGAAGAGAGGGGAAATGATGGCTTCGCTCTTTTATTCCCATTCTTTCCCCAGTTTTTACTCAAGGGGGAACCTTGTCAGCACAATTTACAAGATATTTAAAATTGTTTCTGAACATGTAAAATGGACAGGATGAGGTCTGCCAAACAAGGTTCTCAGAGGTTTTATTTTCGTCCTGCTTGTTCTATAAAAGAACCTTATGTATTCGTCTTGTTTCATCAAGGTGCCAACATCTGGGTATTGCTCAGCCCTGGAGTTTTCATATATCCCCTTGAGGTGATTTATAACACCCTGAATGACGTATTGTTATTTTCATCAAAACATTAAGGTGGACTCCACTCAAGTAAAATCAAGACTCAGTGGGCACTAATTCTATTGTGTATAATTATAACCAGCATATCCCTAGAACTTTATCCACTCTTCATATTTACTTAACTTTAGTCACTTGGACTTTTTCATCTGCTCAAGTTTGGATGCTTGGTACCTAGGGAATTCTCTTTCCATATTACAGAACACCCACCAGCTTGTTACTTTTTTCTTAGTTGATTTAATTTGGATATTATTTTTCTAAGTGGCTGACATTGAAATCCTTTATAATTACCATCTTCTATCTGCATGATGATTAAGTTTCTGTTTTTCATGCTGATTACTACTAATGCTTTACAAAAGCAAGAGTCTTTTACCTGAGTGGCTTTGATTTATGAATCACGATCTAGCACATTGTTTCTTTTTAAGAAAAACGACATAGCATTTGTTTGGTATTTTAAAAGATTCGCTTTTGAAGAACAACAACAAAAAAAAGAGATGATTCATCAGCATCTCAGGAAGCAAAGCACACATGCAGGGAAATAAAAACCTCAGCTTTATGTTTTTCAAATTCCTGATGTTGCTTTCAGACCCGGGTAAAGTGCTCCCATGGGGAACTCTTTCTTTTCATTTTTTCACTTTTATTGAAAATAGATATTCTTTCTCATAAATACATTCTAATTAAAGTTCCCCCTCCTCTACCCAGCTACCCAGCTTCTCCTTACCTTCATTCCCATCTTTCTCTCCTTAGAAAAGAACAGGCTTCCAAGATACAACAAAATTATGCCGAAAGAAAATATAATAGGATAAAGAAAAAACATCACCTTGAACTTGGACAAGGCGACCCAACAGGGTGAAAAGATTCCAAGAGTAGGCATGAGAATCAGAGACCCACTCATTCACACATTCAGGAGTCCCGTGAAAATGCGAAGCTGAAATTCATAATTTATGTGCCGAAGACCCTGTTTACCTGTGTGAGCACTATTCTTACTGCTTCAGTCTCGAAGAATTCATATGCGCTTTGCTCCAATGATTTAGTGAGCCTTATTCTCCAGTGTCCTCCATTACCACCATTGTTAAACTCTTTCTGCCTTTTCTTTGGCAGGTTTCACTGACTTCTGAGAGGGAGGAATTTGATGAAGACATCTCATTAAGGACTTTGTATTCTAAGATTTCTCTTTCTTTGTGATGTCTGGCTGGGATCTCTCGAATTATTTATGGAACTCTTTCAAAGATCTCTCTCTTCTCTCTCTCTCTCTGTCTCTGTCTCTCTCTCTCTCTCTCTCTCTCTCTCTCTCTCTCTCTCTCTCTCTCTCCATATATATATACATATCCTCATGTAGAGACAACTCCTGTTGTGAAACAGCACTCACAAAGAGGGGAGAGCCTTGAATAGAGTTCATTCTGAGCTACATAATAAGACTTGAGCCAAAGATGCGAACAAACAGATAAAATTGAAATCCTCAACTCTGTGCCTAGGTTCAAGCCCACTTCTGCAAACAAGTGAAGCCTGTGTTTAAATCTTGGTCTGACCCATTATTTATTCTATTGTCCATTTATGACAGCATCTGAATCAGGACTCCACACATTCTCTTCTGTCAACAGAGCATCTTCCTATCGAAAGGCTTTCAATTTTGTTCTTTCCCCTCATAATGACAACTGAGATCAATTAAACTGTCTTACTCTCATGACTTTACTCTATACCAGAGTAATAGTCAGAATATGAAGCTTAAAACCATTCTTGTTAAGAATTAAGTATCTCCACATTTATATTTCCTTCCTTTTATACTCATTCTGTTAAATTTTATATCTAAGAGCTATAGCACCATTCTAGAATTCTGCCTTTATAATTCTTGATTTCGTTCACTATTCCTGGTCCTTACCTCATGGAGACCATTCACAATTGTCTAGTTAAATGACAATATTTTATTTATTCTTCTATTCTCTATAAGTAGTATTTAATTTTAAAACTTTGGCCCAAGATTAACTCTTTCTAACTTTATCTCTGGGTTTCTATCTTGTAACACAGTATTTTGTAATTCACAAAGAGGAGCTTCTGAATCCCACTGTGGTGAGAATGAGCCAGAACAAAGTTATGAAGAGTGCAAACAAATGCAGTAAACCCAAGAGAAAATCCCGAACACATGATTCTGCAGCTGCCATTGTTGAAGCCTGCCAGAGTTGTCCTCTAACCCCGAAGAGGGCTGAGTTCCCAAAGCGCCCTACATTATGACACCAAAATTACAAGCTTGTATGCATCCTCTGGTTTTTCACCCAACCACTATTTCTTCAGTGACAAGACCACTCTTCTATAAATCAGTCCGCTGGTTTTCTAGTAGATTTCAGTACAATTCTTTGTAATACATATCTAATTCTTCTGAACTTTTCTCCCCATCTTTCCTCCAGATAAAACCACTAAGAAAGGTGGCTGGAAAATTTGTCTTTGCAGTTAAGAGCACTGACTACTCTTCCAGAGGTCCTGTGTTCAGTTCCTAGCAACCACAAGGTTGCTGACAACCATTTGTAATGGGATCTGGTATGTCTGAAGACAGCTACAGTGCACTCATATACATAAAATAAATGAATTAATCTTTTAAAAAAAACACTAAGTAAAACCAATGTATTTCTTTATCTTTATACATGCTAATAAACAATCAAGTATATCCTGTTTCTAAATGGGCTAATTGGTTACATCTAATTTTAATAATATGTGATTTTATCTAAAGTAAGTTTGAATTAGAATTGACTAGCAAACAATCAAATAAACAATGTTTAGTCTGTTACCTCCCTGACTGTAAGTCAATCCAGAATCTTCCCCGAAAGCCAACAACTGTACTAGGATTCACCTCTTGCAGGGAAAAGTCAAAACATGGACTAAATCCAATTTCTAATCAGCTGTACAGATGGGTTTATTTCACGAATACACCATACTGCACAGATGGAGGTTCCTGAATGCCTGACAAGGTGTTAAAACTGTTACTGATATTACAAAGAAATTAGAAATCAGCATAGGAAATTATAATTAGTAGGGGCCTGGTCTCCGAAGAGTTTATTAGCTAACCACATGTATTTTGTCCTTGGCACCAAAGGAAAACATTTGGAAGAAGCAAATTTTTAAGCATACATTAGCTTGGGGTTTACACGAAATATTGTACCGGGCAAGGCCAGACTTAATAGCTTGGATAACATGATAAACTATTAAAATGTGTGAATTTACATATTTAAAAAGTGAGTGGCATATAGGGAGTTTTTATATATGTCATCATTTCTGAAAATTTTCACTCATACAATCTAGTCTTCTTGATGTAAAAAGCTATGTGTCAGACTACAGAAAAAGAAAACTGGACACCAAGCCAACCATGAACCTCTCTACTTACAATGTGTCCTGCCTACAAGATGTGCTGGGGAAACATGGGGTGGTCAACCAGAGCCAATGACTTACAGTGGCTGAATAACCCTTAATTAGAAACTGGGTCGTCCAAAGGCCTAGGGTAGAACCAAACACTACTGGCAAAACAAAACAAATGAACCAATGAAGTGAGTCCTAATGATGTACTGCTCTAATCATAAAAAAGTGCTTTGTCCAATCTTAGAGAGGCTTCCTCTGGCAGCAAATAGGAACAAACATGATACCGAGAGAAAGGCTAAATTAGAGATCTCCATGCTCTCCCTTCCTTGGAGAGAGTGGGGACCACATGGAAGAGTGCGTGGAAAGATTATAGAAATCAAAAGGGACGGCAGACGCCAAGAGAACATCACTCTGGCTGAATCGACTAGGCGATGCTAAGATGGGCTCACAGACACGGAAGTGGCAGATCTGGAACCTGCATGTGACTTCACCAGATCCTCTGCAACATACAATATGGCTGGTGTTTTCGTGGGACTCCTCACTGTGGGAGAAGGTGTGTCTCTGACTCTACCAACTCTTGGGACGCTTCGGCGACTGTACTGTTGCCTTTTCCAGCGTCATTATGAGGGTCTTTCCCTTGTTTTACTGTATCATGTTTTGTGCTGGAAGCCTGCTCGTTTCTAAGGGAAATGGAGTGGGGAGGTGGGTATGGGGAGACCGGATAAAGGGGACTGAGAACCGTGGGAACAGGGTAAACTGCGGTAAACATGTATTGTGGGAGAAGAAGAATCTATTTCAACAGAGATAAGTAATATTTTGATTAAGAAAGTGGCCAGGCAGTAGTGGCGCATGCCAGCACTTTAGAGGCAGAGGCAGGCAGATTTCTGAGTTCGAGGCTAGCCTGGTCTACAGAGTGAGTTCTAGGACAGCCAGGGCTACACAGAGAAACCCTGTCTCAAAAAAAAAAAAAAACAAACAAACAGAAAGAAAGAAAGAAAGAAAGAAAGAAAGAAAGAAAGAAAGAAAAGAAAAGAAAGAAAGAAAGTGATATTTTTATTAGCTATATAATATGTAGTTAATTAAATATTAAGTTTTTCATTAGAAAAAAGAAATATCAATCAGTTTGGAGATGAAATACACCTTAAGTAACAAACAACAATAAAATCATCTTCTAAAACAATTGAACAACATTAGCTGATAATTGTTATAAGGTGACCTTCTTGGTTCAGAAAAAGAATGAGTAATGAGATAAATTATTTTTTTTATTTTGTATAACTCAATATCAACATATTAAAGTAGTAGCACAGTCATTTTGCTATTATAATAAATTTATCATATGTTCTTAGCTCCTTTTGCCCTTTTCCTGACACCATTATGATTATGAACATCCTCAATTGTGGTTGAGATTTTACATTCATTTTATTTATCAAATTATTTGTTTACCTTCTGTAAGTTATGATTCAGAGGAAATTTAATTACAGAGGAGGCAATGCATAATATAATATACATTTTGTTCAATAAATTCTCAACATCAATTTCTTTCTGTTTTTAATAAAAGAGAAGCAAATGCTAAGGAAAGCTTAGGAGACATGACTCTCTGCCACATAATAGCAATTTGCAAGGCTTCCAACTATGTTGGCAGTGATCAAGTATGCTTTTGAGCAGGTGAAGTGTTGATGTATAAGTTCAGATGTTTTCTAAATATACAACATACATTTCTAAGAAAATTAAAATAGGTCATTAATATTTGCATAGTTATCTATCAGTTGAGCAATGTTTTAGACAAATAGAATTAAATTTCTTATTCAATTTCACTGGACAGCAAAGATCTACAATTTATTCAGAAAGAGTATCTCAAATATTGCAATGTGTCTTATAAGTTGTAATTACGTAAGACTTCACTCAAGTGAATAAGCTCCTTTCTCTGTCATACAGTGATGAGTTTTATTAACATTTGTAAATTAATGACTCTCTATACAGTCATGACTCATTTAACAAAGATTAAACAATTGTACATGCATGTGGTTTAGTTCTACCCAGCAAAGAAATTCAGGCCATTCACTGTAATAACGAGGCAGTTCTGGGACTTGATCAAAGTAACTTGAGTTATTTAGCAAGAGGAGGGGATAAATTGTGGGCCATTGATTACTTGAGATCTCTCTCTCTCTCTCTCTCTCTCTCTCTCTCTCTCTCTCTCTCTGTGTGTGTGTGTGTGTGTGTGTGTGTGTCCTTCCCGCATTGTTTCCTTTATTCTCTTATAATTTGGTATTAGGTAACTTGAGAGAACTGTCTACGACATTTTTACATGTGATGTTTTAGTTTGCTTTGCCTTGCAGGGCCCTCAGCTGTTTCCTTACTATTTCATGTCAAGCATCATAAAGTGGCCATCTGGTTTTCTTTGCTCATGCTCTCATGCTTTGCCATAGCTCGTCTATGACGGCTAATGCTGTACGTTGAACCAGTGTGGGACAATGCCACCACCTAGGTCAGACATTAGACAGCTAGATTGTAGAAAGAAGAGTTATCCCAACTACAGCTGCCATGTAAAGTCTATTGTATAATGAACAATGTCTGTAACAATAGAAGAAATGCTATGAAACTGAGATAAATACATAGTATCTGCTACTTAAATCATAAACTTTTATGTTGACTAATGATACACAGTTTTAAATTTCTATCAATTAAGCATTTAACCATATTTAAAAAACAAAACAATCATAAAGTTATGGAAGGAGAGACATATAATACTTCCACTCTCTCAGCAAGAGTAACACTTTCATTTGACACTGTACACACTTTCCTCTAAACAGCATTTCTCTTTTTCTAATTATGAATTGTCTAATTTGATTATGGTACAAGACAGAAGTGTTGAAATATCTTCAGAATTATCTAACCATATGCAAGATCACACATCTGTTCCCTTAAAATTCATTTTAAGGGTTATTGTAGTACCGAGTATGATTTAATTTTCTCTAAGTATTGAAATATTAACAGAATAAATCTCAAATGTCCAAATAGCAAAATTAGATTACATGATTGAAAAGAATTTCAAAATCAGGTTAGATTAAACACAATTTTTCTCAAGGAAAGGTTAGCCAGATCACGGTAATCAACAGTTAAGATGGAATTGTTTATTTGCAGGGTCTGCTCTTTGCCTAGCCCTCAAAGCACTGTCTTTTTGTCCCCTGAGACTCAACATACTCTACTCAACCCAGAACTTGCCACAGACAAAAAAGATGAGGCATCATTATGTTTTTCATCTAGTTATTACCAATTCCTAAAATTTGACAAATATGTTATCGGGGAAGAAGTGAAATGCATCTGAAAATTCTGTTTATAAGAGGATTGCTTCAGTTCTATTTCTTATTTAGGGGATCTAGCTATATCTGGAAGAAAGCAATGTAGTTTAGGGCTTTAAAGGTTTCTGTGATATGTGGTGGGATTTCAAATAACGGCTATACTCCAGGATGTTAATGCACGTTTCTAGGCGTTCCGGAAAGAAATCCAGAAACCCAACACTACCATCATAAGGTAAAACTCATATCCTGATAAATCAGTACCGAAGCCTTATACGGCTTTTATTTTTTTGCTGATTTATTTTAATGGTTCTGGGGATTGAATTGAGTGTAAGAACTCCTGTATGTTATACAAGTCCTCTGTTATTAAACTATATCCTCCGGCTAATATTCAGGTGTTTTAAGTGACTGATGTTTTGCATTTATTTTATGCAGCTGAATTCAATCCTCATTGATGGACTTTCCTAATGTTACATCAAAGTTATTACTTTTATTCATGTAAGCATTTCTTCCAAAGAACCGTTAATATAAAATGCTTCTATAGGTTTCTGTGTGAACAGAGAAAGCTTTTCCATTCACTTAAGCATGTAATTTAAAAATATATAAAAAAAATAGACCACAAATAGTATTCTCATATAAGTATGGTGTTAAAATGTATTGCAGAAAGTAATGCAGCTTACTGCTGTTTCTAAACAGAAATTGTACACTGTTCTATGGCCCTAATTTTCCTAAAAATAATAGCTGTTCCTAAATAGGTATCTGTTAATAGTTTTCTCTGCATTTTGAAAATTTCTTTGATTTACAATGTTTCTCTTTTCTTATTTTTTGAAACTCTTACATAGTTTCATTATCATTAAAAGTTATAAATGTTTCATATGAGAAATTCTAATATACTTTATAATGAAGGGAGATAATATTGACCACATATTTATATTGCTTTATGTACTTGATATAATGGTAATTCTACTGCCTATTAAAAATTCTCAAAAACAACACCATGCACACCATTGAACAATAATTAATTAAATAACTAATAATGATAATTGATAATTTAAATTGCTAAACAATACCATTGGAGGGCACAGGATATTTTATAATTATTTATTCTAAGATACGGTAAACAATAAATATATCCACGATTATTAGGCCTTTATAAAGTTAAAGTTACTGATTTGGATTTTCTGTCCAACATGAGAATTGTTACAAGTAATAAAAAGATTTAAAGTGATTTATATTTTCAAATTATATCATCTTATCATTGCCTTTATTCTCACTGAAATCTAGAAATTAATAATTTTCTTTAACTTGCATAGATGTGATTAAAATTTCCTTTGTCTTAATAGAAAAGAACTAGATTTATTACAGAAGCATGCACCTGAGTGATACTATGTCTATTAGGGAAATAGAATGTCAGTATTTTAAAAGTGTGCTTCGGAAAATTTAATTCTACTGATAAATCACAGGATATCAACAACACTAAAGAGAAATTTCTGCATGTCTATCATTCTGATCTACCTCCCCTTACTCTGTAATTCAATAGAAAGCTATTGACAAAATGAGAGTATTAACTCACTGACTGTTTTGCCATTTTCCTTAACAGAGGAACATCACTCAATAGGCCATCCATGGGTCACGCTGTATCTGGACGTTCACTCACTGTTTATTGCTAAGGTTTAGTGCTTCCTGCTCCCCCTCCAATGAAGTTCACTACATGAGGTTGACATTCATTTATTTGCAGAGAGCTACAGAACTTGAAGTTTGGAAACATTATGATAATACCATTTTAATACAATAAAATAACAGTATTGACTATATGTCAAGGCACAGGTATTAAATACTTGCTCCATGCTAAAATATTTCGCTTCATTCTTAAAGTCCTACTAAGAAAAATTACAATTTATATCTGTTTAGCTATAAGGTTTCATCGAGATTCTTTGGTTCAACAGCCAATTGGCCTCAGGGTTAATTTCCAAGAATATCCAAGATATATTGCTTCCTCTCTTGTGCACAATAATGTTGTCTGGTACGTGTGTGCTAAGGCCATCAACTTCAAAAGAGGCGGTATCACTTTAAGTTGATTTGTCTAACATTTGCCTATGTTATGTAAACTAGCCCTACAGTTCTAAAGGGAAGTCTTTTGCTAAAAGGTGGGCTTTATGGACAGCATGTGCATTTGAAGAAAGAAGCTTATCATATCACCTGTAGCGATAGAACCATGAGAAGCATATGTGGAAAGAAAGGTACTAGATGGAACAATAGAGAGGGATAAATCTTTAAAATTTGTGATAACAATCATGAGATTTTGATTTGATTGTAAATACTAAATGGGTTTAGAGAACCAACCCCCAGTCATTTGCATGAAAAGAAAATGCTCTAAACTGTTGAGACATCTTTCTATAATCTTTGGAAAAGTTTATGATTTGCATCATGTCCCCATTAGTATCTGTTGTATGGTATGGTGGATGTATATCTGTATACATACATAAGTACACATATGCATATGTGCATATATGTATGTATACACATATACATAGTATATCATAAAATTGAATTGATAAATACTATATATGTGTAAAACTATTTGCCATGTTATTTGTTATGCCCACCATGTCCCTGTTATTCACACATGACCTTTCAGAGTTGCTTCAGACTCACCGAATTCTCTAAATTTCTACTTAATTTTTGTTCTGGCATCTCTCTAGACACAAAGAAAAATCGTTTTCTGTCTTTTACTGGCCTCCAAGATAGTATCTTAAATGCTCAAGGGAAAAATAAAACACAACAAAGCAGTCTGGGTGAACTAAACACTCTGTGCATCCTCCCAGCAGGGTTATTGCAGGAAAATGGTGTCCAGTATCTCTCTCTTTTCTATTTGGTTTTCTTGCTTTCTGTCAATTGAAGAACCTGGCACAGCTTCCTACACATATGACTATAGTCTGTCTGAAATTGCCAGAGTTCCTTGCCTTCTCAAAATCTCTACTTTTTTCTTTTCTTTTGTTTGAATGCCTCTGTTGTTTATCCTCTCCCTGCTTCGCTCAAGAAGGCTCACTCCTCTTACTCCCCTAAGAAACAACATCAATTGTTAGTCTCCTCAATTTACGGTGCATGGTATGTCTGTGTCTGTGTCTGGCCTGAGATAGTTACAGATACCTTCCTCTTCAATCCTCAGAAAATTCCTGTGGATAATGGGTAATTCAGTCTCTGTGGATCTGGCTCTCGTTCAGCTTGACAGAAACTGGCAACACTGAGACCCCTGTAAACATCTTCTTGACTTCATAGCCAAGTACCCTTCTACCTCAAGGCAATCTCCTCAGAGGTTTATAGTTTATATCAGTCAGACTATTAATACTGAATTTTTTTCTGTTTTAAATTTTCTAACCTGGGGCATATTGAAGTGAGTTTTTTCTTTATGTCCAAGCCAACTTAAAATTGCATCTCCTAAGTCCTTCAAACCAGCATGAGCCTAATCTACCCACAGCGATTTCTGTCCTCATTGTTGTTGTTTTTTCAGGTTACAGATATGTTGGCTTGGAACTTAGGCTGCATTTTGCAACTGAAACCACTCTTACAGGATGGGCTCTGTGTGCTTTCTCCCTCCACGAGCAAAGCCAAACTTGAGATTGCCGCTTCCTCTCAGAGTCCATGCCTGTCTTAAACATTCTATTGATCTTGCTGTCAATTTTATGTGTTATGTAAGGTATAAACAACTCATTTGTTATGTTGTCTATTTCAGATCTCTCACAAAATGCTAGCTCTAGGAGGGCAAAATTTTGTTGGTGATCTCTTCTTCCTTCTCAACTTCTAGTTCTAAATGGTGTCTAGATCTCTATTTCACTCTAAATATTAACAGATCTGTCCATATGGATAAAACTAATATTACCCATGTTGTTATCTGCCAAGATGTCTAGACACTCATCTATTCGTAGAAACGGTTGATGGCACGGGGTACTTCATGTAAAGCTGATTTCTTTTTGGAGTTTTTGAACGGTTATATCTATAAGTAATACAAATTTCAATAAATCCACACACACTCTTTGGTATGGCCAGACCTCCATTATTTCAGTATAATCTGATAAGTATGGGGAATTATTTCAAGGTGACTTTACTAATTTTTTTCATGATAACAAGATTGGATAACATTTCCTAGAGTAATACTTTTATTCTCTAAGCCTGTTTTATTTTTTCCATTTTGAATCTAAGACTTTGAGCATGCTAAGGAAATGCTCTGACACTGAGCCACATCTTCTGCCCTAGAAAATATTTTGCCATATTTTTCAAATGATAACTGGTTCTTTCATTTTTTTTTGCATAGGAATGCATGAAGTACTTTGAATATTAAGCCTTCAGGAATAAAAAAATGGCAAATATTCTCCTTTTAACTTTCATTCTCTGTTTCATGACATTTCATAAAATGAGGTTAACTTTATTTCTTGTTGATAGGGTATTTTTGTTGTTATTGTTGAGTTAGTGTCTCAGTAGTCAGGCCATCTTGGTCTTGAACTGCTATTCTCCTAATAGAGCTTCCAAAATGCTAGGATTGTAAACAAGTATCACCATTAATTCCTTCCACATTATATAGTCAAATATGCTAATTCTGTGTAACTACTTTACAATTACATCTGCTTTGTAGAATTCTGTTACACGGATATGTATTCCTATGTAATCTTTAAAAATATTAGTTTTATCTTATTTATCTCATATTTTAGCCTGTCTTACATATAGTAAAACAGGGTAAAATTTAATTATTTTATTTAAATAAATACTATCTTTTGTATCAATACTCAGATAAATTCTATATCTATGCAATGATTATAAATACCACTTTTCTCATCCCTAGCATCCCTATTTCTTATCAATGCAGACTCATATAAAATATTTGTCTTTGGCGATATAAAATATTTAAATACAACTTAATCTATAAAACAAAATACATGATTCAAAAACAAATCTGCCCACAGAAAGGGAGCCAATCACCCCTTTTTCAAAAGTATTTTTGTTGTATGTTAGCCAGTCACTTTAGACTTCCTGTGGGAGTTAAATTTCAGTAATCAGTCAAACAAAGTATTGGGGTAATTCACAAATGCAAGATCATTTCTAAGAAGGCTGCTCACATCCCTTTGTGAATCCTGCTAGGCTTTTATCAAGGAGATAGCTGTTGTGTGAGACCAGCTATCATTGTATTCCATGCACTGGCATTATTATAATAATTCATGGGTAGATGTCTTTATAATAATACAAAGGTGACTTTTTGCAATTAAGTGCATAAAGAAATTAATGCAGTTTGTATGACTAAAACAAAATCATGATTTGTGACTTGTAAGAAACACAAAAAATGTAATGTTTGACAGATATTTTATGACTTTTAGTAAGCAATAAAATGTACAGCATGGTATAATTGTACATCATTGTATAAAATGCTTAATTTATGTGAAAAACACAAGTCATTAATATGGTCTATTGCAAAAGCATTCAATAAAATAAATTTCAATAGTGTCCTATTGTTAGAATGAAAACTATAAAGCTGTGAATATTTTCAGGTTCCTATGTATAATACAATAATATTGTGTTCTAATCATTTTATAAATGTATAAAGTGCACTCTCTAGAGCCTGCCCGGTCATGTGGACTTTTCTACAGTACAATTATTATAGTGTATCAATTACCACCCGAACATATTAAATTATGCACCAAAAATCTTTGTTCTACTGACCCAAAGTCAATAGATACTTATTTCAAGACTTTTAAAGACCTGAGTTATGAATTTTACAATGGAAATCAATAATATCCTATTTAGAATGTTTATATTGCTCCAGCAGAGTGGTTTACAAATTTTACTTCACAAAACTCTGAGGGTCTGAGGGTCTATTAAAGCACATGCATGTGGTTGTATATAATACAGTCATTGAAACTAAGTTCTTGAGTACACCTGTCTCCTAGGATTTATTCCAAGGATACATAAAGAATTCCATAAGAGTATGGAACACTCAGCATTAATGAATGCTTCTAGATAAAACACTTTAAGAAAAAAGTACTTAAAAATAATCTGAACCCAAGTTTCAATAAACATAGCACATGGGTATAGCTTTGGTTTTATTAATTCACAAAAAAGGGACAAGTAGAAATTAACTCAAAAAGTGTTGATAATTCAAAAGATTGTATGAATACACACACAAGTGCAATCATATATAGATAGAGGGCATTTCTGTTGTATGGTATTTTGGCAAAATATGTACAACCAAAAGTCCAAGCAATGTATTGAACTTAAAATGTTAAATAAAATCGCTGAAATAATTAAGCTACTTTTTTTAGTGAATCTAATAATAAAATAATTCCTCTTTATTTGACCTGATTTCATTTTGTTAGAATCCTTTGTTCGATAAAAAAGGTTAACAAGATGAAGTAAATGGTCTTATGTTAACAATTTACTTTTTTTAAAAATAATGTGTAATCCATAATATCAGCCAAATAGTTTATGTGTATGTACATGATTATCATGGTGTACATGTATGTTGTTGTGTGATTAAGAATGTTCCCACTAGCTCTTTCATTGACTGGTTGGTCTGCAGTTGATAGAGCTGTTCTTGATGGAGAACATAGGCCACTGGGTGTAGGTTTTGTGTTTTCGAAGCCAGGCTCAAATTCCAGTTCTCTCTCAGTTTCCTGCTTGTGGCTTAAGATGAGAACTCGTAGCATGATTTTTTTTTGACTGACATGGCTGTACTCATGTGTAAAAGGATTAATTGCTATCTCCTGGAAAAAATATGACCAAATAAAGACAATCTTCTATAGTTTGCCTTGATCATGGTGTTTTATCCAGACAATAAAAATGAACCTGTATATGTGTAGTAATCAGAAGTCAGCATTGATTAGTTGTTAGATGTCTTCCTTGATCATTCCGAACTTTCTGAGTCTATTGTGGAAAAGGAGGTCTCTCTGATTCAGAAAGGTTGGATTGCTAATGAGATCCTCCATCTGTATCATTCATGTTGCAGTTACTGACAAGTTTCATGTGCCTGGATTTTTTCTCATGCTCTTGGGGAAGACATATTACTGAATTGTCATATACCATCAGAATACCAGAAACACGAACCCACATTTAATCTAGAAACATAATCCAGGAATTGCAGGTTTGTGTGTGGAGAGTTTGGAATCTCACTGTTGTTTAGCAAGTCCACAATGGTTAGTCCAATGATAGATTTATTGGAACAGTGAGCAAGCTCCTTTTGCTATTTAGGAACTAAAAAGAGACAGAATTTCAAACAATAAACTAGATAAGAACTTAGTATTACTTTTGTGTATGTCACTGATTTTATAGATGCAGTGATGCAGGCTCAAAGCTTAATAAGCTCAAAATATTTGCACAGCCTTGCCTATGATAATGTCACTCATTCATATTACCATGGCACCAAAATATGCCCAAGCATCCTTCCTGTTCTATTTTAAGATTTATGAAGATTTTTAATTTATTCTTTACTATACCAGAAGATTTAATTAGGGTAACATAAAATAGTTTATTGTTTAGGTACATTTATCACTCTTTCAAGAAAGGTGTTCAACTACACCAATTAAAAGAAGTGGTGTATAGGTAGTCCACTGTGAGAACATATTTTCCGAAGGAATTGGACCTAAAACATGAACAGTTGTTGTACTTGATTATTGAACGTTTATTTTCATTAGCTTCCAAGAAATTCTGTTACATTCAAACAAGCAGATTAAATGTTATTAGCTTTAATACCTTTTAAAAGGAGTAACCTGTTGAGGAACTTAAAGTAAGTACATTTGTTAAATTGGTTTTTAGCGCTATTGTCTTTTCTCTGTTGGCCAAATGAATCTGTATAGTTTACATGATAATTACAATGATAATAAATCGCACACACAAAAATGTACATTGTTGTTATTCATTGTGCCATCCACTGAGTCATCTCCCTAGTTCAGGGATACATTACACACACACACACACACACACAGAGAGAGAGAGAGAGAGGGAGAGAGAGAGAGAGAGAGAGAGAGAGAGAGAGAGAGAGAGAGAGAGATGACTGAGTTCACACTACACCAATTGCACACATTAATGTAACAGAAACTTCACTATCCGAAAAAAAATGTTGTAAGTGAAATTCACATGATTTCTTGAACCCAGTGGCATGAGAAATTTGTGTTGCTCTGACTAGGTGAAAGGAAAACTGATAAAGAGGAAAGGGGGATGTTATGAGGGAGAGAGGATAGAAGGAACCAAGGGAGAGATCTAAGAGCCTCATCACCCATATCAATTCAGCCCAATTTATATTTTCAGTCCCTTAAGCTGAGGAATTTGCTCCAATGGCATACATGGCTAGAGGCAGACTTTTGATACTTCTTTTTTGTGTTGAGACACCTGTCTTTTTAACTCCAGTGCCAGAAGGGTTTAGCATCTTGTCACTGCAGCAACACAGCCTGCAAGTTTATAGGTGCCACTCACTCTGCCATCTGTTCCTTAGGATAACAGCCACCATTATCACCCAACCTCCACCTGAGGCTTTAACAGTCTCCGTGGATTAAAGTCTGATCCATGAGGAAGAATGGCTGGCAATAATGTTGCTGCTCAACTCTGCTTGACCTTAGCACCTGCGCTGTCGATGATGCTGTATCGCGGCTGGCTAACAGGTTTTCGTACCATGTGTCTACAATACTATAAATTTTTGCATGAAGCTGTGAGCCTATGCAGTGTTATTAGCATGTCTTTTGATCAACATCTTGTTAGCATGTTTTGTTCCTCTTCTACCCAATCATAGCTTAATGAACCACACGAAACTTCAATTTTTTTTCTTTTTTTAACACAAATAATTATTTCATATAATATATTCCGATCATGGTTGCCCTTCCTCACCTCAGATTTAAGATCAACAGAACTCTTAATTAGATTCAACTTTTAGGGTCACAGTTAAACCTAAACTGATAGAATCCTAATTAAATTTAATATGTAGGATCACTCATAAACTTTACACATGGAATTAAATGATGTTTACACACACACTTGCGTGTGTACATGTGCGTGCACGCGTGCCCATGCTCACACACACACACACACACACACACACACACACACACTTAAAATCATAAGTGAAAGGGAAGCTGAATTTGGTGGCTCATGCCTGTATTCACAGGAATTTAGAGGGCTGAGACGGAAGAATCAGGCTCAGACTCAGTTACCGAATGACGAAGTGACATAGCCTGAGCTGTCAAGAGACAACAAAACAAACATGAAAACAAAAGGACAAAGTTAAAAGTTAAAGGGAGCTAATCTGCTAAATCCTTATCAATATTGGATGTTAAAGTTTCTCAGGAAAGAATTTGATATTGTATCATTTAGAATTTTTAATATCAAATGAATATTGTCATAAGCTGACTAATGAAACTATCACTAGCAATTTTACATGAATACATTTAGAAAACCTATAAACAGATATATTCAGCCATTAGATAAGTAGAGGAAAACATGATAATGTAACATACTCTCATCTTGCATTAAGCAGTTCTTTATGATTTGAGGTTTTCTAATTAGAAACGGGGTGATCGTGGCTCCTTAATTATTGTAGTGTCTTCATATCTGTAAAATCTTTCTCCTAAATGTGCCCAATAAAGTCAAGGTAGTGGGCCCTATTTACTTATTCCAAATCAAGCAAATACAAATATTTTTGTACAGAGATGGTGAAACATGATAATGCTGTCAATTTAAATGAAGCAGCTCGTTACAGAAGGGCTCTTTGCACTCATTCTGTTATCCCGCTGAACTTTTTACTGTGGCCATAAAACAGCATCCCTTTGTTACAACAAACATGGAAATCTGCTGTTTCTTTTTGCTTTCCCCACCGATTTGTTTGTGTGTCTGCTTGCTGCTTTTTGGAAGGATTTACCTCCTCACTCCTCTGGGAAGCAGTAAGTTCTGCCCAGTAATATACTAGCATAGATGCCTGCATACACGCCCCTCCATCTAAGGAACAATGTTAACAGGTTGCTCTGTGTTTATTCAACAAAACAAGTAGTTCAGGCAGTCACTCTAATTTTGTGTTTCCATGAAAATTATCGTGGCTTGGAGGGAGGCATTTTCTAGCCCTATTCTCTGGCCCTGGCTGTGTGGAGGCACTTCCGGTTTTTATCTGCAGATGGTTAGCACTTGTGTGACGTGACCACTTCTAATCGTTGTGAAGATGCAACAAGGACACACATTTCTTCAGCCAGTCCTACTTCTATGTATTGCAATGGCATTTTTTTTTACAGTGTTTATGGAACCAGGGAGAGGAAAAAAAAAACCAGTAGCTCCTTAACTGACAAATTCATGAGCATTCCATGGGACATCGTGTTGACAGAATATGACGGTACTTATGGTTAAAAAAACAAACAAACAAAAAAAACCATATTTTCTTTCATTCGTACAAACTGCTCAAGTAGGGCCAGAGACTGTAGGTAATGAGAGCTTCTCTAAACCAGTTAACTTAATGTCCGTTCTGTGAAAAAAAATTAAATAAACTTGAACCCTTTTTAGTCTACAGGACATTGAGGAAAGGTAAACATAATTCGTGGCTCTCCATAAGAAATGTGAATAGATATTATGTATTTCAGTGTTCATCAGAATAGACTTTTTAGTCCTTAGAAATTAATTTACTCCATAAATATTTGTTGAACTTCTGCCATATATTGTAAAAATGTTGAAACTAAACACTTTTGCCTTCAAGGAACACAAAATCTAGGAGGGATAGACAGGCAAAGCCTGAGTCATTGTATGCTGTTTAATTACTATGCACTGTCCAGGACAATGCATGATTATGTGACAAGAATTAGCACCTAGTAGCACTGTAGAAGCAAGAGAAAGACAGTTTAAAACTATAGAAAGGGTCACAATCGGAACCTTTGTGGTAGAAGATTTTACGAAACTAATGGGAATGGATTGGAGAACAATTCTATGCAAAGAATACCATAAAAAATAAATATAAATCAGTGAAAGAATACTACAGACTAGGGAAATTTTAAAATGTTGAGAGAGCTAGTATACATATGGGCTGTATACATTTGAAAGAAATAAGAAGACATAGAAACATTAAAGTGAAATTGTATGCCAAGCAATATAAGGTTCCATCTCTATGGTTACATAGGACCTGGTTAGGAAGTTCCCTATGGAGGTAAGTATCACTTTCTCTTCCAAGTCTTCTAGTATGTTACTTCTGCATTTTGTTGAAAATCGTGATCAATGTAGCACAATTTAACCGTTGGAAAATGTGTGGAGATTGATAATTCAAAAATCTTACTAACATAGCTCTTTGGGGGCAAGTCTTCATCTCTAACTTCCTGTCTGAGTCTTGTTTCCTTGATAGAAGCCATCACTGACTAGGTACTCACTGTCCCCATCGGTGGGGACTCCACAGTTTCTGCCCCCGTTCCTTGCTTATCATCATGAACTCCCTGAGAGAGTAGTGAGCACCCTCTCTTAGCCGAGTAGATTGTGGCATGTACTTTTGACAGAGACAAGCGAAATAACAGGACGATTTTTCCAATGGTCGGCATTCCCAATGCTGTCTTACCAAATAAAGTAAGTTTAAAGGGTCACTAAAATTACTGAATATGTGTATTCTTGAATGCTGGTCTGCTTTTTATATAGGCAATTTTATCAAAAGTCTCTTGGCACTTTTCACAAACCTGTGTGGCTGCTTTCAAGTCTTTTCCAACAGTTTTTGTGATTTAACATCATGAACTATACTGTCCAAAATGGGAAATAATTGTAAATCATTATATAGACTAATGAAGAAGAAAGAAAACATAAAAAGATAATCGGGCTTCCAGGAAAAGTTAGTCATCATATATGTAAATCAACTGATCAGTTCTAAGTGAATAAGAAGGTCAATGATGATGTTCTATAAATAGTCATGGTAGAGACACCGAGATACTGCTGCAAGAGTATGGGATGAGTTCAAGACCAGCTTGGACTATAGACTACAAAGGGATAGCAGCCTTAGTTGTTGTTGTTGTTGTTGTAATATACTACCTCAATGATAATAGCATTCTGTTCTAAATTATAACCAAAATTTATGAGCAAAATTCCCAATATGGAAAAAGCACATTCTCTGAATACTTAGCAGTATATCATGTACTCTACTAAGAAATATAACAATCACTAAATTTTTCATTCATAATTCTACAGAAAAAAATTCTGCACATGAACTATTTCTATCACCCTTTAATGCAATGTATATTGTTGTATAGAAAATTAAAAACTGGTACTACTAAATTATAGGGAGTCTCTTTGCAAGATGCAGAAGAAAGGGTTTATTGAACTTACAGTTCCATATAGATGTTCCTTGCTGAAGGAAATCAAGACAGGAACTCAAGTGGGACTAGAACCTGGAGGCAGGAGATGATGCAAAAGCCATGGTTGAGAGCTGCTTACAGGTTTGCTTCCCATGGCTTGTTCGAGTTTCTTTCTTATATAACCAAGAAGTACCAGACTAAGGTTGGTACAACTCACCATGGGCTGGGCCCTCCCCCACTGACCACTAACTGAAAAATGCCTTACAGCTGAACATCGAAGATGCATTTTTCTCAACTGATGCTCCTTCCTCTAGGAAGACACTAACATGTGCCACATTGATACACACACACACACACAAACCAGACAGTACAGAAAAACCATCAGTGACTTTTAATTATCTGATTTTGACGAACCCTAAAGGAAGTAAGTACAGACATTTTATGTATCTATTTTAATGTGAACTTTCAGGAAACTCATTAATAGTATAAAATTCTATCTAGGCAAACTTCTTGCTTACTCATGTATTATGAGTTGTATCCATGTCTAACTTCCTGTATGATACCAAGGTTATCCCCTTCACATAGGAGCAGACATTTCCTCATTTGTCTCTCTGATTCCCTAGCAGCTGTCTTACTGTGTTTCCTATGTTGACAGTCTTCTATTAGAAAGAAAATTCCCTTGGTTTTAAAACAAACACTTAGAAATTGCATTTGTTGATTTGCATTGACTTTCTTGCCTGGCTTGACGAAGCAGGCCTTCAATCCCTGCATGCAAGAGGCAGAGGTCAGTGGATCTCTATGAGCTTGAGGTCAGCTTATCACTCATCTGGTGTTTCCAACATTTTCCAAAACCTGGGGGTCATCTTGGATTCCAAGAACTGGGGATCAGAATTTTGGAGCCTGCACAAACAGACCACACTTCAAATAATAGCAATTTCTGGCAATGGGAGACTGAACTCAAGCCTATCACTTAGAACAAAATAAATGTCACCACTTGTTGTTATATTATCAAATGTATTTTGGAAACTAGATTGCTCCTCTTCTGGGATGACTGTGATAACTTCTTCCTTTGGCAACCATTAACAATCAGAACCAAAACACGATGATTCAATCTACCTGGGCAAAGCCTGTTTTCTTGTACATTTCTTAGGAGACTTCCTCCAATCATCCACATTGGATTCTTGAAGATCATGATGGTGCCTGAGATGGAACTGTGTAACTTTAGTTATTTCAAATCCTATTTTTAATGATGGTTCTTAAATGCTTTAACCTCTCCTGTAGCCCACCACGAACCAGAGGTAGTAGAAAAGAAAGGGTACAAGGGACGTTGGCCTGTTTAGAAAAGTTTAGAAATATCCCCTCTGTGATGTCTGGAAATTGGCAGTTCAGTTCACAGGTTAGCAGAGGAAGCTCAAGCCACTCTCAAACACTTCATGGATACACCAGCTGTAAAGTTCTGTAGAGTCAGGCTAGCAATAGTGGTGAGGAGATCTAGCAGAGACAACCAGGCCTCGGCCTTGGCTCCAGGAAGCAGAGGAACCTGGAGGTACACCAGAAGTTCTCAGTTGTGCCTCTTTCAGGGAAGCAAAGATAAGTGAAGATGGGAAATCCACAAGTGATGCACAACCAGCTGGACCAGCAAACCAATTTCTCTGTATGTCACTTCATGGAGTCCTATTTATACCCTCCAAGCCTGTGTCCTCCATGCACCTTGCTTCATCACGGGTCTTGCCTCAGCATGTGCATCTAATTAGCCCTAGTCCTCAGCAGTGGCAAGAAGCTGCAGTACACAATCAGAAGTTTTTTTGGTGCATTTCTCTTTTTGGAGTCCCAATGAAGGCAGCTCAACTACACAATGGAAGGTGGACCAATACCAATGTGTCCCTCATCAAGTGTCCTTTCAAATGTTCGGTTTTGCAGAACATCCTCTCTCTGGTGTCTGCTTCAGGTAAACCTTCCTTCACTAGTCAGTCTTAGCCTTTCACACCTGTGCCCAGTTTAAAGAAACAATCCTTCCTTCAAGTGTTTCGGCCAGCAGAACTACATCTTTCCAAAGTACTCTCAAGTTTCCACTTCGGAACTGAGATCACATGACTCCACAGTCTGTTCTTGTTCCCAGTGTGCAACAACAACCATACCTTCTTCTGTCTTTTACTGTTCGCCATTACTTAGGGGTTCATTGAGTAAACTGAGGACAGGTAGCCAAGGACAGACTCTTACAGATGAGGGTGACAAACTGAAAACTCTTTAACAAGTAGAAAGCAATGCTGGATTTAAATCACAACCTTGGCTAAAAGGTGCTTTTTACACATATTTAATAATTTAGAGATTTCTGATTGAACTTTTTTGTCTTATGTTGTCATATAACAACCTACTTCATTGGAGTCTTATGAATATATGATACCTTACTCATGCCAATCACTTAGAACAAAATAAATACTACTTGGTGCTATTATAATATTATCCATCTCTTCTCAGACCCGAGTCCATTTGAAAGATTTACTTGCTTATTTTAAAGTAAATACATTATTCTTAATTCTACATGTATACTGTGAATTTTTTTTAGAAATTTAACACATCTGTATATTTCATAAAAGCCTCACAAATTATTTGGAAATAAGCAATAAACATTTAGCAAATAGTTGTAGATAGAATTAATAAGATTAACTGAAAATAAACTTGATTTTTAGAGACTATTAAAAACTAAACATGATTTTATTTTGAATAATAATGTTTCTTTGCACTGTAGTATACTAGATTGAGTGCAAAATATTAATGGACAAGAGAAAGAAATAGTGAAAATAGTTTTCTTTTTCCTTTGTGTTCTAGGACAAAAGTAGAGACATCCTCAAGGTCACAGATTCAAATGCTCTTTTACACTGGGTAATAAAATTATACTTACTGATATTTGCAATGTAACAAATTTCCATCTTAAAGGAAAATGAAGTTTACATATTGCTGCAGGCATTGTGCAAATTAGAACTTCATTGAATATTAATGAATTACTCTTTGTGGCCAATTGTTATGCAAATCACCAGAGTGTCAGAATTTATTATTTTATTTAGTTGAGGATTAGGGGGAAATGCTTTTAAAACCAAAGTGGGCTTTTTACAGACTAACATGAATACAAGAAAGAAGATATTACATAAATCCTAAATTTTAAGAGTGATGTAGTTCTGGGTTGTTTGCTTAAAATATTTATGTCATGCTGTTAAAAACATATTGTCTTCAAAATAACACATCTTAATATTAGGAGACTATATAGATCACAGAAACACAAACATGTCTGCAAATAAAGTCTCAGATATATTGTCTAGTGAACAAAGGAAAGCTACAGGTTTTTAAAAGATTTTACAATATATTTATTTTCTTTCCAAAAGTCCTTATCATTCCTGTCTCTATACTGTACAAAATAAAGCTTAAACTTTTGAGGGAACAAACTACAGTTTATTTAAATATCACATTTGTAAAGAATTCACGAGATTACAAATCAAGTAAATAAGGGTATGCTTACATATGAAAACCCTAATTTGGGTCCTGTTTACATATCCAGTCTGTTAGTCTATTTGTTTTTTGGGGGGAATTGAGTCCATTGATGTTAAGAGATATAACCCAATCACAAAAGAACCCACATGATATGCATTCACTGCTAAGTAGATATTATCCCAGAAGCTTGGAATACCTTAGAAACCATTCACATGTCAAATGATGTCCAAGAAGAAGGAAGGCCCTGGTCCTGGAAAGGCTCGATGCAGCAGTGTAGGGGAATACCAGGACAGGGAAGCAGGTAGGGGTTGATTGGCAAACAGGGGGAGGGAAGAGGGCTTATGGGCTTATGGGGATCCAGGAAAGGGGAAATCATTTGAAATATAAATAAATAATATATCTAATAAATAAATAAATAAATAAATAAATAAATAAATAAATAAACATAAAAAAGAAAACCCTAATTCTTATGGCATGTGAGGATGATAACTTTAAAATATTTTTCAAATGTTTTTAAAACTATTTTTTAAACTCAGTCTGGAAAGGAATATAACATGACACAAATTCAGTTTCCTTCCAGGTAAATTATACACACATTTCACTATTTAGGAATTGCCCTTTCTAATAACTAATCTTTCTTTTAACCTGTGAGAATTTATTCTTGTTAATCACAATTTAAAAAAAAAGAACTTTATAAAAGACTTAAAAATTAGTAATTCACCAAACTTTCTTTGAATAGCTATTCAGAAAAATAAGTTAATTTTTAAGTTCTTACAACTTTACTATAATATGTACTGTGAACTGGGATCACATTAAAATAAAAACAATTTTTGAGCCTATTATGTCATAAAAATATTTAAGAGACCACATAATGAGGTAACCATGCACAGTCTTGCTAAATACAATTTAATGGTATCTATCTACAAATCAGGGACTTATTTTAGTTTACTTTCTGTTCCTGTGATAGACTCCATGAGCAAAACAACTTAAGGCTTGTTTTTGGCTTAGATGTCCATATCTAAGTTGATCCTGGAGGGAGGGGAAGGCAGGAACTGGAAGCAGAAGTCTGGAAGCAGGAACTGAGGCAGAGGCCGTGGAGGATTGCTGGCTCCTGACTTACTTTCTCTGGGTTATTTAGCTTGCTTTCTCACATAGCCCAGACCAACTGCTCAGTGGTGTCCTTGTGCACAGTTAAGTGAGCACTCCCACATCAGTCATCAAGCAAAAAAATGACCTGTGAAGGTGACCATAGGGATAAATGAAGATTGTAATTCTCCACTGAGGTTTCCTCTTCCCAGTTGACTCTAGCTCATGACATATTGACAAAAACTAACATATATATATATACATATGTATATATATATGCCATATATATATATGCATGATAACTTTATATGAAAATAGTTTCTGTCATACTGTTGATTACTTAATCTAGTATTAAAATATACATTTAAAATTATTACAAAGATTGAGGATATTTGTTTTCCATTGACAGGTGTCATGGAACCTTAAAAATCCCACCTAAATAACAAATATATGCTGTTTTATAATTTGAAATACAATTCCTTTCTAGAACCATGCAAAGCAATAGGAAGCACATTTGAGAAAACAGAGCATGTAGCAGTATTTTATGATTCCTTTTGAACTTCATGCTTTCCCAGTTATTTCAAAGTTTGAGGTGATGAGGTAGGTAGGGTGGGAGTGTGAAAATCAACCCCCTAAAACACTAATGAGTTATATAGACTGATTCTTCTAGATCCTAACAGAGTTTCCGTAATCCAAGTGTAAAGAAAAGAAGTCACTAATTTAAGCACCAGTCTTTAGAACTAGAGATATTAATCTGTGTAACACAGATTTACAAATGTTACTGACTCTCTGAACTCAGTAAACGAAAAGATTTAATTTCCTTCCTATGAAAGAAAAAAGTGTAATTAATTATGATGTCAGCCTCTCTAGGGGACATTGTCCTATCCCTAGAGATCCACTACTAATTTATGCAGTTTCTATCCTATGCTATAAACAAGGACTCATTTTCTCTTCATTGAGTTTTACAAAAAAATAAATCCACTTCCTGTTCCCAAAAAGAAAGAAAGAAAGAAAGAAAGAAAGAAAGAAAGAAAGAAAGAAAGAAAGAAAGAAAGAAAATCCTAATTTAAAAGCTAAGAAATGCAGTGTTGGTTACCACATGCTATTGGAGGTGTCAAGGAATTTATCAGTATGGTAAGGTAACACACATGAGGTAAAGAACACATGAGGACTCAATCACAGAAGAATTCCTAATATGCAAGAAAATGGAAACTCCAGGACCCGCACTGAACGGTGAATGTGCACAGTGAGAACCATGGAAATCTGGCCGGCTCCATTCTGGTCACCTCACCAGGGCTCTCAGAGCCCTTCTGTTAAGAAACCAAACTGCTTGCTCACTGAAGATTTCCAGTTCCTATGGCTGTCTTAAGAATTAGGAAAGCTTGGATTTTTGCTATCCCAGTTTACTTAACTCTCCATTACTCCCGGCCTTCCTGAAACTGCCTGCCTGTGACCCTTTAATATAGTTCTTTATGTTGGGGTAATGCCCCCACCACCATAAAATTACTTTGATGCTATTTCATAACTCTAATTGTGCTACTTTTATGAATCATACTGTAAATATCTATGTTTTTTGATGGTCTTAGGTGAACCCAGTGAAAGGGTCATTAGAAAACTCCAAGAGGGCCATAACCCCTGGGTTAAGAACCACAGTTCTATGGTTTTAAATTACATTACAATAGTGCTTCATTTCATATGCATATTGCCAACAGGCTTAAACATTACTGTGTACAAAAATATATGGAAAATGTTACAGATAATTTGACCCATGAGAAGGAACTGTCAATTTACAGTCCTTTGCCTAGTTAAGCATTTTAAATAGAATCAAGGAACATGTGTGGCATAACTCTGCTGGCTTGCAGAATAATCCACAAAATACCAAGGTGATTTCCAACTGGCTGAGGCAGACGTGCTGCTAGGTGATCTGTGTGATTTGCTTGGTGTAATAACCAGGAGTCTCAGGCTCACTGGGTGCCAAGGGCTGCTTCAACAAATCAGCTTTGAGCTTGACAGAGACTGCTGAGTGACCACAACATGATTATGCTATAAGCAGCCATTTGCCTGGTTTAAAAAAAGAGAAAAATCAATGAGAGTCTGTTGTAATAGTAGCATTTGGGTGTGCAAACCCAGTGCTATCAATGGCTATCTAATTTACTTGCATGCATTTAATTTGCCCTTTTTTCCCTCCCCCTAGCAGGATGTCACGGTTTGCTACATTGTATTCTAAACAAACTGTGAAGTATTTCAGCTGTAACAGTTCTCTGAGTTAAAGGAGCCTTCCCGCTCCACCGTATTTTATTTTACTAAACATTACCAATAATTAAATGATGAGAATGCTTTTTGAGAGTCATCACACATATAAAGAGGTTAAGGAAGCAGTCATTTGACATAATCAAAAGAAATAAATGTATATTTCATGATTAGTAAATCACTTATCACTTATCTTTAAGAATAAAACAAATTATTTGAGACAAATTTTCACACATGGGTGGAAGCAACAATTGTAGAAAGAAATGGTTTTCCAGGCCACCTATAACATTTGTCAACTCTCTACTTGACCTGGGGAATTACATCACAAAATAAGTATGTGAAATAATCAAATGTGAAGCTCCTTTCTAATTACTGTTCAAAAGACACAGCATTACCAACATGAAATTACCCTTCTAAAATTCAAGTGCTTATCAGAAATTATACTCAGAAAGTTCTTATATAGAAAACTATCATCTCCTTATCAGGAACTTTAGGAATACAAGGAACATACCCCAGGGTTTTAGGAGTATATGAAGAATTACAAAGACTTTTAATTCAACAGCTTTTTATGGTATAGGCACTTAATATTTGTATACTTATACTTGATATTTTTGGAATAACAAAGCATTCCAGACACATTGAAATTGAAAACAGCATTATTTGTCATGATACAAAGCTTGCTAGTATGTTCCTGGGTAAACTGATCCATGCTCGATCTTAGCTACTTACCATAGTTTTCAAATTTACGTGACATTGCCTACACTTAGTAACCCCAAGGCCTTCAGAGGAATAATTTGGGAAGAATATGAGAACGCATAGTGTTCTACCATTCGTGTTCTCACAGCAGATAACCAAGCATTCTTCATGCACTGTTTACAATGTACCTCAGGATTTTGAATGATTCATTGGATGGAGCTATGCAGCACAAACTTTGTACAGTTCCAAATAAATTGTTCTGACTTTGTAAAACTTGATTTCGCTGTGTTTCCTAAAGTATACATATTATAGAAATCCTCCAGGATATGTAGCAAATCTCTGGAGAATATACTTCTGCCCTAATTGCCAAACAAGGGAATTAATTCTGCATTCAGACTTACTCAAGATGCACAGTAGTGAGGTCCAAAGACAACATTTGGGGTTTAATATATTCTTGGGAATCCAAAGACAGAAAGCCTGTTGCCTACAAAGACAGAAATTTTAAAGTAGGCAAAGGTAAAATTGTATGATGGTTTATAAAATCAGAAATAAGGATTTTGCTCCTGGGCAGAGGCGAGTGGCCATGGACTATAATCTCCTTATGTTTCACAGGATGGACACCTGGTTCACCGAAGTTAAATAATAGACACAACACCATCCAACCAGCTACTCCCTTCTGGAATTAGAACCTGACTCCTCTACTTTGCATTTTATAACAGAAAAATAACTCCACAGATTTTTCAAGTGCAAATACTCTAACTAATCCATACTTTCTTCACATTGAGATGGTCCTGGTGCCTTCGTTCCTGCTTGTTTGAGGCAGTATTTTTATCCAGTCTGGATACAATGCAATTGCATTTGAGGTTTGGCAGGCTGCCCTTTTGGCTTAGTAGAGTTGATAAAAGGTTGCCAAATACCACAGTAGTTCATATTTATTTTCTGTTTTATGACATTTTCCCCCCAAACCCACTGTTCTTTTCCTCAGCAAACCATCAATCAATTCTAGAAAAAACACGACTTCTTCAATGGGTTGCCAAATGTGTCTCTTGCTGCAGACAGCATGTCTTTTATGCACAGAAATATATTTTAATAGGTCAAACCTAGGAAAAAAATTTCAAATAGTAGAATATTTTATGCTTTTTGTGAACAGATTTTATATATATAATATTATATGTAGATAGATACATAGATAGATAGATAAAGACATACATGTATATATATATATATATATATATATATATATATATATATATATATATATATATATATTACTCAATGAACAATTTATTATCCAAAACTGGTATAATGTTTATGTTAAAATTCATTCCAAATCTCAGAAACTATTTTTTAATATATGTTTTTTAAAAAGTTTATTACTGTAGGAAGCTCAGTTTTTACAGAAATTTAGAACTCTAGTTATAACTAAAATAACTTTGGTACTATAATCTAACGATGACAAACTTGTAAGATATTTGATGTTTTATATAACCATTGCTTTCTGAAAACATATTTTCAAGCTGCTGTCCAATGCTTATGAGACAATTAGTGACTTTTTTAGATCAGATCTTTCTGCTCAACACTTTGCTGAGTAAAATCCTGGCTGCTAATGATTACCTCTTCCAGAGTTGTTTTGGAAGCAAAGAGCTATTTCTCCACTGTACACACAGTTCCTGCAGCCTGCATGAACTCATTAACATAATTAAATAACGACCTTAACAATTAGAAACTCTGTTTCTTGGTGTGTACTACAACTTGTGTATAAATGCTTGCCATGCATCTAGTATATATTTGTTTATTTCATGTGCTTGTTTGCTTGTTTTTTATGTTTGTCACTTTCTAATCTCCTGTACTTTTATTCTTCTCTCATACATTATATCTCTACTGCAGTTTCTCCTCTCTCCATGCCTCTCAGTTCATCCCTTTCAACTCCCCCTCTTTTCCAGGCACACTCAGTTTAATCTTAAGTACCTCATTGCTGGAAATTTCATATATAGTATTAAGATAATAATGTCTCCTGTTGTATTATATTTGATGAGACAAGCAACAGTAATGCTCTTGCACAATTTCTAAGCACATCACATATTTTCCAATTGAACCTTTTAATTTTTAAATGTTGGCAACATACATGAATGAGTAGGAGAAAAAGTTTTCTGTTTTACAAGAAGAAAATGAGCAACACTTCCTAAAATTACAGCAGTTCATAATCCTTTTTTATATTTTCTTCTTTCTTCAAATACATAAATAATAAGTTAAGAGAATTATTATAGCTAACACTTTACTTTTAACTCACTGTCATGATAAACTCTAACAAATTAACCATACTTCATACATAGATCATCACTGAATCTCAGAGATGTAATGTTGGTTTTTAGCAATTTTAAATTAGACTGGCTTCTGACTTAGAAGTATGTTAATTGACTTTCTGGGGAGAGAGATCATATCAACAAACGCCAAATGCCAACAATGTCTGATGGGATTGGCAGCCCACTTACAATTCCAACTTTTCTGTGATAAGTACCAGGGATCCATTGAGCAACCTGATTAGCAACTCTGGGCATTTTAGTGAGCCCTGGGTTTGGTTGAGAGCCTCTACCTTAATAAAAGAATCAAGTCCCGATTTAACCACACACACACACACACACACACACACACACACACACACACAATGCATGTGTAGTGTATGCATATGTGTATTCACATGTGTAAATGTGAGCAGACATATGATCGATCACATGTGGAAGTCAGAGGACTATTTCAGTTCCTGGTGTTCTCTTTCTGCTTTGTCTGAAAGGGGTTCTGTAATTCACTATGGTATACATCTAGCTAGCTGGCTTGAGATAATCTGGAGATTCTCCTGGCGCTGACTCCTATCTCATTATAGTAACCCTAGGATTATAGTCACATATTGCAACAACTAACTTGATGTAGTTCTGGGAAACTGAACTCCTTTCTTCATAATAGATCAGCCAGACCTTTTCCCCCTGAGCCATCTCCTATTGATCAAAATTCTCAACAAAGAAAAGTTTCTATACCCCAGTAGAGAAACAAAAATTTGCTAAAACAGTGCACACCTGGATATTATGAATGCTGATTTCAATTATTCTCAGAATCACTGGGGTACTACATTCACCAGAGGAAACTAAATAGAAAGAGATATTCCTTCTACTTTTTAGAGAAATATTAATTGACACAAGACACAAACTCATTGACGTAAAAAAAAAAAAACCTACTAATGAGGCCCCCATAGCCCTATATTAAACAGTTTCCTAAGTATCTAGTGTATTATTGTCAAGATTTTGTAACCACAAGGGAAATAAATAATAAAGATACTTTACAGAATGCTGTCATTTAGTTCCCATAATAATGCTAGTTTTCTTAAGCTTAATATTAAATCAAATTATAATAGCTACTGCCTTGAATGTGCTTTTGCATGCTGACAGTCAACTCCCAGGCCTGTTTTACCTGCCTCTCTCTCTCTATTTTCTTTTATACAAAGTTTGCAGCACAAAATATCTTTATAAAATGAGGGATATATAAGTATGTTAGTTATATTTAAAATAATTTATGGATTTTATTTTATATGCATGTACATTTGTGTGTAGCATATGCTTGTCTGGGGTGTCAGAAAAAGGCATTTGATCTGAATTTAACATGGGATTTCTGGAGCAGCAATAGTGCTTTTAACTACTGAGTCATCTATCTAGCCCTTAAATATTTTGCATCAGAAGTAAAAGTATGTTAAAGTATATATAATATGACAAGTTGCAAAATGTGAGGTGAGAACAGACATTTCTAAGAAATGAGGTAAGGGCATATATCTAGGTTTGATCTCCACCAGAATACGACATAAATCATGAATCACGGTCACACCTGAAATCTTGGTGCTTAAAAGACTCAAAAGGATAAAAGTTCAAGTTCATTGTGAAAATATAGTGATAACGAGGAAAACCTGGATAACAGGAGAGTCTGTATCAACCACACAAATTCCTAACATTACAAATAAAAATATTTATAAGCCGGTAATATTAAACTAGACTTAGAGAGAAACCAAACCAAACCAAGAGCAATCCTAAGTTCCCCCAGCCCTCCTATTAAATACTGTTATGTCCGAAGAAATCTTATATTTATGAGATGCTATGGACACTGATAAATCACTATGTCAAACACTGGATTAAAATCCTCTAAAGATACCCAGTAAGAAATAATTTGCATATAAAATGCGTCTGATTTGTCCAAGAGCAACTAATTTTCAATTCTAATTGCATTGCCTAAGGCACTGGTGGAGCCTGGCGGGGATTTAAAATAGTCCTGGAAGGAAAAGGAGCAAGTGTGTGTGTCATAGAGCAGGGTGTAGATCAGAGCACAGAAGTATGAAAGGCAACCAGGTTACGACACTTGAAAAGACTAAACTCATGAATTAAATGATCACAGTCCATTTACTTACAGAGTCAAAAGCAGTATTTCAGAAAATAATGATGAGGAATAGGTTTATCAGTTGATTCAATTTTGTTTTTCCTCAACCTTGTTTTATTCTGTAAAGGTCATGCGGCAACCCAACTTCCTTTAATTCAAAATTTCAATGAGAATCTTCAGAATGTTTTTCTTCCTAGAGCAGACTATTAGCATAATTCTTCAAACACATAAATGGAGATGATCATTGAGAGTTATTGCTTTCTTCTTTACTGACTGGCATTGGTGAATGAGAACAGTGATAGTAGTGGAGGCTAGTCTTTCCAAAACATCTCCTCTTTCTTTATCCTTCATTCTTAACTTTTACCATGGCATGATCCATGTCATAGAGGTGGTGAAGAGAGTTACTGGAAGGCATTCTTTTTTTTTCTTCTTTTTTTTTTTATATTTTTATTTTCTATATTCTTTGTTTACATTCCAAATGATTTCCCCTTTCCCGGATCCCCCCTCCCCATATGTCCCATAAACCTCCCTCCATTTTCTCTGTCCTTATATTCCCTTCCCATGCTAGATCATGAATGGGATCTTAAAGGTGTTTCCCATTGAAAGACAAGGTGAAGGTAGTCACCAGAAGGCATCCTTATGAATGGGATTTTGAAGGCCTTTCCCATTGAAAGACAAAGTAGCATCAGATTTAGCCATGTGCAAAAGAGGTATGAATGAAAGAAAGTCTTATCTTGACATTTAAATAAATACTAAAAGAGATCATGACCATGGACTTTGTAGTGGAAAGGATCAGTATAAAGGTCATCACGTAATTTCATATATAAATCAACCCTGAAAATAGATACTTGTGAATAATGAATGTGAAAATTCTCTGGTAGTTTCATGGCTAGTGCTGACAATTTTTCCTCTTTCCACATTATTTGAAAAGAATAGATTTTTTTTTTTGTTTGTTTCCTAGGATCTCCCACATGACAAATTATCTTTTAATTGTTCTTAGAAAGACAGCAAGGGAAGTACATTATCATATACAATATCACAAAATGGTGTTGCAGAACTAGCCTGCAATCTAAGAAATGATGTAAATAAAATCAGGTTTTGCCATCTAAGATGTTTAAACCCATACTCTATGTCTTATTTTCTTCCCATAAACTTTGATTTGAACCCGTGTGTTCAAAGCCAAATTCATCTTAAATAGGCTCCAGCTCTGCTTTAAAAGTTCTGAGTTCTAAAATAATAAATGTTTTTTATAAGAACAAAAGGCTTCAAAGTATCAGCAGATGAATAGAGGAAGAGGCAAGGAAGCTACCAGCAGCTCAGTTCTATTTATCAAGGCAATCATACTGAAGCATCCAAAGTGCCAAAAAAGGTACAATAATTTCAAAAATGACATGCCAACATGGATGAATGAATTCTCAAATTCCACAGTCCTTTAAAAGAGAATGAAATGCAATCGTCAGCTGCTAAGACGTGGGGGAATGAATGTATCTTTCCCAATGAGGAGAAAATCCCACCAGGTCTGGTCTAACACTTTATAGCAACACTAAATGATGTTAGCTTGATCTTCATTGTCTGTGTGAATGTGTGTGTGTGTGTGTGTGTGTGTGTGTGTATCTGTGTACTGTGTATTGTGTTTGTACTGTGTATTATATATTATCATATATTAACATATATAATATATATTGTACTTATGATTAGATAGGTATATTATCATATACATAATATATATTATAATTAACTGAATTTGAGAATGAATAAGAGATGCATAGTAATGTATGGCACAAGAAGGAAGGGAAGAAAATATAGTATACATATAAGATGTGCTCAAAAATAAATTTAGCACAAATGTAGAAATGCCAGTCCACAAGTTAAAATAAATATTTTATTTTAACTGTCCACAAGTTAAAATAATGTGGGAATCAGTTTCTGCTAAGTCAGCATGAAACTTTTTCTGATAGAAAATTAGAAAAAAAATTAATATTTAGAAAGTAGTTTCCTACAACTAGATGAGCTTTCTCCAAGAGTATCTAACTTTTCTATGAGCAATGTCAAAAATATCCATGGATGTATGAAGCATTTTTGAATTCATAACAAGATAAAAATTTTGCAGAAGGGATCATATCTTTCTGTGACTAATACACACCCTCTCCAGAACACTACATCTGACACTAAGATAATGAGGGTATCCTTTAAAAACAAACTAAAACTAAATCCAACCAAGCTCAATAGGTCTTGGATCAAGTAAGTGTATAATAACTTCTAACAAATACAACTACTTCTAGCATTAGTGTTCTTTCCATTTCAACATCTGTCATTTTCAGAGAACAAATTAAAATTAGCAACCAAAAGAATAATTTAAAACATCATAGTGTTTCAAGTTTCAAGCTGGCTCTTAGCATTTAGTCATCACTACAAAAAAAGTCACAGTACAGTATTTGGGAAGAACAAAGACAGACAGGAAGGAGATACTAATCTGTATGTGTCTTAGAAGTTAAAGGGCGTTCACAAATAATTTCAATCCCCCCCAAAAATAAAACAACTATCAATTTTCTTCATTAAGATCTGCTGATCTAGTAAGTAACATCTCCATTGCTTATTAATGCAATCAGGACATTTTAGATGATGAAGGTGAGTGTTCCATGCATTCCCCTCTCTCCTTTTAAACTATGGCAAGGAAAAATTAATTTGAAAAGGAATAATCATCCAGCAAGTGGGTCTCTCTCTCTCCCTCTCCCTCTCCCTCTCCCTCTCTCCCTCTTCCTCTTCCTCTCCCTCTCCCTCTCTCCCTCTTCCTCTTCCTCTCCCTCTCCCTCTCTCCCTCTCCCTCTCCCTCTCCCTCTCTCTCTCTCTCTCTCTCTCTCTCTCTCTCTCTCTCTCTCTCTCTCTCTCTCCCCCTCCTTCTTTCCCACTCTTTCCCTTCCTCCTTCTCTCCCTACCTCCTACACCTCTGTCTCTGTCTCCTTTCTTCTGTCTCCACAATCCAGAGTCTAAATCCTTTATGGCTTTCCCAGGTGTTTTATAAAACTTTCCCCAAGCAGTTAATAAAGGTTGAGACCTCAATTAAGACAATAAAAATGAATTTGATAATTTAGGTATAACTTCCTAATTGTTTCAATTAATAAAATTATCATTTTAATATTACAATATTTTCTTCTATTTCAGTAAATATGCATTGGTAATTTTATGATCATGTCATTATTTTCTTAAACTCATTTTATTTTGCATAGATAAATAACTGATTGACAAGATTGTGTTTGATGGATTCAGGCAAAAAAAATTACTTTTAATGAAGTAAGCATATTCAAATAAAATACATAGAAGTCTATGTATTCAATAGAGTCCCCATTTATTGATGATATTTTAGGTTCACATACATGTTAAGGAATACACTGTTGAAATCTGGCTTCACTACAAGCATGCTGGATTGGCAAGGCAGAGTCTTTACTCCATCAGAATATCATTATATCTATCTTAACGCTGATTCACTAGCTTGGTCATAAGTCGAAGCATACACAGAAATGAAAATATGTCAAAAATATGTCAAATAACTTTGTATTATATTACTTATCTATAATAGTGGATTTTATATTTAGATTCCTTTTTAGGAAAGGTACAGTTTTGATTTTTATTATATACTTCTTCAACTTGTTGCTGAAATTGAAATTCAATATATGCATTACATTGTCCAAATACTGGGATTAGAGTTGCACAATTAAGATAGCCCATGCTGAAGACATGTTAATTTTAAATATTTAAATCATTATCTTAATACAAATATTGTTTAGTTTAATTTCAATTTTCATTGATTTTTTTGAGACAGTATTTTACTTATTATGGCTGGTCAGAAAAATTACTCTTGACTGGGTCATTTCCTTGCCTCAAACTTTCAGAGAGGCTTTGGATCTTCCTGCATGCCCTAAAATCTAGGTAAGGTAAGACCAAAATATAACTTTTACTATTAGAAAGGTGAAAATGTCTTTTAGTACAAGGATTTCAATTTCATAAACAATTCTTCTTAGACTTCTAGGTAGCCCTACCAACTAGTTAATTAAAGAGGAGTAACTCTCATTTTCTTTAAAATGTGTTGTTGATTTTTTGCTATTCTACCTCATTAGATCGGGAAGTTGGATTATTCATAAAAAAAAGACACTTGATAATTTAAAGGGATCATTTTATTGATACTATTTATACTAAAGGGGGTCAGTGTAAATCATTTTGAAGTAACTATAAAAGTTATATACTATAAAATAGTATTGAAATAAGGTATTGTGTGAACATTTTGGAAAAGTATTCATCTGGTTTTTCAGGGCTAATATATTGTGTTATACAAAATAAATTCACAAACCATCATCTGTTCTGTATATTACATTAGATACAATTTCAAGAGAAAGCAGAAGGTTGATTATATTTATCTGCTCCAATCTCTGCAGGTTTATTTTTGTCAATATCCATTATTTTTTGAAAAGCAAGTTCTTTTATTGAAAAAAGAAGTAAAGACATTTTATGATAAAATTGAAGACTTACATGGAAAATATTTCTGATAAAATAAAAGAGATATAAAAAAACACATAGTGGGGAGCCAGGAAAGGGGAAATTATTTGAAATGTAAATAAAAATATATCAAATAAAAAAGAAAAAACTGGACAATTTTCATGTAAAATTAAAGAATAAAAGTGGTAGACATAAAAAACATAGCTAAATTAATTGAAAAAGGAAGTAGAAACATTTTATGATAGAATTAAATATTTACATGGAAAATAATTCTGATAAATTTACAGAAAAATGTAGAGGAAGCATGTTAAAATTGAAGATTATCATGGAAAATTTTATGTAGATATAATAATGGTAGGCATAAAAGTAGTCCTAAGTTAATTGAAAGTTAAATTATAAACACTTTCTGATAAAGTTGAAGATTTGTATGGAAAATATTTCTGATAAAACTGAAGAAACAGAAAAACATGTTAAAATTGAAGATTATCATGGAAAATTATACAGATAAAATGGTAGGCATAAAAATAATTCTAAGTTGATTGAAAGTAGAATTATAAAATATTCAGGCAAAATTGAAGATTTATATGGAAAATATTCCTGATAAAATTCAAGAAATATATAGAAAAAGATGTTAAAATTGACTATTTCATGGAAAAGTATACGGATAAAATGGTAGACATAAAAAACTTTCCAAATTAATTGAAGGTGGAATTAAAAGCATTTTGTGATAAAATCAGAGATTTACATAGAAAACATTTCTGATAAAATAGAAGATATATATAGAAAAACATGTTAAAATTGAAGATTATCATGAAAAATAATGCAGATAAAATGATAGACATAAAAACATTACTAAATTAATTGAAAGAGGAACAACAAACATTTTCTTATCCTTTTTCCTCTTTTTTTTTTTTTGAGACATGATTTTGGTTGGACTTGAACTCAGAAATCTGCCTGCCTCTGCCTCACAAGTGCTGGGATTAAAGGTGTATGCCACCACCGCCCAGCAACATTTTCTAATAAAATTGAAGATTTAAATGAAAATACTTCTGTTAGTCTATGTCTTTTTATTGGGGAATTGAATCCATTTAGGTTAAGAGATACTGAGGAATAGTGATTGTTGCTTCCAGTATTTTTTATTTTATTTTTATGTTTGTGTGGATATCTTCTTTTGGGTTTGTTGGAAGATTACTTTCTTGCTTCTTCTAGGGTATAGTTTCCCTCCTTGTGTTGGCATTTTCCATCTATTATCCTTTGTAGGGCTGGATTTATGGGAAGATAGTGTGTAAATTTGGCTTTATCATGGAATATCTTGGTTTCTCCATCTATGATGATTGAGAGTTTTTCTGGGTATAGTAGCCTGGGCTGGCATTTGGGTTCCCTTAGGGTCTGTATGAGATCTGCCCAGGATCTTCTAGCTTTCATCTTCTCTGGTGAGAAGTCTAGTGTAATTCAGATAGGTCTGCCTTCATAAGTTACTTGCATTTTCCCCTTACTGCTTTTAATATTCTTTCTTTGCTTAGTGCATTTGATGTTTTGATTTTTATGTGCTGGGAGGACCTTCTGGTCTGGTCCAATCTGTTTGGCATTCTGTAGGCTTCTTGAATGTTCATGGGCATCTCTTTCTTTAGGTTAGGTAAGTTTTCTTCTATCATTTTGTTGAAGATATTTCCTGACCCTTTAAGTTGGAAATTTTCACTCTCTTCTATACCTATAATCCTTAGGTTTGATCTTCTCATTGTGTCCTGGAAATCTAGGATGTTTTGGGTTACAAGCTTTATGCATATTCTTTGACTATTGATTCAATGTTTTCTATGGTATCTTCAGTACCTGAGGTTCTTTCTTCTATCTCTTGTATTCTGTTGTTGATGCTATGACTTCTGAATTCTTTCCAATGTTTTCTATCACCAGATATGTCTCACTTTATGATTTCTTTATTGTTTCTAATTCCACTTTTAGATTCTGGATGGTTTTGTTAAGTTCCTTCACTTGATTGTTTGTGTCTTCCTGTAATTCTTTAAGGTAATTTTGGTGTTTCTTCTTTAAGGGCTTCTGTCCGTTGATCCATGTTCTCCTATATTTCTTTAAGGGATTTTGTGTTTCTTCTTTAAGGATTTTACCTGTTGACCCATGTTCTCCTGTGTTTCTTTAATGGAGTTATTTAAGTCCTTCTTGAAGCCCTCTACCAGCATCATGTGATAGGATTTTAAATACAACTCTTGCTTTTCTTGGAGTGTTGGGGTATCAAGAATTTGCTGTGGTGGGAGATCTGGGTTCTGATGTTGCCAAGTAGCCTTGGTTTCCATTGGTAGGGTTCTTGTGCTTGCCTTTCACCATCTGGTTATCTCTGGTGTTAGTTGGTCTTGCTGTCTCTGGCTGGAGCGTCTCCCTCCTGTGGGCCTGTATTCCTGTATCTGTATTCCTTGGAGTCGAATTCTCTTCTGGCAGGTTTGTGCCCAGAAGGCTGTGGAGCCACCTGGCTCCCTGATGCAAATGGCAGTCTGAAGACCTCTGTCCCAGCTGCTCCACTGATCTTAGGCCATGTGTGCTCCTAGCTGTTCCCCTCCAGAGAGAAGGTGGAGATCTTACCTCCATGCTCAGAACTGAAAGCACTGCTGGGAGATCGCTCTCTCCTGGCAGGCCATGCACTGAAGGCTGTGGAGCTGCCCCATTCCCTGTACAATATCCATTATTTTTTCCATTGTCCTACTCACTAAGTATTAGAAGAATTTCCCCTCTGATAATGTTACTCTGTTAATCAACTATGTATACCAACTTCTGATTAAAGTCTGAATTAAAATTAAATATGATTTTACTATTTATACTTTGCAAATTTTTAAAATCTCTGGTGACCTTGAATGCTCTGCTATACAGCAGTAAGTTTCTGTGAGAAATGTTCATATTTTATACTCAGCAAACCTTTTGCATCTCTGGTGACCTGGAATTTTCTTTCACCCATTTCTCAGTTACAGGTAGACATGTTTATCTCCATTTTATGTGCAGCCAAAAGCTGTACTTTATACTGGATAAATAAGTTCAATCATGTTTTCCTACTGAAATCTTTCTTAGACCTCTGGATTAGGAGGAAAAATGAAGATACTTCAGAGGATCAGAAAGTAATAGGCAACAAGAGGAAAATTGAATCACGGGAATAGAGGAGCTATTTCTTTTGAACCTTACAGAGTAATAGAGTTTATATAAACATAAGCTAAACAGACCATTTTATATCCCTCTGAGAGTTTCTTAGACGGCAGATTCCTAAGATCCATGCTTCACTAGCAATGGTACAACTTATCTTCTACAATGTCTTAGTCAGTTCTCATCGGAAAAAGACAGTGTTTAAAATGGCATCCTTAAGAGAGAAGGTGAGGCCATTTATATTTTGGATGAAATAAATTTGGAATGGTAATTGATGCAGAAAAACACATTTTTTTCAGGACTCAGTCTAATTTTATACCATTTCTACAACATTGGTGCTCAGTTTCTCAAAATTAAAAATGGAAACTGCTTGTTGTTCTTATATGGAAGCAAGCTAGATCATTTGGGTCTCTTCGTGGTTTATTCATTTCACAGTGTACCTGAATATCATTACTGAGTGACTTTAACACCATGCCTAAAAGAATTTGCTAAGAGATCAGTTAATTTTGCCCAGAGATGTATTTTTATTACACATTTATTTTCACAGTTTTCTTACCATTTACTTGTGAGGTTTTTTTTATATCAACACACCATTTCTTTTGGAAAAAATATCAATGAGATGTTGGAATTTTTGTTTTATTTGTGAATTTTATGCTTCAATCTGTACAGCAATTTTTAGAATGCCAGAATAATTCTACCTGCTTCAGCTTAATGGTTCATTGGTCTAAGTGGTTTCCTGGGCAAAAACACATTGTGCATATAGATAATTGTTGTTATGTTTTATATACATAGAAATAGGATAGGATTAAACAATGTTTTATGTTCATTTTTTTCTTCAGATTACAGATCTCAGTGGTCAAACATACTTTTCTTTTTTTCCATTCAAATGTATCAATGGAAATTAATGCTTTGCTTTTACCAGCTCTAACTAAGGTAATGTAAAGTTAAATTGACCTTGTTTAGAAAATTCAAAATATTCAACAATTTAAAGCATATCAAGCAAAATGTTGCTTATGTTACTTCTCATGTGTTTCAGAATTCATAATAAATAAATATTATCAACTCAATTTAAAATAACTTTATTATTTAGACCATTAGAGTAATCATTTACTTTTATTAATTAAGTTGGTTTTTTTACACTCCATTTTTATTCCCCTAACCCCCAGTCTACCCTCTGACTGTTCCACATCCTGTTACTCCTCTCCACCCCTCTCTCTCCACAAGGATGTCCCCATTCCCCACACCCCCTGAGCTCTAAACTCTCTGTGGCCTCCAGTCTCTTGAGGGTTAGGTGCATAGTCTCTGAATAAACACAGAACCAGAACAGGCAGTCCTCTCTTGTGTTAGGGGCCTCATATCATCTGGTGTATGCTGCCTGTTTGGTGGTCCTGTGTTTGAGAGATCTCAGGGGTCCTGATGAAATAAGGGTGCTGGTCCTCCTACAGGGTATTCCTCCTCCTCAGCTTCGTTCAGCCTTCCCCAATCATAAACAGGGGTCAGCTTCTTCTGACAATTGGTTGGGTGAAAATATCTGCATCTGACTCTTTCACTTGCTTGATGGGTCTTCTGTGGTGTGGTTATGCTCGGTCCCTTTCTGTGAGCACTCCATAGCCTCAGTGATAGTGTCAGGCCTTGGGGCCTCCTCTGGAGCTGGATCCTGCTCTGAGCCTATGGCTGCATCTTCTTTTCCTCAGTCCCCTCTCCATTTCCATCCTGTAATTCTTTCAGTTCTGGGTCCTGAGATTACAGATGTGAATCGCATGCTTGACTAAATATAATTTTAAAAACCACATGCTTTAGCCAAAGTTTCAACAAACTTTAAATTCATCCATGCTCACTTAATAGCCATAGTTTTAGAAATGACTTTTTAAAGAAATTCTACCTTCATCTTTGATTTTAAATAATTCTATTTCCCAGTGTTAATAATATAAAAGATAAAATAGTTCCAGAATGTTCTTTTTCTGCTAGGACTGTTAATCACTACCAGATGGAACAAACAAAACATTGTTGGTTCCCTTGGAAATGTTGTGTAATATTCTTAAACATTAGGTTAACATTTAGGTCTTGAGTGTACAATTTCATTTTAGGGATGCTGTGTCACAGAAATAAAATGACACACAACTGTAAAGAACATACTGCAAGTTACTTGGGATAGCTGCTTTGCTTTGTCATACTGGTAAAGGAACTGAGACAAGTTCATGTGTTTAAAAGTATCAACATGATGAGATTCTAGTCATCTCACATATTCAAGCAACATGAATGCAGTGATTAAAAAATTTGGCCAACAAACAGCTTGATACAACAATTGATGTCAAAAATTATAAACTATATGCCATTGTAGGAGAACTTCATTCCCATTTAAAAAAAAATAAGTTTCTGCATTCAATCTCCTGATATCATTTCACAAAACAGTACTGCTAATAAATTAAAAATATATATGAAAGATAAAAATATGGTTTTAAGTTTAAAACCAGAGATTTTACAGTGAAAGAAAAATCTACAAAAAGGACAGTGATATCAAATATTTCATTAACATTTTAACATGGTGTAAGGATATTTAGACTCATTTTACACTCGTGTTTATCAAGGACTTAGAACAATCACTTTCAGTTCAAATTCAATGTATTCACAGAAGGGTTTACAAAATAGGATAATAGCAGTCAAAGAGACAGGAAACTAGCATCTCACATGAAGTTCATTCTCTAGAATCCATGAACACATGAGATGATGAGAGTTCTTGTAGATCATGTAGACAGATGCATAGCAATAAAGACCTTGCTTGAAACAGAATTTCATTCTTTTGGGGGTGGGAAATAGAAAGGAAAAGTGTGAAATTTGAGGTCAGATTAACCTAAGACAACCTTTCACTCCTTACCTAGCTGCAAATTTTTACAATTTGCTTAATAACTGAGGGTCAGTTTACTTCTATATAGCTAAAATAATGTATTCATTCAATGTTAAATTATATTTAGGATATTGCAGCTAGGAAAGATACAATACAAATTTAAAGATGGGATGTGATGATGGGAAGCTGTTTAAAATCCAAGTCCTTAGATTTGAAGAAATGGATTTCAAGCATAACATATAACAAACGTGGGCTTATTGTAGGATAAGTAAACAAAATTTTCAATCCTGAAAAGGTTTGTTTAATGAGACAACTTTGGTGTCAGTGTAGCCATTTAAATTACCTAAATTTAATAATGACGTTTGAATACACACAAGTCTTTATTCCTATACCATGGGGATGATATTTTCTATGGCAAAGTAGACTTTCCAAATGTGGCTAAGAATCCTGAGGTAAGCATCTTCTCCTAGACTATCCAAGTCGCATACATGTAATCACATGATTATTTAGAACATGGAGACAGAGGGAGATTATATCACATGATTATTTAGAACATGGAGACAGAGGGAGATTCTATCTATAAGAAATATGCAAGAGGCAAAAGGCTAGAAACACATATATCGTTACTTAGTATACATCAAGAAAATGCGAATTAACAGACTCATTCTGAGAATGTGTGAAATGAGTTCTGTGTGACCTTGATCTCAGCTCTGTGAAGCTAATTTGAACTTCTAGCCTCCTAAGGTTATGGCCACTTATTACAGATTTAACTCTACATTAACTCAAGGAATCTTGGAAAATGAATTCAGGGAGGTCATAGAGATGGACTTTTGAGGCCGTGTAGAAGAAAACTACTAAAAAAAAAAAATCAAAGACTGTCAGATAATCTACTAATATTCTGAGCCTGCAATGATGGTGAGATTTGGATAATGGTGGTGGTGAAGCAAGGGTGAGTTTCCAGTCTGAACTATTGCTCCGACATAGAGGCACAGGTTTTGCTGATGCTTAGGACTCAGGAGTGTGAAGCAGAAAACTGTCTCTGCATCTGTCTCAGCTGAATGACTGCACTATCCATGGCAAGTAGCTTACTGCAGATTATTAAGGCATAATGAGTACAAAGGCAGTAAAGAGCTGCAATTTGTTGTGTTCAAATATAAGCAGAGATACTGAGTAGACTATGAACTGTCTAAATAAGACATATGAATACCGTGGCACAGTAACAGTCACTGGCCTACACATCTCTAATCCCTCATTGATAGTTAGAGCATATAATGAAAAAAGAAGAAAAAAACTCAGAAAAATTGCCAATCTTCATAAAATACGCTATTTAACAAGGAAATTTTCACTTTATCACTGAATGTAAAAGTAGTTCTAATCTTTTCTGTTTCGTGATTTTTATAGATTAAAAAATGGTCAACATACCATTTAAGTTCAAATGGCCATTTGAATGACACCTGAGGAAAACATAGCAGACACCAGGAATAATCATGGGAGGTTGGCAGAAGTTGACCCAATCAGTATATTACTTGTTTATCAAGTATAAAGACAGGAGTCTGTTTCCAGGTACCCACGGTAAAATGCCACGTATGACAGTAGACAGCTAGAATTGAAGCAATGGTGAGGGGATCCAAAGGAATATTCAGGATTCTCTTTGCAGTCTACCTGGTTGAATTAATAAGATTCAGGTTCACTGAGACACCTTATGTCAAAATAAGTTGCACATTAACTGAGGAAGATGTTTAACTTTTAACACTGGCTTCCACATGCATGTACACATAGTTCATGTGCACCAGGAATGCACTTAGGAATATGCACGCACATATGCACACACATACCATACAAATAGCAAAAGAAAATCAAACCATACCAGATTAAACCCTGAGACTATTAATCGCTTGCAGAAGTAATGCAACAGCACGTAAGGATGTGTCATATATTCAGCAGGAGCCCCGCCCAGCAAGGTGGTGAATTAATCAAGGCACAAGCTTTTAGTTTAAAATTTTAATGTGATAGCTGGTTTTACGCTAGAAGCAAAATAATATACAAGTTTCACTGGTGTAAGTACATCAGAAAAGTGACACAACTGTAAAAATGTCAGAAGAAAATGCCTAAAGCCCATAATGACAAAAATATTTCTGACAATAGAACCCTAACTTACGTGTTCTTCAAATGTTCAAAAACATGTAGACAGTTAATATATGTATATGTGTGTGTGTGTGTCTGTGTGTATATACATATACAGACTGTATACACACACACACACACACACACACACACACACAATTTGTGTTCACTCTATTGACTTTCACAGTACAACCAGGAGCGTCTATAAACAATATTGCATATCATAAATCATCTTATAAAAGCAAGGCTCCTTAAAAATCTATCAGCTAGTACACAATGTTTTAGAAGAGTAGAACAAAGCTAAAGTAATTTAAATGCCCATAAATCACTGACATGTCTCAGGAAAAATTAATACGATATATTAAGAAAAAGTGATGAAGAGTGTAGGGAGTCAGGTCGAAGATGAAGAAGAACAAAAGCATTTTGTTTTTTTTTTAAGGAAACATTCAATTTTTAAGGAAAATTGAACAACCTATTAACCATAGCTTGAATATCTACAGGGATTGCTCCCTGCATGTTCACGTAGCACAGACATTAGTAATGAAGATAGTGATCTGATAACTGAAAATAAAGCTGAAAATTGTATGAAATTTTGAATATATATATATATATATATATATATATATATATATATAATAAAATGAGCCTTTCACATCCACACTCAATACAGACAGATGATGATCATCTCAGGCTTCATATGCAGTCATGTAAAGAAATTTACATTAGCACTATGAAAGGTAACAAAAAAGTGCAAACCTGAAGGTTACATGTCATAGGACTGTTTTCATGATATGCAGAAATGATATGCACTTGTAAAGACTGATGTTCTTAGTCCTTATCAGCTAAGGATTTCACCATAAATGGAATAAGGAAATTATAAGGCATACTAGACCCTTTGATAGTTTTAGTAGGGTTTACATGAATTATTTTCTTTTGCAAAACTAAATTGTGTACTAAAAAGAATAAATTTTACTCCATGGAAATTATACTTTAAGTGAGCCAATTAGGTAAAAAAAAAATGAAGATAACTATTGAAGAAATAGTGAAAATGTTTATTTTGTTTTATAAATGTTGGGTTTGGTGACTTATTTTAAAATCACAAGTCTTCATCTATTTTTAGCTTGCAAATATTTATTGGAAAATTCATATTTTATGAACATATAGAATTATATAAGATAAAGAAAACTTGTTCCAAATTTATATTATGTATAGCTTAGAATTTATGGAGAGGAAAGCAAAATAAGCATATATCAACTTGCACCTTCAGTCTTGTAACAATTGCAGAAACTGCAATAAAACCCTGTCACGTTGACGCACTTTCATTCTTGACTATTCAAAACAAGAAAAGATTACACAAAGTGAGTAATTAGGCACTCAAGATTTTGAAGCAAATTGTTATATATAATACACAGCACTTAAACAAATATCATAATAATAACATGTATTCATAAGTCATTATCACATATGTGATTGAATGCATTTATGTTCTCACTATGAAGAAAGATGAAGAGACTGAGTAATGAGTTGGAATCCAACGGCTACTTAAATTAGAACTGGTCTTGGGGCTGGAGAGATGGCTCAGCGATTAAAAGCACTGATTGCTCTTCCAAAGGTCCTGAGTTCAAATCTCAGCAACCATATGGTGGCTTAAACCATATGGTATTGAGATCTAACACCCTCTTCTGGAGTGTCTGAGGACAGCTACAGTGTAGTTACATATAATAAATAAACAAATCTTTTTTTAAAAAAAAACCTGATCTAATTGTCAAATAGTTATCTTAATGTTAAAATTGGACACATTATTTAAATTTTACAGAGGAAATCTCTCAGGAGTAGGAAAGAATGAATAAGGATATTTTAATATATTTTTGAGCTGGGGACTATTTAGTAATTACTACATTTCAACTTTTGAAATTATAACAACCATCTATTTTGTCTCTGTTGCACATGTGCCAAAAAATCCTTAGTAGAAAATAAATAAAATAATAACAGTATAGATACTCACTACAAAAAGCTGCTTATACTATACCAATACCACAAGCCATGCTTTTGTTGTATGATACCTCACAAACAGACTCAAGGAGGCTAAAGAACATGAATTTAACAGCTCAGAACCCCAGATAGATTGACATTCTAGAACAGTATTAATTAGGAGATACAATGTTTCTTTGTTTTTGTTGTTGTATTGTTTTGGATTTGCAGGTCTTTAAGAAATGACAGGTTATTAAAATAAAAGAGTACTGGTTTTGCTTTTGGGTTGTGTGCAGATTGTTGCATTAAAAGTAATTCATCTATGACCTTTTTTTTTGAATCAAGTTACTAACTCTTCTTACAAAGGAACATGGTGTGGACTGTGACTTCTGGACAGCAACCTTTCCTCCAAATAAAGCTGCTCTGGGCAGGCATTGTTTTTAATATATTACATATTATAAGTTTTTACAAGGAAATTCCTAAATAATACAAGGCTGAGAAAAGCATTCTAATTCCTTCTCCTTGATTTTGTCTGTAGCTGGCACAAGGAAATCATCTGTGAGACAAGAAGATAGAAGAGACAGGAACACCAAAATAAAATGAGGCTGTCACTGTGGTGTCTTGTCAGAACTGAGGAGCTTTGAACAGCTCTGTCTACCGCCTAACCCCCAATTAGCCTCTGATTTTCAGGAATGGAGGAATTTCATCGGTGGCACCAAATTGAAGCCAAGACTAAACAATAAGCCTGTTTGTTAAGATGTACACACATCAACTGTCCTGTCACTGCCTCTCAACCTTAGATTTACAGTGTGAGTCACTTGGATTGAAATTATGGAATGTAAGGATGGATTCCTCAGCCTAAGAGTATGACCCTCACTGTCTGGCACAACCAGTCAGAAAATGGATCCTTGGCAGGGGAGTAGAATAATAAAATCTTCAGTGATAGAGAAATCAAAAGTAACAATTTTATTTTTTATAAGCCAGTTTATATCTTAGAGCACATGGCATTGTGGGAAAAAATTTTGAATAGTTCCACAGCTTTCATACAGAGCTCTGTATTTGCACTGAGTTCAGACAAAAACACGGAGGTTCAGTACAATTCTCAGAATTTAAGGATGACAGTAACTGTTGAATTACTTTAAATCCGTGCGTTTGAAAGAATGAAAATAGACAAAGAGAGTGAAAAAGGCTGAGGAGCAAATTTAACTCAAGGTACACATATACTCTGTAAAGATTCTAAGTAAATATTTGTCTGATTATTTTCAAGAAACAACAACATTAATGACAAAATATAAAATGTGTTTCAAGTTAAGTTTCATGCATTCAAAATTAATTAATTAATGAAAAATATAAGATCTCAGGGAACAATGAAGTATTTAAAATCTCAGGGAACAATTAAATATTTAAATCATGTTCAAAAAATCTAAATATAATTTATTTTTTAATCTCACATTTCCCCTAAATTTTGATTTTGCCAATGATAGATTATAATTGCTAGTATCTTTCAGACATTAATGGAAAATAATATAAATCTTTTTATGTATACCAGGATCTATGTGATGAGACTGTACAGGGTATGTGTATACAAATGCAATTTCCGCAGTGGTAATCAGAGGACTTCTTCAGGGTCCGTCTTCATGTTCCTTACCCTTAGCTTGAGACAAGGAGTTTTCTTCACCACTGTGTATGATAGGATAACTGCACTTTACACTTCTAAGAATTCTTCTGCCTCCCACATTGCATGGTGGCATACTGAGATTGTAGATACACACTGCTACATCTCACTTTTTGTTGGCTTTGAGGATCTAGATTCCAGATGTTCTTCCTGAGGTGAAGTACCTTCTCACACAATGGATCATCTCCCAATGTCCAAGTAGTCAGTATATATAGTACCTAAATGTATACAGGTAGTAAACTTATCTATTAGTCAGACTCCTTCTGTATTTTAGGATTGACATATAAACATGATGTAATGGATAAAATGGATAAGTTCTTATTTCTTAATGCATTTAAAATCTTGTCTTAATACCAATATGTAAGCATAGCTCCCATCACCTGTTCAGAAATTTTATCTTTCCAGAAAATGGGGCTCACTACAGAAAATCTCATAGTGGAGACAATGTGGAGATTAAAAGATCACAGGGAGCCCAGCTCCAAAGGATTCATATGCATATACATCAGAGACAGTATTTGTCATAACATGTGCTAATTGAAAAGCTGCCAAGGAGATGACAGATATCTGCATTTAATCCACCCACTGTCAAAATATTTATCTCTTGAATCATAAAACAAACAGAAACTTTTATAAAGTAAGAAGTTAAAATCTTATAAATATCCATTTTGTAATAATCATGTGGCTGTATTTTATTTATGTTTTCACTCTTTTGTATTTTTCCTTTTAATTAAAAGTAGATTCTATTCTCATACAATTTTATATCCTGATTGCACTTTCTCCTCTCTTTCCTTCTCCCACTTTCTCCACACCTCCTGTCTCCTCTGAATCTACCCCCTTTCACCTCTCATTAGAAAAGGACAGGCTTCTAAGAGATCGCTCGCAAACAGAATAAAGCGTAATACAATAAAGCTAAAACTGATGTTGGTCATTGCAGCTTAACAGGGGAAAGAGTACCAAGAGCATGCAGAAGAATCAGAGCCTTAAGTGTCCAATGCAGAGGCGGATGCTTGGAGCTAACCATTGGCCTGAATTTGGGGAACCTGGTGAGGGAGCTGGCAGAAGACCGGAAGAGCTGAGGAGGATTGCAACTCCATTGGAAGAACAACATAGCCTGGTCTGACTACCAAGTTCTCCCAGAGAGTAGACCACTAACGAAAAAATACTAAAGGGATCCTTTGCTCTAGATGCATATGTAGAAGAGGATGGCCTTGCCTGACAGCAACAGGAGGGGAGACCCTTGGTTCTGGAGAGGTTTGATGCCCCAAAGAAGGGGGATGCTGGAGCAGTGGGGGCAGGAGAGTGTGGGTGCGTGGGAAAGCACTTTCATAGAGGCAAAAGGAAGGGAGCAGGGCAGATGTGGGATGGGGCCTGTTGGCAGAGGAGTAATGGGGAAGTGGGATATTATGGGATGGGGACTCTTGGAGGGGGTAACTGGGAAATAGGATATCATTTGAGATGCAAATAAATGGAATGTTTAATATTAATTAAAGAAAAATAAGAATCGGAGACTTACTTGCTTTCACAACTGTGAGTCTCATAACAATACTAAGCTGAGAGCTATAATATATATGGAGCAGACTTTGTGTAGACTCACAAAGGCCCTATACCTGATGCTTCAGTTACTGTGAGCTCATAGGAACCTTGCTTTGAATGAGAGGTGCTTGTTTCATGTTACACATGGGTCTTAGCTCCTATATTCTCTCTACCTCCTCTTCCATGACATTCTCTGAGCTGTGAGAGAGAGAGTTGATGGAGACCTACCATTCAGACTTTATCTCCATAGTCTGTATGCATTGGTATTTCTCCAACATTTATTTGACAATTCGTTGAGCAGAATTCCATAGGCTTAATGGTAATCCTATGTAAAATTAATGCCAAAAAGCTACATTTTACAGTTATCTATAAAGATCTGGCAAAGTCCTTAAGGACACGGGTATCTTCTCAAATGCTTTTGTTGCAAGTAGGAAAGCATTATATACTGTGAAGTTCACAGGTTTTCATAAAATGCCAATTCATTGCACATTGGAAGAATCTATAAGATAACCTTCTGCCTAGTCTTGGGCTAAGGTATTTTGTCAAGTGGAATATAACAAAGGGCTTCTCAAAATGTATCACCCATATTTAAATGCCACTAAAATTTAAATACATCTGTAAGTGAGGCTTCCAACAGTTCCACTTAACACTTTTGAAAAAAGGCTAATGAGCTGCTGAGAGCCTTACACTTTTCTCCTTAACTCCAGTGCAATATTTAATAGAATACCCTTTTAAACTACAACGGTCACCTTCTGTAAGATGAGGTCAAAACTACATGCTTAGTTTCTAACTTTTAAACTTAAAAATGATCACTTAAATAGTGATCATTTAATCCATTAGGTAGGAGTCCTGGCAAGTGCAGAGCTAATTTAGCTTGGTTCTGCAGAGACTTGGAACACAAAGGCTAGCTGTACCATGTCCCAAGATCTGCCTAAATGACACAGTTATAAAAGACAAGCACCCGTGATGCTTATTTCCAATGGGAAACAATTTCCTCTGGCAGTGTCTGAAGTCTGTTTTTGTAAGAAATTGCCTCTTGGAGTATATAAAGCTAATTCATGGCGGTTCCCAGAACTCCACATACCGGGCTTGAGCTCCCCTGTGGATGAGGCGGCCTTGTTGACATAATCAGGCTGGGCTCTTGGCAAAGCCCCAGCTGTTTGTGTGGAGCCAGTCAGATTAGGCTGAAAGCCTCTAAATCTTCCAAAGTGTCCCTGGGAAGGGAAAATAAAATGGGGATGGCGATATGGCAAGACACAGGGACCACAGTAAAGTCATGACATTTGTATTTGGCTCTGTCATTGTGATTCAATAACACAGAATTTGCTAGTCGATTCGGCAGAGGTCACAACACAGAAGTGATGGATGATCTGTAGATCTATTTTATTTTTGCCACTGAATCTGTGTTATGTGCTGACTTAAGTTTTCTTTGGAGCTTCTTCTGGAGCTACAAAACATGTCCTTTGCCTAACAACACAGCCCTCCCCATGACTTTATTCTCACATGAGATGCCTATAAATATTTGAGTTATCACATTTAAAAATCAATGCAGTTTATTCCTTTTGCACTGAAAATATTTGAAGACAGTTATATTATAAAATTAAAGAAAGGGTCAGTTTTTGGTATGACAAACCCTGATCCATATCTAATACATATTTACTGAAGAAGATTTTTGAAGGACAATACTCAGTCAAATACTAAAAGTGCAAGGAGAAAGAGAAGGTTAGAAGTAACCTTCAGTCTGCTAGCTCAAAATCAAAAGCATTTTATTATAAACTATGACAGGAACAGCATTCCTTTGCCAGGTGTGCGAAATACTGAGACTTAAACATGAAAGTAATGCTAAATGAAACATCAGAGACAAAACATCAGTTGAGCACAGGCTAGATAGAAATAAAAGCGAGAAAACATCTAGTCATGTGGGGAACAAAGTCACAATGGCCGTGTGTTTGTTCGAATTTCATATCATCCACAGAGTCCATCCACAGAAGTTCAAAATGAAAAACTGTTTCTTTTATGACCTTACACTCTCCTTGGCTCTATTTCTCGAGCCCTAGTAAATGAAGAGTCACTCTGCTGAAACTTGATACTTTGCTTTTTTTGAAATCATGCTTCTTGATGTTTTCGCACAAGTAGTCAATGCATTTGATCACTCTCACAACTAGACTCTCTGATCCCCCTTTCACCTCTCTAGAATGTCCCTCCCCACTACAGATTCCTTTTTAAACATTCAAGTTCATGAGTTTCCTTTTGCTCTATAACCCTTTTGCTATTGTTAAACTAGCACCATCTAGGTGTTTTTAAAAGACCACCCCACACAAAGGAATAGAGTTGCGAAGTGTTCTTGTAGGAAAACTCCTCACAGAGTACCTAGCACCTGTCACTCTTCAGCATTGGCATCCCCTTGATCCACTTCTGCTTTAGATCATAGGACCACCTGTGCAGTAACCGTGAAAATTTCCATGACATTTGCCCTAATGAACTAATGGATAGTGTTGTTGGATCATAGAGTATGGAAAGGCTGTGGAAGACAAAATGCCCTTCATAAAAGTCATTTTTTTTTGAGGATCAGTTAGACCTTTTCTATCACTGCCCTCATGTGTGAATAATGTGTGTGGATATGCTCGTGTAGCATATCTGAGTATCTCCAATGGGTATACATTCTTATCATTGATTGCAAGAATGCAGGGGTTCGGAAAATAACCTAAGTATTCTATTCTTGCCTTGTACTTTGTTTCCTGATCACTTTATTATTAACTGTGTATACCCTGGGTTGCTTCCAAGATTCCTCCTGTTTATTTCTACAGTTCTCAGTAGGAGTCCTGGGATTGCAGAAGTGTTCAGTACCATTTCATATTTACCTGCAACCATTCCTGGAATCCAGAAACTATGGCTACAACTGTCATAGACCCTAGCAGTGAACCTACTTCTATTGTTCTACTTAGTGGACATAATGTTAAACTAACTCCTTGGGGTGGTTTTAAAACAGAATGGCTCCATGGGCTTAGATGTTCCCTATTTGGTAGAACTATTTGGGAAGGAGCAATAAATTTGGCATATTGAGAAAGATAAGTCACTGAATGTAGCTTCTGTGGTTTCAACAACACAAGTCAGACCCCGCCTCTGTCTTGCCTTGCTTATCTTGGATGAGATATAAGTTATTAGCTATTTGTCTAGGACTATGCCTGACTGTCTGTTTCCATACGCCCTGCCAGGATGATTATGGATTTGAAATATAATCAAGCCCTCAATTAAACACTTCCTTATATAAGTTTCTCTGGTCATGGTGTCTTCTTATAGCAACAGAACAATAACTAAGAGATTTCTAATGATTTTTTAGGATATACATAGATAATTCATCCCTTAACAATTGTCAGAGGAACTCCTCTTAGCAATAGATGATGATTAGCATATAGACCTACATTGGCCAAGGTACAGATAATAACAAATTACAGACAACTTAGCCCTAGGTGATAATAAGATGTCTCTGTTTAAACGCAGTTGTATCTAAGCCTGACCATCTTAGATTAAGCTCCTGGAACTTACATGGAAGAATAAAGCTGACTGCCCCAAACTATTCTCTGAGTTTTATACACGTGCTATGGTGTCACATTCCCATATACATAAAGTTAAAAAAAAAAGTGAAAAGAACACTCAGTCCTAAATGTAATAAATACCCTAGCCTTCTCCTGCAGCTTGGGCACTCATTGTAGAAAACTTGTCCGAAAGATTTTAGGAGCCAGAGGCAGTGCCTGGCTATGGGAAACATTGTGTCCTGGACACAGCTAGAAAGCTAAACACCCAAACTTTCAGTGGTTAAAGCGGGATACACAAGACTTACGCAATCCTAAACTCTAACAAATCCCAGGATGGAAAGCAAGGTTAGGTATGAATGCCACCTCTCACGAAGGAGTTTTTGACAATCTCACTTGCTTGATGGTGGAAGCTCAATGCCCTTTAAAAACGAAACCCCTGGCAAGTTGCCCATGCTCCAGTGGTCACTTGAGAAACTTTGATTAAAAAAAAAAAGCAGGGCAGTGGTGGCACACGCCTTTAATCCCAGCACTTGGGAGGCAGGGGCAGGTGGATTTCTGTGTTCGAGGCCAGCCTGGTCGACAGAGTGAGTTCCAGGACAGCCAGGGCTACACAGAGAAACCCTGCTTCAAAAAAACCAAAAAAAAAAAAAAAAAAAAAAAAAAAAGAAAAGAAAAATGAAAAGAACCCAAACAAAGATCAGTAGAAAAAGAGTAGAGGGGTTGAGTCTTGGAAAATTTGAGACATAAAAGATAAATATAATAAATATGTACTGTACAAGTTCTCAAATATTTAATAAACACATATATACTAGCTACTTTATAAATATTTATGATTTATTAATTTAATGAAGCAATTAAAGTTTAAAAAACCCAAAACATAATCCACACATCAAATGAGGTACAAGAAGAACGGAGGAGTGGCCCCTTGTTCTGGAAAGACTCAGTGAAGCAGTATAGGGCAAAACCAGAACAGGGAAGTGGGAAGGATTGGATGGGAAAACAGGGGGAGGGAAGGTGGCTGATGAGAATTTCGGGGAGTGGGGGTCTAGAAAAGGGGAAATCATTTGAAATGTAAATAAAAATATATCGAATAAAAAATAATCCACACTTAAAAAAAAACAAAAAAAAAGAAAAAAAAGAAAAAATCTCTTACTAAATGTTTTAGGTATTTAGTAGATTCTATATGCAGAAGACTAAAGAAAAACGAAACAAAAACCGAGAAATTAACTGACCTACACATTTGATACAAAAATACATAAGGGAACCAGAACAGTCAGACTCAATGGATCACGGAGTCGCACCAGCGTCTTTCTGTTGTGCATCACTATGTATTATTTTCTGTCCACATATTCTATGCCCCATTCTTCCCTTCCAGCATCAGCCTCTCCTAGATATTTCTTTACCTCTGTCATTTTCTCTCTCGTTTATCTCGGCACATTTCTGTTTTCTTCGTCAAAGCAACAATAAAGGCAAAGCAAAACTGAGGGGGGGTTGTAGGGAGTGGGAAGGAGCCCTTTCTCCTTCGTCATCGGCCTCTGGACATGGGGAGAAAACGTTTCATCCCCCTATGATCAGACAGATCCTGCTGGTCACCTTGTGTTTCTCTGAGCTCTGGCAATATTTTGTCGAATATTAGAATAGAAGAAGAGCAGCAATTCCCAAGCCATTGATTTAGCTTCACAACATGGCTGCCAGGCACTCTCTTGTGGCAATCAACACTAAGAGAATCTTCCTCTCTCATTAATATCAACGAGGGACAGAAAAGGCAAACTATGAGAGAGAAGTGCAAGGGAAATTGAATGTTGTATTTACAGGAAAACAGAGAAATATATAAGTCAAAATATGAAAGACTTTAAGGGGAATTATTCCACGCCATCTCTTTTTCAAAGTTCACATACCAATATACCACCATGTCTAGGTACATCTATGTACAGACTTATATTTATCCTGTATTATCTTCTCTTTATCTTTCAGTCCTTCACAAATGGAAAATGATTAGAAGTCAAGTGGAAAGCCATGTCTCTGGGCGTATTTGTGATATTTAGGAAATGTACATTGGTATAATCATACAAGTTCATGTCATGTTTTGCATTACCAGAAATAATTTTACTCTAATTTTAAAAACATTTTTATTTTTAAAAAGATTATGGTTTGTGCATATTTAATGAAAAACATGTTTCTAATTTATCAGAGGAAAAGTACTTTATATATTTCTACACTATTTTAAAAGAATGTGAGGGGCTCAGAGGCAGCTCATTATGTAATACCACTTTCTGAGCAAGCATGGGTCCTGAGTTTGGAGCTCCAGCACCCAAACATCTGTATGTGTTTGAGCTCACCTATAACCTCCTCACCATAGGAGACAGAGAAATAGCATTGCTATGACTGGCTGACTTACAGATAGCTCCAGGTTCATTAAAATCTCAAGGAAACAAGGGAGAAGATGATAGAGAAAGACACCAAAAATGATGTTGTGGCTTTTGTATAACCAGAGTCACCCACACACATACAGGGTTATACATTGTAAGCAGATACACCAAACTTATGTACACCCACATTCACAGACATACAGAATAAAATTAAAAGAAAATTGTTAAATGTGGCCATGGTTTAAGCAATGGAAATATATTATGATATTAATAGTTAAAATGTTCTTGATGTATGTTTCAATCTTTTGCTTTGCCTCATTAAAATTAAGCTAATATTATTGTGATTTTTCATGTTAGTATGAAAAACCTCAGGACATAAAAACTTACGTGACTATTTGCATTTTCGTTACAAATGAAATAGAATGTGTGTTTGAAGACATGTATTATTACAAACATAGCTAAATATAAATGTCATGTTTATGTTCATATTTTTACTTAAAGGAAAAATATGATGCAGTAGAATATTCAGAGCAACCCATTTTTCTCTTCTTTTTATAATGCATGATGCACCAATCTCTAGAAACAGACTTTTATTCCAAAGGGAGAAATGATCCCTTTAAAAATAATGTCACTTACTTGAATAATTCAGAAGAGGAAAAAGCACTACAAATACATTTTGAACTAGAACAGCAAAACTTTTTCAAATGATTATACAATATTGACTGTTATAAAGTGGAAAATATGAAATTTCAATCATTTTAAAAGTGCATTTTATAAAAAGTTATTTTCCATAGGATAGTTCTTTATAATTGTATATAATATTATAGAATGGTTAAAATATATAACTTCAGGCTCTATCTTAAAGAGATCTCTAAATTATAAGAAAATTTAGTATATTAATATAAAACAATCCATTTTTATTTTTTATACATTAGAATTTTTCTTAGATTCAAAAATCATATTTCTAAATAATTCCTTTACCTAAATATGTGAACCAATTACCTAGCCTATTAAAGCTGATGCTTTTTAACATATTATCCAAATCTGTTTTTGTGTTTTTTCCTCCAATATTATGTTTTCATTAATCTTAAAATTGTTTCTAGTTTGTGGTACTCACCTATAAATCTAGCACTTAGGAAACTGATACAGAGGAATCATTCAAAATTTGAGGACAGATCATACTACAGAATGAGATCTGTTCCAATATAATTGGTAGAGAAGGAGGAAAAAGAAAGGTAGAAGAGGAACAAAAGCAGAAGAGAAGATAGACCTCTAGAGGAATTTTAAGCCATCATCATGACTGCTTTGTCAAGGGATCGCATGCAAAGACCATCTATTTATCTATATACATATGTATATGTATATATATATATATATATATATATATATACACATATACACACACACATACACACACACATGATCAAGCTGCAATGCAGGAATGCAGACAATCTCTGGATTACAGTATGATCTGGGCAGAACATAGACATGCCCTTTAACATGCACATTTAATTCCAAATAATAAGGTTAAGGTTAGTTTGTAGATGCTGCCATGTTTAAAAGTGGTGTCTGATTGCAGGACAAAGTGACATATCAGGGAAAGAATCAACAAAATGAGTCAGAAATAAGTTACATTTCACAAGGACAGAAGATATCTATTTAAGATCGGGGCAAGGAGACTGAAGACAGCTCAAGCAGTGCTGTCCAGTTAGTTGAGTTCAGTCAGGAGTCAGTGCAGGGCGTTAGAGTTCAGTTCATTACTGAGTTCACATCACTTGGGGCTGGACATAAGAAGGAACTGTAGCCAGTGAGTAAAGAGGAGCCTGAAGAGAGGCAAACTTGCCAGAGGTAGTGTGAAGCCAAGCAGAGCAATTCAGCAAGAAGCTGGTAAGAGCCAGGTTGGATCAGTCAGCATGGAGCGGCGTTGGGCTAAAACAGCTGAGTTTAACCCGTCAGGCAGCGTTCAGAAAGAACTAGGAAGGGTGATTGTTCAGCAGCAGGTCTTTGTTTTAACAATTATATATGGAGAATAAAAGACACTTTTACACAGGCGAGCTGGAGATACCTGGCCACTTCTTTCCCTTCTTTTCATATTTCACAGTGCTCAGGGGCAAATGGACAGACTTGATCTCCGAGAAGTCTCCCATACAATAGGTATGATTGGGCACACTTGATCTTTACATGTGCATTCTGATATAATATCTAAATGTTTCAGAAGAATGTAGCTCATTTTTCTACCTTTATTTCTGCATTTTCATATGTACAGAAATATACTTTCATACATTTTTTTCTAAAGTATTATCTAGACAAAAATCACTTGGTCCAATCAATTGGACTCTCAGGGCACTAATTTAAATCATAAAATCTTACACTTTTTTCTGTCATAACTCCACTCACTAATTATTGCATCCTTATACTATAATCTTTATATTCTTTAAGATCACCCTAATGGAAGCTGAAGAGAATTCTGTGAACTCCAGACTCCATGAGTTGTGCTACTTTATGAGGAGGGTGAAGTACTGCCCAAGTTAGTTATGAACTTACATATACTGTTTGTCCTTAAACTTAATTTTCTCTTAACTGCACAGGAGGCTGTGTGTAGCTGGTTACCAGGCATGAATCATTGTGCTCAGTTTATTTATTCTGATTCACAACATCCAAGGTGTAGTTCTTTCTCTTTGACTTTCTGGAGTCTTAACTGCTATAAATACTACAGTTAACTCATTTTTCTTGGAAAGAGATGATCGATCTTTAGTTAGTTTCTCAAGCTCTGTCTTACTTACTCTAGCCATGGGCTCTTTTTACTCCAGTCCACCCACTGTGAGGCCAACACACTTTACAAGGGTCAAAAAATCCTATAAACACATTCAGTAGCATCTGTTGAATAGTACATACATGTGCTTAATAACGTAAGAGAGCCATTTATAGAAAATGCAATGGAAAATGTCTGTCACCTGTCCCCCATTATATACCTGTTTTTCATATGTTATCTATATACTATCTACCTAAACATTTATAATTTATAATTCATGCATATAATAGAATGATATCATATTGTTATATCATATATATATCATATTGTTATTTCTTTTTGATGGAAAGTCTGTGGTTTCAGAATGCAAACAAGTTTATACTGGAGTATAGCTCTAGATGATAGATAGGGAAAGTGTTCATATAAACAAGTTTAATTAAAACTTGTAGCACTGACAAATAAGTATGTGAAGAACAATTTTACTTTGTGTCTAACCTACTTTATTCTGCAGAGTCCTTGCTTCAGAGACGATTTTATATAATTTGATATATTTGTGTGTGTTCACATGTGTGCGATACAATCAATAATCTAATGATATTTTTCCTGTAAATCAATGAAACTTTAAAGGAGGAGAGAAAGGTAAGTTGATATCTAAATGTGAGTTTGAAGCAGGATCTGATCTGGCCTAGTTTCTCTCTAGTAAGGCATTTTTTTTTTCCATAAGCAGCATTTGAGTGTTGCTATTGAACATCTGTTGCATGACAAACATAAAATGGTTGGGTTCACTATCAATTACAGGCTGGAACAAGTAAGATTTCAATTACAACAGGAGAGCAAAACAGCTGGGAAATCCCCAAGGGGCGGTGCAAGAACCAAGAGGGTGAAGCAGGCATCATAATGGTACATTGCACACTACTAATTAGGGAGAAATGAAGTCAAGTTAAAAGAAAATATACCCCTAGATGCTCTGTTTCATAGAGACCACTTGGGCAATGAAAGCCGTACCTGTGGTTTACCTCAGTCAGACTTGTAATGCAACTGTTGCCTCATTGAGTGATTAAATGATAGATCAAGGATAAAAGCAGGTTACTTTTAAAATCTTCTTTTTAAATTAAATCTGAGCATAATTAAATATAGGTATTTAAATCATATTCAAATATTTTTTAAATGAAGAGTAGTTTTAAGAGCTTGCAAAATGTAAAAAAAAAAAAAGGAATTATGATAATGAGCTTTACAATAGCCTGCAGCTCCCTAAATAACGAATGCATAAATATAGGCACACATAAAAGTCTTCTTTCAAACGTCTTACAGTTAGGAACAAAATAAAGATATCATATGCTATGTCCTCTGCATCACAATGATGTGATTTCCCTCCTTTATATGCCTGTTTTTCATATGTTTAATTAAATGAACTACAAGCAGTGCAAATTAAAACAGCATAATGCTATTGGAAATAACACAGAATCTAGCACTATAGTTAAGAATTAGCCACGGGTTATGCAATGTTAGATATTTAAATAGCAAAATTTCTCTGAGGAATTTAGATTCAGCATTCTCTATGATGACAAAAAATATTAGAGGAGAAATTGTCTGGATGGCTGGTATCTAATATATAACCTGTTTTATCCACTGTCTTAGAAACTAGCATACTTGTGTTTAAGGAAATTACAACAAAAAAATTTTCATTATTTTAATAGGCCATAGTGGAAACACAACTACTTATCCTGTATCACTACATAATATGGTAGGTTAATTATAGATTTGAATTTTTATCTAGAGTCACCTCCAATACAGTCATTTAGATTTTTTATTTTACTTATTGAAAAATATTTGAAGGAATATGAAATTTCCACTAATATTGATAAAAGATGGTTAGGAACTAAATGGTTTCGGGAAGTGTACATATTTTATAAGAGGAGTAGTTATAGATAGATAATGAGAAAGAATTTGAATGAGTCCAAAGAATAGGAGCATAGAGCGAAACTTCTGAATTCTAAACTTGGGAGCAAAACCAAGAAATGTTACAGAAGAATACTGACATGAACTCTTCATAACACATAGTATAATAAGCCCCTGATGTCAACTGTTACTTGTTTTGCCTTTTTTTTCTTTTTTTAACTTTAGACCTTCATTTCTTTTAAATAATTATCACCATATGAAAACTTATAAAACCTCATATATTCACCATCATGGCTGAGGAAATTATGTCTGGTATCTATATAAAATAGTTTATCAATGTTCTATGTGTTATTTTACACATTGCAGCATAAAACTGTAGATTAAGTTCCTGCATTTGTTCTACAGATGTAGAACAATGTAGTCAATTAATATTAATGTGGTCCAATGCTTAGCTCTTTGTTTCAATTCAAGGCCAATTGAATTTGACAGGAAAGGAAAATTTCTGTCCAGTCTTATACTATCCATTCTATTCTTCAGGAACTTTAAGGTTTTATGAGATACTACTTAAATAATTATTATGAGTTTCTTGGGGGATTGCTGTCTTATACAGTCCAAGGTTGTAAATTACTTTTTTGCAGATACTTTCTTGGTTATAAAAATAAAATTTCCATGTCTTTTCTGAGCTGAAGATACCTAAAAATAACCTGAACATAATAAAAAGACCAACAGCATACATGGTGAGGATATTAGTGAATTGTTGATCATTTTACTAAAAATAAAATATTTCATCTTAATGATTAAATATGTCAAATGAAATACTATGACCATATTATAAGCAACTCCAAAAAATGCACAATTTTTTTTATTATAAAAGAGCAGCTCTTATTTTACACTTGTGTGGTACAGGATGTCTCCCTAACTCTCATATAAATGGGCATATAGGTCAGCATCACAGAATTAAGTTGAGAATTATTTGCAGCCAATATAGAAACCATAGAAGGATTCCGTATGACAGGCAACAGCAAATCTGCAGCTGCTGAGATTGTGTGTGGAGTCAAGTGCCACTTCACTCTTGATCTATGTTATGTTGACTGAAAGAAAAAAATCAATTACTATTGGCAGTGAACTTCAGGTAGATGCAGGTTTGAGATGCCAACTACACGCAGGTGTGTGCCCTTAGCAAAGATAATTCTGACTAAGCCTTCATTAAGTAGGAGTGAGGCTGCATTCATTGCTTTGAGGTTTTAAGAGAGTCTTTTCCCTTTTATATGAACACAGAAACAGATGGATAAATCCAAATATTATAAGCCCCCTAACATCTCCAGCAAAAATGTCTGCTTGAAGCTGTTGAACCTTTTAAGAAGATCAACTCTAAGAGCAGGCATTCCCTATCCCTGCCCTCACACCCCCACACCCTCAACACTGCAATATTCATTAGTGAACAAACTCCAGGCCAGACATACATAACTCTCCACAGAATACAAAGTAAAATCATATTGTAGGATTCAGGCTGGAATCCACTTCCATTTAATTTAGCAGCAGTTCCACAAATATGCATTGGTTGTATGTTTGCACTCTCAATTCCAGAGTGCAAGGAAGGAATCAAAACATACTTCACATAGAATCACGTATCCTCCCAGACTTTAACAGAAGTGCAGGGAAAGGCATGTGACTCATTTTTATACAGAAATTGGGTAACAGTCATGTGTTATGAGCAAACCCTTAGTGATTATGCTAAGACCAAGTGAGCTCCACCTTCTCCTAGCCTTAAAGCAGAATATGTTCCTGGAACAACACAGGTTACAATCCTCAGTAACTTCAATACATGGCAGGAAAAATTGACTCTAACCTAAAATTTAACAATCATCTGCTTTCCAACAAATGTTTTCAAAAATACCTGAAAGTTTCAACCAACAATTCTATAATCTTCACAAAGAGTTAGTGCATGGAAATCAGTAACAGGCCATAAGATTTATGTAAATATACATAACTTTTATTAAAAAGGTACACCCACATAATCAATTTTATTTTCATGTTTTTCAAATTTGTAACATCCATGTGAAAGAGTAGTGGCCAATTTGAGCCTGTGGATGATACTGTATAAATTTTAGTTATAGATAAAATACTGTAAGGGGAATAAAAGTTCTTGTAAGATTACAAAACTTAAATGACATCTTAAATGACATCCCATAAACACAAGATGCCTAAAAAGATTTTTTTTTTTTAGAATGTAATATTCTGAAAATTCTCTTACACAAGTGGTCATTTTGGTTAAGGAAGGAAGTTGTTTTTCCAGCCATGCAAATCCATACTTTTATGGGAAAAAATTTCATTTTAAATATGGACATATAAACAGAATTTCTAAGTTTTAGGGTCATAGGCAGTGTGATGGTAGATTCTCAGACCTGGAACAGTTGCAAAATAAAATGTTAAAAGTCTGCGCTATTTGTGATGACACCCATCATAGAAGCCCAAGAGTCAGGCATCTGTGCAATACCACCCTGGATTGATGAATGACTTCCTGCTTCCAATCAAATAAATGAATATAAATAAATAAATAATAAACAGCATACGTCTATTGACCTCGTTTTGCAAAGATTGTAGGAAACTTTTTACAAAAGAGAACACTTGCCATCTGAAACTCAGAATGTATTTTAAATGTACCTTAAACTTTTCTGTTACTTTTATTAATAGTTATACCTGTGGTAAGATGTCCCTATTAGCTTCTCCTATAGTTCCTAAATATAAGATATAATTCTAACTGAGAAAGATAAGCCACAGGTCTCAGTGTGCATAAAATGTTTTAAGCATTAATGATTATCACAGAAATGTAAACTAATCATGCCCTCTTTTAGATTTTACCTCTATGAATTATTAGAGCAAAAGTATCTACTCAGGTGAAGAATGATTTTTTCCAAGAATTCCATCTATCCATCAATCTCTATGTCTCTGCTTTCACATACACACACACACACACACACACACACACCTCACACTGCTTCAGTTGTATTTTCATAAAGTCATAAAGAAGATAATTCAGTAAAAGTGACATTCAAAATTCAAGGGGATGTTTCCACCATTTTATTGAACAGATAATAATTGAACCATTTTATTGAACAGAAATAAATGTTAGAAGCTGTAAATACAAAAAATAAAAGTATGTTTAAATGACTCATTTTTTACTCTTGAGTCATATATTTCTTTAAATGATCCTCATGTATAAAAAAGATTTGCAATGTAGTAATAAATATATGTGAAAGTATTATCATGCTTCTAAGTATTCATGTAAAACACTCAAATCATTTTAATAATAACACAAAGTCTCTAGTAGTTTACTTGCCAGCATGATTATAAACAATTTTAAGAAAGGAGGGCATTTTTTTTTCATGTGACACATTTTAAAAACCTTATAACTCTATATGTGTGTCCATTATTTGTTTTGTGTTTTCTCTTGTGATTCTTCTTGTGCTGTTACTTATCCTGTTCCAGCAATTCTCATACCTTCCCTGTAACTTGCAAGAAACCATAATTCACTGTAAATAAAGGGCAATAGCTGAAAAGCAGATAGTATTAGAATGAAAAGACGCCTTGCTTTTAATATAGTATTTTCTCAGGCCATTTTTATTGTAAAAAATGGTATTAGAAATTATCACACTTAATAAGTGCATAATTCTGTAGAATTATGCAACATCTATTGTGTAAAACTAGCTAATGGACTTTTAAAACTCAGTTGAAGTGATTTACATCTGTTCCTGCCAGGACCTGGCAGGATAGCATCAGGCGGACTACCACTTTTTATTGTTTCCTTATATTACCAAAGGGGGAAAATCCTATTTTAATTTTTTAAACATCATTAATCAAATACTTGCCCTTGAAAAGCAATAACAGCGTATCTTGGGAAGCATAATTTAATTATTTTAATGTGAAAATATTAATGAATATTCATGCTCTGTCACTAGCCTCTAAATATAAAGTGCAATTTTATGACTTAAGTCTTCTCATAAGTATGAAGCTTAGATAATTCCACATGCCTTGACACATGATTTCTAGAAGACATATAAAGCATATTAATGTTTCCTTTCATGTTTTATAAACAGTGCTAAATAACTTCACTTTTGAACATTTTTATCCAATATGTTACTTTCCAATATATTGGAATTTTAATGTCATTTGCAACTACTTTCAAAGTTTTCTCTAGGTACAATAATTGGATATGTAAGTGCTTATATTATTAATGTTTCCATTATAGTGGTATGTTAACCTATTTTGTTATGAACAATACTACTCCTGCCTTACTACCAAGTTTGACCCCACAGTGACATTCACCTGTTCAGAACAGTGTAACACACTACATCCTATGCCAGGGAATACCAATGGTAGCAGTCTATTGAGACATGCTGTTCAACACAGAATTCCTCTGTGTGTTTTAAACCTGATAAATATTCTTGAAGTATTTATATAGACACACATTAAAATGAATGTGCATGAATCTTTCTGAGAGAAAGAAGCAAACATTGGGGTTATGAAGTAATAACCATGCATCACAGACAGTGAGAAATATGATGAGAAGCTTGGGATACAGTAAATATCCCCTAGATGATTCTGGTATTAATATCCCCAGGGCTTCTTGAGCCAAAATAATCAGAAACCCCTGAAGCCTGGTACTGACCATGTGTTGCTCTTTTTGTATAAGAGGAAGCAAGGCCAGGCTACTAGATGCCCAGTAGGAACTGAAGAAGCCCGTAGGGAATAGAGGCTCGGTCCCTTAAGGCCACACAACATCACATGTCCTTCCACACTGTGTGATATAATTAGGGAACTGGTGAGACACTGCAACTGGTAAAGAGCTTGCTTTGTAAGCAAGTGAACTTGAGTTGGATCTTTGAAACATGTAAATAGCTGACAATGATGCTTTGTGCTTTTCATCCCAGGATCCAGGACACTGAGAGCGGCCAGTCAGCATAGCATACATGGAGATTTTTAGATCTAGGATAAACCGTAACCCTAATGCTTAATGCTGAATGGTTTCTGAAGAGCATGCCAGGTAGTTATCTAAACACACGAAGATGTGCCCATGCACACACATGAACTTGCACAAACACATTCACAGAAAAAAATGTATGATAGTAAATCTTCCCTTGGGGACATGCCAGCAGTTTAAAAATTACAAAGTTGTCACCTGGGAGGCTCTGTCAGTGCATGACAAATACAGAAGGGGACACTCTCAGCCAACCATTGAACTGAGCCCTGGGCTCCCAATGAACCTAACCCTAACCCTAACCCCCAAACCTAGAAAGGACCCAAGGAGCTGAAGGGGTTTGCAGTACCGTAGGAGGAACAACAATATGAACCACCCAGTACCCCCAGAGCTCCCAAAGACTAAACCACAAACCAAAGAATGCATCTGGAGGGATCCGTGGCTCCAGTTTCATATGCAACAGCATACCTGGCATGCTCTTCAGAAACCATTCAGCATTAAGCATTAGGTTTACAGTTTATCCTAGATCTAAAAATCTCCATGTATGCTATGCTGACTGGCTGCTCTCAGTGTCCTGGATGCTGGGATGAAAAGCACAAAGCGTCATTGGCATCTATTTACATGTTTCAAAGACCTTGTTGGACACCAAAAAAAGGAGAGGCCCTTGGTCTTAAGAAGGCTAGATACCCCAGGGTAGGGAAATGCTAGGACAGGGAAGCTGGAGTGGGTAAATTGGTGAGCAGGGAAATGGGGGATGGGTTAGGGAATTTGGGGGGGTTAAACCAGGGTTAGGGGTTAGGGTTAGGGTTAGGGTAAGGGTTAGGAAAGAGGACAAGATTGGAAATGTAAATAAAAAAGGAATAAATCTAGTTTTTTTAAAAAAGAATTGCAAAGTGACTTCTTAAGAGAAACTTGATTTTTTTTTTAAAGGTAAGATATAGGCTATTAGAATATAATTTTAAGAAGTGCGCAAATAGAAAGATGACATCAATATCTAGAGATTGTTATTAATTTGTTTGTATTAACGATGTCTAAAATAAATGAAGGCACACTAATTTAAAATCTGACGAATGTTTATTTAAAAAGTAATAAATATGCCTCTGTCTCTTTATATAATTGTAGGCCAGCAATAACATCTCAAATTTTTTAAGTTGTCTCTTTAACTGCAGTCATTGTGAATTCTACATGATTGTACATTTGTTGAAATACTAGAAACTTTAGTTCAAACAACAGGGTCAAGTTTTACGGAAAATACTGTTTGAAAATGTACCCAGCTGATCTTTCCGATGTCTTATGTGGGGCCTCATGTTCTTCTCAAGTTGCATCAGAGTGCAGGGTGCTTTGATATACTGTGTCTATAGACAAACCAGAGGTTTCTGAACTGAAATTTTGGACCTCCTTGAGGAAATTCTGTCTCTGCCAACTTGCACGATTTCAAAGAAGTGTCAAATTAAACCAGTAAAAATCGAGTTAGGGTTCATTGAACATCTTTTGAATACGAGGAACTGCACCTACTTTCAAAGAATTTAAAAATACAAAGTGCAACAAAGGACAGGAAAGCATTTGAGAAACTTCTAAAACAGATTCTGCCCTTAGACAACTTTCCTTTTAAATTTTTACAAAGGCATCTGTATCTAGAAAATTTTCACCCTCTTAGGGGGGGATAAAAAAAACCTCTCCTATGCGTGTATTGTCAAATTTCTTGCTGTAACATAAAGATCTTGCTAGACCTTGGAAACAAAAATAGGAACAAATATTTTGACACAGATAGGTTCAACAAGTAAATAGCTGTTAGTTTGCACAGCAACGAATTATTAAATGTCTCAACAAATGCAATATTGTTGAATGTGATTTTAAAGGAAAAGTTAAATATTTTAATTACATATCTTCAATAAGTGTTTTTAAAGTCAAACTGGAGGTGTGGGGAAATGCATGGCTAATATAGTAAATTATGTCCTAGAGCTAAATCGTCTTGCTTGAATTCTGCCTGCTGTGTGCTACTCCCTTTATTTTACCTGTCTTTGGACAAATTATTCAGTTCACAGGAGGAATCCTAAGAAATAATCACAGTAATTAGTCTTATTATTCTTGGAATGACAAATGCAGGTTGATATTATAGTCATTGGTTTAATTTAGTTGCTAGAGTTTGTTTGAATAGCCATAATAACACAGGTTCTGGCTTCCTAAGACCTGAGTTCCAGAACTCCCACAGATAGACAGATCCTCAGAAGCTCAGCTCCAGTCTAGAAAACGTTCTAAGATATGATATATATGTACACATATATACACATGTATATCATATTTGTAACCCTGTCATATGCTTTAGGCCATTCCCAGCTTGCTTTAAAACACCCATGCTTTATAAACATTATATAAATAGTTGTTACATTTTTTGGAATACAATAAATTTGTACATGTTAACATGCTATTTTATAAAAAGTTTTTGGCAGGATAAACATTAGGAATTTCTTTTAAATGTATTTTTCATTATTTTGCACTAAATAAACCAGGAATACATCACTTATGTATAGATTTACTATTTTAGGTGAAAAAGTTATATTAAATGAAAATGTAAAATTATAATCTTCAGTAAGGTACAAAGAATGACAGATGTCTAAAAACCATGTGATCATTGAGAGTATGAAATCAGGAACAGTGAACCTAAATACCAATCCAATGGAAAGATATCCTGCCCAAGGAGGAGTCCCTATAAAATGATTCAAACGCAGTGGATAATCAGTCAGTCTTTCTTTTATTTCCCAAATAATGTCATCTTCTCTTCCCTTCAGTCTCAATCTGCCTCCCTCCTTTCATCATCCAGTCAAAACTATAGAATTCTCCCCCTTTCCTATTGTAGATCTTTAACCGTGCCTTCATGTTGGAGAAGTTGCTATACTGCTACCAAAATTCACTAAGTCACTGCAGTCCTCTAATAAACTGGTATAATGTATATATTAATACAAAGCCATTCCACATACTATTCTCAAGATGCCACCTTGATCAAGATGGCCCTAGAACTCAAGCCATTTCCTTTTTAGTTCATGTTCTCTATAAACAGGTTTAGAGGGCTTGCTTCCAAATGAATTTCCCATCTTGAAATTCCCATCTTCAATTAGCATTTGGGAACATAACTTGATCCCATTTTGGTGGGAATAAAAAATTGAGAAATACAAAATTTAAATAGATTGTCAAAATATTTTTGTTAAAAATTGGAAAAATACTATTCTACATATCAATATAATTTTCCTAAATTATGTGCAGTGTTTTGGAGAAAAGGGTAGGCAGATGGAATCCACGGTTCTGTTAGCTTTTACCTATGGCTACCTGGATATTGTATTGCTTAAAAACAAGAAGTTAACATCATGTGTAATGGTGTGGATTCTTTAAATAAAAACAGAATTTGATTTGAACCTTAGAAAATCTACTTTCACCTGTATACCTCAGTTTATCTGATTAAGCCATTTATATTAATCTATAAAAGACAATGTATTTATGGTTGCTAAAGGAACAAGTAGTCCAAAGTATGATATGACACATAGTTACTCAGCAAATGTTTGCTATTTCTGCCATTTCATGATTATTGTTATTATTATAAGTTGTATTTGTACAATTTTTATCAAGGTCAGGAATCCAAACAATTAAAATGTAGATTATTTTGTAGAGAAAATTGATCATTACATTTTTTCAAGTACATATTTTTAAATCGCCTTCATTGCTAAAATTTATTTTAATTCCATTATGAATGCCCATAGTTGTAATTACTTTTGGATGTGATTGGAGCACTGAAAGGTGTATCATGTGTTGTGCGTTCATGTAGAATTTCAACTAGGCAATGCTCTGCATGTATGCATCTACTTTTAGACTGTAAATTAAAGTGTCCTGATGCACTCAGTATTTATAGCTGATTGTTTTGCAGTTTTGTTGATTCCTGATCACTATAATGTCTCTATTGTATCAAAGCATGGTGCTGAAGTGTTAGATAATACTGTTGAATACAAAGTATTTATATTATGCAATACAGGAAAAAGTATTTGTGTCAGATTATCTTTATTTGGCCACAACACTTTAGGCCATGAATTAAATTGAAAAAAAAAAAAACACTCTGTGTGAAACCAAAGGTCTTTAAGCAGAAACACTGGTTAACATAGATAATATATTGATCACTACACAAATATGGCATGACTAGAGGCTTAGAAGAAACCAATCCTGTGTATTCCTTAGGAAAAAGGGTTCACTGTACATGTATTCAGTGTTCAAAGTGACTTCTTAGAATATTACTTTATGTTCCCAAACTGGACTTATTTTGAAAATGAAAATCTAGAGCTTAAAAACTCTGTCAAATTAATCACCTCTCTCTTTTATAGGTGACAAAATATACAGACATTTTAAAAGAGAAAATGTGGCTCTGATGTTGAACAATCAATGCTAATTGAAAAAAAATGACTAGTCTGTACCTGGGAAAGCGCTCTCTGATTCTATTTTATTCAACAAATATATTGAATTGGTCCATGAGATAAAGGATGTCACTGATTTCACTCACCCACAAATAATAACATGCCAAAATGTGAAATCAACTCCAAAATACAGACTTTTGCCTTACAGTTAGTATTTCTAAAATGAATAATGGATTAGGAATTGTTATGATGTGTTGATTGGCTGTTGCCTTAATGTGCACAGTGCTGACAAAGTGCAGCTCTCGCAATCTGCTCCGATAGGATAACTGCTATTAAGGAGCACAGAGATGCTCTTGTAGCACATACCCACTCACTGCCAAGTTGCCATTAGACTTCTTTCTCAGAGAAATAAGAACAGATCTTTTAATTAAACAGAATAGAAAACAAAGGTAGCATTTATTACACATTAATCCAGATATTTTAAATCAGCTCTTACTTTCTCTTCTCTTGATTTTTATCTTGTCTTCTCTGTGTGTGTATGCTCATGTGTACCTGTATATACATATGCATTTTAACTTTCCAGCAAGTCCATTATAAATGTATTATAGTCTCATCTTAATTTACTGAGAAAGGAAAAAGGAGAGATAGTAAGACAGGAAACAAAGGAACAAAGAAACAAAGGAACTGTAAAGTTATGTATTTTGAACAACATGAAACCGTGTTAGCACTGACAACACCCAACAGCGGATAAAACATTCATTGTTTGATATCTCTGTGAGATTGATGGAATATCATACTTTATGTATCTTTTCCTGTGTATTAGCATAAATCACACCTGTTTACCTATCTATGTAAAATAATAGTTATCATGAATGAGATCTATCAGAATAAAGAAACATATATTCCATAATTTAAAAAAATAATAAGATGACAGAAATACATCCTTCTTAAACTGTGGATGATTCTCCCTCAAATTCCTTCAAAAAGAGCTGAATGTGGGAGTGGTAGACCACATAAGTAAATTATAACCATGGATTTTACTTTTCTAAGCATCAGGCTACTTTCAGATTAAAGAACAGAGAATTTTAACTTTTTTAGATCGTTCACAGTAAATAAAAAATGTATGAATGTTTAAAATGGGTGTAAGTAGAAACATGTAGTGTTACAATTTTTATAAATCCTAGCACTGGATCCATACTTAACAAGTAACAGATTAAATTAAAGGATTTTATCATCACTTTAGATTTGTAAAAGAAAAAAAGTAAAGTACACTATATATCAGGGGAAATATGTGAACGCTGAAGATATTCTCTAATGCACAAGAGGATCTTCACTCTGTATAATCTAGCTTTTCAGACTAAACATAAAAGAGAACAATTCACTTCTGAGATAACGTGAGAATAAGCTAGCAGCCACATAGACAGTGACTTTCAAAGTTAAGAATTCTGAGCTTGTGAAGACTTTTTCTGGAACGTGCATCAGCAGTGACCCAAGGCCCTTTTTCTTATTTCTTTAGAGCTAAGAAAGATGCTTTGTCAGCACCTTTCCTCTGGAAAACCGGAAAAGATTTTAACATTTTTCATATTAGATCCATTCCATTCCTCTCCTTGATTCACTGCGGCTTAAGTTGGCCCACAAATGACTGGTCATTGTCAAGTGAGATGAACTTAGGATTCATCATCTTAAGTATGAGGATTCACTTAGTCCTATGAACAGGTCTGGTGCTAGGCAACCTGTGTCCTAAAACACTTCAATGCCTTACCAAAACTCAGTCTTCAGTAGTCTCTCAGGATCAGGCACCCACACCCTTATCTAGATGAAGGCCAAACTTACCTTTGTAGTGCCTACACATTGTTGAAGTCTATACATTTATTGTTTTACATTACATAACATTTCATAAATCTCTTTACTTTTTTTAAACAGAGTATAATTTGGTCTGGAGAGATGGTTTAGTTGGTAAAAGGGTTTGCCAGACAAAGATGAGCACATGAGTTCATTCACATCCCTGGAAAAGGGTCTGTGGTCCATGGCTGTAGTTCCAGTCACAGGTTAGGAAAGACAGCAGGATTCCAGGAGCTAGTGAACCAACCAGTGAAATGTTCAGCTCCCTGTTCAGTAAGATGCCCTGCCTCAAATAAAAGGAGAGGAGAACAGTTGTAGCAATACCTCATCTAGACCTTTGGTTTCTACCTCCTCAGTCCCACACACAGGTACACACAAAACTATTTCACATGCAGAAAGTGATAAATAACAATTAATTAGCCAAATGAAATTTTAAACCTTATAATTATGAATAAATGAGAAGTGCCAGGCAAATATTGGAACTCTTAAACCTTCTCTTTCACTCTCCCCTTCTCAGTAACATTTTGAGAAGTTAAATTGTTTGAACCACTCATTTTCAACCATTTAAAAACATCATTCTAGACATAAAGCTCATATCTGCTTTAAGTTTCAACATCTAAACGATGCATTTCAACATCATGTGAAGTGCTCAGGTGGTATTCAGACACTTGTGGTTTGCCATAAATGTACATATATGTTTAACTCTTGATGATCAAGATCTACTTTATCATACAACAAGTGAGTTTTACATCAGCATAGATTCTTTGCTAACTTCAGGGACAATAAAGGATCACATTGCCCCACCCAGGGATCCATTCCATATATAGTCACCAAACCCAGACACTATTGTGAATTCCAAAAAGTTCTTGCTGGTAGGAGCCTGTTATAGCTGTCTCCTGAGAGGCTCTGCCAGAGCCTGACAGCCAAACAGTGAACTGAGCACCGGGTCCCCAATGGAGGAGCTAGAGAAAGGACTGAAGGAGCTGAAGGTGTTTGCAACCCTATGGACGAACAACAATATCAACCCATCAGACCTCCCAGAGCTCCCAGGGACTAAACCAAACAACCAAAGAGTACACATGGAGGGACCCATCTCTCCAACTGCATATGTAGCAGAGGATGTCTGGTTGGGCATCAATGGGTGGAGAGGCCCTTGTTCCTGTGAAAGCTGGATGCCCCAGTGTAGGAGAAGGCAAGGGCAGGGAGGCAGGAGTGGGTGGCTTGGTGTGGGAACAAGTTCATAGAGGCAGAGGGAGGGGGGATGCGATATGGGATTTTGCAGGGGGCGAGGATCTGGGAAAAGGGATAACATAAATAAAGAAAATATCCAGTAAAAAAGAAGAATAAAAAAGTTCTTTATTTTACCAATTTGATATAGGTTGTGAATGAGGAGGGTGGCAGTTAGGGTGAGGAACCTCATGGCTCTATGGAGTAGTCTGTGAGAAAGCAGCTGCTTCTCTGTATACTGTAGAAAACAATTCAACAACTCCTCAGTGTGACTGAAGAACAAATAAACACTATATTCTTTTCTTGCTCTCTTATAAAGCAGAAACCTGTATGTCTGTAAGAACTTTAATCCATTTTCCCCTGTTTAGCCTGTCTGTTCTTATCTTCCTGTTTTTAAATTTTTTTTTTGTTTCTCTTTTATTACTTATAACGTTCCAGTTTCAACTTGCAAAGTGATCTGAGATTAGATAGTATTATTTGATAGGGAGAAAAACATCTATCAAATGGGAGAGCCCGATAGATCATGCTGTCTTATAGTTATTTCTTTTGGAGGTATATATATTCCACATATGGGAAATACTGCTGATTTCTCTAAACTCACAGATACTGATTTTATTTTCCCTGTTCTTAATGTTGACCCGAAAGCATGAAAGCTGAATCCAATAAACTTGAGCTCTTCAGTCCCTGAGTCGCCCATCCTGCCACCCAACAGCCCTAGTGTGCACTTGCCACATCCTCAGCGACTATAAATATATTATAAATACACACTTAGTGCTTACTGTAACAAGCAATAGTTTTTAAAAATAGTTCTTTAAAGTATCTGTATTTTCCTTAACCTGGATAGTACGAGTAAAGAGATAAATTGACACCTGGCATTTTCCAAACAAACAAGCAAACAAACAAACACACATGGAAAAACGTATTGTTTTCAATTAAAGTACTTTGTTCCTTTTGAATTCTAAGAGGTAGGCTTGGGAGCACATGTCATACATGGTTCAGCTATATATTTCCAACACAGAACTGGAATCTGGGTGACAACCCATAATTGGAAAGTTCTCTTTAACTGCTTGCTAAGGTATTTTCATTTTTGTTTGTCTCCAGTCAATATAAATATAACTCTCAATAGGTTTGGTTGGAAAACAATTTATTTACTCCTATCACACAGATTAAAATATCCAAATTCTTTAACATGGTGGACAAGGTTACGTTCTGACTCTTCCATGTCTCAGTCTGCCAAGCTGACCCACAGATGGTCCCATTGGGCACCGCTAGGTTGACTTACATTAACCCAGCAAGCACAGACATCTACTTGCTGTCTTTGTGGAATCATCTCCTTTCCCTCTCTCCTCATCCCCCCCCAGCCTTCTTTCCCTTCATCCTTTACTGCTTTATTCTTTTATTTGTTTACTCTTTAATAAGAATCTGGTTCCAAACTCACTACAACCTTTTCTGTGTCCTGCTACTTGTAGCCCGCGAACCTCCGTGAGACAGAGCCCATCACGTCTTCTGGATATTTTCAGAGCCGTCTATTGTCTTCTGTTTTAATAATTCTGCACGCCGTAATTGCTTGTTTACACGTCTGCCTTCCTGATTAGGTAACAGCTTTCCGTACCTCTATTGATTTCTGTTTCGTAGCGCTGAGGAGGTTGTCTGGCTGAGAGGACACACTTAATGCCTCATCAAAGCTTGCTCGTCTCCCTGGCTTCTTCTGCTATCAAACTTATAATGTCTGGAGACGCTCTGCAGACATTTATTTCAAATTTTATGCTAATCATTGGTAGATTTGGGCTTTGAAGAGTGTAGTAGGCAGTGTTGTGAATATCAGGTAAGTTGAAAACAACCTTCCCAAAACAAACATCTTTCACTCAGTGGCAGCTCAGTCACTTTTATGAGTATGTGACTTGATGAAAGACAGATTATTTTTTTCTGAAAATTTGAAAAGAGGTACCATCATGCTTACAAGTACGATCCTTTCCTAGGCAAATTAATCAGTAAATTTAAAATGTGTTTAATTACACAAATCTCAGAACCCATTTTAGGGTACCCAGAACTGTCTTCTCCGACTGCTAAGATGTTCATTTTGCTGTGTAAAAGAATACATTTAGTCCTGTATCTTTTGTTATTATTTCTTCGCCTTCATTTCTAATAATGTTTGCACTTGAACTAGAAGGTGACTTTAAAAGTCAATGCTTAAGTAACACTTAGCTCAAAGAAGTTTAAATCCACAAGCCTTATGTAACATCTCATAAAACTGGGTTCCTGTTTTACAATCAGTATGTGATTACTCAACAGATAAAACACCTTGTATTTTTAGGCAGGAACACAAATCACTTAAGGATAAGTTAATGAAAAGAAAAATGATAAGTATGGCATTATGTAACACAGTCTGTCTCTGGTGAAATAATATGAAATAAAAAAGTACGTGAAGAGGTAATTTTTGGTAGTATTAAAACTAGGAAATTGGTATAATATTTTGAATGTGGTAGTTTCAAAATTATTTACAGAAAATTCAATAGAAGAAAAATGATCAGGGTAGGTTTAACTACTCAATAGTCTAGCATTTACATAGCATTCTGGGGGCCTTGGGTTTGCTCTTTAACGCAAAACATTAGCTTACAATCAAAATTGGATACATTTTTGAGTCTAATAGATATAGTCACAAAAGCACTGATACACTATAGAGAATTATACTCCTTTAGTAAAAACGTTGACTTTTATAATCTGTGAGTCCCAAACCATTTGAATGTAATGGATTTTTATGTTTAAAAATGCTATACTTTTAGCTTAAATAATGACCTATGCATTTTAGACTCTCTTCTGGATATACTAAATTGCAAATATATACAAGAAATTCACACAGGATGTCAATCATTAATGTTATGCAAATGGAAAGAAAAAAGATGCAAGCTTCTTAGTGTAAAAAATAAAGATTCTGAATAATGCTAAATGTAAACTAATCTATCAATACCCATGATAGATGGCTTCACAAGGTACTGAAGGCTTACTCTCTCTCCTTCAGGTAGATGAGGGGACTCAGCGTTCATAAAAACTCACTATCAAATGAAAATGAGCATAATTCAGACCTCTTGCTTCCCTCCTAGGCTGGGGAAGGCTGCTATCTTTATCCTGGTCTCTGGCTAGCTGGTGAGTATAGCTGACGCTAGGCTCCAACTCGAGTTTTACAGAAAACTATCACAAGCCAGTGTGGGAAGCTCCTGTCAATGCCACCGTGCTTGATCTGAAAAGACACAGAAAAATTCAAATTCCAAAGCTGTCAGCCTGAAAACTTCCAGCAGGAAGAAGTGCTTCACTTTCAGAATGTAAACAAGGACAGTGAAGGTCTTGCTATCTGAAGATATCAGCATGCATGAAGCGCTCTGGCAGCTTGAACGCAGGGAAGAAGTGGCAAACCCCAGTGGCCCTTGTGAGCCTCGGTCTACCTTGGAGACTACTAGCTCTGTCTTCTTCCTACTAAGCACTTTACCTGTGATAGCAATGGCAGATTCTTCAAACGCCTCAGAGGCCTGTCTCTTTAGAAGCAACAGGACTCTCTCTGAAAGAAGCCGTTTGGCATTTGCAGGGGAAAGGTCATTTCTTTACACCTCTGAAGAGGATAGATAACAGTAATGGGGAAAATACCAGGCAGGAAGATCTACATTTTCCTAGACCCCCGAAGGAAACCGTAACACAGCTGCAAGGCGACTAGTGTGAACCAGTGAGCTAATTTATCCACTTCAGAGCACCCGTTCTCCTCTTGTCTGAACTGGAAGCCCAGCTGAGAAGAAAAATGTTTACTGAGACTTGCTGAATTTTATTTACTGGTACAGTGGCTTCCTTCTCTGTTGAAAAGGAGAAACTCTTCCAGGACTGGTGAGATGCACGGTGGCATGGAATCCAACCCAATGCCATTGAAAGATGGAAATCCTGGGAGCAAAGGAAGGGTAATACCAAAGGAGGTGTGGCTTGCTAAGGAAATCTAGACTCTCTCTGCGCACCAATCACACAGAAGTCACTTGGGATGCTAGGTAAATCAGAGCTTTGAAAACTGCCTCCCAAAAGTGAGATCACACTAACCTCCCCCGTCATCAGAAAGCAGAAATATTGTCTTACACATTATCCAAAAGAGCTGCATTGTTACAGACAGGCCTACTTAATTATTTATATATCCTCTTTCTGGTAAATCTCATCTGATTCTCTCTCCTTTCTAAATGTCACGAGTTTTACTCTAGCACTGGCACTGATGTTAACATTTGAAGGGGGGAAAGGTTGTACTTAAGTTTAATAGATTTCATATTTAATAATGTAGTCAATAAAGTCTGCCCACTTAATCAGTCAAAGGCTATTCCATTCTAGACATTAAACGTTTCTACGGGCCATGTTGTTTCCATTACCTAAAGTTCACCTATTATTTCCAATTCTCAGAAAAGTAGCTTAATAGGTCTGGAGTCTTATGTATCTATAAGTAAATAAAATAGCCTCTCTTTTAAATGAGTGAATTAGTGTATCAGGTTTTAATGGCATTGTGGACAAAAGACCTGGAACAGAGCTAGAAGTAATTTTAAATGGTCTGAAATCTGAGGGACTGAAGTCCTTATGGGGAAAATAATCCTAATGTTTCTCTCATTTCTTCTTCTTCTTTTTATTTTCTTTTATTCTTATTTCATAAAAAAATGATTTGAGAAAGTGGAGAAAAGTAAATTCTATAGACATTCACAGAAGCTAGCATTATAGTCCCCGATTTACAGAAAGATCTCATCTTTAGTGGTGGAAATTTCATGCCCAATTTTATTTACATTGTGACAGTCGTGCTTTTACATGACCATTTCAATATATTTCCTGACTTCAAATAATATAACGAGAAAATCTTTAGTGAAGGGGATTAGACAGGTCTAAGTATTTCTCTTTCATATATTCTGAATATTAGCTAAAATAATACTGTTGAAAGGTATTACTTAAGGCAGGATAGCAGGGCTTCTGAGGCGTGTGTTGCTGGATAAGCAGGTAGACCACTGTAAAGTACACTATATCTAGCAATTTTAATGATGAAATCTCTATCCTTTCATTTAAGATATTTTAACATATTTTTCCTGCTACCCAAAAAATTAATATTTAAATGCTGGAAAGATGGATCAGCGGTTAAGAGCACTGGCTGCTCTTTCAGAGGTCCTGAGTTCAATTTACAGCAACCACATGATGGCTCACAACCATCTGTAATGGGATCTGATGCACTCTTTTGATGTGTCTGAAGACAGTGGCAGCATAATCATATACATAAAAATCAATAAATAATTCTTTTAAAAATGAATATTTAAGTTCACTGCATCACTGCCCATAAAAGAATGGTCACACTCTCCTGCTTTTTAAATAGCTTAAAGTACATGGCAGTTAGTTGACATATCTTCCTTAAACTTGGTCACCTTGGTATCTTTTACTTTTTGTTGGATCTGAATAAAGATGGGCAAAGTTCTTTGTTTATTTGTGCTTTTTACCTAGTATAAAAGTTTAAAGCTATAGAAATGAAGTCATATTTTCAATTTCCTAAGGTATGCACTGTGGTTGGGGCTCTGTCACAAACGTTCTGGATACTTCAGCATAGATAATTTCGTTATTCCCAAGATGTTAACCTCCTGTCCTAAGCTTCCATTCATTTGTGACTAATTTTTTTACAAAGGAAAACCCATAGGTTGTTCTCTTACTATTACACTACTCATTTATAATCAGCAGCCTTTAGTATAAAACATATAACTTAGTGCACAATGTTTTACCTCACAATATGGCATAAGTCTCTATATTCATGAAGTGAGCATAGTCGATCAGCAAACACACTATTGTGACTCTCAAAATTGCAGTGTCCAGAATTTTCAATCCATATACTTTTGCTGTTTTCATTACTGTTTTACTTTAATTTAGATCACATTCCAGGAAGGAATGGATGAATATAGTTATATAGAGACACAGTTTGTTTAGCATTACATTTACCACCCTTTTCTGTGCCCCCCAAATTTCTCATACATTCTTCTATACCAAGAACCATGTAGCTTATATATCTGTTTGCAGGGGTCTGGGCTGCATCAACTATGTTAATCTTAGAAATTAAACAAGAAAATAATATGAAACACATCTAAGTTTGTTTATTTCTGTAGCTTTTTGAAAATGTAAATAAGCTGGAAAGCTGATCAACGACTTAAAAAGTGACAACAATGTTGGGCATTACGGCTAAGATCAGCCCCTCTGAGTCTTGTTCGTCTCTTCTGGTGTCCCTCACCTCCCACACTGTGAAGGTGCATATTCCCATTCATTCTCTGGGCTCTCTGGATGTCTCTCTTGTCCCTCCCATAGCTGATCCTGTTCCCCCTTTCCCCTCCTTCTACCCTCTCCTCCTTAGATCCCTCCCTCCCTCCCTCTGCCTCCTGTGATTATTTCTCCCCCTTCTAAGTGGGATTGAAGCAACTTCACCTTCTGCTTGTTACATTTCTTATGGTATGTGAGTTCTATCCTGGGTATTCTATACTTTTTGGCTAATATCAACTTATCAGTGAATGTATACCATGCATGTCCTTTTGAGTCCAAGTTACTTCATTCAGGATAATTTTTTTCTAGTTCTACCCATTTGCCTGCAAAATACACTGTGTCCTCGTTTTTAATAGCTGAGTAGTAGTATTCCATTGTGTAAATGAACCACATTTTCTGAGCCCACCTACAGTAGACAGACAGGGGATAGACTGGCTTACTAACAGATAGTCAACATTTCTGACCCAAATTGTTCCTGTCTAAAAGAACTACTGGGACAAAAATGGAGAAGAGACTGAAGGAAAAGTGGTCCAATGACCTGACTGGCCCAACTTGGTACCCATCTCTTGAGGGAGGACACCATTACTGTTCCTTTAACATACTTAACAGACAGGAGCCTGTCATGGCTGTCCTCTGAGAGGCCCTACCAGCAGCTGACTGAAACAGAAGCCGATACCTATCGCCAACCATTGGACTGAAGGTGGGGACCACTATGGTTGAATTAGGGGAAGGATTGAAGAAGTTATAGGGTCTTCCCCATAGGAAGACCACAGTCTTAACTTACCCAGACCCCAGGGAGCTCCAAGAGACTGAGCCACCAATTACAAGCACACTGTCTGGTCCAAGATGCCTAACATATACATATAGGCGAGGACTGTCTGGTCTGGTCTGGTCTGGTCTGGCCTCATTGGGAGACAATGCACTTAATACTGTAGGGATTTGAGGCCCCACAGAAGGAGGATTCCTGGTAGGGGAGCACCCTCTTGGAGGCAAAGGGGAGGAGAATTGGGATAAGAAACAGTGTGTGTGTGTGTGGGAGATAAGGAGACAACGGCTGGAATATAAATAAAAATATACTAACAAATAATGATACCATACAAAGTTTTAAGGAAAAAACAACATTTTCTCATTCACTTTGTCAAGGAACATTTGGAACAACGTTGTCATGGAACGTTTGGAACAAAACTCGAAAGATGTGGGAGGTAGAGAATTAAAATGAAACGGCCTTGGTAGGTCCCAAGAGTATATCCTGCTCACTAGATTTTGCAATACTGTGATACTAAATTCCATGTCACTTACACAGGATTCTTTTATGACCTGCTTACTTTTCCCCTTTTTGTAAAGAAATTATTATCCAAATGTTTCATATATGCCAAAGAGCTTTACAATGAATTCTGGGTTAAGACCATGAAAGCCTGAGGTGTCATTGATAGATACTTCAAGCATCACGATTCACTTGGATCAGAAGAGATTATTAGTAATACATTGATAGATATGTAATCCCCACATGGTATACTACTATCGATTACTAGTTGCCTGCACTTTAAGGGCCACTTTCGATGCTCTGACTGTTCTCCAATCAGGAGACAATATGAGAAGACAAGCCCATTTCTTTCTCAAGATGCTGTTAAAGAACTCAGCATCTTACTCTCTTGCTCTCTTGTCTGTCTTTCCTCGTGCACTCTTGGGCTCTTCACTTCCCATCCCCCTTCCCCCTCTCTCCATGCAGTCATGGCCGGCCTCTACTTCTCTCCTCTCTCCTCTCTGCTGTTCTCTGCCTCTACTGCCTCCTTAACCCCCCTGCCCTGAATAAACTCTATTCTATACATAAAATTTTTTTCTCATACTTTCTTCTGAATCAAGAACTATGCAGTTTATGGTTTCTGGGATGCATCACATATATGTTTGTCTTAGAAATTAAACAAGAATATAATATGAATCACATCTAAGTTTGTTTATTTCTATAGCTTTTTAAAAATGTAAAAAATTATATCATTGTAAAAACAGGTCAAATTTCTGAATCTTTTCAAAATCTTGCTTGAAATTAATAAAATCTGCCGGGCGGTGATGGCGCATGCCTGTAATCCCAGCACTCTGGGAGGCAGAGGCAGGCGGATTTCTGAATTAGAGGCCAGCCTGGTCTATGGAGTGAGTTCCAGGACAGCCAGGGCTATACAGAGAAACCCTGTCTCAAAAAAAAAAAAAAAAAAACAAATCCCAAAAACCAAAAAAAAAAATAAATAAATAAAATAAAATCTAAAGAAAAACACAATTATCTTTAGTTCATAGATTTTTATCAGTGAAGATAAACAAACAAACACTAGAACTGGGCATGTTGCAAACAGTCGATCCTGATGCTGGTCAGTTGCTATAGAGTGCTGCTCTTTATTCACCATTTAACCGGGCTGGAGTCCCACTTGATTTGCCTCTTGAGTTTGCTGCTTTTGAACTCATGCAGGAAAAAAAGGCTAAACCAAGAGATGATGTTATTGTTTTATTATTTTTGTAGTTTTAAATATTAATTAATTAATGTATTTTTTTTGTTAGCGGAAATCTCCTGCCAATCTCTCAGTCCCTCAGGACACCTCACAGAGCTTTAGCATTGCTCATGGTTGGTCTTCATTTACATTAGAAATTCTGCTAAATTATTTTCTAGCTTATGTGGATGCACATACCTAATGATTATTAATGTTCTCTCTGGTGATGTTTGTGAATGCAGAACCAGGGAACAATTTGTCTCAATAAGATAGGCTAAGTCTTCAAAATGATATTTGGGTATCTAAATACCTAATTGTTTATCTCCAAGTAGATTTTTTCTCTCTCCCTTTGTAAGGAGTCTTCAAGGAACAATGCTGAGTTGTTGAATAGTATATGACTTTAAATTTATTATGAATTGTAAAATAAAACGACAAGGTAGGTATATGTAGTATCATTCATTTAATAGAACTACAAAGTTGGAGAGTCAAAAATGAGGTAATTTCTCTAAATCCAAGTTAAATAATATTTTATCAAACCATGCTACTGAATAATAAATACAACATATCATATAAAATTATTATATAATATATTTGGAAAACAGATAGTGAATATATGCATAGATAGATAGATAGATAGGGAAATATGGATTTTTAAGGGGAAATCCACTAGCAACACATATATGGATATCATTACATAATTGAAAAATGTGCTAAATGTCTAAAAATTTCAAAATCTAATGAAAACAATTATTCTTAGGTCATAGATTTTTAATAGTGAAAATAAACACTTTTAGAAGCCAATATGTTGCAAATAGTTAATCTTAATGATATGTTTGCCATATATATATACATATATATGTATGTGTGTATGTATGTATGTATATATACACATACATATTTATACATATAGAATATATATGAATCTATCATCCTTATATGAACTGGTTTTAATATTTTCAGTAAGTAATTAATTTTAAAAATCTGTAACTATCCTAAAGTAGTAACTTTCAGAATGAGATTAAACTTTTCTTATTTTGTCAACTATTAATAATTTATTATCTTATTTTGTATGCTGACTGATGAACAGAACCAGATGATCATGTGTTGGCAGCAAACAATGTACTATGAACCTGAGTTTCTAGTTATTTAACTGTTTTAGTAACTTCTGTATTTATTTTTTTTTATTTTTTAATGCATGTATGCAATGTATCATGATTATATCTATATCCAATTCCCCCCATCTGACTCCAACTACACGCTACTAACATATCTCCATTCTGTCCAATGTCCTGTTCTTTTGTGTAAATTATTCATTGAGTCTAAATAGCACTGCCTAAATAATCACGGTCATGGTGTCATCACCTGGAGCATGGACAACCTTCCGGGAGGTTACACATACCTCAACCAAAAAAACAAAACAAAACAAAACAAAAACAACAAAAAAAAACATCCTTTTTTTTTTCATCAGTAGCTATGAACTAATAGGAAATCTTCAGAGGAGGGCAGAACCTCAGTCACCATTTCCAAATCAGTGGTGGAATGTTCGACTAGCCTGACTTTTGCAGTGCTGAACAAGTCACCACAGTTTCTGTGGGTTCATCTATGCAGCATGTTAGAAGCAAATTCAGAAATCATTCTGTCAAGCTGGGTTTCATAGTGAAACATTATCTCAGGAGACTGAGGTAGGAGGTTTCAGAGTTCAAATCAGTTTGGCAACACAGGGAACACTGCCTAAAAAAAAAAAAATCTTTTTTTTTTTTTATCAGTAGCTATGAACTGCTAGTGAATCTTTAGAGGAGGGCGGAACCTCAGTCACCCTTTCCAAATCAGTGGTGGAATGTTCGACTACCCTGACTTTTGCAGTGCTGAACAAGTCATCACAGTTTCTGTGGGCTCATCTATGCAGCATGTTAGAGGCAAATTCAGAAATCATTCTGTCAAGATGGGTTTCATCGTGAAACATAATCTCAGGAGACCGAGGTAGGAGGTTTGAGAGTTCAAATCGGTCTGGCAATACGGGGAACACTCACTAAAAAATAAATTTGAAGTTCCAATTTTAGTCTCTTAAAAGTAAAATGTCTGATATTCCTTTAGTAAATTATTGAATAAATACAGTTAAGAATTGATTTTATTCTCATTTGCTAGAACTGTATAATATCCACATAAATATAATTGATAGATTGATGCTATAATTTTAAATAATAATCTAGCAAGCATCAAATCTCCTAAGTAGGGTTTCCTAGACATAATTATTGTCATAATATAAAGGCTAAAACATAAGGAGTGGTTTAAACTTCACTGATATAATATTATATCTGACACTTAATATTGAGGTACTGAAACTGCTTCTCAAACATACTATAAAGGAGAAACTTAGCATGCTTAAATTCAATACTAGCCTATAAAAATAACAGAGCAACATGGAAAGCCAGATAATTTAACCATGATAAAATACTATAATTATTTTACAGTAATATTTATTAACTTGATTAATTTAGATAATTATGACAGATTCATTTTAGAGTTATCAATATACAAATTTATAAATGATAATATGCATTTAAGTAGAAGACCAGTTTATCTTATAACAATGGTTTGTGTTTCCCAGTCATCTAATACATGAATTACACTGGTATGCAAAGATATTTCCTTTTACATGTATTTCCTAATGGCATTAAGAAGTCCCATGTGATAAAGAATAATGATAGATATTGGCTCTATGAAATTTTCTGATGACATAGACATTTAGCTAAGCAAGTGAATAAGTAGTAGAAGACAGAAAAGAATAACAGAATTTGTATGAATTCTGATGGGCAATCTCTGTCACATCGAGGGAAAGTTGTAAAAACTGTTGTATATCTAATTTAATGAAGACACATTGACTAGATTTCTCATCAGGAGTTGTGCAGATTCTAAGCTTAAGCAAAACATGGTTCTCTTTCAGGAAACATAACTAGCATGACAAGTCCATACTCTGAAGCAACATTAAGAATCTAGTATGACCACAGAACATAAAATATACACTGAAGGAGTATCAAATACATGAGTAAATACTCGTGACTCAACTGACTTTGTGCTTGACTTTGAATCAATTGCACCACACAAGGCATTTATCTATGGAATAACTCAGTAAAAATAATCCTAATTTCTGTGCCTTATATTAGCTGAATCACAATCATTGGACATGGTTCAAGGTTGCTTTGAGTACATAGCCTTCACTATAGTTCCTGGTCTCTTCCTGGAGGCAGAATATTTGAAGAGGACATTTTAAGAACACAGATTTCATGCTGAGTCCAATAATTGGCAGAAGCAACATAATGAGAAGTTTTCAAAGTGTCCTTGGATGACCCGTGCTGTATACATCGTCACAAAGCTAACACTGATTGAAAGTGTACAATGGGACAGATGCTACCCACATTGTTGACGTTATTTTGACAGCCCTCCTCAGGAAAGAAAATAAGCACCTTTGTCTTACTGCTTTAAAGAGAGGTCAAATAAATTACCTAAGGTTTTGCTGTTAGGAAACAAGGAAGAGCGGGCTTAAACACGGATTTCTTGTACTGTAAGCACTGGATCCATCAATTTCTTTCCTGCTTGCCTTCCAATATATTTCTGATCACTCTCTGTTCACTAACCAGAATATTTAAATGCTATTATTGATAAACAAAATAGTTCACTCTGTATATATGTACCTGATGTTTTACATAAAACCCAAAAAAATGTCTATCAAATACACATGTCTTATTTAGTTTCTTTAATTTAAAAAAAAAAAAAATCTTGTCAGCAGTCCCCTATTCCCCCAACACATGAACACTATATATAACCATTCCAACTTACATATATATCTTTAATATATACACGACTGGTGACAAAATTAAGAGATACAAACAACTTTGTACAGAAAGAAGAAAAAGAGAGGAAGGTAAGATTGAGTCAACAGAAAATAACTAATGTACACTTAACTAAGTCCTGTCCCTGTCCCTGTGCCCTTACATCTGCCAGCATGTTTTTGTATCATATATATATTCCCCAGGTCATCATCAATTGGACTGTATCATTACTTTGATGACATAGGACATATTTTGATCACCCATTGTGTAACTTTGCAGACATCCTTTTTGGACTCATACTTAACCAAATCTGCCATTTGTGTTTCATTTCTCACTTACACATTCCTTATCCCTTTATGTGAAGTAACTACTCTCTCTTTTTTTTCCACATAAAAAAGCTTCTGCCTGTCTTTCAAATATACATTAGAATTATTTTTTACTTTGCTTCTCCTCTATTTTAAATATAAAGCCTTAAGCTTCAAATGTCAAAAAAAAAGTGAATGTCAACGTGTGATTTATCTTTGAATATGAGAAGTGTACTTCCCAGAGAAGCAGCTCACACCTTACTGAGCCTCACTGTTGTACTGAGGAAACTTCCTAGTTCTAAAGGCTTTTCTGCTGAGGAGTCAGGCTTTCGCACACTGATTCAGCTCTGGTATTGAGGGACAGATTGGTTTACTCTACTTACCCTAGGTAATCTTTGTACCTGAAGATATAAAGGGAAAACAACCTAAGGACACCTTCATCTTCCCTCCAAGCCATGCTGCTCCTTTTGACAGGACATAAGAGAAAAAGGAGGGAGGTGATTGGAGAAGGGATGGAGAGAAGAAGGTTTATGGGACATATGGGGAGGGGGGATTCGGGAAAGGGGAAATCATTTGGAATGTAAACAAAGAATATAGAAAATAAAAATATTTTAAAAAAAAGCTCATATTTTTGGGTTTGCCCAACAACACCAATGCATCCTTGAAGGTTTTCTTTCTTTCTTTCTTTCTTTCTTTCTTTCTTTCTTTCTTTCTTTCTTTCTTTCTTTCTTTCTTTTCTTTTCTTTTCTTTCTCTTTCTTTCTTTCTTTCTTTTTGCCTAGATGTCTTTATTTACATTTCAAATGTTAACCCCTTTCCTCATTTCCCCTCCTAGAAGCCCCCCATCCCCCTCCCCCTGCTCACTAACCCACCCACTCCCCCATAGCTTATCTAGAGGGAGACAGAAAGGATACAGCTGCTGGAAAATTGTCCTTCATGTTCCCCAGAGCCTTTACCAACCTGACTAAGAGGACCAGTGGAGCAAAGTAGAGATACAGGTTTCCAGTGGGCAAAAGTGCTATGAAACACTTGTCTCCAATATCAGCCTCATATAAATAGTCTCCACCTTCATATAAATACTCATTTCGTTAAATTCCTTAGAATTGAGACTGAAAGCTTCTTCCCATACTAAAGAGAATATTATTTTGGGCCAATCTAAATATCATCAGTTATATTATAATAAAGTAAACGCTCAAAATTTTACTATCCTTTTTAATCTAAAAAGCTGAGTCAAATGCATTTTCTAATATATTCTCTCTGGTATTAACACTTATGTTGAATTACACATGTAAGCTCTTTGTTAGTTTGTTTTATTCATTTGTTTCTTTTTAGAATTCCTATTCACTCAGATATACTGTTTATCCTGATTCTGTCCTGTACCCTACATAATTTATTTCATGATCCACACAGATGTCATAAACACACTTTTTGGATCTTCCTTAAAGTGACTAATGAAAATAGAAGCAAATTAAAAGAAAAAAATAATCTGTCGTTAGGACCTGCAAGTGACCGTCCCTGCCTACCACTGTCCCGGCTGCTCACCTGACCATGGCACAAAATGGAGCACTCCCTTTTTCAGCTGGGCTTTTCCTTTTCTGACCTTTGTCTGTGGCATTCGGAAACTCCCACACCCACTACCTGTGGAATGCCACATGGCCTGGTTGAGATTATAGGTTCAACATCCTTTCTCTGGATAAGAACTTGTCCAGTAAGCTTTTGGGATTCCTGGATAGCCTTTCCATGCAAACTAAGCATTATCTGGTACTAAACTATAGCCAGTAATAACAACTCAACCTACAAACCCACACACCCCTCTCCAAAAAACAATATAGTCCTGAATTCACCCCAGTTAAATTGAGTTGCTCCCCTGAAGCGGATATTGGAGTTAAGTGTTTCATAGCACTTTTGCCCATCAGAACCCTGTATCTACTTTGCTCTCTTCATCTTCTTAGTCAGGTGGGTAAAGGCTCTGGGGAAAACAAAAGACAATTGTCTAGCACCTGTATCCTTTCCTTCTCCTTCTCCCTCTCTCTCTCCCTCCTCCTCTCCCTCCCCTTCTCCCTCCTCCTCTCCCTCCTCTTCTCCCTTCTCTTCTCCCTCTCTCCTTCACTCCCTTTCTCTTCTTCCCCTTCTCCCCTCTCTCTCTTCAACTCCTTTCATTTAACAAAGCCATAACATCATAATAATTGTCCTCTAAGGCTATGAGAAGTAAATGAACAAACAAACAAATACATAAATGAGACAATATTGGAAACATTAGGATTAGGACAGATGATAGAAAATATGTACTTGCAGTGGCTGAACTATTGTAGTAAATAAGAATTACAATAAGATTATATTTCTTGTATTGTAGTTTTCTAAATTCTAAACCCTTCTTATGAAAAATTGCCAATTTAAAATTGGTAAAATATGACAAAAATTTGAAGTCTGTGAATGAAAGTTGCCTTAGGAAAATCGTCATGGAATTTTACATACAAATAATTAAGCTAGAACTTCAATGATGGTCTATAATTTGGAATGTTACAGGTTCAGATTTGCCTTACAATTTATAATGGTCTATCTTTTGTCCTTTAAAAATTAATTTATTGGATTCAGAGTCATCTTTCAATTTATACTGGGCTATTTTTAGTCCTTTAAAAAATTTTATTCTTCATCTTTATATGTAGCTCAACATCTTCACAGCCTATGGAAAGCTTTTTTAAATATACAAATTAGGAAATCACCAGCTTGCTTGTGCTAATAGGCTGTGAGTGACATCAAGTTGCTTCTGAGGCCTGTGGCTCAGAGTTCCTTAATTTTTGAGAATCTACTACATACTTAATGTTTCCACCAATCTATTTCAAAAATGCCCTGATTTATGATGTCCTTTGTTCTGTAATTATTAAAATTTCATAAAACTACTTAGCACCATGGAACATAGAATTTAAGGTAATTGAATCTGTTTTCCCAGTCACTGTATTTTTGTGTTGACCAATTTTTTGACTTTTTTTCCCAGCATTTTCTTTCTGCTAGGGAGGAGGGTAGTAGATTATAAGAACACCCAACTGTGTTTGTAGGAGTTTTGAGGGTAAGTGGTGTACAGCGAGAACATAGGATGAGGATTCATCAGAATTAATGGGTCTTTTGAATACCCAATACTTCATAGTTACATCCAATATAAAACAATAGCTCTGAGCCACTAACTAACATCTATTGTACCACATACAGGGCAATATCAACATTTTCCCTAAAGGAAACAAATATGATTATAGTTTTATTTTGTTTTTTTTTTCTTCAAATACAATGCCAGTGGCATTCAAGCTGCCAGATCACTTTGATAATTCAACTACCATAATTCTAACACATGGCTCATGAATGAGGAATTACAACATTGCAACCCACTGTGAAAAAAATCTGGTTACAGAAATCTCTGTGTGTGTGTGAATCTATAAAAAAAATTAACTTCATATTAGATGTAGAGCCACATGAATCTTCTAACAAATTACTGGGAATATTCAAGCATAAGCTACGCCTGTGTCCCTGTGCACTGTGGGAGGACACAGGGTACCCCACTGTTCAGTAAACATCAACATGTAAGACGTCTCACTCAATGCACATCATGCCAGATATGCAAAGCTTGGAAAGCACAGGGTAAGAGGCTGCTTTCAGCATTTGCCTTCTTTTCTACATGAACGAGTTTGGGCAGTTTCCATTCCAGTGTCTATTTCAGTGAAGAGAACAGCACTATGTATTTTTAAATGTCAACGAGGGAAAAGTTCCCACTTACCATAAGAATCACGTTTTGCCCTGCCTTTTCTATATAATCACATATGCTTGTTATCTAGATTCCAAAATGTAATCTGTCCTGAACTTATTTATAGTTTACTGCTTTCAATTTGTAGCTGTTCCTTGATCCTAAGGGGCCAATGATCCCTTCAAATATTTGGTACTGAATTTATAGGTTAAGTCAGTGAGATACTTTGGGCTGCAGAGACCATACACTTCCAATCAACCTAATATTCTACTGTAAACCTGTTCTCCTCTGGGCACTATGCCAGCCTGTAAAGTTCTACTTTTCTTTTGAAAGACATCCAATTCTAATATGGATATTTGTTACAAAAGATTGAGCTGGGCTTTTAAATTTAGATAGTCCTAACCACCAAAACAATTCAGGGCACTATTTTTTTTTTTCATTGTGAACTCTTTTCCTGTCCCACAATCTTTTGAATGATAACGAATCAATACATGCTCAGTGTGAGTTATCACAGTATTTGCCGGTTGAGAAAGTTATTCATGAATATGTTACCAGAACTTACAAAAATCAAGGACCATAACTGATCAGGCTTTGTACTGTGAATTAAGGAAAATTCTATGCATTGTGAATCATAAAAGGGAGCAGGGAAAGTGGTCAGTTATTTAAGTATTGTGCACAATTATTCAATTACTATGAATCTACTTTCATCAGTGTGAAGATACAAATACAAATGAATTTAAAGACAGTGAGTTTTGTTTCTATAAATTCATAGTCATTATTGATATTTTAAGTTAACTGTTGTATTTATTGCTCTGTTAGAAACCAAATACAAATGGTACATAAATGTGAATATTTAATAAGTACAATGGTTTCTCAGAAAATTATTTGGACATTAAGAGTTAGGGGCCAGAGAGATAGCTCAGCGGTTAAATGCACTGACTGCTTCTAGAGTTCCAGAGTTCAATTCCCAGCAACCACATGGTGGCTCATAATGGGATCCAATGCCCTATTATGGTGTGTCTGAAGACAGATACAGTGTAGACATATAAATAAAAATTAATTAAAAATTAAAAAAAGAAATTAAGAGATAAAATCTTTTAAATGTTAAGTTGGATAAAACACCATCAAAGTAAGCAAAATATTTGGGAAAACATATTTGCTTCAAGTTTCTTTATAAGTATCTGGATATTTTCTAACTTATTAGGGTTTGTGTCTTTAGAAAACTTCTATAATTCACAAACTTCTCATCATTTAATAATAAATCTGCTTCCTTCACACTGTGATAGATATGCAACTTAAATACAAACCAGTAATAAATACCTCTCAATTTCAAAGGCACAACTTAAGTGAGACTCTGAAGATGGGATTTCTTCACAGTAAGTTATGTTCAATTCATCTTAGCCAAATTTAAAACTTAAAGTGCATCTATTGAAAGGCAGGAAAGTCAGTTATGTGACCTTTGGTCCATTAAAAATGCATGTCTCTTTAAAATGACAAAAGGGCACTTTAGCTATTAAGTAGATAATAATAGAATTGCTAGGAAGAGAAAAAAAAAACATGGTAAATCTGAGTCTCTTGGCTGGCTTTCTTTCCTGGATGCGTCTGTTGATCACCTCAGCTGCTTAGACTCCCTAGAGTGTAAATTCAAGGAAAACTCTGAGTTTGAAATAACCGAAGAAGTAGAGAGTGCTTGGAGGTCGCAGGCTTTAGTTAACAGGCATTTGCGAGGAACCTCTGGGAAAATGTGCTTTCACGCAGCCTCCAGAGTTCTAGAAGCTTGTGAAAGCAATCATCAATTCTGTTCTACCTTTTCCCTGTAGGCAACCCAGTTAGTTTAATGTTTAAACACTCCCCTTAGTCCAGACACATTTTCCTTGAAGTGTATCTTTCAAGTATTCAGTGTTTACTGCTCATAGAGAGTTGGGGGTAGTTCTCCAACTCCTTATAATCCGATTTCTTTCCTTTTCCTTCTTTTTATAGTGGGTGGCTGCGATGAATTAAAATACCTTATCTGGCACTATGTTCTTCTGAACTCAGTAAAGAACATGGTACACTTCGATATTTCAGTGACTCCCACCAGCCCTCTCACCCTAACAGGTGCTTAAATTAACTTTTACCTTGCTACACACAGATCAAAAATGAGGGAAGGAAAACTTTTCATCTCATAGTCTCTTTCCTTTGATGAACGCTTGACAGTAGTCTTCAATCTAAAAGATTCTTCAAAACTGTCAGTAATATTTTCTGAGATGCAAAGTGGAAACTAAAGAGTCAGGGGAGTCTTGCATGAATGAGTTAAAGAGAACCACATTCGGTGATGCTAAATAGAAGGGCCATGATACTATTTTTAAAATAACCATTCAGATTTGGGCTTTGAGAGTCTAATTTCATCTTTATTGAGTGTGACGTTAGGCATAATACTGGAGATAAAAAATTTAACAACTGACTCTAAATTAACAACTGACTCAAGCACATACTAAGGAAGAACTGGCAAATATAAATAAGAAGGCTTTCAAAGAACAAGTGCAGAAAATACCTAGCTGTCTACAAAAATATTTGAAAAGAAATGATGGGGAATTTGAAATTAAAAAGGAATTTTGTGGGTTTAAAGTATAGTAAAAAGAGAGCAGGGTTTGTTTGTGTGTTTGTTTGTTTATTTATTTATTTATTTTGTGAGCAACATCTCTTTCATGGAGATGAACATGATTTTTTTCCATGTCTATAACCAGGTTCCTATACAAAGCATGAGAAATCTCTGTGTTCTGTGAATTGAGTTTTTAATTCTTAGAATTATTTTGCAATATGTTCTGCAATGAATTCTATATACACTTGATTTAAAAAATAGATATGAAGAAAGAGAAAAAATATGTTCTTTTGTAAAAAAAAATAAAGGAGAAGTAAATAGGTTTCAATATAGGTGAAAAGCAAGGTGATTTGTAGGACGTCCTAAGACAGCTGCATGTGGTGCTTCAAAAACATGTTTTTAATTTAGTGTTTAGTTTATAAAATAATAAGTCAGTATCTGATGTAATATACTCTTAATGGAAAATTTATAAATGTCTAAAATATGACTAATTTTACATCACCTATTTGTGATCAAATGCCAAGTCACCAAAATGAAAAACAAGTGGCTTTCTGTGTGCGTGGAACATTGATTTCTCAGAAATTCTCTTGGTGGCAATAGAATCATTTCTGAAACTAGCATTTACCTCATGTGACGCTGAGAAACTCCGGTTAACATTTTCACAAATCTAAAAATATTTTACTCTTTTCTAAATTGAAGCTGCTGGTTGTCATATTGTGCCTTGTATTTCCTTAATATGCTTCTTTTCCAAAAATGGTATTTGAGAATCCTTCCCTTTTCTCTCAAATGCCAAACAAACAAGGCACTAACCCTGATGCCAGCCTCAATGCGTCCCTCCCAAATTTTCTCATTCATCAAGATCTGGCTCTGTTTCCATTCCATTTTTAAACATGACCAAGTTACATTTTTCTGCCTATATTGTTAATGAGTGCATTTATCCTTTAATTGCACACTAAACAGCATACATAATTGCCATCCAAATGTCATGTTTGCATGCATGACCTCCCCCAATAAGACTAACATTTAATGAATATCTGCTTAATTTTGCATGGCATCAAAGTATCTTCAAAAGTACATACTCATAGGTGATTTGCTCATTCATTGAATTACAAAATGTTGGCAGCTAGTGTTTGACCATGACAAAAATTAATGGCAGAGAAATACTTTTAAAGCAGAATATTACACATACATATATGTACCCATGTAAATGGATCATAAAAGTGTCACTAAGAAAGCTCCTCAGTATAATCTACTTTAAGTGATGATAAATAGCGTAGACCTCCTGAAGACTTACAAGTTTCTTCTTTCATATGATGATTCACAGTCCACAAACTTAACAACTTCACACTATCTAGAGAATGACTTTCAAATGTCTTATCATGACATTCAGTGTCCTTCAGTGTCTAGATAAGATTAAACTTTTTCTCATATTTTTTCATCTTTAATCTTACTTGCATACTCCATACATTCAGTGAGACAGATCTTGCTATTTCCTGAAGCTCTTGACAGATTTTGATCCAGTCTGCTCTCCCTTCCTGGAAAGTACTTTATATACATCTTTGTCCCTTCCTATGTTCTTATCAAATACACCTGTTCCAGTAGTTGAAATCACTCCCTAACACCTTTGTAAAACTCAAGCACAACAGTAATTGTTATAAGCTAAACTGTGTTTTTTTTCCATCTTTTTGTTATAGTTTTGGTATTGTAGGAGTTCAGCCTGGCATAAAATTGGTTTGTGTGTGTGTGTGTGTCTGTGTGTGTGTGTGTGTGTGTGTGTGAGAGAGAGAGAGAGAGAGAGAGAGAGACAGAGACAGAGACAGAGACACAGAGAGAGAGAGACAGAGAGAGAGAGAGACAGAGATAGACAGTGACAGAAAAAGAGATGCTTTTGTTTGATCGAAAAAGATTGGGTCCCAGTTTTGGGTTTCCATAGAATTTTGAATACCTGTATCTCCGTTTCTGTAACAAAAGATAGTATTATATCATATTTGTAACCCAAGGATAATCACACTCAGCGATTCTCAGTCTGAATATATGCAACGGTAGTTGTATAATCAGTAGTCGCTTAGAATTATGGTTGTATGTACAGCTGGTATTTTTCTAATGATTCACCATATGTGAGAGCAAGGAAACACATAGCTTATAAAAAAGAAGAAAGCGACTCTCCTGGAAAGGAACCCGGAAGCTGAGCTCTTTGACTGTGTTTTGCTGGAGCCTTGCTTGTTTGTATGACTGCTGCTGCTTTCTTCAGAACAAACCCTGGGTGGGCATTGTTCAGAAGCACTTGTTCCACCCAGATCCTGCAGAGGCCCTGCATCTTCCCGCCACATACATGCTTCCAACTTAACTCTTTCCTTTCTGACATCTTCTTCTCTCTGCTAGAGGTGTTAAGTTCCCATTGGCCCACATACTAAATTCTCAATCATCACCCCACACAGCTAACTGTTTCATATTCTGAGTTCTCTCACTTCTCCACACACAGTACCTCATCTCTTTCTTTAAGGCCTACAGATTGTTTACACATGAGTCATCCCATCATTGTCCTTCTTTATACTGTGTTCATGATTCTTTAGGTGCTTGCTAGTAACATCTAGCATTCATGAGGAAAAATTAAGTGCTTAAAATATTTTAAAAACCCTATGACCCCTGTGGATCTGGGCATAGTGGGTTATTAGTAACTATGGTAATTTGTGAGGGGAAGGAAATCAAGGGAAGAGAGCCCAAGCCAAGGATTTTCAAAGCTACACTGATATTCTCACATAGCGTTTTAAAATTAGATATTTTGGATTAGCAGTGAAACCAGATGACTTTTAAAACAATGCTTTGGTAAACTGATCAAATTTTAATGTCTTTAAATTTTCAAATTGAAAGGCACCTTTACTCAAAGAGTAAACAACATAAGAGTTCATGTCATCTTGTGCCACTATGGAAAAGAGGAAGAACTAAATAATTGTCAGTTCAGATATTTATATATAAGTGAAGTTATTTAGATTTAAGGTATAATAAAGCCCCGTCTTGCAGAGAAACCCTTCACAACAATGTGGGATACCTCATTAAGTAAAACAAGCCAATACAGAAGTACAAGTGTTTCATGATTGTTCTCATAGCAAGACATTAATAAATGCAATGTATCGACACACAGAAGGCATAATAAATAGAGATTGGATTGGATATGTGTATTGAGATATCGTATCTCAACTCATCAAAATTTATAGGTATAAGAATAAAAACATGTTGTAAAAATGGAAAACAGAAGAAAAACCTTTAATAGAAAAATAAAATATGGGCCCTTGTTATATTGGTACAGCCAATAAATGCTCACCTTTCTCTTTCCATGACTTAGTATCTCTAAAAACTAGGCCTCTAGCATTAAAAAAAAAATGAAGCTCATGTGAAAACATTGTGAATCACACACACACAACTGGCAGAAAGAACATCCCAATTCACATACAGTTTCTCTAAAAATATATAAAAAAATATAGATACTTTGTTTGCAATTTTTAAAAAGACATTATTCTGATATAATTCAAAGCCATGCATTTCACTTATTTAAAATGCATGAACTCATCTTTGTGTCAACAAAACAGCAGTATTTTAGAGAATATCTTCACAATATCATGATTTTTTTCCTTTTGACTCTTTTTTTAAAAATTACAATTTCCTAAGAGTGTACCATTGAATAAATATGAGGTTTGTCTCAAAAGAGAACAGCTGTGGCATTACCAGCCCAATGCATATCAATAAATTCTAAAAAGCTTTTATTTTTACAAGTGACTTTTACTCTCTAGTAAGTAAAGATACATAATATCTTCTCTACGTTGATTTTTATGTATATATATATATATATATAAATATGTATATACATATATATTTAAACCACTTGTAGAAATTATAATAATGCTGGAAATAAATGTAGTTTTCTGATGGGCTCTGCATACCTTGGACCCAGGAATGCTTCTAATTTCTTCTCATAAAACTCTGCTTTATGTAAAACCATTTCTATTTTAGGATATCTCTGCCGGATTTTTTTTCTAGTTTTCCTTATGTTTCATGCCCTGTTCACATAAGCAGCATCCTGGTATAGATTTTTTTTTAAATACTATGTTATTTTCCTCTTCGTGAAGTCCCTCAGCAGGAAAAGCTTTCATCGTGAACTAATTCTGACTTTAGGCTTAAATGTTCAGCGTAAACTCAAACACAATTATGATAACTGGCCTCCTTTCTCTTTCTGTTCTGTTGATTTCATTTTGGTTTGGCTGAACCATTAAAGTTATCAAATGAACTTCCTCATTTAGTTCTGTGTTTTTTAAAGGCCAAAGATGTTGTTGAGCTCAGTCTGGACTGTGCTTTCTAAACCGTAGCTGAGTTGTGACTAAAAAGGTTTATCTTGCTCTATGGTAACCAAGAGAGTTGGGGATAGGTACGGCAGAAACGTCCTTTGTCCTTAAACCTCCAGTCTTCTGTTCAAAACACCAGCAGAATTAGAATCAGAACGCAGGCAGTGGTATGTGTGCGGGGCCACATAGGTGTCCTTCAGCGTCTGCAGCTGCAGCATCCACTCACAGACTTCTGGAACGTGATTCTAAGTGGCTCTGAAAAGCCACTGAGGAGTTTGTGTTAGCCAGAGGCCACGAAAGATGCTGGCCCCAGCTGAGAGCTTCTCTGTCCGGTCTGGGCATTAGCCCAATGCGAACAGAGAATCTGTTTTCTTCCCTCCACTCCCAAAGAGCACATTTCTGTTTGTTCCCGCATGTGCAAGAATGAATAGGGAACAATAACACTCATTTATACAAAAAAATAATAATGCCAATTATTATAACAGTGTTAGCGAATTTCGAAATACCATCGCGAGCTCTCGGGCATTTGAAGAACCATACAACCTAGTCCCTTCTGGAGAAAACTCACATCTGTCAGAAGTTACTTAACATTCAAGAACTAAATTCTTTAAAGCCATTCGTAACATAGATCTCTCTGGCTGTTGCCCTAATTCATATATTCTGAAATACATACATTCCCAGTCTCAATACAGTGTTGAGGTGTGCTCTCTGTATTTCTAATATTTCTTTGCTTCTATTTTCACTCTGTTATTTTCTCTGTCTCTGTCGCTAATGTCTCTCCAGCAAACAGGGAAACTCCTATTTTCAATTTTGGATCATTTCTTATATTAATCCAGACATTCTTCTGCAATGCTTTTTTTTTTCCTCCCCAGATTTGTGATTTTGGCACCCAATGCCAAGTTCACATCCTGAGCCATGGCTTCTATTAGTAGATGTCTGGGCAGCATCCCAATAAACCTGAGCAGCTCCAGTGTCATTAATGGGATGACGGCATTTTGGTCGCCCGCCTTTCATTCCTTTTTACTATCACAGCCACAAGGATTAAAGAACCAAAGTACCTGCTCATTGAAACCTGAGAGCACTGTGTCTCATAAAATAAATAAAATAAAATATGACCTTTTTTGCAATAATGAAATATAAAATAAAAATTCACTTTGAACCTTTAAAAAACATACAGATTTAAAGGATAAATCACTCTATAAATAACATGTCCTCATACTCATAAGAAATCCCCAAAACATCTATTTGAAGCTGTTGCTATACATACATGCTATCTATAGTCTCACTATTGCATCAATATTCCGTCCCAAGTAACAATTACCAAAGGTTTTTGTTATAAAGAATACCTCAGTCTTGAATTCATTTCTTTATTTCTTAACATTTCTTATGAATAAACTAGGTACTGATTTTGAGATGAAAGTATACTCAGGGTTCTAAAGCTACTAAAATAACTTAATTGCAAAACGTGAATGCCAATTTCTGTATAAAAATAATATCTGAAAATCTACATTAGCAGACCTAAGCATTGCGGTATCACTTTTTAGTTAGGGATAATTTTCTGCCATTTGTGAATCACACTGATTCATTAAGAAGCAGGCAATGTTCTGATGTACTATCCCCATATTTTGTGTTCTTTTGAGCAGTCAATTTCACATATCAAACCACCATGGCATGGGTTTACTGCATTCAGCTCACAGACCCCACAGGCTGTTAACACTGAATCATTTCACTCAAGAGCATCACAGTGAAAAGGATGCGGGAGAGAAGACAGTCAAAACTGTCAGGTCCAGCCACTACATATTCACCTAACTTAGCTTCGCTGTGCACTTGGAAAATGCACATGGAATTCAGAAGAGTATTTTGAAGAGAACGGCAGGCTTGAGGAGAGAGGGTGTTTTTATTTTTTATTTTTTTTTTTTTTGTCTTTTTTTTTTATTTGATATAATTTATTTACATTTCAAATGATTTCCCCTTTTCTAGCCCCCCCCCACTCCCCGAAAGTCCCGTAAGCCCCCTTCTCTTCCCCTGTCCTCCCTCCCACCCCTTCCCAGTTCCCCGTTCTGGTTTTGCCAAATACTGTTTCACTGAGTCTTTCCAGAACCAGGGACCACTCCTGCTTTCTTCTTGTATCTCATTTGATGTGTGGATTATGTTTTGGGTATTCCAGTTTTCTAGGTTAATAACCACTTATTAGTGAGTGCATACCATGATTCACCTTTTGAGTCTGGGTTACCTCACTTAGTATGATGTTCTCTAGCTCCATCCATTTGCCTAAGAATTTCATGAATTCATTGTTTCTAATGGCTGAATAGTACTCCATTGTGTAGATATACCACATTTTTTGTATCCACTCTTCTGTTGAGGGATACCTGGGTTCTTTCCAGCATCTGGCAATTATAAATAGGGCTGCTATGAACATAGTAGAGCATGTATCCTTATTACATGGTGGGGAATCCTCTGGGTATATGCCCAGGAGTGGTATAGCAGGATCTTCTGGAAGTGAGGTGCCCAGTTTTCGGAGGAACCGCCAGACTGCTTTCCAGAGTGGTTGTACCAATTTGCAACCCCACCAGCAGTGGAGGAGTGTTCCTCTTTCTCCGCACCCTCTCCAACACCTGCTGTCTCCTGAATTTTTAATCTTAGCCATTCTGACTGGTGTAAGATGAAATCTTAGGGTTGTTTTGATTTGCATTTCCCTAATGACTAATGAAGTGGAGCATTTTTTAAGATGCTTCTCCGCCATCCGAAGTTCTTCAGGTGAGAATTCTTTGTTTAACTCTGTACCCCATTTTTTAATAGGGTTGTTCGGTTTTCTGGAGTCTAACTTCTTGAGTTCTTTATATATATTGGATATTAGCCCTCTATCTGATGTAGGATTGGTGAAGATCTTTTCCCAATTTGTTGGTTGCCGATCTGTCCTCTTGACGGTGTCCTTTGCCTTACAGAAACTCTGTAACCTTATGAGGTCCCATTTGTCAATTCTTGCTCTTAGAGCATACGCTATTGGTGTTCTGTTCAGAAACTTTCTCCCTGTACCGATGTCCTCAAGGGTCTTCCCCAGTTTCTTTTCTATTAGCTTCAGAGTGTCTGGCTTTATGTGGAGGTCCTTGATCCATTTGGATTTGAGCTTAGTACAAGGAGACAAGGATGGATCAATTCGCATTCTTCTGCATGCTGACCTCCAGTTGAACCAGCACCATTTGTTGAAAAGGCTATCTTTTTTCCATTGGATGTTTTCAGCCTCTTTGTCGAGGATCAAGTGGCCATAGGTGTGTGGGTTCATTTCTGGATCTTCAATCCTGTTCCATTGATCCTCCTGCCTGTCACTGTACCAATACCATGCAGTTTTTAACACTATTGCTCTGTAGTATTGCTTGAGGTCAGGGATACTGATTCCCCCAGATTTTCTTTTGTTGCTGAGAATAGTTTTAGCTATCCTGGGTTTTTTGTTGTTCCAGATGAATTTGATAATTGCTCTTTCTAACTCTGTGAAGAATTGAGTTGGGATTTTGATGGGTATTGCATTGAATCTGTATAGTGCTTTAGGCAAAATGGCCATTTTAACTATATTGATTCTACCGATCCATGAGCATGGGAGGTTTTCCCATTTTTTGAGGTCTTCTTCCATTTCCTTCTTCAGAGTCTTGAAGTTCTTGCCATACAGATCTTTCGCATGTTTGGTAAGAGTCACCCCAAGATACTTTATACTGTTTGTGGCTATTGTGAAGGGGGTCATTTCCCTAATTTCTTTCTCAGCCTGCTTATCCTTTGAGTATAGGAAGGCCACTGATTTGCTTGAGTTGATTTTGTAACCTGCCACTTTGCTGAAGTTGTTTATCAGCTGTAGGAGCTCTCTAGTGGAGTTCTTTGGGTCACTTAGGTAGACGATCATGTCGTCTGCAAATAATGATAGTTTGACTTCGAGAGGGTGTTTTTAAAGCAGCCAAGCATGAGGGAAAAGGAGAAGGTAGGAAAGGGGACATAAAAGTGAAACTATCCTGCAAATTTGATTCATTTGCACAGCAAACAGATGTCTATCTGCCCCTGTACATGGAGAAGTGCATTGTGAAAGGTTTGCGGGGTTTTTTTTTTTTCAACATTATAAATCTCCTAACAGCAGACAAAGCTCCTCCTTATGGAAGCTGTGATTTTTTTTTTCCCCTACGACAATTTTCTATACTTGTGCCAAAGAACTAAAAATAAAGATGACATGGGAAGTTTTTGCACAGTGCGAATCACACGCTCCATTGTAAAACTGAGTCATCACGTTCGAGTTTCAAGAAAACACATCCAGGTTTGGGAGCTCACTGCTCTGATTGCCTTCCTCCTGCCTGGGCTGCCTGAGATAGAAAGCCTGTGCTGTGGTTATCAATAACTGCTAGGAACTCTGGCCATAATCGAGTAGATAGCTGTAATGTAGCATCGTGTTGAGAAAGTAAATGTGCTAAGAACTGTTAGAGGCTGAGGTTTATTGAGACAGCCATGATTACTTTGCAGACTGAGTATGTCTTTGCCCAGCTAAGGCTGCAAGGAGCACTTATAGAAGTTATCGGGTTTATTTAAACTAAACATATATCTTGCGCTCCTCGTTTTATTTTATTTTATTGTCACGCAGTAGAATATAACTTGGGAGTTTATCACAGGATGTCTTCCTGTTCCATCCTTTAACTCATTGCTCACACTTCTCAAGGTCAAAGCAAGCCTCCAAAAGGACGCAGATGTATTGATTGATTGGGTCTGCAGTGTTTCTGCCTACAGGTGCTGGTAAGGGAGCCTGTTGTGTTTTCAATAAAATGACTGAAGAAGAGCAGAGTTGAGTCTGTTAACAAGACAAGTAAAGCTAGATGTTCCCTGGAGATTTTGGTCCATTGTAACTCAAGCCCCTTGTCCTTTATTCCATGTTGTAGTTGAGGACTTTGCCCTCTGAATCACTGTCACTATCACTAGGAGAATGAACGCTTCCTGGTTGGGGAATTAAATAGAGCATTCAGAAGTATAGAAGTCAACATACAGAATAGTTCTTTTCTCTTTGTGCGGATGTATTGGTGCATCCTGAGAAAAAGGCTAACTCTGTAAAGCAAAGATCACTCCTGCTGTGATGTCTTTCACCTAAGTATGTATATCAGTTGCTGCTGAAAAGAAGTCAGACAAAAAAAAAAAAATTGCACAAAGCAACAGGGGCAGTGAGTTTGCAAATGTCTGCTTATTGATTTTAAACATTACATCCTTCAGAGTACTGTATTTTTATTTTCTGAAGAAATCATTATGCACAGATATATAAGAAAAAACAAAAAGGTTTGGTTTCTATTTCTTAATTCTTGGGACATCCTGGGATAATTAGGTATGCGAGCAATGAAGTTACCAATGAAATAAGTCATTTGTTCCATACATGGAAAAAAAGCAGGTGCATTTATAATGGGGTCATATTCTTGCTTTTCCCTTTTCTTTGTGGCATCGTGATTTTATTGCTGTCACTCTAACGTCAATGATGACATTTTTCCTGGCTACATTTTTAAAATGTCAGGTTTCTTGAATTGTGATTTGCATACAGTAAGATTCACTCTTTTAGGAATGGAATTCTGAACACTGAAAAACACAGAGTCATAGATAATGACTAAGACATCAATTATTATTCTGTTTTGTTTAACTAAATTTCTTCCTTCCTGAATTTTGAGTCAGATGTCATCTTGACTCTAGACTTAACTCACAGCATTCCTCTACTTCAGTACATACTTTTAAAAGGGAAAGTACGTTAAACATTGTGATGACAGAGTATCATCTCCTTATTTAAGATGTGTATGAAAGTTGGTGTGTTTGTGTTTGTTTCTGTCTGTGTTGCTGCTTATTTCAGTTTTACAACACTGAGGCACCTTGCTGAAGAACACAGAAGCCATCTCTTTGAGATACACTTATCAAAGTGATTTTCTCCATGCATAAGTCTTAGTGATAGACTAAGAGGCTAACTTTAGTTAAAGACAATTAGCAAATTCAGTTGCTTAAAACACATTGACTAATGTCCTACTTAACTTTACCCAACGTGTTTCCAACAGTTCATCCATCTTCCTGCCTTCCCTTGTTTTTCTAGAGAAATTATTTCTAATTATTAAATATAAGAATATCTTTAATAATGTCTTGTTTACATATTCAACTCTAATGGTACCTACCATTCTTTCACAAGAACCATTATAATTAAATTATAAAATACCTTCTATTTCCAAAGCTCTAATGCATTAGTCTTTAAATGTGTTCACTGTATTCCAATCCCAACCAATCCTTGATATTATTGTTTGTATCACCTTCCTTTTAAAGGATCATGATGGAATCGAGCATGCAGTGTAAAGAATTTTTTGTATATGTCTATGGCAATGTCTTAGTATTACTTTGTATCCTATCACAATTTATTCTCAGTCCATAGAAATATACTTGGATCTCTTTATTGCATTAATATTAGTCCTATAAAAGTCCTCACCATTTTGCTTTTTAGATACAGTTTGAATCAAGATTAAATATACATCTCTGCACATGTAAATAAGTACAGACACATGGGGATGCATGCAGTCACACACATACAAATAAAACAGATTTTGCTTTCTACTACCTGAGTGAGATGAAAAATTTCATGCCCTTAACGAGAATACTTCTTATATCATGAGGTATATAAATGGATACATAAAAGAGCCACAACTTTGAAAACAGTGCAATAACCCATCTGATATTTCACAGGGAAAACTCATATTTATAAAATGCTCGGAATTATACAGAAATATGATATTTGCTGAATTTTTATGGTATCCATTTATTTTCCATGGATGCTATGTTCTAAATATACACTAGTCAGAGTTGAGATGATAAATAGTATAGATTTTTAAAAGAAAACTAAATAATTACCACAGGAATATTAATATTAAAAAATGAAATTGGAAAAGTATAAATCTCTTCTACCAAGCTTCCTAAGATAACAAAGCTGTTTATATATTTATTAAAGAGTCATAAAGCATATTTTGTTTGTCTGATACATATACTAATTTTCTCTCTGCTGCCTTATTTATTTTACTGGTTAATGATGTAGTAAGAATTTCACAGTCATTTCAGAGAGTCATATGTCAATCATTAGACATCTTCCAGGTTTTTTTTTTCAGTTTGAAAATAAATTTTCAGTTGATGTAGAGAAGTTTAAACCAGCAGGATGGCTATTCTGGCCAGAATATAGACATGCGTTCAGTGTAAACCTTTAATCCCAAACAATGTAGGTAAGGTTAGTTTATAGAAGGAAGCAGCCATGTTTGAAAGTGGTATCTAATTGAGAGGCAGACAAAATGAATTTGGAGAAAGATTTGACAGAATAGATCAAAGATCTGACATACTCCAACTCTCAGGAGAATAGGAAAGAGGTTATTTAAGAACAGCACAGAAAGAAAGAGTTGAGTCAGCTCTGTTCAGGGAGCACAGTAGAGTCAGTGCAGGAAGGTCGAGTTCTTTTCCGTTCCCTTCATGCCTAAGAGGCAGTTAAAGCCAGAGAATAAGCAGAACCCACAAGATTACAACAGATTTCCAGAGTTAGTTTGAGGCCAAGAAGAGCAGTTCAGTGAGAAGCTGAGACTTCCAATTGAATCAATCGGTTTGGTGAAGCGTTTGAGCCAGAACAGCTGAGTTGAACCAGCCAGCCAGAATTCAGAGAGAACTTGAAAGGGTAAGCCTCAGAATTGACAATTACATCAGACAAATAAAAATTACTTTTACAAGTTGAACATTTGAAAAGGGCAGAGTTGGGGTAGTTTTTAAGGGAAAGCAAGCAGGAGAAAGATGACATGAAAACGTAAGAAGAAAACACATTGCTCCAGTAATGGTTTATAGAACAGTAGCAATGACATTTTGATAATTTTGTGGCATCTCCTTTAACCACTTTCAATGTAAAGATTTCACCTTTGAGTTTTAAACATCTGAGATATTGATACATTTAATCAAATTATAGTGATACTCTTAATCTCATATTATCCTACAAGTCTATGCACGTATTTCCTAACATCATGGCCTATCTAGATCGTCTTTCCCACATACAAACAGTACACCATTACACCGTAAGGTACACAATTTGTCAATTTTATATTTCCAATTCCAAATTAATTAAATACCCACTGTTTGTAGACTTTTAGCTTTTGAACAATCTCTGATCAAAATGCTAAAATGTCTTACCTCTCAAATTTATCTGTGTCTATCGGATTTTTTGATATGAAATGATTTATACAATTATTTCATTATTTCATTATGTTACTTTGATTAAAATTTAATATAGTATAAATTGGGAAATACTAGAAAAACTACTTCTACTTTAATGTTTTAAATATTTTGGCCAATCATTATTCCTGTGAAGGCTCGATTCCCCAGAATAGGGGAATGCAAGTCAGGAGATTAGGGGAGATTGGGAAAGGGAGGGAGCTTGGGATAAGGGGCTTTTGGTAGTGTAATGTGGAAGGGAGTTAGCATTTGAAATGGTAATAAAGCAAATATCTAATAAAAAAAATTTTAAAAATTCTGGCCAATGAAAAATGTAAGTTTTCCTGTGTGAGGAAACCTATAATTCTTTAAACAAAGCAAATGAAGACAAAAATAACAAAGAGTTGCCAAAAGATATAAGACTTTTGGGTCAGGAAGTTCTTTGAGTTTTGCTTTCTTGTGTGTTTTTTGACAAGAGTATGCTATTAATTAGCTAAGTTCTCCTGACTCACAAACTTTCGACTTTTCCTGGGATTAGAAATGTGTGCAATCCTGCTTCTTAATAGGTTCATGTTTGTGTAGAAATATTACTATTTGAAAAATATTAAAAATTAAGAATTATGTGTATTATTTAATATTCGATACATGGCACAAGGTGTAGTTACAGTCATGGGCTTTTGAACAAAAGAGTATTTTTATAAGCAATGGACTTTTCACAAATGCATGCATGCCTACCTCTGTCATTATAAACTTTTTGAGTTTTATGATAAGGTTCCTTTTTAAAATGTTTATTTATTTATTCATAACCATTACGGATGGTTGTGAGCCATTATTTGGTTGCTGAGAATTGAACACAGGGCTTCTAGAAGAGCAATCAGTGCTCTTAACCACTGTGCCATCTCTCCAGCCCAATAAGGATCTCCTTTCAAGAATATTGATTACAATATGAGAAAATCCTGTTGACATGTGGTATCTTTCATGACTTAGGGCAGAGACTAGCAAAATAAACTACATGTTAATTGGTCCTCTTTAAATATTCTTGCAGTCAAATAAATTTATATGAAATTAATGTCAACTAATGTACATGGATAAATTTAGTTAACATTTGTTAAATATACTTTGTGTTCCTATGCATTTATAAGCTATCAACAGAAAATATTGAGTTTTGTTTGTTTATTTTGTTTTGTTTTTACAATCCGGGGGTTGAACCCAGTGCCACAGTGTGTCTTGAACGACTGCCCTAACATTGAGTGACAAAGTTAAAATCCAACTGCTGTGAAAAGAAATGTGTGACCTCATTCAGACTAGACAAATGGTCCCTAAAGCACAAGTCAGCAAATTCTGACCCAAGACTGAAATTTAGCCTAAAAAGGGGGAGAAACTGAAGAAGCAGAATAATAGTGTTTCACGCTGAATGTCGAGCTGCTAGCATCTACCCTGAACTCACTGTCCTCTTGGTCAAAATCCTTCGATCATCTGCTCAGCAAACAGCTATTTTTTTTTGTTGTTTAAAATCTTTTCAACAATTTATTTGTTGAGTGATGGTTTCTATCATTTTCGGTTGTAAACAGGAGCCGTAGGAGATTTTATCCCACAGTGTTGTTAGTTCAGTTAATATAAACAAAGTGCTTTTGAAGAACATCCGATACATGGTAAATGGAAGTATGGGTTTTTGTTTTTCCTAGTGACTCGCAAACCATAGAAACTGACCCATAATACCATACTGGGAAATTCAATGAATATACTTGGACATAAAAAACAAATATCCCTAGGCTAAAAATTAAGTAGAATGACTCAGCTTCACTGCATGTGATAAGATTCATTATAGTTTATTTTCACTTTTGGTCTTCCCATTTTAATCCTATTCTAATTAATTGTGTTTTATAGGACATGGTTTATTCTCTTCTATTTTATATTAAAAATTACATCAAAAACATGAATCTGTTCTTTAGGTTCATATTGCCTTGTGCACTACTTATCCTCACTAAAACTCCATTTTCAGCTTCTCCCTCATGTCACCAACACTATCTCTCATGGATATGAGAATTTTCAGATATACACTCAAGCATTTGTTACATGTGGCTATCTCTGGGGATTAATAAATAAAATCTGTCTTGCATAGATACCCAAGTATTTTCTAGGCTTCCTCTAATCACATGGTTGCAGGCTAGAATGACACTTAAGGAGGAAGTGGTTCATTCATTATATAGAAATATACTCCATTATATATCCAATCTGTTCTAGAAATATGATACAAGTAGACATTTGGTCCAGCATCTTTCTGAGAAACAACTGTAATATTTTAAGTCAATGTTATATTTTTGAAGAATTAAAGTGATTCTAAGTAAACTTATCTACCCATAAGCTTTCACATTTTAAACTAAGGAATTTTTTTAGTTTAACATATAGAGTAAAATGAATTCCAAATGGAATTTGTTGCTCTTGATGTCTGCATTATACACTTTTAAAATATTGATTTATTTTTTGTGTATTCCATCTGTTTATCTGTGGGTATATCTGTCTATTGATACAGATGCCTTGAGAGGCAAGAAGGCGGTTCAGATAAGCTTGAATTACAGGTAATTGTAAGCTGCGGACAAAGGAATGGAATTCAGGTCTCCTGTAAGGGCTGTATTCCTTAGCACTTCTTTGGCACTCCCTTATTTATGTTTTTGCCACCAATGTATTTTTTAAACATAAAAGAATATAATCATCTTCAACTGAAACACTGGGTTTTATTGTGACATTTCACTGAATGTATAGGTGGCGCTTGGATCTTACTTTCCAATTTCACTAATACTCTTCCCCTGCCGCTCCTCATCCTCATCCTACTCTCTAAAATCCTAGATTCTAATTTTTCTTTGTAGTTCAACTTTTACACCCCCACTTAAGGAAAAAACAATATATTTACACAGTGTATATTCAATCATAATTTTAGATCTGAGGAAAAAATATATATGAACTATAATGGCACTGTCATTTTACCTAGGGTCTTAATGACATTTAAACTTAAGGTGTCAGGCCAATTTAAACAGTCATGACATGTAACTACAAAATAGGACACTTAGTTTTATAAGAATATGACTGCTATTTTAAATATCCAAAACCTAATAAAAGTTTAAAGTATTTTTCACAATTATAGTTTCATGAGTGTATATGGTAATATACAAATATCATAATATTTGTTTTATAAAGTATTAATTATATCATTGAAAACTTTGATGGGTATTTTGAAACTGCTCATATTATAAAGCTGCAATGACATGGAAATATATATGAAAATAAGCTCATTTTAATTTGTTTAGGAATATGTATTTAAATTGTGGTCAAAGAGAATCCCACTCTTCACATGAATGGAAAAGAATGTCATTGATTACTAAGTCAATGCACATACACTTCTTAAAATATACATCACCACTATCCTTTTCTCATTTTTATGCTCTCCTAATATACTGATTGGTGATTTCTACTCCTCTCTGAGATATTACACGATACATTGTTTACCGGCTGTATACTCTCCAGGTGTTCAAATGTAAGTGTTTCTGGCAAGATTTCCAGTCACTGTAAAAGTACATGAATTTTCTGAGAAGTCTGCACATCAGAGTTAATTCCAAAACCATATGCTTGGGCTGCATTAATCACAACAGCATGCAACTTCATTCAATTTATAAGTATTCATGAAGCAGCAAGAGCTACATTTCATTCTCACAGTGTGGTAATATTTATATTCATTTTGATGTGTGGTTTCTATATTCGCCCAAAAGATTTCAGTTTAGATCTTTATGTTTTGGAAAATTCTGTTTTCGTTGTTTGTTCCATCTTCGGATGATTCAGTAAAAGGCACTGTGGTTGTCACCTTCTTGAAAGGTTCTTTGTGTGCTCCAAACTCCCTACGAGCAGCTGTGTCACTGCTGTCATTTTGACTGGTAAAGATGTCTTTAGCTGATAAGTCACTGCCTGTGGCACACAGAGTGACTTCAAACAACTAATTAGCAGGAACTAGGCCACCTCAAGGTTTGATGCTGTCCATCAAGGCTGTGACCACTGCTGACACCATCGGGAGATCTGTCAAATATGGCTCTTCCTAAAAACACTAGCAAGCCCACTCACCCTGTGGTGAAGCAAGAAATGGCACAATGTGTTGAATAGGAAGTGAGAGAAGAAGATGGCCAATCTATACAGACTTGAATAATTGGAAAAACACTGAACTCGTGGGAAATCGAAATGCCTATTTATTTAAATGTGCTTGTGGTTTATAAGGGTGTCACCTGAAAAAAAAATTCATGACATTCTATTGAATAAATCCCTAAAGCGACATAATAGTTTGAGAACTCCTATTTAGCACTGAAAAAATATATTTCCTTTTAAAAGGCACCATTAATTATCAGACATACTGAATATTGCAGCAGACAAAGATGTAACTACATAACTGATGAATAGTGGATACAAAATTATTCAATTCCTTCAATGAACCAAATCTGTTGGCAGAAACATATGCATGCACACGAATGCTTAAATTTCCAGTTTCATGTTTAGACATTGTTAAGTCAATTATTAAAAATTCATGTTGAAAAAATAGGTCATAATTCTTTATAATTGAAGATTTTGTGCTCATATTCATAATATACAGTTAAATTTTACATACATTTATATATCAACTACAAATAGTTAGCCTAATAGTGGTCTGTTGTGTATTTTTAACCAGACTGAAGTTTTGTAATATAAGTCATGATAGAGATTTGAGCTAAAATTTTTGTATTTTCTCAAAAAGAAGAATAAAAACAATATATTTTCGACCTACTGTGCTAAAATTTCTGTTCTGGTTTTATTTTGCATCTTGAACGTCTAACCTTTCAACACTGCTTACACAGCAATTCACACCTGTCTATTTTCTTGTGCTGTAATATCTAATATATAGCACCCTATGTCTACTCTTTATTGTGGTATAACTATAATTTACCATATCTAACATTCCTCCTAAATTAATGAGAAGTGAGAACATAAAAAGCAAAGGAACAAAAGGGAATAATTTATGAATCATCATTTGTTGAGAGCGTGATTATAGAAAAAGACAAAAAGGAGACAACGGATAATTTCTTCTTCATCCACTAAAGAAATAAATAAACATCTCTCCATGGATAAGAAATACAAAAAGGAAAATTTATGGCTAATAAATATATTTATATACCAAAAGAGAAAACAATATGTTGAGCCCTATTTGTATATGTACATTTTTATAAAACAATCAGAAAGTCCAAACAAAACCAGTGAATATATTTGACTTTAGTTTTGGAGTTTACCTTTCATTTTTAAAAACATTTGAAAGCATAAATGACAAACGTATTCCTTTATTGCCAGTTGCTCTATTAAAGAATTCTTCAAGCGTCGCTGTGACATTTGCTTGTGACCTAGTCACAAGGTATACCCATAGAGTATTTTAAATTAAGAAAAATTATCACTTTTACAAAGTTATTATTTAAAAGTATATGACACTTATTATGAGTAGTAATAATATAATTCACTTTTTCTCCCCAATGCTTTTACTCACTATATAATTCAGTATTTTACTCTATTAAATGTTTCTATCCCAATATTTTACAAAGTTATAAACTCCTCAAAAATGATAATTCTTTTATAAATTCGTTTATACATCCATCAAAAATATGTGTTATGAATTTAAATAAAAGGTCAACATTTTCCCTTATCAAAATGTTTTGTCTGTTTGCTGTGGAAATTTGCTGCAATTGCCCACCCTAGGAAATCTTAACCAACCATCTGCACCTACAAATTTCTCACTCGCAAATATCTGCCACATTTCCAAGGTCTGGCAGCTAAAATTCACACTAATTTATAAGCCTTTACAACAGTCTTACAAAGCTAAAATATCCATCTAACATTGATGCTTAAATTTTATCCCTACAAAGAAAAACTTAGCAGAAAATTCCAAGTATTGAATATTAGAGGCTTCTAAAAAATATTTTGAAAGCATTAGCTAAAGTATAATAAACAGTAATAGTGAACAATTACTGATAGGAATTCCCATGTCCTTGTGTGTGTGTGTGTGTGTGTGTGTGTCTGTGTGTGAGAATTCCTATAACTATGAGACATTTCCCTGCCAATTGAAGAATATAAAATTTGAAAGTTCTGTCTGTATCCTGTGCAGTTTCATGGCTCTTGGAAATGAGGTATCAGAGAAGGGAAGTGACAGCTAAATTTATAGATCAAAGATGTTTAGTAAGGTGATAGGCATAAATGGTATAAAATAATGCATGCTTTGCCATTTCTGTGTTTCTATTTTAACCACTACAGTGCTGTGACAGAGGATTTGGTAGGAAGAGGTAAAAACAAAAAGCTTTAACATGACAGTTTCACTTCTGCACCTCATTTGAACTCTAATTTAAGAAAGAATTTCAAGTATGAAGTTTTTTGACATTTGCTTGGAAAACCACGTTTTATGCACTTTTAAGGTGAAATCATTATATTATTCCAAGGTCAGAAATCCTAGGTCACAAGTCAGTTTTATTCTACCATTTTCTAGCATCAAGACCTAGGTTAGGCTGGACTACCTCCTTTTGTCTCAGGTTATGATTGTGAAATCACTTATTTGTGTCACATTCTAATATTTGCCCATGGAGAGTAAAACAGTCTACAAAGCTTTTGTTTTGATTGTTGGTATTCAAGCATTTCCCAATGGCTAACTGTATAGTTTCTAAATATGAACATGGTTGTGTCTTACTCAGTATGACAATGCATGGCTATAAACAAGTCATCTCACATCATTGCCTTGGTTTTCCCTTCCACGAAGTGAATAGAATTGTAAGAATTAAAAATCAACATTTCAACAATATCAAAAAAAAAACTTTTTCTCACATTCCCAAATTAAGGAGGAATATTCAAAATTGTAAATAAGTGTTTATCAGAGTTTAAATGGCAGTTTAGGCAAGCAATGCATGCAATTATAACATGTTTTATATTCAGTGATAGAGCAGAAGAATTAATGGAACGACTACAAACTACTTAGAGTAGTGTCTAAGACTAAAATATCTCAATACCTGATATTAGCATTTCTTCATGAGTAAGCAATAATTATCTCCAGGTAAGATATGATAGGTTAAGGATTATATTTCATGATGCTTAAAGCCTAACTGGTCACACCAGTCTTGGTTTTACTTTGTATCAAATGCCATAATATAAATGTAATAACTTAATTTAGATTAATTACCATTAATTACCCAAAAAAAGGACATGAGCAAGTTAATCCTGTAAGTTACATATCATTCTATTAAAACAAAGTAATTCTTTTAAATTTATTAATGTAAGTAGGGAAAACATTAATTCTGAATATATAATATTTAGAATGTACACTTACAGGGTTTTACATATATTATAAATAAATAGCATATTATAGAGAATTAAAATAGCATTTTCTAGAGAATTATGTTGTAGGTTATAATCTACTTCCTTTTTAGATCTTAAAAATTATAAATACCTCATTAATTACTTTTCAGGAACTGATTATTAAGATGAACCACATTATTAATTGATCTATATGCAATGAATATTTAAACTGAATATGTTTCACCCAGATATCTTTCTAGAACATTCAATATAACATACTTATTCCTTCATTTTTCATAATAAATATAAGACCTTAAACTTTTGTTTTTAATAAAGTATGCATTTAAGGAATTAGATGTACTACAATTTTATAAATCATTATTAGTTCCTTAGTAATTATGTACAATGCATTTTAATCAAAATCATACCTCTTCCTTCAACTACTTCTAGATACTCATAATTTTCTACTCCTATAAATTCATGTTTTCTATTTTTTAGGACAATTGCATCCAATTTGCATTAAGAAATTAATCTAAACTTGTAGACAAATAGAAATAATAACAGAATATATATTATATATAATATGCTAAAGACAGCCTGTATACAGCACATAAACTACAAAAGCTTACATACATTGTTGATTTTTATCAGTATTTAGTATCATAGAATCAATTGAAAATATCTGGAAATAATATTTTGAGTAACACTATCTTTGGTACCATTATTTGAAAAATGTAACTCTTTTGTTGAATTCATATGTATGTTCTTATGTTCAAATAAGAAAAATAAATCAAGAAATAACATATTTCCCCAAAACTCCAAAACAAAGTCATTGATTCTTTTTTTCTAAAACTAGACAAAATTGAAGTTTCTGTTCAGTGCTATAAGCATGATAAATTCACTATCCCCCTATTTTAAATGGGAGATATGCTCCATGAATGTATTTCTCTAATCTCATTTACTTTCAGCTATCCTAAAGCACTAATAGAAAAAGAAATCAGAAACTGAAAAACATCTGTAATAGTCAGCATAGTGTATTTAAAATCTAGAGTAGATAACAATGTCCCGTACTAAAAGTGACTCTACAGACAAAAATCATACCTCAGAATGACTTTCTTCATTCTCTCGAATGTGGAAACCAGTAGAGCCAGGGCATTTCTGATGTATGACAGGAATATTGTCATTTTTGCTGTGTGAGTTACACTGAAAGAGATTACCAAATATTTGTGACAAACTACTCTACATGTCAAGTGTCCATTGAGAGACAAAGCTGTTTTCTCTGAGCCTATGGATGGAATAGACTTTCAACTAAGCAGGGTCCAGACTCAGATAGCATGCTTAGATAGATGGAAAAGCAGTAATGTAGGAATAATATTAGCATTTAGTGATTTAAAGGTATTTGTTCACATTTCCTAGCAAAGAAGATGTTATTTAAACAATAACCTGTAATATTGTTATAAGCTGATCAATTTATAGAGCTTCAGATGTTACATTATATGTGAGTTTTTTACTATAACAATTTTTAAGATGACTGTTTCCACATTCCTCACAGGAGCTGTTCATGTAAACAGAGGACATCATTACTTTCCTGTTCTTTTCTTTGTTCTTCTTTTAAGTTTCTTCTTAGTTAGGGCAAAGCTACCTGTGAATATTGCTATTTGGCCATTTGTGAAGGTTAGCATTAAAGTTTTTATAGTCTCTAACTTAAGAAAATATATCATGTACCATTGGGAATGACTCATCATTCACTTTCAAACTTGAAATGTTCTCATCCTTAAAAATATTTTTATGATTTGTATTGAATTCTGCAGATAATCATTATCTAATTTGACTTTGTTGTAAATAGAAATATCTATATGACATTAAGAAAGATTTTAAACACAATTAGTCATATGATAGGCTTTTTAGTATAGAAAAACTTAGTTCATTGCTGCTTTTTTCATACTTCAACCCCATGAGAATTCTAGTTCTACATGGGTAATTGAAACAAATACTGATTGATACTTTGAACGTCTGTTGAGAACCCAGCTAACTAAATTTTACTTGTAATACCTAAAATGCCATCTTGTCCAAATCAATCCACTGAGTGTTCCTAAATGGCCTGAACAGCTTCATCCTTATCTGTGAAGACCTTTCTTTACAAAAGATTCTTTTGTTTTGTTAAACAATAAAACTAAAATACATCTTTGAGCATGTTTTGATAAACTGCAATCATCTTAGTCATTTTAATCAGTTTCTATACCTAGCTTTCGTACATATATTCATGTTGATTAATCTACTTTAAACATCTCATGTATTATTCAATTTTCCCCAAAGAAACATTTCATAAATCTCTGTGGCTCACCAGTTGTTCTTAACTTAGATAATTCTTGAGAAATTCTTTTACAAAGCACCAATGACCTAGTTCTGGTTACTTCAGAACTCACATTGCAGACAGAGATTGGAGGTCCCGAGTCAAGAACTTTTAGGAGACGATGCTGAATTATGGCACTTACCCATATTGCTCTGTTCATTTGCTCGTTTATTTAGTAGAAAGCCATTTAATATGTGTAGGCTAACTCAAGACTTAGAGTGTATGTAAGCACATGCCCAATGACTTGCTTAAAGACGTACTGGAGGAGATTTCTCAGTTAAGAGTCCCTCTTCTCATATGACCTGGTTTGTATCAAGTTGATGTAATACTAATCAGCACAAGACCAAAACCAATCATTTTCGTGACTCTATAGGGAGGACAATGAGAACTCTACAGATGAGAAGGACTATATCATTCGCATTCAAGATATAAGAAGCTACAGAAAAATGTTTGGAAGAGATCTATTTTGTCAATTCATGAGATATTATAGAAAATTACATATAAGGAATGTGGAGATTAATTTGAAGATGATCAGAAGTACATTGAATTCAACAGTAGAATCAATAATGAAAAGTTGAGTACAGTATAAAATATGATAGCCCAGGATAATAATGGCCTTTTGGAGGTGAATTTCTGCACCTAACTACACACCATAAAAACATACAAGCTACAAACAGCATGAGTTCCTTTGCAACTGGCTAATTATACTCCAATAAATTCTTTCACTTTCACTCCAATAGGTTTGTGCCCACAAGTTTGTTTGGTGTCTCATTATTGAATAGCCTCCTTTCGTAAAATAGTAAAAACCTCAGGAGAAATTTTCAACCATAGTTACTTCCTCATTATTTTTAATTTGTCGTTTTCAGGGTGAAAAATTCCTTCGAAAATTAAATGCAGGGATGAGGTCAATGAAGAAAAGCAGCAATATGATGAACAATATTTTGAAATAAAATGTGACAAATAGCCAAACATAAGAAAAAAATGGGGGGGTTGGAAATAATTTAATCAATATGTCTTGCATATTTCTGCCTCAAAAGTTGCACCTGAAAACAGAAACATATTTTAAATCTTTCTAGTTTTATTCTACCAAAATATTCTATTTATCACATTCAATATGAATTACTATATTAAAAGTGTGGCTGATATTCATATTTTAAATCAGGTTTATTCTTATAAAATAAGTATGGAAATAAAATGTTTGATGCGAATTCAATAACAACAATCGTATTCAATGTAAATTACTGTAACTACATTTGTTCCATACCTTCAATTCTTATGATTGATCGCCTGTATTAAAATATGAGGATTAAACCTTCTTTCCCCAAACACCCATTGTACTTCCAGAGAAAATGGCTATTCACCGCCTCTAGAAAAGCCTACTCAAACTTGCTACAGTACTTTAGCTCTTTCAGTTTGGGTACAAATCCTAAGAAAGCACTTCACAGTCATAATATCAAGAGAGAGAGAAAAAAAACATCAATAGTTGAAGAGCAACAAAAGGTTTATGAAAAGTCACCTAGCCATAAATAAAAATTAAAAAAAAAAACATGGTTACTTGGTTTGCTAAAAGGGAGTTTGTTACTTTCACACTTCATTCTAGTGCAGCAGGTATGTACTCTCTATTATTGTGTCCCTCCTCCTACCTTCTTACAAAATCAAGGTTCTTTGATGAAAATCAATGGCACTGTTAGAATTCCTTCACAAGCACCACAGAGGAACAAGCTTTAGGGTTTGTGCCATATTTTCCCTCAAATAACATGCTTATTTGTTAAAACCTCTCAGTGAGGATGGCATGTCTACCCATTGTAAACAACCCAAAGACTGCTGTCACAGGAAACTATAACGCATTCTTGAAAGTTTTTGATATAAAATGTCTAGAAGTTGATAAAAAGGATTTTGTTCAAGTACACATACACCCAAACATCAACATTATAAAGTTTTGATATTTGGTGACACAAACTCCTCTTCATCTATGCATAACACAACACACTTGTACCAGACTTACCACCTCAATTTCAATAAACTTCCCTATCACAACCAAAATAGTTACATTAGTAATTCAGGAGTCAACTCTCAGTCAACAGTAAACTAAGTAAAGGTGTGATATTTCTCCCTGATGCCTTATAAGACACCACTTTTATCTCTTCACTTTCAAAACCTATTTATAATAGTTTCACACTGGAAAACATAAGAAGGGATGGGGTCCTAGTACTTCTTCAGAGAGTATTTTCTAAGGGTACCATTTATAGTAGGGAAGGGAAGGCATCTACCAAAATATCTGTCTTCAAAAGGACTGTCATGTGTACAGTAAATTCTTAAACATTTTAAGCAAAACCTCAGTAGTTATTTTTCTAAATATTTGTTTATTGTTGTGCTTAAAATGCACACTTTTTCCCTCCCTCCCAAACCTTTTCTTACTCTCTTGTAAGTTCATAGCCTCTTTTAGGTACTAATTGCTCTTATACACACACACACACACACACACACACACACAAACACACACACACAATATATATCTGTATATCTATATATATCTATATCATTATGTTAAAAGGAATCTCAGAATTCCTTTGCTGCTGGTAGTTTCCTTCTAGAATTGAGGCCTTGTGGACTTTTCCTAACCACATTGAAGATCATTGGTATCACTCATGTTCGGTTCTTGTTTGGGCAGTCATGATGGGCCTCAGAAATTATTGGAAGGAATTATTGAAAAATATATTTCTGCTCCATCTTCCAAAATTCTCCTTGAGCTTTAGCCTTGGGCGTATTTTGTAGATGTATCCTTTAGGATTGGGCTTCATAACTCTAGATAGAATCCAGTTGACTGGATGTTCTCAGTGGTTTTTTGTTTGTTTGTTTGCTTGTTTGTAGTGGGCTTCATTTTCTTGAAAGAAAAATTCCTTAACCTTCTCATATTTGATAAGTATTTTTGAAGCCCGTCAATGATTTTATTGTGGCTGCTACTTAAATTTCTTTACCTAATTTTTTAAATGTCATTTTCTTCATTTCTATTTAAGAAGATACAAGGTCCAGGGGTCTGTGGGACCAGAAAGAGCAGGCCCAGAGCAAGAGTGGACTCCAAGTGTGTCCAAATCCCCAGAAATCCTGTTCTGAGATCAGCGGAATTCCTTCCCACTTCCTGGTGCCTGCATGTCCTCGGGCATTTATCCCTATGCCCCAAACTTTGCTCTATAGGAGGATGTCACATAGCTGAGTTCAACTTCCTCTCAACTTATAATATCATGTCCAGCAGAATCCGCAATATTTCCTTATGCTAATAAGGCATCCCTAGCACCTTCACCTAAGCCAATGTTGTACACTCACTACACAGGACCTAATCATCGCCCAAAGTTTAAATAGCCTTTGCCTGCCCATCCCCCAGGATCCACCAGTTGTGTAAGGGGTGATGACCCCCACCCCACCCCGATGTGGGCAGCAAAGCAGAGATTGAATGGTAAAAAGAGACCAGTTCCTCCTGTTGATAGGTAATCTCCAGGACAGTGCCTGCAGCACTTTAGATATAAGAAGAGGTAAAGAATATAAAAAATACTTATATTTTTAAAATATAAATATATCTATAGAAAATGAAAGTAATAATAATTGATCAAAATCAGAAAACGTTTGCAATGATTTTTATGGACTAATTTTGTTTTGGCTTCCAATTTTCAATAACTTACTTATCGTCCCTTCTCTTCGACCACACTAAATGATTCACAGCAAGCTCATAATTGCTAAGACTTAGAACCTATAGCAAGCACATATATTGATACAAAATTAAGGTGGAAGGCTTTCTGCGCTTGAGAATACTCAAATAAGGAACAGTAAACACAGAGGTGGATACAGGCTTTTTCCTTCAAAGCAGCCTCCAGTAACTTCTGGCAGGAAATAGTTTCATGAGTCAACTGTTAACTAAATGGACAGATTTTAATTTATTACATGAATATATGAACAAGAATGAATCCTGTCCAACTTGAAGGAGTTGCTACCCTTTCCCCTTGGTGATCTTTGCAATATTCATAAGCTCGTTTTTTTGGTAAGACCAGATGCACATTTGCTCTGAATAAAAACACTGAACAATCCTTTAATCTCTCAGTAGCCCAACATCCACACTCTTCGTTTTCTCTTAGCAAATCCCCTCCAATATTCCATTCTATTTCTTTCCAATTTTCATTCTATACATTAAAAAAGTTTACATTCTTTTATTTTTATTAATTAATTCATTACTTTTTTTTTAACACTCCAGATTTTGTACCCTAGAACCCCTGTCCACCTTCACACTGTTTCACATCCCATACATCCTCCCCACATGGATGTCCCCACCCCCACCCCACCAAACCTCTAAAATCCATGGGGCCTCCTATCTCTTGAGGGTTAGGTGCATCATCTCTGATTGAACACAGGCCAGGCAGTCCTCTGCTGTATATGTGTTGGGAGCCTCATATCAGCTGTTGTATGCTGCCTGTTTGGTGGTCCTGTGTTTGAGAGATCTCAGGGGTCCAGGTTAATTGAGTCTTCCTACAGAGTCGCCCTCCTCCTCAGCTTCTTTCAGCCTTGTGTCAAAGGCAGCTCTTTATTTCTGCCCTCTGAAGACCTTTATTTCTACTTTGTTTTAACCCAGGTTTGCAGAGACTCTGCTGATGGAAGTGCTCAGGAATTCCCTGTTAACATTAGAAGCTGAGTTTCACATGCATTGTTTTTGAGAAAACAATATAAAAACTAAAAGGCTAACTTTGTGTAGTCTTGCCACACAGGCCATTAAACAGGCTAATGGGCTTTCCTCAAATATAGTTCCCTGCAATCAACTGAAATCGATGCATAAGGTGCATATTTCTGATTGTGCACTTTGCTTTCACAAGTAGGACACTTTAAAAAACATTTGTAAAAGATTTCTCTACAATTTATAGTATTATAACGTAACTGGTGGAGTGAAGTGTCTCAAAAGAGCATACAAGGAAGACAACACATACAGGAATAATATCTTAATACAACTGGAAGAGAATAAAGACATGGGAAATTTAACTCTTAGGAAATTTTGGAAGTGGTATAAATTGGAAAGCATGATGAAACATGTTCTTATGTTGGCCAGAAAGTGTCTTTTAATAGCTCTTGCAAAAGTAATGTTCATTATCAGAATCTGTCTGACTTTTATCACCTAATTCTAACAATTTGAAAGACTGCATTGGCACCAAGTAACACAGCCCCAGATAGCTTTTTTTTTTCAGTTAATTATTCAGTATGTTATTTCTTGTCTGGCATTTCAAAGCAACCTCTTCTCATAAATCCTGTGGTTACGATAAAGTTTAAGCAAATCCAGCCATTGTCCATTCCTGAGAATGTAAGTTCTGTTGAATTCCCTTTTGAATTTCCATCCTTCTCTTAAAAGAATATTGATATATACAAAAATAGACATATAGGCCCACATACATAGAACCACGCAAATAACTGTACCCCAGACAAGCAATTACTCAGGCCTCTAAGGGAATTGCATTTGACTGAGTTTTTCATCCTGTTCTCAGCATGAGAGTAAATGAATGCACAAGAGAAAAACCAGGTAATTTTGTTTTATTGTAAAAATTAATGGGTAATACAATTAAGAATTAAGAAATAGCACTATATTTCAAGTTGCTTGCCAGGATACTTCCCAAAACACAATAAGTACCCAGTACATACCAAATGAACTAGAGTGATAAATATGAAAAAGATGTTGAAGCCACGGATTCTTCATTACTCAGTGTTGGGAGGTGAGTGAATACAGTTTTGCTAAATAAATAATATCCCTCATGAGGTTCCCTCATACAGCTGTAAATTCCTTCCTTAAACGTTACCTACATTCTGTATAGGTTAACAGAGATAAAATCAGATGTAATTTCATGTCATTATTCATAGAAGCGTATGAAGACCTTCCTGAAGACCAAAAAATCAGAGCTACTTCTTGAAAGTTTTGACATATTTCCCTAAAAGTTTCACAGACCCTCTGAAACAGCTTTATAATATTCTTTTAACCCAATTGCTATGACTGCCCATTGAAGCAGAATTTCCCCAGAAAACATATTTATATTCAAACACTAATGTTCTACAATTTATAGTTTATTCATTCCCTCCTCTCCTTTATTCACTCCCTCCTCTCCAACCTTGCATTGTTACCTTCCCTTGAAGAATACGGTGAATGCTTTTGAATGACAAAATGATTACATGTTATATAGCTTTAACAAAGCTCCTTTAATGTCATTTGTTTTCATATTGCTATATAATAAGGTATTTTAAATAAATGACTGTAAACATCGCAGAACTTCCTATGCACTTAAAAACAAATAGTTCTCCCTAAACATATTCTGAGTAATGGAAGAGCATACACTTCCAGTACCAAGATCAATCTGTATTATATTTAACATAATTGTTTTCAGATGACATTAGCCTACATTTTATTTATTGTTTAAAAAAATTCAGAGTTGTCCATCGTTGAATTGACTTCATACTTTTTTTTATTCGATATAATTTTTTATTTACATTTCAAATCATTTCCCCTTTTCTAGCACCCCACTCCCCGAAAGTCCCATAAGCCCCTTTCTCTTCCCCTGTCCTCCCACCCACCCCTTCCCAATTCCCCTTTCTGGTTTTGCCGAATACTGCTTCACTGAGTCTTTCCAGAACAAGGGGCCACTCCTCCTTTCTTCTTGTACCTCATTTGATGTGTGGATTATGTTTTGGGTATTCCAGTTTTCTAGGTTAATATCCACTTATTAGTGAGTGCATACCATGATTCACCTTTTGAGTCTGGGTTACCTCACTTAGTATGATGTTCTCTAGCTCCATCCATTTGCCTAAGAATTTCATGAATTCATTGTTTCTAATGGCTGAATAGTACTCTATTGTGTAGATATACCACATTTTTTGAATCCACTCTTCTGTTGAGGGATACCTGGGTTCTTTCCAGCATCTGGCAATTATAAATAGGGCTGCTATGAACATAGTAGAGCATGTATCCTTATTACATGGTGGGGAATCCTCTGGGTATATGCCCAGGAGTGGTATAGCAGGATCTTCTGGAAGTGAGGTGCCCAGTTTTCGGAGGAACCGCCAGACTGATTTCCAGAGTGGTTGTACCAATTTGGAGCCCCACCAGCAGTGGAGGAGTGTTCCTCTTTCTCCACATCCTCTCCAACACCTGCTGTCTCCTGAATTTTTAATCTTAGCCATTCTGACTGGTGTAAGATGAAATCTCAGGGTTGTTTTGATTTGCATTTCCCTAATGACTAATGAAGTTGAGCATTTTTTAAGATGCTTCTCCTCCGCTATCTGAAGTTCTTCAGGTGAGAATTCTTTGTTTAACTCTGTACCTTGAGAAAATCAACAAGATAGATAAACCCTTAGCCAGACTGACCAAAGGGCACAGAGAAAGTATCCAAATTAACAAACTTAGAAATGAAACGGGAGATATAACAACGGAAACTGAGGAAATCCAAAAAATCATCAGATCCTACTACAAGAGCCTGTACTCAACACAAGTGGAGAATCTGGAGGAAATGGACAATTTCCTTGACAGATACCAAATACCAAAATTAAATCAGGACCAACTAGACCATCTAAACTGTCCCATAATGCCTAAAGAAATAGAAGGAGTCATAGAAAGTCTTCCAACCAAAAAAAGCACAGGACCAGATGGTTTCAGTGCAGAATTCTATCAGACCTTCAAAGAAGAGTTAACACCAATAATCTTCAAACTATTCCACAAAATAGAAACAGAAGGAACACTACCCAATTCCTTCTACGAAGCCAAAATTACGCTGATACCAAAACCACACAAAGATCCAACAAAGAAAGAGAACTTCAGACCAATTTCCCTTATAAACATCGATGCAAAAATACTCAATAAAATTCTTGCCAACCGAATCCAAGAACACATCAAAACGATCATCCACCATGATCAAATAGGCTTTATCCCGGGAATGCAGGGTTGGTTCAATATACGGAAATCCATCAATGCAATCCACTACATAAACAAACTCAAAGAAAAAATCCACATGGTCATTTCATTGGATGCTGAAAAAGCATTTGACAAAATTCGGCATCCTTTCATGCTTAAAGTCTTGGAGAGAACAGGAATTCAAGGCCCATACCTAAACATAGTAAAAGCAATATACAGCAAACTGGTAGCCAGCATCAAACTAAATGGAGAGAAACTTGAAGCAATCCCACTGAAATCAGGGACCAGACAAGGCTGCCCCCTTTCTCCTTATCTTTTTAATATTGTACTTGAGGTACTAGCTCGGGCAATTTGACAACATAAGGAGGTCAAAGAGATACAAATTGGAAAGGAAGAAGTCAAACTATCATTATTTGCAGACGACATGATAGTCAACCTAAGTGACCCAAAAAACTCCACTAGAGAGCTCCTACAGCTGATAAACAACTTCAGCAAAGTGGCAGGTTATAAAATCAACTCAAGCAAATCAGTGGCCTTCCTGTACTCAAAGGATAAGCAGGCTGAGAAAGAAATTAGGGAAATGACACCCTTCACAATAGCCACAAACAGTATAAAGTATCTTGGGGTGACTCTTACCAAACATGTGAAAGATCTGTATGACAAGAACTTCAAGACTCTGAAGAAGGAAATGGAAGAAGACCTCAAAAAATGGGAAAACCTCCCATGTTCATGGATTGGTAGAATCAATATAGTTAAAATGGCCATTTTGCCAAAAGCAATATACAGATTCAATGCAATACCCATCAAAATCCCAACTCAATTCTTCACAGAGTTAGAAAGAGCAATTATCAAATTCATCTGGAATAACAAAAAACCCAGGATAGCTAAAACTATTCTCAGCAACAAAAGAAAGTCTGGGGGAATCAGTATCCCTGACCTCAAGCAATACTACAGAGCAATAGTGTTAAAAACTGCATGGTATTGGTACAGTGACAGGCAGGAGGATCAATGGAACAGGATTGAAGATCCAGAAATGAACCCACACACCTATGGCCACTTGATCCTTGACAAAGAGGCTGAAAACATCCAATGGAAAAAAGATAGCCTTTTCAACAAATGGTGCTGGTTCAACTGGAGGTCAGCATGCAGAAGAATGCGAATTGATCCATCCTTGTGTCCTTGTACTAAGCTCAAATTTAAATGGATCAAGGACCTCCACATAAAGCCAGACACTCTGAAGCTAATAGAAAAGAAACTGGGGAAGACCCTTGAGGATATCGGTACAGGGAGAAAGTTTCTGAACAGAACACCAATAGGGTATGCTCTAAGATCAAAAATTGACAAATGGGACCTCATAAAATTACAAAGTTTCTGGAAGGCAAAGGACACCATCAAGAAAACAAATTGGCAACCAATAAATTGGGAAAAGATCGTCACCAATCCTACATCAGATAGAGGGCTAATATCCAATATATATAAAGAACTCAAGAAGTTAGACTCCAGAAAGCCTTCTTACTTTTAACACATATAAAACTGGAATTTCCTCAACACAGGAAGCACAAACAGAATTAAAAGCTTCTAAATATTCCTAACATTACAGAAGGGGCTTATATGAAAGGTGCTCACTTAAAATTTAACACTGCAAGTCTTCCACTGTGTGTCTGAACTGACTAGAAAAATTTAAGGAAACAAAACTAATTAATGTTCTTTGCTTATTATCAGTGGTCCTTTAAATTATCAATCGAGTTAATTAATCCACAAGAATAAAGACATCATGTTTTTCTATAGATAAATGTGGCAAAACAATACTGAAATATTGCCAAATATATAAGAACAAATATTTAGAACAAATAATTAATATGTTCTAAAATGAACATATTAGAGCATAGCACTATTTTATAAATGTTCTATGAAATGGCATCATAATGCTTATAGGACACCAATAGGAAGAGAAGGATGTAATGACAGGATTTCCTTCTAGTAAACAGCCTTATTTAGAGAGAACACAGATGAAATCATAGATGTACAAGTGTGCATGCACATAAATACTATTATTAAGTATATTTTATAAACTATTTCATTTATTTCATATTAAAGAGGTTTATTATATATATTAGAAGTTTATGAAATATAAATATGCTAGAAAATTTTGCTATATCTTTAATAAATGCAATATCACCTGGGAAGTCTAAGATTAAATACTTCTGAAAAAAATATCCTCACAGATTTTTTTTAATTGTCTGTGGTAAGACAGAAACTTTGAAACCTGACTTGAATATGTCATGATATTAGAAAAATATTGCCGAAATAAGTATTTTGAAATAATATTAGCTTTTCTTTCTGTCTGCATGCCAGGCATCAAAAACCACAGTCTGCAAGCTAACCATCAGCTAAAGAAATCAAATAACAATTTCAGACGTTCAATTCCAGAGTGCTTTCTAGTGATTTGAAAATTCAAGGATATGCCAGTTATTTGCGTATTGTCTTTCAAGGCTCTTGTGTTATTCGGTTTTCCTCCTGAAGGCTACTTTTCATAATCAAAATGTCTGAAAGTGACCCTGATGTATACACATAGGCTGGAAATCATATATGCCAAGAGGAGCCAGGGAGGGTGTACTTTGTCTGGTTCTTACTGGCTCAAATGAACTAAACTTACTGTGAACACGTAATTTCAAAATATCTGTTCTAAGTTAACAGTTTACCTTCTGATCTCAAATGTATACATCTAAGTTGTGCAATAATTAAATTTGAATGAAAAATGCATAACTTTTCCTATAATGCTTTAAAGTAACATTGATGTTCTTTAGCGCTCTGCCATGCGGCATTAGGTGCCTGCTGGTGCCGGTGCCTCCTCACCCAGCTCTGATTACATCATTGATCCACACACAGAACATGCCACAAAGTCTGATGTATATCAACTCTGCTTCCTCCTTACAGAAAAGGATCTGGTACTTGACTGGTACTTGAAACACCTTTTGAAAAGTGTAAAACTAAATAGTCACGAACGAGATAAATTAACGTGTTGTGAGACGGGAACTCTTCTGTAACTCTAGTGTGCACAAAGCTGAATTTCTGACAAGCTGGAGGACCTATTTTTGCAGACCTAGTTTTAAAATTAAAGTTCAGGTACTTTAGGAATGAAACAAAGGCACATGAGAAATATTCTCATTTTCAAGATCAGAAAAATATTTTTTTCTAATAGAATTTAGCAAATGAATCTTGAAAGAACATACTTTACCAAAAAAGATATGCTAGTAAGAGTAGTCACTGCTAGTAGAATTTATCTTTGGTAGTCATCATAGCTATATCTTTGGAATTCCTTTTCTTTTTTTGTCTCCCAGCTCCAAACTAATATTTTTTTTCAGTAAAACTATTATTGTTTGTGGTCGCTATAAGTTTGGCCCCCATAAACTCATGTGTTTGATGCTTGACCTGTAGGGCGTGGAAGTATTAGGAGATATGGCCTTGATGAAGTCGTTGTGGCCTTGCCGGAAGAAGGATGCTGTTGTTTGTGCAAACTTAGTGATCTCTTGCTGGAGGAAGCTGTGTGTGCAAGCTTTGGAAGTTCATACATAGGCTGAGTCCCTCTGCCAGTGTGAAACTCAGTCTCCTCCTCCAGCACCATGTCAGCCTTCAGGCAAGCCCATGTTTCTCACCATAATGATAACGAACTGAACCTCTCGAAGTCTAAGCCAGGCCCCATTAGATGTTGTCCTTTAAATGGGTTGACATGGCCATGTCTCTTCACAGCAATGAAAGCTTAACTAAGACACTGTTTACCTTTTAATCTCATGGCCATAGAATTGCCAATATTTGATGACTTAAGCATCAGTATTTCTCTTATCTACTGTGATTGTCCCCTGGTGAAGAACTGAAGGGCACTATAGCAGGAGTACGATGATTATTTAATCAGAGTGTGAAATGTGTATTTGTATTTGCATATATATATGCACATATATATACATATATACTGTGATATTCTCTCAAAGCATCACATGAACTCTGAAATTTACATAATGATTCACTTCAATAAATAAAGGCATTCATTGACCTACCAATTCCATTATCCATAAAAATATTTTAAATAACTAAAGAACAGTAAAGAAGTAAATGATTTTTATTCTTCAAGAGTTTATGCACATTACATGAGATCACTGTAATAAATTTCCCATATCTCTTAAATGTACTCAGAGGTATGGTTAAATGTCACTTAAGAGATTGAAAAATATAATTGGATATTAGAATATGTAATTATTCAACATAAATATTAACAATGTTACACTTTATTTTTCTAACAGGAAATTCTTCAGAAGAATTAAGAATAGTGAATATTTGTTGTGCAGTATTATATTTCTGTCTTATAATACAACTAAAGTAAGTATATTTATTTCAATGAAAAGATTAATATTTAATTTCATCATAATGTTTACAGCAGAAAGGTGGATTTGTAATGCAAAAGTTTTGAAATTATTGTTTTATATACAATAGTTTATTGTTTAAAACATTTCTCTTAAAATAGCAACAGTAACCCACTTTCAAACGATGACAGTATATAGTTCAAGAAAAATATTAGCATACACTTCCAGATACACACATGCATAATCTTCGTATAAATAACAATGCCTTTGAAGCGCTGATATTTGTGAGCATGTAATATCACTCGATTACAACTACAACTTTTTTATAAAAGCTATTTGTCATCTTCAAATGATTTGGATATGACAAAGCTGAATGGATTTTGTGACTCCTCACCAATGAAGGCAAAGATTCCATTAGACACTTTAAACACTATCTGTTATCTTTCACTTATCATTTGATTACTAGGAGGCTTGATAAGAAGAGAAAATGAGATCATCAACACTAATTTGTGTTGGTTTCTTATCTCAGTGACAAGCTGTTTGACTCAAATATTCTGCACAGATCTGAAAATCTCCAGGGCATTGCGGAATGCATTATCTCACCAACCTTCAACCCATACCTTTTGCCCTTTCGCATCCGAATCATTTCATAGAACTTGTAAATGCCCTGTGACTTGCCATCACACCCATTTACAGTAAACTTGTGTAGGTGTTAAAAGCGATCCTGTACGTCCTGGGATGTGTCTTGATCTTCTTTACAATGTTATTTATAAGCCTTAAAGTTGAAACTGTATTCTCCTTCCGATCGGGCCTGTCTACACATTGTCAGATGTGTACAGTGGACAATAATATACATGTGTACATGTCTTCCAGTTTGTGTGTGTGTGTGTATGTGTGTGTGCATACCCATGCGCAGGTGGTTATAGGCTCAATTCCAAAGGAAGTGGCTGTCCCTAGGCGTGCGCTTGTGTGCAAGAAAAGAAAGAAGTAACTTGGCAGGAACTGGTATATGTTACAGTTCAGTAAAAAGAACTAAGACTCATCAGAGTAAACAGGATTATATATTTGACCCTGGGCTCAGTAGCTCTTGCTTCCTCTTTGACTTTCTTTCAGGCCTACTTTGTTTGAAGACCTATTGGATGGAGTTCCCTTTGCAGTGCATGCCAGGGACACTCAGTTAATACATAGAATATGGCCTGAGATCCATACTTGCAAATAAGGATTTACAGCAACTTTTTTTTTAATTCAAGGGACTTAAACATTTGCTAGACTTGTGGCATATTAAAGGTGAAAGGAGTGCATAGATTTCTTTCTTAACCTTCAATATTAATGGGAGAATAAATCACAGAGACTGATGTTGGATAGAATATGTCGAGGTCCATGACTAATATATTTCATTTCACTTTATTGGTATAGGATAAGACTTATCTTAATTTGGCTTATAATAAGTGAGTCGAACACAAATCAGCAAGTTTCATAATCCCATGCTTTAAATTTTACAGCATAAAAAATATCCTTTGATTATCAGGGAAGGGGTAATAAAGAATTGTCAACATTCTAAACTTTAACCCCTAACTTAATTCAATTCAAATGGCCATTATATTTATGTGAAGATAAATTTCACTGTTAATAGTTTTCATAAAATTTTAAGAAACTTGCTATTGAACTTTGTATTCAAATTTTGGCAATTCAGTTCATAATGTTCCATGCCCAGCATCTATGGTATCCAAATGCCGATCATTCTCTTAAGCCGTGATTAAAAAGGAGGGTCCACTGAATTTAAAAGACTCTGAATATAAATGTATATTATGTTTTATATATATATTTATTTACACACATATATATACACATATATGCATGCTCCATATATGTTATATATATTTAAATATAAACAGGATAAATGCACTTAATATGTAACTTACTCCTTATAATTTAAACTCCTTTGAATTAAGAGTTGATCATAAGCAATATTTGAATAAACTTTCCTAATTTGCATCTTGTTCTTTTAAGATTATTGACATTGTACATATCCTCTCACAATACAGAGCATCTTTGCCATTCTTATTCCCTGGTGAGTTCTCTAAAGCATGTCGAAGAATACAAATTTGTTCACTGTCTTATTAAAATAAATAGCTACAAATAACAAAAGAAATTTGCCCAAGGATGGGAAATTCAAAGTCTGCACAAACACCTACTAAAGGGCACATTCAGCAAATATTTACAGACTTTTAAACAAGCTGTAAAGGAGGACACATGAAGGAGAGCAAACCTTATTTTCTACTGCTCATTAAACTGAAACTACTAGCAAATGAAATTTCACTTAAGAAGAAAGCCAGCACCTACATTCTCTGACTTCATTTGCCAACTTCACATATATTAATAAATCATACTCTTCACTTGTTGAAAGCTTTTTCCTCTTACTTGATGGTTTATGTTGGTGTCAAGTCAGACCAGGCACCAATGTCTGCTCAACTGATGCATCGTATATCAAAGTATACCCTTTAAATCAACTGCCATGAAACTAAGACTTTGAAAACATGTGTCTATAAAAGTGGGGCACAGTTGTGTTGTATATATTTTTATCAATGCATAATTTTATGAGCCAAAATTGTTCTTTCATTTTTTCTAGTCTTTGAAGAGCATAAGACAAATGACTCACCATATTCTAGAAACATTTTATATTTTAAATCATCTCTGAAACGCAATCACTAATGAGTTATTTGATTACCATAATCAGAAACACTAATCACTACAGTCTTGATGAAAATTCAGACATTATCTCAAGAGGGCTTTGGTGAAATAAATGTGTCGGCATGCTATTTGTATTTTCCCATAGTTACTCATTGTGAATTGGGATAAAAGAAGCTCTTGCATAGAAGTTACAAATTCTTAGTATATGGTACAATACAAATAACAGGTATAAGAGAAAGAATCTACTCACGAAAGTGGAAAGTTATACTATACATATTCTCTTGATAGCATCTACACATTTCTTGATAATGTACCCAGAGAGACAATTTACTTGATTATATAAACAACTTTGTAATCACATATGTTATATAGAGTTAAATTCTTTATAAACCATTAATAGCCTCGGCTTTTGACCTGGTTTACACTTACAGGATGCTGATGACTAAGTCGTACCCCTGTCCTAAGTGCACTCTGTTCTCTTTTGAAGAGTCAACAAAGAAGATATCGAAGGACAGTGTAGAGAGAATAACTAGTGTATTATAAAGATGGATGCATCACCTGTCAATGAAAGAAAACCTATGGCCTATAGGAAAGAGTAGAATAGAAGGTGGAGCATCCAGGAGGCAGAAAGAATTCTGTGACAGAGAAAGGCAGAAATTTGTCTGGCAAGATATGACAAGATGGACATATGGTACCTGAGCACATGCATCTGCTGTGTGGCAGAAGGTAGGCTAGAATAAATGAGATATTTTAAGTTATATCTAATCAAAAAAGATCCTAGATATATGATCAAGGTATTTGTAAGTATATTTTGAGTCTGAGTCTTATATTTGGAAGCATGGTCCTGGGAGGAAGAATCAGGAACCTAATTTCAACAAATCAGACCTTAAGATCAAATATTACTTACAGATCACTTTTTAATGTTTTGTTGTTGATGATCACTCATATTTTTTTTTAATAAATTTCCTACTTCAAATACTTAAAGGAGACAAAGAAATTCCATTTAGTGCTGAATATTCCAAAGTCTCTTATTCTCTGGATAATATCTGGCTATGGGTAAATATATTTGTTTCCCTGTGTTCCGGAAGAAAGCTAATCTGATGAATTGTACTGATCTCTTGAGTATAGCAGAACCGTATGAGTAGTCATTTTGTGAAGGCAGAAAGAGTGTAAGAGCTAATGAATAGAGAATCCCAAGAAGACAACACCATCTAAATGAACATAAACAAATCTGTATGACTTCACAGAAACTGAACTGAAGCCGTGTGCACAGGGCCTGGATAGGTCTGTATCAGGTCCTCTCAGGATATATTATGGCTTTCAACTTACTGTTTTTATGGTTTGTCTAAGAGTGCAAGCAAATCTTTTCATGATTTTTCTGCCTTCTGTTGGAACATTTTTCCTGAAGTAGGTTTGTCTTGTCCAGCCTTGATGTGTTTGTTTTTTAATCTTATTTTATATTTTATTTTGTTACATATATATTTAAATGGATGGATGAATGAATGCACAAATGATTATATGAATAAATGAGAACCTAGCCCCTAGAGTAAACATTAATAATTACATTGTCATTTATAACTACTGGGAAAGGAAAAAACAGTTTCATCCTAAAGAGTGACACTGGGTATATCAGCTATTGTAGAACAGAATCAAAAGTAGTTTACCAACATGTTGTTGTTGTTATTATTATTTTTTTATTTGGTTACATTTCTGTGATGTTTTGGGTTTTGTTTTTCCTTTTTGGTGTGGTTTTATTTTGCCTTCTTGGATTGGAGTGATTTTTGTTGTTGCATTGTATCTTTGTTTCTAATTCAAGAAATTACTTAAATTTGGGTAGGTAGGAGAGAGAATCTGAAAGGACCTGGAGGAGTGGGAGAATATGACCAAAATATATTTAAATTTAAAATTATTTTAAGAATAAAAATGTAAAAATAAATGAATGCCAAACAAATGAAAGAATATATATAGGAATGTGAGATTATACATTTAGAGTCTGAGTGGATGTTTCAATTATTTCTTTGGTAAATTACATCTAGTAAGTATTTATTTTCCCTCTTTTTTTTCTTCCATATATCTAATCTTTGCTTATCTATTTTTCATAACCTTAAAACACTCTTTATACCTGGGCTATGTGGGATACTCATTATCTTGGCATTTCATAGTCTACATGCTTGGTCATGTAATTTTCTGATTCTTCACTTCTCCGGAGATCTTCAAAGAGTTGCCTGAGTTCAGTAGGATCCTACGAAGTAGTGACGTATGATAGCAATTTATTGGTTCTGAACTTGCTCTGATTACCTGTTCAGCCTTGCTTCACTACCAGAAAAAGATTTTTTATATACTAAATGCCACCTGTAGGAATCTGTCTGATATCTAAGACACTTGTCAAAAAAAAATCAAGTCATCAGTCTTTCCCTTCCTTACTAAAATTTCTTACTTTTGCATTCATAGAAAACCTGAGTCTGGTAAGACATATTATATATATCATAATTTTTTTCAAAAGAGTAAAAAAATTCTGGAGAATACAGTTGCAAGAAAAGAGCCTAAATTAGTTTTGGGGGTTAGAGAATACAAGGTCAATGGGGCCATATTACCCGACAGCTCAAGAAGAGGTAATTTTATATGACACAGGACCTCATTATTCTGAGAGCCTAGATGTGTTGGATAGGCATTTCTCCCAACATTCACACTCTGTTTATCAACAATAAGTAAGTGTTCCTAGTTCCTATTTTCTTCACAAGTATACCAGCACTTGTTCTCTCTCTCTCTCTCTCTCTCTCTCTCTCTCTCTCTCTCTCTCTCTCTCTCTCTCCTTTAGCTGTTCTGGCATAAAACAAAATTTTAAAACAGTTTTAATGTTCACTTCTGTGACTAACATAATACTAAACTGACACCTATGTACTTAGTTTTATATGCATAGATTAATATATCTGTCAACCCTCATCAGAGAGATTTATATTGGCAGTGTATGGAAATTAATACGGAGACACATAAATGATTACTATTAAGAGAATAAGAGCCTGGAGCGCTCAGGTTTAGCTGGAATATCTGTATCACACTGACTACCACCAATGATTATTTTGGAAGTTGGGGAGAAAAATCTGTACTAGCCAGAAATATTAGATACCTCCAGTAAAGCAGCACTTGCTGAGCATGGCAGGACCGTAATCTACACTGACTCAGTGACTGTGATTCCTTGCCCGAGACCTTTAGACGATCAAGCCAGTAATAATGATAGCATGGACTGGTAAGGGGATCATGAGCTCTCACCCCTCGCTAATAAACTATTGGCAATTTACAGATGCTAGGAAAACAAGAGTACTTTTTCTTCAAAGATATGGCCCCTGAAAGGCTCACATGTTCCCGTGGAGGGTTTTACAGGAATGCACACATGGGTGGCACACCATAGTTTTGATGGTTTATTTTTCATCTCTAGACAGACTGGAGATGAAAGAGTGAAGAGAAAATAAGGGAGGAGTTTGAGGGGAAAGAATGGGTGTTGTTTATATAATGTGTATGATACATATGCCTATATATTATATAAATAAATATAGAGGATATAGAGATTGAGATTTAAATATAGATACAAATAGATACAGATACGGATGCAGATATACAGACATAGATATAAATTCCATACATCTATAGATAATATTATAATATACAAAAGAACAAAAATATACATCCTACTTGCACTCATAGTAATTGAACATTTATATATAACTGATGTTACTTATATTTCAGTGTTTGTGGGCTCTAAACTCTATACCAATAACTAATATATTACCACTCAGGAGGTTCTGTGTTTCCTATCTGAATATCAATTGCACTTGTTTAAGGAAACTTGGACTTAATGAGCCCAGATAACATGAGATGGATATCTTTAGCTGTTATGAATGATAATAATAGATATGATTTTGCTATGAATGATAATACTTTATAGGCTTCTTAATAAATAGAAAAACCATATAGATTTGTATTCTCGATAAGTTATGGCGAAATTATGTTTACTGTGATTATTACCAAATTTTAGGACTTTCTGAAAATTTCCACCTATAGCATTAATCCACTTGAAAGGGAGACGCTCAATTTACAGTGTATTTTGTGATTCCCTAAACAAGTCTTGAATGATGAATTTCACTGTCTAGCTGAGGTAGTTTACCTCAGCACATAATTTCTTATATTAATAACTTCCCTCACAGGAGTGAATGACCTTCTATAAACACAATCCTTCCACTCAATCAAAAAATTAAAGCCTGTTCCCACCTCATAATTCATCCTCTTTTCTCCAGACAATTGCAGAAGCAAAGCCAAGCACAAATCTCCCATCCTCATCGTATGTAATACAAAATTATGCACTCTTCTGCACTTATATAGCATGGATGTATTGAAAATCATCTAGCATTTTCTGTTCAAAATCAAATCTATTGAACAAATTCATATTTCCTGTGTGCTGTAATTTTAAGAGCCACAAATGTTAAACTCTTCAAAAAAATAAGGCATCCTAAAACAATAAACTGCTGAATGTTTGTATATATCCAATCAGTCTTTCAAGAATGCCCCCTGTTATGACTGCCTGTGAAATTATGGTGCCACAAGATTATAGTGTTATTCTTAGAATCTGCAATACTGCTGCTTACATAAACTGTCTTAGTGTGGCTCTCAGAATTAATAATAGAGTCTTCCTTTTTAAATAAAGATGATCAATGCTTTTAGGGAATTGTCCTGTGCTTAAAGGCACAAAAATGCATACTTCATAAACTGACATAAGTTCTTATTTCCCTGTTGTGAACATATACATAAGCAAAGTTATACTACTAGAGAACAGAATAGCTATGTCAGCTTTTTATTTTTGTTTGTTTGTTTGTCTTTTTGAGAAACTAGAAAACATAAGAAGAAAGATTTTATTTAGTTGGTATTTTTCCAAATTGAACAGCTTAAAAATATTAAATAGAATTTTTAAATTCAATATTTTGAGTATACTTAATTAAAGTTACTATTGAGGAAGAGACTGTACTTGGAGAAAACATTATTTCAGATGAAAAAATTCAAAATTCAGTTCAGAATTGTTATTGTGTAAGCTAGTTTATTATTCAGAAAATTTTATTGTTTCATATAGCTTACAAAAACAATGTAAAGAGTGAAATACCCTGTATATTTGAGAAAAGAAACACTTTAAAAATGTATAAAGCCAAAATCAAAAGCAAATAATAGCTTCATGGACCTGGAATTTGATACATAAATTGACAGACTTCAGGAATAGACAGATGCTCTTTGTAAATAAATCAAAAACACAGTTGACAGCAGATGCTGGCAAGGATGTGGAGAGAGGGGAACACTCCTCAATTGTTGGTGGAATTGCAGTCTAGTACAACCACTCTGGAAATTAGTCTAGAAGTTCTTCAGAAAATTAGAATTAGTATTACCCGAGGGCCACTCCTGGGTATATACCCAAAAGATGCTCCAGCATATCACAAGGGCACATTCTCCACTATGTTCACAGCTGCCTTATTGATAATAGCCAGATGTCCTTCAACAGAGGAATGGATACAGAAAATGAACATTTACACAATGAAGTACTGCTCAGCTATTAAAGTAATTCAGTCATAAAAGAACACAGATAGTTTACACTCACTGATAAAGAGGATATTAGCTCAAAAGCTCAGAATACCCATGATACAATGCATAGAATACATGAAGCTAAAGAAGAAGGAAGACCAAAATGTGGGTATTTTGGTCCTTCCTAGGAAGGGGAACAAAATATTCATATGGGAAAATATGGAGACAAAGTATGGAGCGGAGAATGAAGAAGAGGCCATCCAGAGACTGCCCCACCTGAGGATCTATCCCATATACAGACACCAAACACAGACACTATTGGAGATGAAAGATGCTTGCTGACAGGGGCCTGATAAAGCTGTCTCCTGAGACCCTGAAAAATAGAGGTGGATGCTTACAATCAACCACTGGACTGAGCATAGGGTCTCCAATGGAGGAATTGGAGAAGAGACTGAAGGAGCTGAAGAGGTTTGCAATTCCACAGGAGGAACAACAATATCAACCAAGCAGACCCCCCAGAGCTCCCAGGGACTAAACTACCAACCAAAGAGTACACATGGAGGGACCCAGGGCTCCAGCCACATATATAGGAGAGAATGGCCTGGTTGGACTTCAGTAGGAGGAGAGGCCCTTTGACTGGACTTGATGCCCCAGTGCAGGGGAATGCCAGGGAGCAGAGGCAGGAGTGGGTGGGTGGATGAGTGATCACCTTCTTAGAAGCAGGGGGAGGGAGGATGGGATAGGGGATTTCCGGAGGGGAAACCTGGAAAGGGAATAACATTTGAAATGTAAATAAATTAAATATTCAATAAAAAAGAAAAGTAATTGCATGAATAGGCCAATGAATGAAGTTATCTGAATGAGGACAAGTTAAAAAAAAAAAAAAAGGTCCTTATCTAGAGAATGAAAATGGCATAAAACAGTATTTCTTATTCAAAGCATGACAAACAAGGGGAGTGAAAGAATCTAGTTGTATTTCCTCTCTTTGTTTTCATGGGTATGAAATTCATATTCTTCCCTGTTGAGTTGAGCTGTCATGAGTAGTGAACAAGGCTTCAGGGCAAATATGTAAAACCACCCTAAACAAAATAATACGGTGTGCTATCCAAAAAGTCCTCAAATAGCAGTGTCCACAGAGTTAGTCATTTTGCAGAAGAGTATAAATCAAAAGTATATAAACTAATATCACTCCTCCTCTTCACTTGATCTTAGCCAAAAGGCTGAGAAGCAATCACTCCTCTTCTTATAACCACTTACAAACATTTTTTTTTTTTTTACTGGAGATAGTAAGTGAATAAGAAAAACATAATACATGTTTTAGTTGTGGGCATTATCTTGTAACTGTTTTATAATATATATAGCTTTGTAAGCTTTGCACTCACATATGCTTTATTTTGTAAATTGTATCAGAAAGAAATTGTCATAACCATCATAACATCCATGTGCATTTAATAGACAATTAAATACCCTTGTAAAAAGAGTAATATTAGATACCATGGTTTGATATGTGCTGGTATCTATAGAAGTAACTTACATATATACGTTTCATTAGTTTCTACCCAGTAGAATAAAGGCGACATTTTTCATTTTAGAATATAATGAAACTGAGGCATAGAGAAATTAAACAGCTGGCTCAGTTTCAAAATCTAAGTTGTGTGAAACACTCAGGTGTGCTTTCTCTGCCAAGGAGACAAGGTTTGAGTGTTGGCAGATATACTATTTTGTTACTGTTTAATTAGTTAATGCTGTTCAAGTGACTTCTAGCAATCAGCAAATAATTATTGCATGTCTACAATTCTTTCCATTTCACCAGTTCAGCAGAAAGTTGTATTGGAATTTCAAGTATAGAACAAACAAGATGAAGGAAAATTACTACTATAGACAGTGAGTATAATAGGAAAAACGAATTGGCCTTTTCTTGCTGTAGATATGTTTCAAAGTTTTCACTGGAATATGATTTTTTTCAACTCTGTTACATTGTTAAACATGTGCTTTGTGTGGAGAGAAAATGTAAAATACATCTCTGAACGTTCTATATATCCCCCAGTCATTTTCTTTTTCTAACCTTAAGCATGAATATTGGAAGTAATGTTTATATTCCTACTGATGCTTCCTAAAATTAGAATCACTAGCCTGTGAATATGGTAAGGAATGCCAGGATCAAATCAAATTATAATTTGGAAGTATGTATGGTCATTCAGGCAAATCATTAAAATGTCATAATTATGCACACATATATAGGACATATATGATAGACATATAAAGGACTGTCTCCTTATATGTTCAGTTGTTTAAGTTGAATGGCATTCTCAGATAAAGAAAATAAACTTAGACCTATTCAAATCTAAAAAAAAATATATGGAGGAATAAATGAATGGCAAAAATACCTACATAATTCCATGTAAATATTCCATAATTGTAATTGTTAAATTAGAAACAAAGAATACAAAGAATAAAACTAAAAGTCATAATTAGTCTCCATAATAATTTCAAATCATTTCTTTCATCAGTGTAGTTAAGCTTTCTATATTTTAGTCTTTGACCCTTTTAAATAGTCTAGGGAGTATAGTTTTGGCAGTAGGTAGATGATGCTTCATTCGAAGAGGTGAGGTATGTGTTTAGACTAGTCTTTGAAAAGTTAATTGGCTTTTAGTGGAAAACTAATTTCCCTATATTTAATCCTAAAAGTTTTCATTAATATTTTAGTTTGCTACTGACTCTACCATATGTGTCATCTAGAATACATTCCCTAATATATATTATGTGCATTTTCTTAATGTTTTAACCTTTCAACTATATTGTTTTTGGAGTACTATGAGAAAGGGTATATTATACAGGTATCCTTTAAATATCTGTAACACAGTAACACTGTAACCTAAGTTATCCTTTCTTCATGAACCGGCCTTAACTTCATTCCTGTTCATTTATCAGGTAGAAAGCAGAAGATCCTTATGTTCTTCAACTACTATTTTCCACTTTCTAACTTTATACGTTGATTTTGTGCATCATTTCCTCATTCTTGTTACATATTCAATGCCTCCTTTGTTAGATGCCTAATTAGTTGCTTTAAAGTCATTCATATACCTATCATCAAAACTTTATAACATGCAAATATTTCATAATTAAATATAGAATAGCTTAGAAATACCTTCCCAAGAATTCTCAATGATAAGTTCTAAAACAAATCTTGCTTCTGGATATCTTAGTCCTGGTGTAATTTAAAGGCTCCCTTTGTTTATTCTCTCCATAGAGTCATTTGTAAAACAAGGCTATGACAATAGCCATACTGAGTTACTTGCAACCCCATAGGAAAAACAACAATGTCAACCAACCTGCCCCCCCCCAAGGCTCCCAGGAACTAAATCAACCACCAAAGAGTACACATGGGGGGACAGGTTGCTCCAGCTTTATATTTAGCAGAGGATTGCCTTGTTGAACATCAAAGGGGTGAGAGGCCCTTGATCCTGAGTGCCCTAGTATAGGGGAATCCCAGGGCAGGAGTGGGTGGGTTGGTGGGGGAGGAGCCTTATAGAGGCAGGGGGAGGTGGGAGGGGATAGGGGACTTGTGTACAGGAAACAGGGAAAGGGAATAATAAAATAAAATAAAATAATAAAGGAAAAAAGAATTTTCAAAGTTTATATTGGGAATACAGTTTTCAAGAAGTATCACCAAATTAATTACTTGCACAGGAAAATGATCTTCTTATGTGAGCCACCCTGTGTCTATGTCTGTTCTTTAATCTGTACCCTCATGTTTCTCTATTACAATATCCTATTCTCTTACTTATATATCACACCGTATCTGTAGAAATTAAAAAGGAAGTAGAGAGAAGTAAATCATGTTCTCATTAGATAGCATTGTTCTTTAGATGAGTTAAAAACATGTTTAAAATGTTGTTAAAATAACCTTCACAGTGCCTCTTGAGAATTATTGCAAGCAGGGAAATGATGGGCAGGCAGTACCCCCACTGATCACTCTACTCACACATACAGCCATAGTGATGCTCAGCCTCTGTCACTGGGCTCTCAATCCAACCTTCCTATTGTCTTGTAATTAATGTCACATCACTTTAATTGGATTTTCTACTTGTAAGCTTCCTGGATTAAGATTTGTATTGCTATGTTAATTAGCTTTAGTTACCAAGGATGATCTGTGCAACCAGGAACCAGAATTGCCATTCTAGAATCTCACTGTAATAACACTGGCATGAGGTAGTCTCTCTTGGAGACAGTCCAAGCAATTTTAATTATCAAAGTGTTTAAAAGATCATGTTAGAAGACTGTTTTAGCAGCAAGGCAGGCAGTAGCACAGCATACGCATTCAGAGAGACATTCTGAAGAGGTTTTAATGTGATTCCATCATTATTTGTCATGTAGTTAAATGTGCCACACAGTTTGTTGTGCTAGTTGCTTGGGGAAAGCATCCTCTTGTAAATGACCTTGAATTCTTTGAGAAATGATACTCACAGAAGGAATCACTGAAAAATAACTTAAAGAGTTCCCAGAGAGACTTCAAAGGAAGGTTCAAAAGGATTTAGTGAAACAGGCCTAGGAAATGTATTTGAACAACATTATGGCTTACAAATGACATCTTTCCAGGTGTCGATATTTTAATTCTCAGAGGGACACTTTTCCATGGAATATAATAAAGTCTTTATTTGGCGGCAATTATCTCAATGTTTCTACATAAATTGGAACGATAAAATAGAGATGAAATTTCAAAACATTGTCTATTCCCTGGTGAGTTCATTTACTGGGACTGCTATAAGAAAGCATTGTAGAGTGAATGCCTTAAACAAAAAGTGATATTGTCTTGTTTCTTTGGAGAACATGGATCAGAATTAAGGTGCTACTGAATGTGATTTCTTGGAAGGAACTTTCCATTTCCTGTAAATGACTGTCTTCATTTTTGTCTTTACACTGTCTGCCCTCCTTGGGGCTTCTACTTGAAATTTTTTCTTGATATAAGAAAACAGCCAGAGTGAATTAAAATCCACCTTTTTGACTGACTTCAACATTTTTACTTTGTGACTAGGAGAGAGAGAGAGAGAGAGAGAGAGAGAGAGAGAGAGAGAGAGAGAGAGAGAGAGGGGGGGGTGATGAAGAAGGGAAGGAGAGGGAAAGACACAATGCAAATTATAGGAGAAGAGGAGCCAGAACCACATAGTCCTGAGAGCCATACTATTGGGGATTCTTAGATCGATGGTTAAATAATAATTAGGGTGCATCTGCCCCATCTAGGCGTGTAGCTTATGTTTGTATCAATTAAGTTTTGAGTTCATTGTGTGGGCATTTGTTGGAGTGAGAATTTACTAATATAAATCTGACTGATAAAAATAAAACATTGCTTCTTTGCTAAAGACTCCCATGCCCAGATTAAGTCACAGACTGACATACAAATAATTAACATTTCAAGGTTTAAATTCTACTGGAGTAATACATGCTTAATACATGTTTATTAAGGTAAAAATAAAATGTAGTAGGAATGCTAATTGGATCATTATAGATCTAATAAATGAATGTGTTGTCTGTGAGTATGGGATAGTCTAAAGAAACACAGTGACTACTGTCTCAAATTCAAAGCATGTGGTATATACACTAGGAAGAATGTCAAGAGTCAGAGGTTTCATCCCTGTTTGATATACATATTTGCTACGAGCATGAAGAGATAAGACTATGAGGTTATTATACCTGGACAAGTTCACTTTATCCAGTTTGTAATGTTCAACACATGCTAGAATAATTTTCACATAGAATACAGCTATTGCTGTGAAACAGAATACTTGTTAAAATATTTTTTCTTTTTAAAATGTACCAATGAATTTTGAAGTTCAACATATCAAATTTGTAGTTATAAAATATTTAAATCCGCTGTTTTGAGGTGGGGCACAGTGTCATAAGCATGTGTTATAAGCACTCAGGAAAGTGACACTGGAGTGTGACTTGTGCCCAGAAGTTCTAGTCCATAGTAAGTTCCCATATCAAATAATATAGCAGAAGACTCCAATTATTTGATTTATTTTATTACTATAATGGTTCAAAACAAGTTACTTATAAATTACATATTAAAATTAATTCATATTATTATATTGAATAACTTGTATGAGCTTAGGCTCTTCCAATTTTTAGGACAATTTAAAACTTTGGCATTTTTCATGTTTTGGATACTGTCAATTATTTAATATATCATAACAGTTGGCACATAGACATACAGATATTATTTCCTATATTGAAATATAATGATGTCCCTTTTGGACTGTATCAGTACATTGCATATTTTGGACCACATATATTATTCATAATAAGAGGAATATGAAACTATGTAGAGGGAAATCCTAAGTTAGGAGATTTCATGCTTAGTGTACCATGTGATACATTTCAGAATTCCTGGCATTTAAATAGAAAAATAAGGAGATTTTGAAGCTTCTCAAGGGCCTAAGCCATGTAAATTTCAGTGCTATTAAAAAAGTAAAGTGTATCCTCTCAGACTTCTTACTCTAAGCCTGCTGGTTAAAATGAGAATGCTGCTTAGTCCTTTTGATGACTTGTTGATAAGAGACCAGCAATCACATTGTTAGATTTTTCTGATGAGTTATTATACTATGTTCCATCTCAGTTCTACTGCTCCGGCTTAATCAAGTTCTGTACAACTTTTGGACTCTCTGAAACCAGGGTGTAGTTGGCCATTTCTTCCTATCAGTCATGCTATTTAACATGCTGATCTCAATCCATGGTTTCAATCATTTGTAACTTTAGTTCTGTTTGCAACGTTAGCTATAGTTTTGTATAGTTTTTAAAGAATAGCCAACATTTACATTCTCTATTTGTATCTGTTGTAAAATATTCTCTAGCAGAGTAAATCCAAGCCTGTATTTTCTTAAGTTCTGTCAGCTAAAACTTTCAGTTAAAATTGTTTACAAAGAGAAAAGGGGAAGCTGGGAGGACACTGCTGATTTCTCTCATTCAGAATCTGGGCATTTGTAGTAGTACTTAAGCTATAAATAACAGGAAATCTGATTTTTCTAAAAGCTGTTTAAACGTATGAAGATTTTAAAAAGACTTTCACTTGAACAAGTGTCCTGTCTTCTGTTCTGTAGTATTTCCCTTGAGTGTAGACAATTCTTCTGTCAAGATTTTAATACCTGAGTTTGCCTGCATAAGGTAATATGAAAAATTCCCTTTTCTTTATATATGTATTAGTAGTAGTGAACATTATTCCCCATGTAGAGTAGTTATGAAGATGGACCCACATCTAGAAACGTCAAAGTATATGCTTTACAAATATAAACTGTAGTTTTTATTGGGAGAAAAAACAGTATCGTATTGGTGTAAGTGATATGGGTTTTCTTACATTTTTCAGTACTTCAAATCTTCAGCCCTTCCTCCACAAAATGAAAAGGCAGACGAAAAAGCAAGCAAGTTTCCTTTTTATGACAATGACCTCCATAGGAGAAGCACACATTCAAGTGGTAAAGAGGAAATGTGATTAAACTGTCTACTAGAAGCCTTTTAAGGTTCTCATAAAAATTGGATGTGCAGGAAAGACTTTAACAATACATTAAGTGCCGCGCACATTGAATGTGCTCAGGGTTTTAAAATTTTCAAAAGGGAAGCCTATCTTCTCTCCACATCAACTAATGTTTTTTCACCTCTGTTTTGTTCACTGCAGCTCACAGAACAGCCATCCTCGTCTTACTTATTACAAAGGTAAAGAAGAAAGAAAAGAACAAGAATCAGCTTAGAGCTTTGTAACAACTAGATTATTTATGAGTAGAATTCTATGTGTTTTCATTTATAAGCTTAAATCCATATATATATATATATATATATATATATATATGTATATATATGAATATATGTATATGTATATATAATAAGAGAAGCCAGGCCTAACCCAATAAGCTGCCTGACAATATATTACTGTGAAATCTCAAAAATAGCAAAAGAAAGATATGTTTTTTTTTAGTCAGAAAGATCATGATATATCACTGTGGAAGTAAAATAAATATTGATTTACAATAAAAAGTAACATATTTAAGGTTATATCGCACAGATAGAGCGCAGAGAGAGAGAGAGAGAGAGAGAGAGAGAGAGAGAGAGAGAGAGAGAGAGAGAGACAGAGAGAGAGAGAGACAGAGAGACAGAGAGACAGAAGGGAACAGAGGGAGAGATGGTGGGTATAACAAGGAGGGAGACCGAAGGAGCAGGAACAAGAGAAAATGAGAGAGAAAATGAGAAAACTCTTTGCATTTTGAGGGCAATGTATATATATATAGTGTTCTTAGGAGCAAGCAGGTCGCCTGTCTTCTGTTCTGCAGTGATATCCCTAGAGTAGAGGCAATTCTTCTGTCAAGATTTTAATACTTTATATCAGCACCAGGGCATTGATTCCATCTAAGTGAACTTATTAGAATTTCTTTCTATCAGTCATTTCAAATTTTATAAAAACTTTCCAGAAGTGACAGAATATGCCTCTCAATATACAGTTTTCCATAATATAAGTCAGTGGACTGGTTGAAAGAACATTCATTTATAGTGGCTCCTAGTAAATGAACTTATCCAGTGCAAAAATGCATGGATATGCATGGGTGAGGGTGCCTTCTTGCCGTTATTTGAGTAAAAGTGCTACATTATCAGTTGTGAAGTGAAAAGTAGATTAGAAAGGGAAAATCGGTAGTCTGAAGAACACAAATATTTGTACCTGCTATCACTACAGGGAGGAAATTAGAGGATCTATCTTTCTTGATGGCTTACGGAATAATTCATGATCTATGTTTCTTGAAAGAGTACTAAAGCACTTTTGATTCATAGGATTCACAGGCCCTGAGTAAAAAGTCTTGGCTCTGTTGCTTGCTAGGTGCTTAATGTTAGAGTAAGGTCACTTAGCAGTCCTTGGTCTCAGCTGCTTCCTCTCCCCACTGCCAGTATCAGCAAAACAGCATTTTGGCTTTGATGTAGCTTAAAAATATTTATAAGATAAAGTTTTGAAGTGTCTTATACTCCTTCGATTAAGAAATAGTTCTACCAAAATTATAAAAAGAATTGAATATTCAAAAGTCATATTCACAGAACAACCTCCCAGCCTCCCATCCAAATAAAGCAATCTCTTCCTGCAGTTTCTAAAAATAACACATAATTATCAAAATCACTAATAAAACTTTTTCACAAAAGTTTCACAATTGTCTTTGAAAAAAATCAGAAAAATCGTCTTACGTTCAAATGATAAGATGATATTTATATATGACTGTACATATGATCTACACAGTTATTTTAAATTGCATGCTATAAATTCAGGCTATCGTTGAATCCTATTGCTATAACTGAAGGAAAATATGCCCACAAAAGTGTTTCTCAATTATTTTAGCAGATCAAACAATTTTTAGGGAAGTATGTTTTAGAAATCCTTAAAGATCTTTCTTTACTGTGGAAATTCAGATATACTAATACTGTTATAATAAATGTGTTGTTACCAACACTCTTATCATTTGAGTCATGTCTGAACATGACTAAAGCCAATGGAGATATTCTAAACACAAGTGGATTATATTTTTTATTTTTTATTCTTTTATTCTTTTATTTTATTTTTAAGATATTGTCTTGGACTGTAAAATAAAAAGATTAAAGAATAAAAAGAGATGTAAAATTTAAAAAAGACATTGGCTATGTTACTCAACTTAGAGTAAAATGACAAATATTTTGCCTTTTTGGGTCTTATGTCTTGTACTTGAGATACTTATAGTTTCTTATTTGAAGTATATTTCTCAGAGAGAAAATGTACTCCATTATGGAATTTTTATGTTAACAACCTGTGATCCAAAGACCTTTTATCTTTGCAATTGGTATATTTCTAGCATTGTCACTGACTAGGATACTAAAGAATTAATGAAAATAATTCTTCAGCTTCTCAGGCAAAGAAGTTAAGTAGCCATTTCATGAAACTCACAACGAAAGACTAAGTTGGCATATCAGCAATATATAATATCAAATTGTAGTTTTTTTTATTTCATAATCCAAATAGCAAAGCCAAATTTGTCACTCACTGAGAAAAACACTTAAGACTTGGTATTACTCTAATAGTAAGATAGATTTATTAGACCACAGTTTCTAAATTGGGAATGTGAAGGCCCTAGTAGGTTTATATATTAGATTTATAAAAGTACTTAACTATGCACAAGATAAAAGGGAGTTTCAGTTGTTGTTTTTCAGTCAAGATAAAACATTTATTTCTCCTATTTAAAGCAGGAACAGTCTGACTATCAGACGAAGAAGGCAGAAAAGAAGTATCATCAATCATTCCTTAGAATCTTGTGAAACATCTTGGATTTTGTAAATATTACTTTAAAAACTTGTATTAATTTGGCTGAGCTCTAATTAAACAACACAAAATATGACATTTATTTGTATACAAAACATTTAGAATCCAATAATTTTAAAAAAACAAGCTTGAGTAAAACAATTAGGATAAAACATATACTGGTTTTCTAATACCAAAGAAACAACGATTTGCATGTGTATATATTCTATTAATTAACATTACCTAATTTTCATATCTAAGCAATACTATACAAGTATGTTTTGCTGGAAAATGTGGCCAAAGAACATGCAACATTCCCACCCACTGTCTACTTTGCTTCTTGAGTGTGAACAACAACCTTGGTGGTTGGAAACAGAAAAGACATTAACCGAAGCTGATTAAATTCGACCTAGTTGCAAGAAAAGACACACCTCTTTTTAAATTGGTTGTTTTGTTTATTCACATTTCAAATGTTATCCCCCTTCCCAGGCTCCCTCTGAAACCCCCACAGTCATCCTCTCTTCCCCTGCCTCCACAATGGTGCTCCCCCACCCACTTCACAGGAACCAGGGCTTCCCCCACCCCTACTGTTGCCAACAAGGCCATCCTTTACCTCATATGCAGCTGGAGCCATGGTCCCTCCATGTGTAATCTTTGGTTGGTGGTTTAGTCTCTAGGAACTCTGGGGGTCTGGTTGGTTGATATTGTTGTTCCTTCCACGGAGTTGCAAACCCGCTCCTTAAGTCCTTCCTCTAACTTCTCCATTGGAGTTCCTATGCTCAGTCCAATGGTTGGCTGCAAGCCACAACATCTGCATCCATAAGGCTCTGACAGAGTCTCTCAGGAGGCATTTTCATCAGGTTCCTGTCAGCAAGCACTTCCAGGCATCAGCAAATATCTGGGTTTGGTGGCTGCATATGGGATTGACCCTCAGATGGGGCAGTCTCTTAACAGCCTCTCCTTCAGTCTCTGCTCCACTCCTTGTCCCTGTGTTTCCTTTAGACAGGAGCAATTATGGAATAAAAGTATTGAAGGATGGGTGGCCCCATCCCCCAACCAGAGGCCATGTGTAACCTCTGGATATGGTCTCTACAGATTTTTTACCCCCTTTGTTGGGTATTTCAGCTAATGTCTTCTCTGTTGGGTCTTGAGAGCCTCATGCTCTTCTGGCAACTGTGACTTTCTGGTGGCTAACCCTGTAACCCATCCCCCATTGCTACACACCTCTGTTCAATTTCCTGACCCTCTGTACATCTTTTCGGCCTCCTCCCACACCAAATCCTGCCCCCCTTTTTCCTCTCCCCATTCTCTCCTTCTCCCAAGTCCCTACCACTCTCTACCTCCCTTAATTATTTTGTTACTCCCTCTAAGCAGAACTGAGGCACCCACACTCTGGTCTTCATTTTCCTTGACCTTCATATGGTCTGATAGTTTTGGTAAATAGCTGCTAATTCTCATTTTAGGCCATTCTACTGAGTCAAAGTCAAAGCCAAGTTGAATTACTGAGCTTACAACTGCTGCCCCTCTTCTTCCTAATCCTACTCTACTCTCTCTCTTCCATCTAGCACTCCTCTGCTTCCCACAGTGTCTAAACTCTCTCTCCTTCCACCTCCCTCCAATCCCTTCCTCCTCTTCCTTCTCTTTTACTGTTTTAATGAGGAGTTTTGACATAAATCACAAAACTAATAACCATATCAATCATATAAGCAACTGCGTCATCACTAAATCAGAAAAAGGATTTTTCCAGGGTTTTGATTTTGGCTGACTGCTTGTGCTTGCCATGTTCTCTTCAATAGTGCCAACTTTCATGGAGAATCACTAAATACTGATGATGAACTTTTAAATAATAAAAAGGGAAAATGTGATTTTAAAATTTCTACAATTCCCTTTTCCTCTTTTACACGAAATCCATAACTATAACATTTTCAAGAGTAGAGAAGCAGTAGAAAATTGCTTTTACTTTTTTTGAGTCTAGTACTATATATGTATATTTATACGCACATACATGCATATATATGCATATATATATAAAGCATATATACAAACACACATATACACATATGTATGAGAGAAAAATATTGGTGTAGATCTTTGCTATTTCCTGGTTCAGACTCAAACAGAACATGAACTTCTCCTGGCCTCTATCCTGCTAACCTGAAGGATAGAAGTATCAATTAGCTTTCTTGGTTCTCTAGGATACTGACTCACACTACAGATTTTAAATCTGTTAATTTTGGGACATTGGGAAGATGGCTCAGTACAGAAGAGCATTGGCTATTCTTACAGAGAGCTTGGGGGTTTGATTCATAGCATCAACATGGTTACTTACAACCTTTTATATAAAACTCTACTTTCAGAGTAAGTGACACCCTCTTTTGGCCTTTATAGCATATTTGTGGTGCACAAAAATGTAAGTAGGTGAAACACTTACATAATTAAGTAAAATTTTTAAAAATTTAAATTAAAAATATTATCTGCAGGGATTATGTACTTAAAATTAATCTGTCTGTCAATGCATTTTAGTATCCTGTTAGTTCTCATCAGCAGGTGAATATTAGACCATAACCAAATCAGGACATATCACATGAATGCAAACTCTAGGTTATTAATAAACAGTACATTAAATCAATGCAAATAACTTGGCATCTAATAAAGTAAGTATTCACCAAAACTATAAATATGCATACATATATTACTTACAGTGAGTGCATTTGTATGCATAGGCATAAACAAGATCCAAACAGCTAGTGTATGTGGGCAATATGAAGAAAAAAGTAAATTATGGATATATGCTGTTTGAAGCAAAGAACATAGGCCAGGGATGTGGAACCCAAATTGATTGAGAATTTTCCTGATAATAAACTGTATGAGGTTGTTTCTATCTCTAGAAAATTCAAAAAATTAATTTTTAGAATGTCTGATTAAATAATAAAGACTATATTTATATATTTAGGTTATTGTGAAAATTAAGTCGATATTAACTAGTATATCACTCAGAATGTTGTCAAGCAATTTATTCAGCATTATTTTAAAAAGTTTATACAAATGATGAAAAATTAAAAAGGAGATCAAATTCTCACTCATTTGCAATGATAAGACAATATATTCTAAGCTGAATAAGTCTATGCTTCTCAGTAATAGTGTCAGTTGGAGCCTCTCCTTGAGCTAGAGTTCAATTTGGGCCAGTCACTGGACCTCCTTTCCCTCTGTCTCTTCTACATTTTTGTCCCTAGAGTTCTATTAGACAGGGACAATTCTGGGTCAGAGTTTTCAACTATCAGACAGCAACCCTATCCCTCCCCTTGATGCCCTGTCTTTTTTTTTACCGGAGTTGGACTCTACAAGTTCCCTCTCCCTACTGCTGGGCATTTCATCTAAGGTCCCTCCAACTGAGTTCTGAGCATCTCTCACATGCCTGATTTCGTACATTCTAGAAGATCCCCCACCTCCTTCCATGTGAGGTTGCCTGTTTCTATTCTTTCTGCTGACCATTGGGCCTTAACTCCTCATACCCCTCAAACCTGATCATGTTCCCCCTTCATTCCCTGTACTCTTTCCTACCCAGGTCTGCCCTTCACACTCTCTGCTTGAGTTCTGCGACTTGTATCCTGTGTATTCTGTATTTATTTATTTTTGACTAATATTCACTTATTAGTGAGTATATACCATGCATATATATCAGCTGATGCTATATAGGGTGCTTATAGACAAGAGCCTAGCATGGTGGCCTTCCAAAAGGCCCAAAAAGCAGCTGAAAGAGCCAGATGTAGATGCTTACACTCAACCAATGGACAAAAGCTGGGGACCCCTGTGGTTGAATTAGGGAAAAGCTGCAACAAGCCAAGGAGGAGGAAGACCCCATAGGAAGACCAGCAGTCTCAACTAACCTGGACACTGAGATATCTCAGACATTGAGCCACCAACCAGGAAGCATACACCAGCTGATGTGAGGACCCTGACACATATACAGCAGAGGACTGCCTGGTTTGGCCTCAGTGATAGAAGAAGTACCTAACCCTTAAGAGGACCCAGGGAGGGGGGATATCTGGTAGGGTGATGGTGGGAACATCCTGTTGGAGAAAGGGGAAGAAGGAATGTGATGGGGAACTACTGGATAGAATGGGAGGGGTATAAGAACTGGACTGTAAAACAGATTAAAGAAGAAAATAATAATAATAATAATAATAATTAATAATAATAAGCCAGCATCAAACTAAATGGAGGGAAACTTGAAGCAATCCCACTAAAATCAGGGACTAGACAGGGCTGCCCCCTTTCTCCTTATCTTTTCAATATTGTACTTGAGGTACTAGCTTGGGCAATTAGACAACATAAGGAGGTCAAAGGGATACAAATTAAAAAGGAAAAAGTGAAACTATCATTATTTGCAGATGATATGATAGTCTACCTAAGTGGCCCAAAAAACTCTACTAGAGAACTCCTACAGCTGATAAACAGCTTCAGCAAAGTGACAGGTTATAAAATCAACTCAAGCAAATCCGTAGCTTTCCTATACTCAAAGGATAAGCAGGCCGAGAAAGAAATTAGGGAAATGACACCCTTCACAATAGCCACAAACAGTATAAAGTACCTGAGGGTGACTCTTACTAAACATGAGAAAGATCTATATGACAAGAACTTCAAGACTCTGAAGAAGGAAATAGAAGAAGACCTCAAAAAATGGAAAAACCTCCCATGCTCATGGATCGGCAGAATTAATATAGTTAAAATGGCCATTTTGCCAAAAGCGATATACAGATTCAACGCAATACCCATCAAAATCCCAACTCAATTCTTCACAGAGTTAGAAAGAGCAATCATCAAATTCATCTGGAATAACAAAAAAACCCAGGATAGCTAAAACTATTCTCAACAATAAAAGAAATTCTGGGGGTATCAGTATCCCTGACCTCAAGCAATACTACAGAGCAATAGTGTTAAAAACTGCATGGTATTGGTACAGTGACAGGCAGGAGGATCAATGGAACAGGATTGAAGATCCAGAAATGAACTCACACACCTATGGCCACTTGATCCTCGACAAAGGGGCTGAAAACATCCAATGGAAAAAAGATAGCCTTTTCAACAAATGGTGCTGGTTCAACTGGAGGTCAGCATGCAGAAGAATGGGAATTGATCCATCCTTGTCTCCTTGTACTGAGCTCAACTCCAAATGGATCAAGGACCTCCACATAAAGCCAGACACTCTGAAGCTAATAGAAAAGAAACTGGGGAAGACCCTTGAGGACATCGGTACATGGGGAAAATTCCTGAACAGAACACCAATAGCTTATGCTCTAAGATCAAGAATTGACAAATAGGACCTCATAAAATTCCAAAGTTTCTGTAAGGCAAAGGACACCATCAAAAGGGCAAATTGGCAGCCAACAAATTGGAAAAAGATCTTCACCAACCCTACACCAGATAGAGGGCTAATATCCAATATATATGAAGAACTCAAGAAGTTAGACTCCAGAAAACAAAATAACCCTATTAAAAAAATGGAGTACAGAGTTAAACAAAGAATTTTCACCTGAAGAACTTCGGATGGCAGAGAAGCATCTTAAAAAATGCTCAACTTCATTAGTCATTAGGGAAATGCAAATCAAAACAACCCTGAGATTTCACCTTATACCAGTCAGAATGGCTAAGATTAAAAATTCAGGAGACAGCAGATGTTGGCAAGGATGTGGAGAAAGAGGAACACTCCTCCACTTCTGGTGGGGTTGCAAATTGGTACAACCACTCTGGAAATCAGTCTGGTGGTTCTTGCGAAAACTGGGCACCTCACTTGCAGAAGATCCTGTTATACCACTCCTGGGCATATACCCAGAAGATTCCCCAGCATGTAATAAGGATACATGTTCCACTATGTTCATAGCAGCCCTATTTATAATTGCCAGAAGCTGGAAAGAACCCAGGTATCTCTCAACAGAAGAGTGGATGCAAAAAATGTGGTATATCTACACAATGGCGTACTATTCAGCCATTAGAAACAATGAATTCATGAAATTCTTAGGAAAATGGATGGATCTGGAGAACATCATACTAAGTGAGGTAACCCAGACTCAAAAGATGAATCATGGTATGCACTCACTTATAAGTGGATATTAACCTAGAAAATGAGGTACAAGAAGAAAGGAGGAGTGGCCCCTTGTTCTGAAAAGACTCAGCGAAGCAGTATAGGGCAAAAACAGAACAGGGAAGAGGGAAGGGTTGGGTGGGAAAACAGGGGGAGGGAAGGAGGCTGATGGAACTTTCAGGGAGTGTCTAGAAAAGGGGAAATCATTTGAAATATAATTAAAATATATATTGAATTAAAAAAGAAAATAATAATAATAATGTCTATGCTTCTCATATATTACCTTAATAAAATTTATGAAATATTTGAAATTAAATAAAAAATAAATAATAAACATATAAGCTGCAAAACAATTAAATCAGAATCTGAATAATGAAGAGCTAAATATCACATGTATATAGTGATTTGTATTTTTTTTCAGTGAGCTGATCCTAAGAACAAATCTGTAGATACATAAGTTCATTTTTTTTTTAAATCATGGAGCATTTTGTATAAATTATCTATGTCTTTCCATCTTTTGATTACATATAATTTCTAATACAAATAAGTATTATGTAGAGCATCGATCAATATTTCCTATAATAATAATAAGGAAACTTGTACATGTTCAGTATACATGCAATTCTTATTATTTCATGTATATCATATATATGGAAAAATAACCATTCTTATTAAATGATTTAAGTAAATGCCATTTAAAACATATGGATATTTTAAGAATCTAGGTTTTACATTTAACAGGTACAAAAGCAATATGGCCTGTCATTGTAATGTCAGTACTTAGGATCATGATGCTGGAGGAGTACAACAAATTCAGAACCATCTCAAACTGCTCAGTGAGAAAGCTAGTCTAGGTTACACAGTTATAGCCTGAAATTAATTTTAAAAGATACATAAGAATAAAAACCAGTTGACTGAACCAAAGAGTTGAAGTAGTAAAACAAACTGCAACAACAAAACTCAAGCAAACAAAACTAAAATAGAAAGCATAAACCTCACAAATACTGAAAGAAAATTTCCATGTATAAGAATAGATTATAGACTATGTGGAGGGGCAGAGGGCTTATATCCAAGATATACAAAGAACTCAAGAAGGTAGACAATAGAGAGCCAAATAACCCTATTAAAAATGGGGTACTGAGCTAAATAAAGAATTTTCACTTGAGGAATATTGAATGACAGAGAAGCACCTAAAGAAATGTTCAACAACCTTAGTCATCAGGGAAATGCAAATCATAACCCTGAGATTTCATGTCACACCAGTCAGAATGGCTGAGATCAAATCTCAGAAGAAAACAGGTGCTGGTGAGGATGTGGAGAAAGAGGAACATTCCTCCACTGTTGGTGGGGTTGCAAGTTGGTACAGCCACTTTGGAAATCAGTCTGGTGTTTCCTCAGAAAACTGGGCAGGATACTACCAGACTATAACCAGAATAACCCCACTATTCCACTCCTGGGTATATACCCAGAGGATTCCCCAGCATGTAATAAGGATACATGCTCCACTATGTTCATAGTGAAAGGATAGAAAATACAGCCTAACTTTCTAATGACCCCAAGAAGTCTGAAGTTTAAAATGCTATGTCGCCCCAAAGAAGCTCTAACCCCAGCCTTTTTTTTTTTTTTCCGAGACATGGTTTCTCTGTATAGCCCTGGAACTCACTCTGTAGACCAGGCTGGCCTTGAACTCAGAAATCCGCCTGCCTCTCCCTCCCAGAGTGCTGGGATTACAGGCGTGTGCCACCACTGCCCAGCTTAACTCCAGCCTTCTTTTTTTTTTTTTTTTTAATTTTTTTTATTCGATATAATTTATTTACATTTCAAATGATTTCCCCTTTTCTAGCCCCCCCCTCCCCGAAAGTCCCGTAAGCCCCCTTCTCTTCCCCTGTCCTCCCTCCCACCCCTTCCCAGTTCCCCGTTCTGGTTTTGCCAAATACTGTTTCACTGAGTCTTTCCAGAACCAGGGACCACTCCTGCTTTCTTCTTGTATCTCATTTGATGTGTGGATTATGTTTTGGGTATTCCAGTTTTCTAGGTTAATAACCACTTATTAGTGAGTGCATACCATGATTCACCTTTTGAGTCTGGGTTACCTCACTTAGTATGATGTTCTCTAGCTCCAAAAATGTGGTATATCTACACAATGGAGTACTATTCAGCCATTAGAAACAATGAATTCATGAAATTCTTAGGCAAATGGATGGAGCTAAAGAACTCCAGCCTTCTAAGGAGCCCTAAACACTTCATATTCTAGAGCCAGCTCTTTGGTAGAAACTAGGTAAAAGATTGCATTCCAGAGCCTGCCCTTTGTTAAGAGCTAGGCAAAAATGTCTTGAATAGGTGATCCTGGCCCGATAAGGTAACTGGAAATGAGCTAATTATCTGCTTATCTTGCTTCTGTAAACTGCTTATGCCATTACCCTCACCCAAGAGTTCATGCAGCTATAGACCTCCAAGAAAATAGGAAACTATTTGGTCCACAGAGTGTAGGCTCCAATAATTTAAACTGATTGGCCTAAAAACTATGGAGTGGTACAAATCGATTGGCTCGCACTACATGGGCTCTCGATGCTAAGGAATGATTGGTTTGTAATTCACAGGCTTTGTTGTAAACTAATAAAAGCTGTCCCAATTCTGCACTCAGGGTCCCACAGCCCTCTACCCCTGTGTGGTGTACGACTGTGGACCCCAGAACCTCTGGAATAAAAATCCTCTTGCTTATTGCATCAAGACCGTTTCTCACAAGCGATATGGGTATCACCTTCTGAGGCCTGGGTGCTGGGGTCACCTCGTTTTTCGGGTCTTACAATAACAGCACTATTTATAATATCCAGAAGCTTGAAAGGACAACCCAGATGTCCCTCAGCGGAGGAATGGATGCAGAAAATATGGTATATTTACACTATGGAATACTACTCAGCTATTAAAAACAATGAATTCATGAAATTCTTAAGTAAGTGGGTGGAACTGGAGGATGTAATCCTAAATGAGGTGACACACAGAACACACAAAAGAACACACATGGTATGCACTGACTGATAAGGAGATATTACCCCAGAAGCTTGGAATACTCAAACAACAATTCACATAACAATTGATGCCCAAGAAGAAGGAAGGAGAGGCCCCTGGTTCTGGAAAGGCTCAGTGCAGCAGTGCGGGGGGAATACCAGGACAGGGAAGTGGAAAGGGGGTGATTGGGGAACAGGGGGAGGGAAGAGGGTTTATGGGATCCCAGGGAGGAGGGGTCCAGGAAAGGGCAAATCATTTGAAATGTAAATAAAGATAAAGAGTATATCAAATTAAAAAAATAATAGGCTATAATACTGAGCATTTAATGGTGACCATGACAGATAATAACAGTATAACAAGTTTCATAAATTCATAAATATATTCTTTTTGCCTTTCATAACAGAGAACAATGGCTGGAATTCTAATAATTAGGAAATCCCTACGATTTCCATCCTGTGGTCCAGATTTCTTACCCTCCTCAACAGAGGGCAGAGGAAGCTCTTTTACAAACTGTGTCTCAATTTTAGAAATATTCCCAGTATTAAATTATTCTATTTCAGTGATGAGTAAACCAAAAATCAGATGTAGTAACATTTAGGATTTTCTTGTACAGTAATATGATATATTTTAAAACTGACTGATAGTCACATTTTCCTTCTTGATATGCATGCTGTGGTGTTCAGATCATTCAATGTATGCAACTATAATTACTCCTGGAAGAGAAAAGAGTCCTAGAAAAATTAACAGTAGCACGTTGCTACTATATATTTTCTTTTTGACATATGGCAAAGATAGGGGAATGGGTCAGAAAGTTATTTTAAAAGATAGATAAGAAGGAAAATCAGTCGATTGAACCACAGAGTTGAAGTAGTAAAAGTTCCTACCAAAACTAAGAAATGAAGAGATTGCTATTTTAAAGGAAGAAGAAATTATTAATCTTTTAAGTAATTTGTTTCTGTTTAAAGGAAGCACTTGGGACAAGGTTAGAAAGGTAGCTTGGGGGAGAAATTTTACAAAGTCTCTCTCTCTCTCTCTCTTTCTCTCTCTCTTTCACACACACACATACACACACACACACACACACACACACACACACACACACAGGATCATGAACCCTAATCAACCCATGTATATTTTGGGAAAGAGTAAAGTTAAAATGGGCTGATGTAATTAAAGATTCTCCTTCACAAGTTGAATCTGGCTCTCTTTAGTGAGATAGAATGTACAAGAAGCACTCAATGAAGACAGGGAAATCAAGTAGGTTTTAGAACAGTGTAATCTGGAGGAAAAGAGAAAGTGTGCTAGAAAGCTTAAAACTGATGGGAACGACAGGGCAGACATAGAAGAAGCAATGACTACATGCTGAAAAAGATATAGTTTGGGTGAAGGTGAGGCCGTTTTCAATGTTACATTATAAATTGAAGTTGCATGAGGATGAGAATGTTGATATTGATATAAATGAGTTCACCATATGTATTTGGAATACTAGCAGGCAATCCTGAAAACTCAGACTGTGTAAATGTTGCAGTTTATTACATCTTCAGAAATAGATACAATTTACAGAAGAACAGTTGCTGGTCTGGTCTGAATTTGGTTGCTAGAGATAAATCACTGACCACTAACCCAAAGTAATGTTTAATAGCATGTCATAAAGCTTATTTGATGTGAGGAATTCTATCAGTCTTACATTTTTGCTTTTTCAAATTTATTTATGTTTCCCTGTTGGAATGCAGAATTTGTGTTCATAAGTACTTTTCATTAAGGTAAACATTTGCATGCTTATATTTTTTGCTATATACTGTATCCTTGCATATATTTAGTGAATGGTGCATTGTTTAAAAATAAATAAATAAAAAGTATAACACTAAAAAGCTTATAATTTAGTGTAAACTCCAGTATACAAAAAAAGTGTTAAATAATGAAAAACAAGATGTATGAAAATGTCTAGAAACTTTATGCAAATATTGAAATGAGCAGCAATCATTAATATTTTGTAGAAAAACATTTGTACTACGCAGTCAAATACTAGGATATTAATTGGCATAATGAAGACAGAGATTATTGGGAACTTTAACTATCTCCATAAGATAAGCATATTTGATATCCCTCTGTAATTGTTCTTCATTTTGTAACACATTATCATCACATTTAATTACTAAGCATTTTGGAAAATTATTCAGCAGTCTCAGTTTGAAGAGTCTCAGTCAGGGGTCTATTTTTTCATGGAAAATTACTATGTGAGAACACACATTTTACTCTAGTGTATATGCTGAATTGATGCTAGAAAGAAAAAATAGCTATCTTTTATTCCTTTCAGTACTTTTGATTGAAAAAACAAGCAGACTCACTATCTGAGTAAATATGCATTGCAAAGGGAGTCAAGTGGGTGAAAGGGCAATTGTTTTCTGGATTCTCTATTATGCATCCACATACATATACATGTGTATATGTATGCATATGCATATATGTATGTGTATGTGTATATGTGTATGTGGACTCCAGCATCCATCCAAAATGGAATTTCTCTTATGTGTGCATGTTAATACAGTGAGTGAGAAATGGAATTTTCAGACAAGTTGTTCTTCCTGTGACAGCTGAATTGCACTCTTCCAAATATACTAAAACAACAGATTTTCATTTTGTTCAAGGACTTACATCATCGTTAAAAAGCATTTGAGAATTTGTTCCAGTCATCAGAAACACAGAGCTGGGAGAGAAAATAAACACTGAGGTACCAATGTCACACAGGATTTAAACCTTTGAAAAAGCATGTGCAATTACAGAAAGCCTTCTCATGGTAAACAGCAGAGGCAAGGTCTTACAAATAAATGGAGTAGGCAGCTTATGGGATGTGATTAGAGGGGCAAGCCAGATGCTCCCGTCTAAAAATATCTCTCCCTCCTGTTACCTTTAGAATTCATTCCTTTGCATCTTCGAGGGTTTTTGATCGGTATGAAACCCCCATTAAAATGTAAATACTCCTGGGAGATGAGGAGCCTTAATCTTTCATCAACTCTCATCTTAGTAGACTAGTTGCAATGAAACAAGAAATAGAACAGAGATTTGGAAAAATTAATAGAGAAAAAAGATAAAGGGATGACAGCAGTAGAGAGGAGACCCTAAACTTGGAATTTCTATATTTGACAAATTTACCCAGCATCAATTTTGATTCCATGGGAGATTTGTAAGAAAAAAATGAAATTTTGAAACAGAGAAAGGTCTCAAGAAACAGAATTAAAATACTATGGGACTTATTAAAGAAATGTACACTTTCAGAATTATGCCATACATGGAAGAATTATCTGGACAGTAAAGTTTAGGACAGTATGTACTCTATTTTCTTTAAGAACTCCTGAGTAGTATACCTCAAAGGATAAGTCACATCATTAAATGGAAACAACAGGTGTCTAGTAAATGATCTGTGGAAATATTAAATGAGTTATGCAAATAATAACAATAATTACATTAAAACAGAATGATGTAATAGTTGATATAGTCTTGTATGGTCTTGTGTTACCAGAAATTTGCCCTCTGAGGTTGGTGATTCTGTCTTCCACTGCGATTTTATAAGTTCTGGTTTATAGTAAGGGAGATGACCTGAATCTAGATGCCATTTATAGTTTAGAGATTTGCACAACCTTTAGCTGTATTAATTTCATAATCTATGAAGTTATGCCATGAAGTTATGCCATACAGAATTTTAAAAACTGATATAGTTTATTTAAATAGAAGGATTGTGAGAAACAGATTCTCCATAAAGGGTTTTGGAAGATAATATATATTTCTCATGAATAATATAAATAGTAAAAATAATAGGTTTAGTTAAGGGAGAATATTGCTTTCTTGTGAGTATGGTAGGTGTATGTATGTAATTAAAAAGGAGATTTATCTCTAAATGTTTAATAATCATAATTGATAGACTTAAAAGTTAAAATAAAATAATTAATTATGTTTCTAGATATAGGAAATAGCTGACTAGAAAATATGTACTCTACCTTGTAGGACCTTGACAATGCAAATAAGCATTTAAAAAAAGCTATCATGCAGACTTCTTAAAAATGATTAAAACTGTGTGCATAATGTGCCATTGTCTACTTAACAACAAAGAGCTATGCCTCTGCATGCTATCTATCCATCCATCTGTTTTGTGGCATTGAACAGGTTTTTGTTTTGTGTATTTACTTTTTCTCATTACTAAAGACAGCTGGTTGAATGCAAATGTTCTCTCAGGTAGCATTAACCCTTGGCTAAGAGGTAAGGAAAATATTGAAACTTAATGACCAAATTATTTTTCCAATGTTTACTAGTTTGAATACTTCCATGGTGTCCTTAAAACCTACACTCCCCTTGTGAGGACATAAGCACCGAGCATGCTCTTTAGAACTTCTAGTCCAGTAGCGTAGACAAGTAGAGTGTTAAAAAATGTTTTGTAAATATGGAAGATTTTTGTCTATGTATCAATTTATCCTTTTATTCCACTCTTAAGTATACCACAAATACACACTAACAGTTCATGATGATACTGACACACTCAAATATATGGAGAAGACTGTCTCCTACAATATCCTTGATTTAAAAATATCTCTGAAAAATTGAAGAGATGGGAATGCATTTCTCAGAGTCACAGGGAGTTTTCTTCCATATCAGAAAGCTAACATAATTGGACTTGAATGAATTAGTTTCAAAGATCCTATTTCAAAATATAAGCAACTTGAGTCACCAATTTAAATTCTGGGGAGTGATATCAAAAGAAGAAAACAAAGAAGATTGTAAATGCTCCGTCTGCCTGCGCCATCACATCCTAATGAAGCCTTTACCTGTACTCACACAGTTGCCTCAGTACCATAGGTAGATATCTCAACAGAAAAACACACAATTGTTGGTGCCATCTAACTTTTCCTCATTGAAGTTTCTAGAGCATTTATTTAAACACAGGGCCATTTGGAGCTTGCAGGGTCCTGATAATGACTTTGATTTCCTAATTCCTTTTTATATGTAGAAACAACCTCTACTTCTAAGTGCCTGCGGGGAATCTAGCTGTTTAAAAGAAATTTCAAAGGAGAAGGTGAATTTGTATGGTAATCCCGTCCATATAGAATAAATTTGGGGTGCATTACAATTGTTTCTTTCATCTGTTAAGGTACAGATGAGCATCTGTGCAATTGGAAGCAAGCTGGCTTTACCAGAATCCTCGAAAGTCAACGCCACTAGTTGTGTTTTCTGCATTTTGCTGCACCTCCGCTTACATGCCGGTAGATGAATGCCTTACCTGGTTATGCACCAGCTACTTCCTTCATGAAGTAGCAGGGTGCTGACAGTGCACCATAGGATATAAATGCTTCTCCAGCAAAAGCACAATGCATAGTTGGAAGTACCTCAGGCAGTAATTGATACAAAGATAGCCTCCCTGCATTTATTGAGTGATGGCCAACCCCCTGCATCCACAGCAACTTGGTTCTAATTATTTAAACTGACATCCCCCAACAACATTATTTGATAGCCTTTAATACGCATGCTTTAAAAATTGGTGTTTTTTAATGTTTTGTGCCACATGCATAAAGTGAAGTGCATATCATACATGTTCTTTAAGAACAGGTATTTCTTGCTTAGCCAAATTTTTAAAAATTCATTTCACAAAGGGAAAAAAGTGTGTGTTAATAGAAAAGAGTAGTGTGAAGTCCAAGCAATGTAAAGTCATCTACATAAGGTTACCAGTCTAGGGCATCAGCTATATTCTACTCATCTTCTCACAATGTGCAGTCAGTAAACAATAGCTAACCAGTTTTATATATATTTAAAGAAAACAAGTTAAAACCCAAATATGCATGTAAATCATCCAGATGTGCAGACCCACACTACGGGCAGCAATCTGCATGACTCTAAACAACTTTCATTGATATCTGAGAATGTATATTTTCATATTTACTAACATCATAATATTATGCCAGAATACTGTGTTTGTCTATAATGAATCCTCCTGAGATAGTAATTAGTAGAAATAGACCCTGTATCCACAGTACTTATAAGATCTGAATGTTAAACACACTCAAAAATACTTGACTAATAGTTAATAAATAACCACAACTTATTTTTATCATAAATTATTATAAAGTATTTTATATTCTATAAGTAGTCTAGTCTTCCTCAGCACTTATAAGAATTGCCACAGTTTCATACAAATTATTTTAAATTCTGTCAATATACCCCTTTTCACATTTTTATGTTGTTTCAATATAATATATTTTCTATATACCCTGTGTCTATTAATAAAGACAGATGAAGTCCAGGTGAGTCTTTATTGACTGTTCCCACTTCCTGCAGGAACAATCTAATGCACACTCTGTGTTTGAAATAGTGTTCTTCAGAGTAATTGTTTCTAATACACCTAGTATATATATATTTTTTCCTTTAGTTCCAAATTCTACTGGGTGAACTTACATTAAATAGAGGATAAGAAAATTGAATCATATAAGGCTAAGAAAAACACTCTATCTCCTGCAGAGATATAAGAAAATAATACTCATTTTTACTTAACCCTTTTTCTTTACTTTCTACCTACAATGTAATATTTTGACTTTCAGTAAGACAGCTACTAACATCTGAGACTCATGATATTTCTGGTGCCTCACGTTATGGAAAAAATCTTGTTCAGGGCACAACATAAAGTAAATGCATCTTTAACTGCCATGGTTCACAGACTTGAAAATCATGGTTGCATAGTTATGTATACCATTAATTAGAAGCTATCAAACAATATACTTATATGTAGTATGTATAAAATGTAGCTCATAGGATAACTACCTTGTGGTTAGACACAGCTTATAGAATGACCTTTATGTCCTTCATTTTAAAAATTATGTGCTGACTAAAGTACCTTAAAATTCCATTTGTACTTTGGCAATCACATCATATTATTGACTAATATTGAGACTTCCCACAAGTAAAATCCCAACATCTTTCTGACATGTGCTGATAAGCCTCATAATCCTCCAGCTATACTTGTATGGGCAGCTGTTATAAGCTCTATTTTTAACTTACCTTTGTCCAGCTTATGACATAAACTTCTAAGAGAATATTATGAATCCAAGTTTAATATCTGCAATTGCAATGCCTATTATGGAACTCTGACCTTCTGAAATTTTCAGTGCATAAAATAAGTGAAGACATATTAATGGCATATCACAAAATATGAAAGGTTCATATGCCTAAAAATAAAAACAGTTCCAAATGCTAAACATCTCAGGAGAATTACTAGAAATACTGAATTACTAGTGCCCCACTCAACACATAAACAATAAAATATTTTGTTAAAATGCAAACCTTGGTGATTTGGGGAAATTGCTTACATGGGAAAAAAGACAGTTTGCTTTTCTCTGTTCATGTGAAGACACAAGAAGATTATTTTTGTCTGGAACTACAAAAAGAACTATTAATAGAACACTGTGATGCGGGAACCTTGATCTTATAAAATTAGGTTCTTAAAATATGCTGAAATAAATATGCTTGTGTAAGTCCTTTAAATTGTCATTTGGCACACCTGTTGCGATGGTGTGAATTAGCCACATCCACCACAAATTTATGTATTTGATGTAGAGGAACGATAATCCGACAATATGACTGGTCTGCCAAGGGATCCCATCTAAAGATATGACCCTGCCAGAATGCAGACACACCCAGGATTACTGTATGGCTTGGATGGGATACAAACACTCCCTTAATATACATACCTTTAATCCCTATCAATGAAGGTAAGTAAGTTTGTAGAAGGAATTAGCCATATATGAAAATGGCCTCTAATTGAGTGTCAGACAAAGTGATGAATCAGAGAAAGATTTGACAGAATGAGTCACAATAGAATATGCCCAACATCTAGGAGAACAGCACAGGAAAAAGAGGTTACTTAAAAGAGAAGAGAGAGAGAGAGAGAGAGAGAGAGAGAGAGAGAGAGAGAGAGAGAGAGAGAGAGAGAGAGAGAGAGAGATCAGGGAATGCATTGGAGTTGAATTGAATTCAAGCAGCTTGTGCAATTCAGTTGAGTTCCATTACTTCACTTGAATTCAGGCAATGGGGTAGAATTCAGCTGAGTTCAATTCACAGCAGTTATGTTTGAGTAGAGCAATTCAGTCAGAAGCCAAGAGGAGCCGGTTTGCGTCACTGACCTTGGAGAAGGGTTTTGAGCCAGACAGCCTGAGTTCAGAAGGAACTAGAACAGGTGAGCTCATTCCATACGAAGCCTACAACAATTACATCTGGTGAGCATAAGATACTTTTACAATTTGATCATTTGGTCCCAGTTGCTGGAGATGTTTGGAAGGATATGGAATACTTGGCAGTTTGAGTTTCTTGTAGGATGTATGACACTGGTCATGGGTATTTATAGAGCTCTTTAACTCCTCTTTCTTTCTGGACTTCCTGTGTGAGGCAAAAGGTGATCTCCCCTTTCTACTCTTACTCTTATAACATGCTTCCCAGCAATTCTGGCCTATATCCTTTGGAACTGAACACTAAAATAATCCCTTTCTTCCAACTGACCATTTCATTATGACAAAGTAAAAGAAAAATATCTAACATATCATTTTCAAAACGAAATTCAAGGACAGTTATTAGTAAACATAAAGTGTATCAATAAACTTTCAGATGTATTCAGACAGTATTTGTAATTTAGAGGAAAATTTGATTCTTGTGTGTACTTTACCTGAATGTTTCTATGTTCAAAATCATAAAGAAATTTGCCTTGCATCTTAATGAGAAAGAATTTTACACAGCATCAAACTTTGAATTAAATCACCTGTTTATGCTTTAAGCACGAAAGAAATGAAAAACACTAGAACTGAAATTGCTGGACTGCGTTGATAAGTACTTCTGATTATCAGAAAATTATATTGAATATGTAACCTTTTGTCAATTTTTTTGGAAAGCCATCAGCCAATTTTATGACCTCTCTCTTTCAAAAGCCCACAGCTACACCGAAGTAAAAAAAAAAAATCAATAAACAAACAAAAGAGCAAAAATCCCCAAACAAAACAATACAAAAAGTTACTCCAGATTTATGGACTTAGGTTGTGTTGACCAGCCAGTCCTGGACATGGGGCCTGCTCTGGAGTGTGGTTGACAGAATACTTATTTTTCCTATGAAAAGAGTCTAACAATCTCAAACAGAAAAGTCATCTTTAAAAACAGAAATTATATTATTTCCTTGCCTTTCTTTGGTGTCCAAAAGCTTATGAGTATTTTACTACAGATGGGTCCCACTTTATAACTTATAGGAATTAATAGTTGTAAGTCGAAGAGGCATCTGAACATACTTTACTGTGTGCCCTTTCTAGTCTAAAGTCAGACAAATTATATCTAATTGAATTCTATACGTGTTTCCTGCCTTATTTATTTCTTAAGCACAAAAAAGTTTCTTACATATCTTTGAACTTTTTGCCTAAAGTCTTTCAAATTACATAATGTTATATTTAATAATTTGTTGTGTTTTTTATTTTTATTTTCTACCTCCTCTTCTGCAGAAGCTATGAAAGTAGAAGAGGTAGTATCAATTTCTATCATTATTGGGAAAAGAAATTAAATCATTGAAACAAAAGCTAATGATAAAGCAAATAATACAGAGACTGTCTTTTGAACTCAATGGCTTAGAAATGCTGAATTACAAAGCATATAGGACACAAAGTAGCAGTCTACTACTAATTTCAAAATAGTAAGATCTGTGGAAAATTGCTCCAAATGACAAAATATAATCAGGAGCATTGATGCAGAATTAACTGTTGACTTTTCATGACATGTTTTAAAGTTTTTAAGTGAGAGATAAAATATAAAAATAGCTGAAGAACCAGTAAATTGATTGTGATGGTTTTCCGTTTTAGAAAAAACTCTGTGCAGTGTGTTGTCAATATTTAAGGACTCGTTTGCATTCCCACAACCTTACTACAAACATAAATCTCAATCATTTTCCCTCTTACAAGTACAAACAAGAAAGACCATTCATTGATGTAATTTTTTTTTTTAGATTTTGTTCCTTTATTTTTTCCATAAAATGATCCAGATCTTCTGAAAGAATGTCTATATTAGGCACAGAGCTTCACTGCTGTTTTTAACTAAAGTTAGACACAAATAGGATATCTTCCCTTTTCCATTGAAGTGTCATTCAGCAACATACCCACACTGTATGAGTAGGTGGCTCTCTTTGCAAAGATTCATCATGCTGTGTTTTATACCTAGTGTTTTATTTTTCTGAAATGAACCTATTCAAATTCTCATCCTATTTATCTGACTATGGTTTTCTTTGAAAATTAGACTCTAGATTCACACATATGACCATGCACAGACATTTATACAACTGTGGGGAGGTCCTTATAATTTCATGTTTGCTATATAATATATCAGCACACAATACATACACACACACTATGTGCAGGTTAATATACCTTTAAGTGAAATATGTACAACCTAAAATATCTAGAAAAGTGATGTTATTCAAAAGTTGTGCTTTTAAAAATATCTTGATTAAAATATCTATTTAAGTATAGAAATATAATAAGAGAGTCATGAAGAATTTTCAAAAAATTTTAAAGAATACTAGAAGAGATGGCATAAGAGAGGGAGGATGTAGTAGTTAAGGATACAAACAATAGTTCATCATCATAATCTATAAGTATTGATGACTACTAATATTGAAGACACCTGACTCATCATAAACTATCCATAACAAAAATATCAGTTAATTCAGAAAGGATGTACATTCACCAAGCAAACAGAAATAATAAGAGGGTCCTCTGCTCCTATTAAATCTGTGATCTGAGATCAATCAACTATAAATCAATAATATTCTGAAATGCTTGCATCTCTGTGTCTGGTGTTTTCAGTGGTTCTGAATAAACATAACTCATTACAATTTTTATCATCTCCTTCATCACACAATTCTCTGACCTAGTTTATATCTGAAAATGAAACTTACGTGTGTATAGTAGCTCAAAATACAGAATAACTTAGAAGACCTTGATTTAAAATCTTTTAGAGAATTACAGCTAGCTGGCTTAAGAAAACGAGCTTACAAATTTTAAAAGTAAACCTAACAAGTGTCAATTTGAACAAATATGAAGCAACTTAAACAAAAACTTTAATGTATATTGGGGAAAATAGTGTTTTCTTCAATGATATGGTTGTGTCCTAAAAAAAGGACCATCTTTAAGTGAAAATAAAAAGAAAAAATTCAAGACAGATAGTTCTAATTGGTCATTGATTAAAATATTAGACCTGAGTTTCTAATCTGCCTTTTTGATCAATGGTGATAAGACGGCAAAAATGGCTAGTGGATATTGTGATGCTAAACCTTAAAAATGAATGTGATGGCCCATATTCAGACAGGTAACTCTGTCAGAAGACTCCTGCTTTACCAGAGTCCAAGCCACTACTAGGAACTCCAGGTAAGACACTACCCACTGCCCATTAACACTACTTAATTCAGTCCAGCAGTCCCCCAAAACACCTGTTTCCCTTGGGTTCTATATCCTAGCCTACAACTTCACAGTAGCCAATTGTTCTGCTGTAGGCCAAGCTAGTTCTAGGAAACTAAGAGACAAAGCTGGCACCTAGAGCCCAGAGGTTATACCAGTATATAGAACCTCAGAGACCATACTGGCTCTCAGAATTGCAGAACCCCAGAAGTACCACAGGTACCCCAAACACCAGAGGTCACACAGACCACCAAAACTCCATTGAAGATACTATATTGGACATGAAGACTCTGGATACAAAAACCAGAGTCTACTCAGGCCTAAGAACCTGACAGGAAATATAAACCAAGAGGGAAACAACATCTGAAGTACATCCACCCAGAAAAGTGACTTAGAAATAAGCTCTTGAACTTATTATAATCATAGACCCAGATAAGCAGAGGCCAGCATAAGAACACAATCCACCACATCCAAAGCAATATGGTATCACCAGAGCCCAGCTGTCAGACTATAGCAAGTCATGGATATTCAAACACAGATGAAATTTTGTAAAAAGACATTAAATCCAATATTATGAAAATGACAGAGGCCCTTGAAGAAAAAATGAATATAAATCATTTTAGGAATTCAGGAAATAAAAACAGGTAAAAAAAATGATGAAAACTGTTCAGTACCTGAAAATGGAAATAGAAATAAAAAAGAAAACATTAACCAGTGGAATCCTGGAGATAGAGAATCTAGGTTAGCTAATGGTAATTTCAGACACGTGCATCACCAACTGTAGGTAGAAAAGAAAATCTGAGAAAGAGAAAATATGACATAAGGCACTGATATATTCATCCAAGAAAATGTTAAGTCCAACTTGTTCCAGACACAAAACAGCCAGAAAATCTCAACACTATTAAAGATCAAACCTGAGAACAATAGAAATAGAAGATTCTCAACTCAAAAACCAATAAAATATTTTCATAAAAATCATAAAAGAAAATTTTTCTATTCAAAAGAAAATCATGGCTATAAGTGTAAAATAAGGTTACAGAACACCAAATTATATGAACTGGAAAGGAAAGCCACCATACCACATAATAATCATATAATAATCACAAAAATAACAGTACAGAACAAATAAATAAAACTAGAAACTATAAAGGAAAAGGGCTGAGTAATATGTGAAAGCAGACAGAGAAACAGACATGCAAGCACAGACACACACAAACACACATGATCACCACTAAGAACAACAGCAAAGTATCAAGAATTACCAAGCATTGCTCATAAATATCTCTCATTATCATCCAACTTAATTCCCCTGTAAACAAGCAAAGGCTATAAGAATGGATCTGAAAAATGAATCATCTTTCCACTACATTAAAAAAAGCCTCAACATGAAAAATATAAATCACCTATACTGTGTTGAAAAAGACTTTCTAAGCACATGACCCAAGAAGCTAGTTGCTGTCGTCATTCAAATTTCTAACAAAGTAGATTTCCAACCAAAATTAGTCAGAAGAGATGCAGAACACTTCAGACTCATCAAGGCAAAAATCTAACCAAAATGAATTCTCAATTCTAATGATTATTTTTACCCCAAATTCAAGGTGACCCACCTTGAAAAGGAAACATGACTTAAACTTAAGTCACACATCAAAACCTATATATCGTCAGTGGGAGACTTCAACAACTCACTCTCACCAAGGAAGTTGTCGTTTTCATAGAAACTAAACAGATAAAGAATGGAATTACCAGACATAGTGACTCAAATGAACATAACGTATCTACAAACATTTCACACAAACACAAAATAATATACTTTCCTCTCAGCACCTCACAGAACATTCTCCAATACTGACCACATTCACAGTTAAGGCAATTCTCACCAGATATAAGAAAATTGAAATCGTCCCCTGTAACATGTCAGAGACCATTAATTAAAGCTGGATTTTCACAACAGAACCAGCATAAAACTGTTTTTCATGGAAACTGAAAAAACTCTCTACTGAATTTCAGAACTCTGTACTCCACAAGTTGGAAATTTTTAAAGAAATGGATTAATCTCTTGATAGATAACACTTACTAAAGTTAAACCAAAATCAGATAACCAAGATAAATAGACCTATAATATTTAAAGAAATAGAAGCAGTCATTAAGTCTCCCAAACAAACAAACAAACAAACAAACAAACAAACAAAACCTAGGGCCATAAGGTTTTAGCTCAGCATTCTACAAGACTTTTAAAGAAAGCTAATATCAATATTCCTTAAATTATACCACAAAATAGAAATATAGACAACATTGCCAATTAAATTTATGTGGCCACAGCCATATTAGGTGAAGGTTGGCGAATCTTGCTGAAGAAGTGGAGTAAGAATCCAATATCAGGACAAAGAAGTGTCGAGGACACCACAAGAAAACCAACAGAATCCACTAACCTGAGCTCATCTTGACTCAAAGACACTGACTTGACAACCGAGGAGCCTATGTGAGACTGACCTAGGTCCTTTACATACATGTGAGCATTGAGGACTCCCAACAGTGTAAACAGGGTGTGTCTCTGACTCTGTTTCTACATTTTGGGAACCTTTCTTTATACTCATATGAGAGGAGGTAGCTACTGCAACCTAAGATGTAGTCTTACTGAAACTTGATATGCCATATTTATTTGATATTCATGGGAGGTCTGTGTTTTTTTGAAGAAAAATTGAAGAGGAGTGAATTCAGGAGCAGAGGTAAGGTGTGAGGGAGGTACTAGAAGAAGAGGTAGGGGAAACTGCAATTTGGATGTAAATTAATAGTAGTACTAGTAATAATAATAATTATAACAATAAAGTGAATGTGATTATTTGGCTGCTTTATCTTTTCATGCACTGTGCTTCATAAATATCTGGATGCCTTGTTGCTAATTATTCTTGTAGTTGTTTTGAAAGTGTTGAGTCTGGAACACAGTCCTTGATATGATTTATCCTCTTATGGATGTCCCTTCTAGGCTGACTGTCTTTGGCCAGGAGGACCTATGCAGAGTTGAGGTTCAAATATATTTAGTCTCACTGGCTCACTCTGCTTCCTGCATCCTGATGTAGAGCTCTCCTAAGTCTATATGGACAGTGGTTTTTGGAACACTGTGAGATGTTCATATTGTGGATATCAGGACAATCATGTTTGAGAATGACCATAGATATATTTGACAAGCATCTTCAATCTGGTAATTGGGTAGGGGATCTATATAGATTCTAATAGAATTCATAAAAAGTTATGGTCTGCAGTGTATTTAATATCTTAAACTAGAACTCCTATTACCCTTGTGCTGTTGGCATTTTCTATATCCTCACATCTTCTAACCACAAGCCACAGTTTCCTCATCTTCTCTCTGTTGTACATAGTTTCTTTTTATGGCAGTCTAGGGTCCAAATACTTTATTCCGGTTGCCTTCCTTACTGAGGAAGGCTTATCTTTTTCTTTCACTGAACTACTTTACTGTTCCCTAAACTCTCACAGTGATTATCCTCTCATTTATGTTGCCCATTAAACCAATGTTATGCTATTCCAGTTGCCACACTTGGTCTAAGTTCTGAGGATTGGGACACTACAGGTGTCTGCCAAATTGGCCTTGCAGCTTCTGATAATAGTCGTGAATTGATCTGTAGGCTGGTGGAGGATGTAAATAATTGATTCTGCAGTGGCAATAGTATTCTGAGGGCTTTCCATAGTTCTTCCATTTCTCCTGAATATAACCATGTGTATTCTTTATGATTGTCTTCAAACAATGAATTACTACTAGTCTTGACTTACTACAGATTATTAATATATATATATATATATATATGTATGTGTGTGTGTGTGTGTGTTATGTTATACTCTTAATGAAAAATGGTAAGAATTTTAAGATAACTTTTTTTTAGTATTATAGATGAAGATAGGAATTGCTCACATGATGACAATTGATATCACAGAGAAAACACAACAATTTAGTCAAAAAGTAACAATAAGAGGGAATCAAAACAACTTATCGTTCTCTGTCTTGGGAATGGCCATGTACCCATGCATGGGGAGTAAGATGCTACATACATAATTTTTCTCACTGTTAATGAAATAGTTGCTTATATCCAATGGTAATAAATTAAAATTGTGTGTGTGTTTGTATTAATTATGTGCTTACTTCAATATTGTAATCTGTACAAGTTAATATATATATATCTTGTAATGATAACACCTATAGAAAAGAAATACTCTGAGTAAAATGAGGTTTGGCAGTTCAGAACCAAATTGTTTTTAGAGTCTATTACATTAATTAGAGAGATATTCCAATGCCACAAAATAAAATACCTCAGAAAATTATCAGACTTTTGTCTGTAAATGGACTTTGTTGTCATAGAGTGACTATTTTGCAAATGGATTGAAAGAAAATATCTCTGATATTGTTTGCTTTTTCCCTTTTATTTTCAAGACAGGGTTCATCTGTATAGCCCTGGATGTTCTGGAACTCACTTTGTAGACCAGACTGGCATCAAACTCAGAAATCTGTTTGCCTATGTCTCCAAAGTGCTGGGATTAAAGGCGCACGCCACCACCACCCAGCAGATATCATTTGTTTTAAAATATTTATTTTAAACAATTATAGAATTAAATATACCTCAGAATTGCATATCATTTTGCATATGTAAATCTGAATGCTTTTTGGACTATCAAATAAGCTATCTTTCTAGAATGGTTTTATGTACTGTTTTCTTTTAGGAATTTTGTAAATTCTATAAAATGTATAATTAGAAATCAATCGTTGCAGAGAATTTCAAAGGACCCAGGTATTACTATGAAAAAAAATAAGTCTCCTGTTAATTAAATTCTGTCCATGAGACAATAAAGGTCAAATTCATATATTACTTCTTATATATTACATGGAATTATAGTTAAGATTACATATAATTTTTTGGTATAATATTCAAATCATTAACAAATCATTACTTCAGACCCATGTATATCCAGATACTTGGGAAAACAAAAAGGGGTAGAATTCATCACAGTTTAATTAACAGTATGAAATAAAGAAAATATAACTGATAGGAAACAAGGTGTTAAATGTCAATCATATTGATACACTGCTATGTAAAATATTTTCTGACCTTCTTTATTTCTTAGTTTATCTGACTTTATATTAATTTTGCAGTGGCTAGTGTTTGTTTAATATGGGAGTTATCCTTTATTAATTATTAAAATGTAAAATAAACAGTGGTCATCTCTGAAGTTTAGTACATTTTAGAAGTATATACATACCTTGTTTATAGAAATATCTATTCTCCTTCTAATAGCTTCTATTGATTTTATTGGGGGTATGAAAAATTTTATTTATGTTTTTCTACAAAAACTATTTTAAAACAGAAGCAATGCAGAAACAGCATGATTCAATTTAGAGGATATGTGCCAGAAGTCTTTTTTCTATGACATTTAAGGGTATGATAGAGGACAATGCTAGCTTGTTTAGGGTGGGACAATCTCCAAAGGGAATAAAAGTCTATAGGTTTCATAGGACCATTGGCCTCTCCTCCCATTGATGTCCGACAAGGCCATCCTCTGTTACATATGTAGCTGGAGCCATAGGTCCCTTTATGTGTACTCTGTGGTTGCTGGTTTAGTCCCTGGGAGATCTGGGGGTACTTACTGGTTGGTACATATTATTGTTCCTCCTATGGGGCTACAAGCTCCTAGAGCTCCTTTGGTCCTTTCTCTAGCTCCTCCATTGGGGACCCTATGCTCCACTGGTTGGCTGTGAGCCACAGGTATTTTGATCTCCCTTCAAAGATGACAAAAGAATCCCCACTTTGCTCCTCCTTGAACTTCATGTAGTCTGTGATTTGTATCATGCTTAGGTCCTGTTAAGGCTTGATGCCCCAGTGTAGGGGAATGCCAGGTCAGGAAAGTGGGAGTGGGGTTGTTAAGCAGGAGGAGGGGGATGGGATAGGGGCATTTTCAGAGGGGTAAAAAGGAAAGGGGACAACATTTGAAATGTAAATAAATTAAATATCTAATAAAAATAAATTAAAAAATCTATAGGTTTTTACAAAGTTTAACATGAAACTATATTACATTAATATAACTAAAACGCTTATTTGCAATTATACTCTAATATATATCAAATAATTTCTATTTAGATAGAATAGAATAGATTTAAAACCCTTTTTTTCTGATCTGTGGGTCTTTATTCTTCCTTTACCAGCCAGCTACCAACTACCATGCCACATCCAGGCAACAACACACAAATAGGCAGCCAATACAAGCCAGTTGTACAACAATCTGATTCTTGCAGTAAGAGTTTTAAATTAAAAAAAAGATGTGGAAGAAGGAGGAGAAGAAAAGGAAGAACAAGAATAAGAATGAGACCAAGAAGAACAAGAAGAAAAACAAGAAGATGAAGAAGAAGGAGGGGTAAGGGAAAGAAGAAGAGGAGGAAGAAGAAGAAGAAGAAGAAGAAGAAGAAGAAGAAGAAGAAGAAGAAGAAGAAGAAGAAGAAGAAGAAGAAGAAGAAGAAGAAGAAGAAGAAGAAGAAGAAGAAGAAAGAAAAAGAAAAGAGGAGGAGGAGGAGGAGGAGGAGGAGGAGGAAGAAGAAAAGTAAGAGTAAGAAGAAGAGAACTAAAATAATACCAAGTGACACTAAACCTCATCCTCCAACTAGCACAAGTAGTGTAGCAATCTAAGCATCTCTGTTTACCTGCCACAACTCCAGTGTCAAAAGCAAATAACTCCTAAACTAAGAGATCAGCTTAGAACAATTTTGACTGCCTAAATTCTTGAAGCAGAAACTTGGAACTTTTGTCTTGTAAATGTTATAAAAATTAATAGAAAACACAGGAACAAAAACATATAACAAAATATATTCTGTAATTCCAATACAAACAAGGAATCTGCAATCTGTTTTTATATGTATGTTGACAAAAGGAATCTACCCACTAATAATCAGTGCACAATGTCATTGCCAATATATACAGGACTTTAAAAGAGCCTTGACAAAGAGGAGCACAGAAAAGAAGAGTTGGCCAGGCTTTATTGGAAAAAGTAGACAAACAACCTAGAAAGATTCTTGGCTAATAATAAATATACAGTTTTAAAAAATCAGTTTCCAGTTATATGGCCACAGTTGATGAAGCTGTTAGTGATAGTTGTGGTAAATTATTCTTCAGTTCTTGTGTATGGTAAAGACTGGCATGTTAACACATGTTAATGAAAGATCAAATACTCAAGAACCATTTTTTTAAAAAAAATATTGCTCAATAAACTTTGGTTATACATTGTAGGTGTCAAAAGCTAAAATTTGAAAAGTAAGTAATTAATGAATGCATTAGATATCATTCATTCCATGGAAAGAGAAAAATCTCTAATGGTTTAGATTTGGTGAAGGACTTTATGGAGTTTTAGTGTGCTAAATGAACTCATGAAGCAAGCTCTAAGGCCATGCTGAAATTCACAGGGTCACTGAGAGTGGTTATCTTCCACTGTTTGAACTCAGCTGTAAAGCTGCGTTACAATTTTTCAAGCACTATAAACACTTCCAGGAAAAAAAACTTATTGAAGTAAACTTCCATGTTATAAACATGTATGCATTTGCAGATACATGCATGCACACATGTGCGTGTGCATGTGCACCCACAAACACACACAGAGAGAAGGAAGAAGGGAAGGAGGGAGGGAGAGAGAAAGAGAAAGATAGAGAAAAAATGTATAAAGATAAAATTTGTCTATTATGCCAACAAGATATTCAACTATGGAATAGTACATCGCTACAAAGATAATTTAAAATCATATATTAGCTCTGAAGTATCTTATTTACTTTCCAAAATTTTAGGTGGTTTTCTTTTGTTTGTTTGTTTTTTTCATCTCTATAATCCATGAGAGCTATACATATCCAATGGAAATATAATTAAAGTGCAAAAGACTCACTACTTAGATAATCATTAAGATGGCCACTCAAATTAATCTAAATAAATAAACTGACTTTAATAACAGGATTCATCACTATTCTTCTCATCCTCACACCTTTTATTGTTATGCAAAAATGCAAAGATGATTAGAGAAAAATATTCATTGTTTTTGGTGAATTTATTTGAGGGATAAAAGTAACAAAATTGGATACCGTAAAAAAAACCTAAATATTATTTTTAAGTATATAATAAAACTCAATTTATTTAGAAAAGTGCAATAAGCTAGTGGATTCATTTGGATAATCTAAATGAAAGAATAAGTCTGAGGAGATGGACCAGTGAGTAAAGTGTTTCCTAACAAATATGAAACCTGAGCTCAATTCCCAGAATGCAATGGGCAGTTGCAGTATACGTTTGTAAAGCCAGTACAGGGAAGATAGAGGAAAATGAATGAATCCCTAGTCATCTTTAGCCAACTCTTCTTGCCTAATAATTGACTGCCATTGGTAAACCCTGTCTCAGAAACTAAGGTGGATGGAGGCATCAGACATCAAGCTTTTGAGTCTCCATACATGCACACACACCAACACATGGGTATATATACACACCACACATAAATAAAAAGATAGATGGATAAGTAAATAAACATAAACATCTGGTTTTGTTATACACCTTTGGACAGTAATAATATTGAGTAAATTAAACATTTTTATGAAACTACATATTAAATATTAAATGGTTCCTTATAGAAGATATCTGTTCATGTTATCTGCTTGGATACACATTAAAATGTAACAGTGTTCACACAAGAATGCTAAAATGCTAAAATAGAATTCAGGTTTAGTTAACATAACAATATATTATCTACTGAGTGGATAAGTTGAGCTTTCTAGTTTGTATACATTGAACAAACACTCTAAACTCTGTCTGTCTATCTATCTATTTATCTATCTATCTATCATCTATCATCTATCTATCTAATCTATCATCTATCTCATGTGTGTGTGTGTGTGTGTGTGTGTGTGTACAATTTCACATATGCCTAGAAAACCAGTGAAAACCTGAGTATGTAAGTCAAAGCAATACCCTATCTATCCAGGCAATATTCTGTGCTCTTTGTCTTTTCTAGAGAGTAGAACACAGTCTGAAGCATTTCAAGATTTGCTTCAAATAGAATGTTCTCATGGTTATACATATTGTTTTATCTGAGAACTGCTAGAGACATCAAAGACAGACAAAAATCATTGTATTAATGAACAAAAACAGCAAAGAAAAAAAACTAAAGGAATGAATTTTGAGGGCAGCACTGAAATGACCCATAATGGATGACTTGCTAGTCTTTAGAATCTTGATTGCTTGGTGCTAGTATGCTACTATCAAATTCTATATTTTAAAAATTGTACTTATAGTGTACCACTAACACAATAATTACATTTGAGTGTTTCTTACAACTTGCACTACTATTATTTTGTGAATAATCATAAACAGGCTAAGAGAAATTTTCTAGAAATATGAAAAATATTCTTTGGAAATCTAAAATATTTTTCTCCTCTAACTTGAGTTTTTAGGCAAAAATCATGATGAGGTTCACAATGATAGACAAGATGCCATTGTAAAAAAAGTACATTTTCAATTATCTGGAGTGAGCCTCTACACATAAATACTCTGTTGAGGTAAAATGATTGTTTTGGGCTAATTAATTTAATATGTTTTTAATGAGAGATCTGGAATACATGAAAATTCAAGGGCATTATAGAAGTACATGCCTGTTCACTTCTTCCTAACTCAATATCTAAACTTAGCAAATTTTTCTCCTTTACTACACATAACACATTAAATATAATAAACAAATTTCTGTACATTGTGAGGAGAACAATACAAGTTTAATGATTCTTTTTTTTTTGGAATTGAGAGAAAATTAAGTACTTAAAAAGTTTCAAAACATTGTGTAGTGACCTTTGACTCAGAAGGGGAGCAATACTACAAAATAAAACCATCAGGATGCCAGGGCGTGCTTAAAATGAAAAACCCTTTATGCCCATTATTGAACATATTTAATTCTAAAATCTACTTCAGTCCATATGCTGAAACTGAAAAGCCCTATCATTTAAAACCTTCTTTAACCATCCTAACCAGTTCAGTCTGTTATTGAACTATTACAGGGAAGCTTATTCTTTTAAAATGCATGCTCAGAATAATCCTGTGATGTCAAAAGCAAGCCCACAATGGCCATCTCGACATCTGCTCCAGCTTCCTTGCACCAGGCGCTTCCCTTCCCCCAGGCTTTTCCCTTGATTCATCCAATTTTCTCTTTTCCTCACTCGCATTTCTGTGCCATTTTTTTTCTAACCACTCCATATGCTTAGGAAGTCTTCCAGCTTACACGTTTCAAATGATTGCAGCCTCCTCCACACACCCCAAAAAGCAGCCCGCTAAAGCATGGCAACCACGACCTTTTACAGCTTCTTTTCCCTCTCCTAGTTCAATTAGAATCCCTTATTTATTATCCTTTGCAAGGATATCACACCTGATAAAAGATATTTATTATAAGTTGATTTCAGAAAGTTTCATGATTTCTTTATCATACTGGAAAGAGTGAATATTCTATAAAGACTCATTATGATCTTTGAGATAGTAATGATGGCAAAATTATTATCATAGTAAGATGATGCTTTGGGCTATTTTTAATGTTGATTAGAGTGGTTGTATTAATCATATATGAAAAGAGATCAAATTTTGTTCAAAATAAATTTTAGATATGTCTATTTTGAAATCTTCAAAGCTATATTATATAACTAAAAAGTAAGAAGCAAAGCCAGAAATTAAAGGCAAAGTCAGACATTTCACATTTAAAAAATGAATTAAGTTTTCAAAATTCCTTTAAAAAGTGTTATCATTGAAAATTCATACAACCAATGAGAAAGAGCAGAATAATATGCTTCAATTGAGGAAATGCATTTCATGTATTTGTGTAGTAGTTTTTATTTCTTGATATCTGTGCTAGGGATTCTATAAAAGGGAGGACGTCATTCTTATTTCATTGTCAGCTCACTATATACAAGCATGTAGGAAATTAGTGTGGGTTTCTGACAGAGTTTTCTCATTTTCAAATCAGTTCATAATGATTACCACACCTGTCCCATGTACTATTTGGTTTGTTTGAGTTATAAAATGGATAGATAGATAGATAGATAGATAGATAGATAGATAGATAGATAGATTTATATATCTTAATCATATATAGTTTTTCTTGTTTATTTTGTCATTTAGTTTTGTTTTATTTTCTTTTTATCTTTTTTTTATTTGATATATTCTTTATTTACATTTCAAATGATTTCCCCTTTCCTGGATCCCCACTTGCTGAAAGTCCCATAAGCCTTCTTACCTCCCCCCTGTTCCCCTATCTACCCCTTCCCACTTCCCTGTTCTGGTATTCCCCTATACTACTGCACTGAGCCTTTCCAGGATCAGGGGCCACTCCTTCCTTCTTCTTGGACATCATTTGATATGTGGATTGTGTTCTGGGTATTCCAAGACTATGGACTAATATCTGCTTATCAGTGAGTGCATACCATGAGTGTTCTTTTGAGACTGGGCTACCTCACTTAGGATGATGATCTCCAGCTCCATCCATTTGTCTAAGAATTTCATGAATGTGCATATAGACCACATTTTTTGTATCCATACTTCCCTTGAGGGACATTTGAGTTCTTTCCAGCTTCTGGCTATTATAAATAGGGCTGCTATGAACATAATGGAGCATGTATCCTTATTACATGCTGGGGAATCCTCTGGGCATAAGCCCAGGCGTGGTATAGCAGGGTCCTCCGGAAGTGTTGTGCCCAGTTTTCTGAGGAACCGCCAGACTGATTTCCAGAGTGATTGTACCAGCTTGCAATTCCACCAGCAGTTGAGGAGTGTTCCTCTTTCTCCACATCCTCGCCAATACCTACTGTTTCCTGAGTTTGTTTGTTTGGGTGGTTGGTTCTTTGGAACTTTTTTTTTTTTTTTTTGATTCACATGTCACATTCTATAGCCAAGATTAGCTTCATATCCATGGCAATCTTTCTGTCTCATTCTCTCCAGTGCTAAGATTACAAGGATAATCCACTATATGCACTAAGAAAATGTGTTTGGTAACAGGTGCTAGCAATGATCTCTGAAGATGCTAGTGCTATTGAAGAAAATGAGTGCATAAAATCAATTTCAAAACTTTAGATTCAGGCCAAATCAAAGAGTTCTTCCATAGGCTACTAACAGCAATGGCTACCTGAAAAACATATGTTTACATGAGGTTGGTTGAAAATGAGGGTTGTCTTGGAACACAGAAACTTTTGTTCTGACACACTAAAATATATTCATTAGGAAACGATGTATACAGTACAATCAGAGACAGGTTGAGATTTCTAATAACTTTAAAATTCATATTTCCTTCTTTCAGTTTTTGTTCATCTTTGGTCTTTGTTAATTTCTAAAGCAAGCTCTCTTTCTACAGCTTTGAATATCCTGGAACGTCTTATGTACCCAAGGCCTCAAGCTCATAGGGATCTCACTTGAGTTTCATGCACGGGGCAGAGGGGTTTACAGAAGTTTCCTAATGAATATATTTTAGTGTGTCAGAACAAAAGTTTCTGTGTTCCAAGACAACCCTCATTTTCAACCAACCTCATGTAGACATATGTTTTTCAGGTAGCCATTGCTGTTAGTAGCCTATGGAAGAACTCTTTGATTTGGCCTGAATCTAAAGTTTTGAAATTGTTTTTATGCACTCATTTTCTTCAGTGAGTGTCATCTGATATCTGTCTGCTTTCTCTGTCTACAGGATTACAATGATGATTTATTTTAACTTACTTCACATGATTTATAGACAAGAGCATCAGTGTCTCCTTATATTTTAGACGTATGAGGGCATCACAATGCTTATGCTCATTTTGTAGGGAATTCCTAAAGTGTTCTGCAGAAACGAGCTGAAAGAATGACACAAAGTATGAAGAAAAGAAGGAAGCTAGAGGTCTTCAGTGTTGTTAATGACTTGGGATTAGGACATATTAACTAATTAAATGTAGTAACCTGAAACCAAAGGATAAAGTAAAGGTGGACTTGGAACTTATGCTCAACATATATGGATAAATCAGCACATCGATTGCCAACATCAGTACTTAAATCAGATGCATCAGAGAGAAAAGCACCAGAGCAGAATGACACACCTAGACATTTTCTGACTTGACAACAGAGAGAAGAGGCTCATAATCCTAGACAATGTACAATTTCTAAACAGGAAATATCCCAAGTTACATTGAAGAAACATATCACACAAAACTGTAAAATGCAGTATGAAATAACTATTTATTTGAACTGTTACTGGCCAGTATTGTTTGACTATACTATTTAAACCAGTAAAAATGTAAATAATATTCAAACAAGATTCTTCATTTGAGGAGTTATGTTTAAGGGCTTATAATTGCATATGGCTATGTCTTTGGTTCCCATGACTGGAAACCACTTCCATTATTGAAGAGCTCTATTTAGAGGAGTGCCAATTTAATATAAGACAACTTTTTTAATATTGAAATATATGCAGTTTTTACTTAAGTGACAAAAATCTCAAAGAAGCCTAATACTAATACTAAATGTAGAATAAAACGAATAATGTAAACATAAAGAAAATGCAATATTTTCCTAATAAATGCTCTACAAGTTAAAAAATCATATCAACTGAAATATAGTGTTTTCAAGGACTCCATGTGGTCACTTTCTTTTAAAATATTAACACTTTTAACATAAATTTGCAATTTCAGAGGAACTATCAAACTTCATTTTATTAAAGACTGATTAGAATCTTTAGACTTAAGAGATTAAAGAGTCTATGCTTATCATTTTGTGCCACTGATACCTAGCATGCACTCAGTAACTATAGATAAAGGAATCTCCTTTCCAGTTCTAACAGTAAAGATCATTCAGCATCTGCTTCAACACTTACATTGGCAAGAGATTTGCCACCTCAGAAGGAAAGCATTCCGTTTTTAACAGTTCAGTTTAGAAAGAAGTTACTTCATTACAGAAATTCCAAATTTACCTGCTTATATAACTCACATTAATCTTACACTTTTTTAGATGAAATTTATTTTTTTCATGCAGAAGAAAACTTTGAAATACTGACATGTGTCTGTAACTCTTAAATTCCCCATTTCCCTTACACAGCATCATTTCTAAATATTAGTTTGTCCTTCTCTAACTTTAGAGTGTCTCACAAGATGTACCATCCAAAACATGACATTATCTTGCAGCTGTTCTTAGCAGTTCAGAGGACTGTGGGAACTACTCTCAATAGTTTTGTAGAGCACACTTCTATTAACGATGCCCAAGATTCCATTAGCTCTTCTTGGCATTGCCATCACAGGATGACTCATAGTCTACTTAGAATCAACTAAGGGTACCCAGCTCTTTAAGATGAGCTTTTGTCAAATCATGACTCCTTTATCCTTAGCTTGTTGGAGTTGCTTTCCTATATTTCACTGAAAGACTTTTATTTTATGTCACTATCTTAGGGCACATTGTCTTCCACAAATTTCTGAAACTGATTCTGCCAATCATCTAGTATATTAGCCTTCAATTAAACTTTTAGCTACATGTGGAACATTAACCTACTGCTTTAAAAATTAAAGGACAAATATCAATGATACCTTCATATTAGCACTCTGTCAGACTTTCAGATGTCAGAGCAATACATGCAAGGCTGTTTCTGACTGTCTGTAATGGCACATTTAGCATAGTGTCTTTGATGGATAGGAGTGAAAAATATCTAAAATATGAATCACTTAATGCTAGGACTGATAGTGATAGAATTCCAGTTGGGCATTGCTTATTTCCAAACTTTTAACAAGATACAATGACTCTCTTCAAGTAAAGCTAAAGTGTCTTAATTTATCACTTAAAGCATATTTACCTATCCTTAAGACAGAATATGAAAACTGCTTTCAAAAGCTGTACTGATGATGTCAATTGCTCTTTGTACCATTTCAGTACTTTGACACTCAGACACTCACATACTCCCTTCACATACATAAGCTCTAATAGTTGTTGTTAAATGTAATCTCTTTTATAATTCAGATAACCTCTGAACAGTGAGTGTAAAATACAGATAATTTTTATATCAATGTATTAAATGCCAAGCGTTACATTTAGAAACATGCACCATGATGGTTGCTTATGTCACTGCAGGCTAGGAGGCTATACTGAACAATCTTAGATGATAAATGAATATTACACTCAGATTTTGGTAGCATGACTGAGAAAGGCCAATATCCTTATCTTGTTTACAACCTTTCTTTCTTAGTAAATGCCATCCATGTGAATGAAATTTCTTCTCTTTTAAATCAACCTTAAATAAAAAAGAAAGGTAAACTTACTTTGCACATTGACTTAAAATTCTAAAATATATTTTCTACTGAAATTTTAGTTTCAATGGTATCCAACTAATCAACGAACGAATGAAAGGAGTTGAATTTATTCTATCAAGTAATAAATGTTCTTTATTGTGAATAAACTGAAATATACACAGTTTATAATACTTTCTGATACAATTATAAATGAAAATTTACGGAATATATGCTTTTTTTGAAGAAATTATAAATCTTAAAATGATCACATTAGTGATATTTGCCTTGTATATATGTATCCTAGGTAGATTTTTATTATTGATGTCATTCTTCAAATTGCCCTTTCTGTGATTATAAAAACATAAAAGAAATAGAAAACAGAAAAATACCCAAACATGCTTTGGGTATTATCCTGAAGGAAAGTTGATTATCCTACATCTATGGAAGTTCTTCCAGGCAGATGCTTCTTTAGCTTGATTAAAATTTCAAAATTTTAGATTCATAACATTAGAGAAAGTGTGATGATTATTGATCACACATAATTTTCACTGCAGAAGAACCTAAAACATAATTTATTGAAATGTGTATTACTGTGTGAGTTCATGGACATTCTGAGAATAGCAAGTATATGAGTCATTTCTCCGGCAGCCCCTAAAGGGGAGAACGTGATTGGGGAGTTTAAAAAAAATCAGTCCTACTTTGCATGCCCAACTAGCATTCTTCCCACAAGTTCTCACCCTGGGTCACTTGCAGTTTTTGAGATGGATCCTTACCTTGCCAGTGGGCAACTAGAGAGTTCATGGTAGTGAGATTTATGCTATTCTCCAGTTACTATGATGCATTTTGATTACAAGAATCTGAAGTTGTCTTCTGAAGTAAAAAAAAGTCTAAGTGGTAATGATCAATGTCAGAACTCCTAGCAATTCAGTCTATTGTACGACCACCTTATGTAAAGATATCATTCTTAATTCACACATCATAGATATTGATCAAAGACAAGGGTATTTGGATTCATTTCATGAGTCAATGGGAACATCTAATCACAGCAATGTATGTTTTAAATGTATTTGGACAATTTTTTTTGGCATGTATTCAGAGTCCTCTGTCTTTCAAACATGCCTGCAGTTGTGTAAAATGGTCATTTAATGTGCTGTAGCATGATTCCCTGTTCCTTTGAGCTGAATCTGTTTGGGTACTTTCATAGATTACAATAATACATATCACAAAGGATACAGGGCTCTGTTATTCGTATGTGTAATCACCCATGGACAGAGGAGACATAACAGAGGTCTTATTATGCAAACAGTAGTTCATAATATGCAAATGTAAAAAAACCACAGACCTTCAGAATAATGTTTACTGATGTGTCCTTAGAATCCCTTTAAAAGAAAATCGCATTATTCTGTCTTCCTAAAAACCTTAAATAAGATCAAGTATGAATGCAAGGAAACATTTTGCTTTCCTTCTCACAGTTTTATAAAGGAACCACTACCTAATCCTATTCTGATTATTTGATTTATTTTCTCTCAAGGCCATTAATTCCTCCTGGCTTCATTATAGTCTTCTGTAAGGTTTATATGGTGTCTCTTTTAATTGCTTAAACTAATCTGTTCAATGACTGCAAATCTAATGCACACTGGAGCAGGCAGCCCATAAATTCTGCCCTTCAGATGCGTCCTTGAACATGTGTCAGTCCTGATGAAGAGCAGAGGCAAAAACAAGTATAATAAAATGAGAGGAAGTATTTTCAAAGAATACATGTACTCAAAAGACATTGTTAGTTAAAAAATATAATTAAATAGCCTCTTACTCTTCCACTTTTTCATAAAAGGTCATTCAATATATTAGAATTAGTACTTGAAGTGTTTGTTCTAGGCAGTGTGCTATACCAAAGGTAAAATTAGGACATTATTTATGATTTCAATGAATGTTTGCACAAATTTTCTTTAGCTATATCACATGTATCTATGTATGTATCTGTTTATCACATTATTTGTTTATTTATTTATTTATTTATTTATTTATTTATTTATTTATTTATTTATTTATTTATTGTGTGTATGGCTTAATGTGCACTTATATGCCAAAATGCATATGTAGAGGTTAGACAACTGTTTGTAGGAGTTGGTTCTCTGTCCACTCTGTGATTTCAGGGCATTGAAGTCAGTTTCTCATGCTAATAATAACATACTTTTATCTAATAAGACATATCTGTAGTCTTACCTCTATCCATTTACTGTGAGTTTACTTCACACCATCGCAGAAAATTAAGTTTTGTTTTTAATTTAGTTTAGTCATGATCTTCTGTTACTCCACTGCAATTATAGGTAGATTCAGCTGAATGCATGGATAGTGAGAATATGCATGTACAAGCACAAAGCCAAACATACAAAGACTCACTCCACATTGAAAGAAATCCAATTACTTTTACAATGTGTTTGCTGAAGCTTTTAGAGGAAGTTATTAAAAGTTACAGAACAGACGACTGTACTCTGTGTTAAGGGAATGATCATATTTTTCTACAAAATATATAAACATAATTATGGACACACAGTAATAGAATCAGGATGAGAGACCATTTCCATAAAATCCAAGGAAAAATCTCTTTCAAAAGCCTTTCATCAGTATAAGGCCTCTTGGCCCCTCGTTATCCAAATCATACCTATTGTTGAAAAGTAAAAGAAAATATATCCTAAGTTATGTAAATCATATTTTTCAGTTATTTTTCCTCCAAAAGCTGTAATGCTTTTTTTCTGAAACCACTGGGGTATCATTTATATTAATTCCTGAAATAACTGATCTATGCCCTCACTGAAATCTATGGCAATTTCCAAAAATATCCATCTGAAATCCTGGTTCATCATTTCAATTATTTTTCACAGGGATGTTTTGACACTGGTTTAATCTTTATTACCCTGATGGAGAAACTTTGAAACTGGTTTTGGCAACCAGACAGTCTCAAGATCAACTTGAGTCATTGCTAATTCTAATTGAAACCCGTGCTCTGTGACTCATTCCAGTACTGGTCCTGTTGTCCTTCTTTTAAAGCAGTAAAATAAGAGAATAAAGCTAAGCTGGATGAGCAATTTTTTCCTTTAGTCTCTACAGTGTGTGTGTGTGTGTGTGTGTGTGTGTGTGTGTGTGTGTGCGTGTATGCTTATGTTCAAGTGCCCATAAAGTCATATAATGATGTAAAGCCCAACTATCTTTGGGAAGACACTTCCATTTGATCTTTCAATCTCCCATTTTAGATATTATTCTATGTTGCAATAGCATTTGAATACAATCTAGGGGAGCCATACTTTATAACTGATACCTGGCTTCTTTTGAATTCAGCACCAGGTTCACTTTATTTTAATATCATTGAAGATTCAACCCTTTGAGTAACTGCAGATTTAGTTGTCATTAAGCTTTCTGTGGATGCGGTTCTTATATATGACTTGCCAGAACTAGTCTCTTTTACTAATTTTCAACACTCTCATAGTTAGAGCTATCAGAATTTGGCCACGTTGTTTTATTCTTTCAGAAATTTCAAGCTTAGGATACTGAGTTAAACCTAGCTAAACACAAATGGTTAACTTCATGTTGACGGGTTGTGAAGTACAGCAATAGCAAGATGAGATGGGTATTGAAAATCCTCTGAACCTATGGGAGATATGGGAGCAAGACAGGCTATATCTTGTCTTAAAGACGTGTTCATATACTTTGACACTTACACTTTTGGCCACTGCATCAAAGCAATATTCAGATTCATAGTGAAATGTAACAATAATAATAAAAGGATGATAAAATATCTTATTGGAAATAACTATTACATATTTATTACTTCTTAGGGATCTAGGTACATTACTTGTACAGTAGAAAAGTATAATGTCTCTGATATAATTACCATAAAACTCTGTGTTAATTTAATACACAGCAATTTTCTAAATTGTTGGTTTTATGGTGTTTTAACTTATCACATTCTTCATTTGAAAATGGATATGTGTCTACTTACTACGGATTGCTCTAGTTAAAATATAATAGTAGGAATGTTATTTCCCTGAACAGGATAATGCAAACTGAAACATGACATCTTACAATAAAATCAAATTTGTGATTAAAGAAAACACTATCACCTTCCCAGTCTGCACTTCCCCTCCTTTCCCTTCTTCTTTATACTTCTTCCTGTTACTTTGTGGAGCAGATTTCTGTGTACACCTTACAAAGTTTCACCAGTTCTTATGACCTTGACAATGGAAGCATTGTTACTCCTTTGAACAGCAGAAAGCTAAAGATATTTCTTCTAAAAGATAAACTGAATTCCTCGAATATTTTCTTTTATTGAAATATGTATAATCTAAAATTCATTCCAGGGAGCTTTATCCTCTCTTTGGGGAATGCTAACCTAAACTACACTTATAGGGGCACTTTCTCAGAGACATTCCAATGCAGAATTTATTAGGTTAAGGTTTAATATTTGGCCTTGAAATGAATGAGTCTTAATTCTATCAGAAGAGAAATTTGGTTGCACAGGAATTTGAGAAACCTAGCTATAACTGTATATACATATAACCTCAGAATTCTGAAACTATGACAAGAGGATCAAAATTCAAGGCCATCACAGACTATAGTGAGACCAAATATGCAAGGAGAAAAATGGAATTATAGCCAAGAGGATATAATTATTGTAGCTACTGAGAGTGAAACAGTTGTCTCATTTGATGTTAAGCTTCTGAAAATATTTAATTGTATACAGTATTTCTGCATTAGTAAAACTTTATCAAGATATTCTAAGGGCAGTATGTAGGAAAACTGTTTGTGTACTATATTATATCCTAAATTCTTCTTAAAATATATTGTTTTCATGATAAAATATTTGAGGTTCTCCAAGCACTGAGAACAGGAAGTAGCTACAAAGTGCCACCTTTAGTAGAAGTCATTTACAACAGATATCCACTAGAATTGAGAAAAATCAGTTTTCTCTAGCAGAATGCTTTTGGGATTACTAAGCAAGGCCTATGTAGAGAATAATTGCTCAAGACAAAACATTTTCCACAGTGGGCTGGTGCTTTCTGTTTTGTTTTATTTATACATTTTCTCTTTCATTGCTTTGTTTGTTGACTTCATTGTTTGTACAGGAGAAATAGACAGAGAAAGGGAGATGGATAGAGGGATAGAGAAAAATATGAAGTTGCGTAGGAAGGGAGACTCGGAGGATCTGAGAAGTTTGGGGTCAGGGAGAAGGGCATGACTAATATATTTCAGGAAAAATACAAAATATTTGGATTTCATACAGTTGACCTTAACCGTATGTTTTAGAAATAAAAATCTAGTATAAAATGACACATTGTACAGGTTTTATGCCAATTATGATTCTAAGGCAGCTCTTTAGTGAAATTTTATTTTGTGAAGTTTAATTATGAGGAACTGAACATGCAGTACAATGTGAACTGTTCACCTTCTCTGCAGCAGTGTTATGACATAACTTTGTTTCAATAAGACAGCCTTAACCACATAGTAGTTAAATGACTTTTGATATGACACTAATAAAAGCCTGTCTGGTATTAGAGATGCTTAAGCTCTTGCTCCTTTGTTTATTTTGAGGATATTAATCATGGCACTAAGCTAATAAAAGAAAATTGTGGGTTTAAAGTTTCCATTAAAGAGTCCGTATCTTCACTGTGAGCTAACATGATAAATGCTTACAAAGCAACTCTGACTGTCTTCACGGAGGTTAGAGTCAACAGAAGAGATAAGATAGAGCATATTATAAATCTCGCAAGTACAAATTACCTTGAATTAGTCAATTATAACAATTAGGATCATTTTGACACCATAAAGTTTCCCTCTTAATGGATAGATGTCATTAGAATATGTATTAAGTGGCAAAACTGCCAACTACCATGCTTGCCCATCTCATGGATATTTTTGTTAAGGCAAAAGTAAATAAAAATGACAAACAATGATTCAGAGTTACTTTATCTTAGACACTGTCTGACCTAAGTGATTCACATGTATGGAGTATGTCTTTGGAGAATCAACCAAAAGGCATAAATGTACTATTTTCATTTTGCATTAGAGAAACTAAAGAACAAATGTGTTTAATAAATTTCCCAAGTTCACTCATCAAATTAAACGAGGCACTGTTTATATGGTAGTCTTTGAACCAGTATGGAGATATGTGAAAAATACAACTTGAAAAGTTGAAAATCAGCTGGGTGGTGATGGTGCACGCCTGTAATCCCAGCACTTGGGAGGCAGAAGCAGGCGGATTTCTTAGTTCGAGGCCAGCCTGGTCTACAGAGTGAGTTCCAGGACAGCCAGGGCTACACAGAGAAACCCTGTCTCGAAAAACCAATGAATAAATAAATAAATAAATAAATAAATAAATAAATAAATAAATAAATAAAAGAAAAGTTGAAAATCATTTTTGGTAAGTTCACATTTTATGGTGACTTTATGTAGACGGAGGCGGGGAAAGGAACAAACAAATAGAAGAATGACCAGACTGTCATTCTGTCATTCCTCTACCCTTTAAACACTTAGTGAAAAACCTCTATCAAGTATAAATAGGAATAATAAACCAATTAAATACCGTAATGTACCTGACTTGTCAGGAGTATTTATATAGCAAAACAAAATTGTAATAATTTTAGTTTAGTAATTAAATACTCATATTATCAATCGTATAAATATTTAATGTTGTTCCAGATTTCTTATCCATAGTGAGCTATGATGAAAGCAATAAAAGATTTTTTTGTAGTTTTTTTTTTTTTACCACTTTATCATTTTACACATGTCCTCCATAGACTCTTTCACTATGTGTTTAAGTTTTTCTTTTTTCTGGTGATTCCATTCTATGAGTCTCAAATGCTTTTTCAAGGAAAACATATTTGTCTGTACCTATAAGACATAAACTAGATTCCTATCTATACTACATATTGTTTTATAAGAAGTAATTTACTAATTTAGCAATGCTTGGAACCAATATTAAAGTTAAAATCAATTAGGCAAAGCAGGTAGTGTAGGGACTGTGAAGTCTCCTAAGAGGGAAGTCAAGGAAGGCAGGGACTCAAGCAGATGCTAGCATTTACATGGCTAATATAGAGTCTGGGATGTTACATTTTATATGGACTCATCAGGAAAATGCAATATAATGGATGAAGGAATGGAGAGTCTATTTTGAGTGAGCCATCAAGATCATCATGTTTCCATCATATGTTCTTAAATATAAAGACAAGAGTCTTAAAATTTCACATTTACTGTATGTATTTGAGTCTATTTTTTTTGTTTCTATTTGAAGATTTTTTTCACCAAATCTGAATAGCAGCTGTTTTCTTATTTTCAATGACCCTAATATTCAGTCTTCTATGTTTAGAAGAGTTTTCCTGCTAACTGACAAAATGTGATAGGTACATAATCTGTGACATTTTGTTTCTCTTTCTAGCAATGCATTTTCCAATCATTGCCATTATATAACAATAAATTGAGTTTGGCTTCTTTGGATCCTATCGCTTGGTACTTCAGAATATACACTTTCTATATGATTGACACTTGCAGAGTCTTGTGTACTGTTACTCTGGACAAGGAAACTCTGGATTTCAGAGTGTTTGGAGTAATGTACCAAAAGCTTTTATAGCAACTTCAGAAGCACCACAGCCTGAATCATAGGCTGTACAATAAATGGCAGCATATGGCTGGAGAGTCAGAGCAGCAGGATAATGTGGCAGTGCCCAGATCCCAGCTGTAGGCATCAAAAAACCTTTTGATGTTGATACTCATAGCCCCCATTCACATCAAAACCTAAAAAGGATGATTATTAACGAGTCTGTTGTCTTAAAGGCTTTATTAAGTTATTGCCCAAGGTAGTAAAGAAAAACATTGTCTACATATGTTTGCCGGAATGAGACAACTCCTCTATTCAGCCATGCCTGGCAGGTGTCTCTTTAAGTACTTATTCTAAATGGAACACAACTGGGAGACATCAAAAAGGGCACTGTTGACAACTGTCATAGCAGGTTCCAGCTTGAATGGCAACTGAGCAGAAGGTCTCTCTCCAGAGTACTTCAGATCATCCTAATAGGAGCATCATTTCCACCAGGAACCCAGCTTCTACCAAAAAGGAGTGCTGCGAAATACTGCTCATGGTGAAAACTCATCTCCTCTTTGGAAATGTTCCATGCCACTAGATTTTCCATACAAAATACTTATGATGCTACAGGAAGACTCTTTACTTTAATGTTAAAATTGCAATATTTCTTTAGTTACTTTTTCTTTTGTATTGGTTATTTTATTTATTTACATTTCAAATTTTATCCCCTTTCCCAGTTTCCCCTCAGGAAACCCCCCATCCTATTTTCCCTCCTCCTGCTTCTATGAGGGTGCTCCCCTACCCACCTACTCACTCTCTGCCTCATCAGCCTAGCATTCCCCTACATTGGGGCACTGACCCTTCAGAGGACCAAGGGGCTCCCCTCCCATTGATGCCAGACAAAACCATCCTCTGCTAGAATACATATAACCTGCACAGCTGTCAATAACAGTAAGTAAAAAACATGACAAATTCTTATTGGTAAACACCTATTCTACCATGTAAAAATCTTTATTGCCCTTCATGACATGAATATAACGAAAATCTTGAAATTGTCAACATTTCCAATGTATGAAGACTACTCTTCTATGTTTTGAAATGGAATATTAGATATATAAGCTATTTGATAATATCGATATTTCTTTCATATAATTTAATACTTGCTAGTTTGTAGGCTCTGCCATTGCTTTTGCCATCACACATTTTAGAAGAGGAGAAATGTCAGATGCTGAAACAGAAGAAGTCATTTAACTAATTATTTTTAGATCAATTTGCTTCTTTGCCTGGATCATCCATCTGTAAAATACAAAACTACTAAAAGTTCTGCACAATTAGAAGAAAAAAATCAATACTATCACAGAGTATGCTATATAACATGTTGCTAATAGTTACCTATGGCACATGTATTTCTACTTATAAGTAAAATGTTTATAAAATAGCAAGTTATAAAATTAGTTTTATTATTTTGTATTATCCTTAATTTTTTGGAGTCCTCTTTAAGAGTGGTTTGTTAATCAAAGTTTAGAGAGTTATCTGCTACTCACTTTTGCCTCACTTTAAGTAAATAATTATCTTCTTATTTACCTTTGAAATATAAATAAATAAAATATCCAATAAAAGTGGAAAGTCTCAAACATTTCCACGCACAGGGGGAACGTTCCTGAACAGAACACCAATAGCTTATGCTCTGAGATCAAGGATCAACAAATGGGACCTCATAAAATGGCAAAGCTTCTGTAAGGCAAAGGACACTGTCAATAGGACAAAATGGCAACCAAGAGATTGGGAAAATATCTTTATTAATCCTATATCCTATAGAGGGCTAATATCCAATACATACAAAGAACTCAAGAAGTTAGACTCCAGAGAATCAAATCACCCTATTAAAAAATGGGATACAGAGCTAAACAAAGTATGTTCAACTGAGGACTAGTGAATGGCCAAGAAACACCTAAAGAAATTATCAACATCCTTAGTTATCAGGGAAATGTAAATCAAAACAACCCTGAGATTCCACCTCACACCAGTCAGAATGGCGAAAGTAAAACCTCAGGTGACAGCAGATGTTGGAGATGATATGGACAAAAAGGAACACTCTTCCATTGTTGGTGGGAGTACAAGCTGGTACAATCACTCTGGAAATCAGTCTGGTGGTTCCTTGTAATATTGGGCATAGTACTATCTGAGGACGCAGCTATACCACTCCTGGGCATATACCCAGAAGATGTTCCAACATATAACAAGGACACATGCTCCATTATGTTCATAGCAGCCCTATTTATAATAGCCTGAGGTTGGAAAGAACCCAGATGTCCTTCACCAGACGAATGGATAGAGAAAATGTGATACATTTACCCATGGGAATACTACTCTGCCATTAAAAACAATGAATCCATGAAATTCTTATGCAAATTTATAGAACTAGAAAATATCATCCTGAGTGAGGTAGCCCAATCACAAAAGAACACATATGGTATGTATTCACTGATAAGTGGATATTAGCCTACAAGCTCAGAATACACAAGTTGTAATTTATAGACCTCATGAAGCTCAAGAAGAAGAAAGACCAAAGTATGGTGTTTCGGTCCTTCTTTGAAAGCAGAACAAAATAATCTTGGGAGCAAATATGGAGACAAAATGTGGAGCAGAGACTGAAGAAAAGGCCATCCAGAGACTGTCCCACCTGGGAATTCATCCCATATAAAGTCACCCAACCCCAACACTATTGTAGAAAACAAGAAATGCTTGCTTCAAGGAGCCTGATACAGCTGTCTCCTGAGATGCCTTGCCAGAGCCTTACAAATACAGAGCAGATGCTCACAGCCAACTATTGGACTGGGTGCGGGGTCCCCAATGGAGGAGCTAGAGAAAGGACTGAAGGAGCTGAAGGGGTTTGCGTCGTCATAGGAAGACAACAATATCAACCAACCAGACTCCCATAGCTCTCAGGAACTAAGCCACCAGGCAAGGAGTACACATGGCTACAGATGTATATATAGCGGAGGACGGCCTTGTCAGGCATCAGTGGGAGGAGAGGCCCTTGGTTCTGTGAAGGCTCGATAGATGCCCCAGTGTCGTGGAATGCTAGAGTGGGGAGTCAGGAGTGGCTGGTTGAGTGGAGGGGCACCCTCATAGAAGCAAGGAAAGAGGGGATGGTACAGGTGCTGTCCTGGAGGGAAGGGAACCAGGAAAGGGGATTATGTTTGAAATGTAAATAAAGAAAATACCCAATAAAATTATGCATTAAATGCCAAAACATAAAACATATTTTGCATCAATAAATAAAATATATTATTTATAAATAATGATAATTTTTAAATAGAAAACTCGCAATTTATTGAGAGGTAACATAACATTCTCTTGGGGAAAAAATGTGAATTGCCTTAACATTAAGTTTATTATTGACTTAATAACCACGCTTGCTATCATTGCTGTCACATCCATAGTGCCTCTTTTGTAAACAATGCATAAATGTGAATTTACTATAAAATATCCTAACAAAACAAATAGTTAAGATACGTCAAAAATAGTTATAAACCTTGTAGTTTAGACAGTGGCTGTGTTTTAGATTTGTGACACATGCAAATTCAGACCCTAGGAAAACTTTCATGCGGTATTGCCCCACAGAAGAACATTTTGTTCATGGACTGAGACGACATTGTGGCAGCAGCCTCATAAGATTATACTGCCTCATTGTATCACAGCTATCTAAAGTTGTGTAAGTGCACTCTGATATTTGTATGACAAATTGCCTGCCACGTTTCACAGAACATATCCCTGTCATTAAGTGACACACAACCATAATTAGATCCTCCCCCCACCCTTTACATTTGTATCTCAGTGCCATTAAATTCACTTCAGCAAATGGCCCTTTCACCACGAAGTAAACAGGAATCTACCACTGCCTCACAGCTTGTCCAAAAGGTCTGCAACTGTGCCATCCAGAACTTGTTTTTTTTTTTTTTTTTTTTACCTCCCCTGCTCAGTAACTGCTGGAAATAACACCAGCAGTAACTGCTTGTGCTCTCAATCCTCCTGCTTTCCCACTCTCACCCCGGACTTTCTTAAGGCATTTTTCTCCTGGCCCCTCAACAGAGTTTTCTATTTTACATCATTTGTTATGTAGTCTTTCCTAGGTTACATTCCAACTGCAGTAGCCCCTCCCTCCTCTGCTCTCCGTTTCTCATGCCTACACCATCCTTCTCTCCCTAATCCACTCCTCTTCTTCCCTTCAGAAAATGGCAGGCCTCCCGGTGATATCAACCAAACACTGCATATCAAGTTGCAATAGGACTTACACCTCCCCTCAGATCAAGCCTGTTTTCTAATGGATCACACATATAATAAATATTCCCCAGTGTCTCCATTTTTCCCCTCAAATACAAAAAACTTTTCTTATCTTCATAATATTGGCTGTTTACCCTTCTTATAGGCACATTTAAAATTCTTGAAAGAACATCTATCCTAATCTTGTATCTCAGGACTGCTTATGCCTGTTTGTTTCTAAGATCATCAACACCAACAGCATGAGCTCTGGAAAATGTATTTCAGTGCATGTTTTATACTAAACTGAATACACACTTACCCCTCCCTCAACCTCTTTCCATGGGTCTCTCTTTAACATCAATCCTTCTACTCTATGGTAGTCATTATTCATTATCTCTGTCTCTTTCTTCACTTCTGTGACATTCTTCACTATTTAATTACAGGGTGCTACAATACATCATGAGTCAATCTGGAAAAATTCTTTGTATTTTTAATGATGTCCATTTGATTTCCATTGTGTCTAATAAAATGTGTTAATAATAAAATAAAATTTGTTTATTGACTTATCATATCTATGTATCTGTCTATCTATCTATCTATCTATCTATCTATCTATCTATCTATCTATCTATCTATCTATCTGTCTGCCTCATGTCACCATTTCAAGATCATCTTTTTCTGACCTTTACATCAGTTTGTTCTGTATCTTATTTCTCTATCTGTCTCATATCTACATATGGAAACTGATTATTCAGTTCTTCATATTCCAAAATTAGAGATATTTTAATACACCACCCTCCTTTGCAGCCTTATCTATCTCCCAAGACGTATTCTTTGTTTTGATTTACATTCAAACATAATTTTACTTCCCAGAAACACAAAATAATTTTATAACACCAAAATGGAATTATGCAATCACTTAACTACATAGAATGTTTTTATTTAAGTTAGGACAAATATTTATTATATGCGAGTGATAGATTCCTACCTTGGAAACCACTTAAATGTCCATTCCCATTCCATAGGGACTACTTTAAACACCTTTTTTATTGTTTTCTTTTTGTTTTTCAAGACCGAGTTTCTCTGTGTAGCCCTGGCGGTGTAAGAACTTATTTCTTTGTGCTCCTCACTTTTTCTCATTAGAATCAATGTCTTTCTTTGTAATGATAGTGCTAAGAACACATACTTAAAAACATACCAGAAGCTAAATCAAATGATGTTTCGCATCTTCTTTCTTTACTATTTTCTGTCCACCCCTTCCCATTAATACTTCCAGTCAGTAAGTAGTTATTAAGTATTTTTCAGTTGGATAGTATTTCCAAAGTGTGTAAGTAGAAAAGAGCATTAAGGTGAGTTTAAGTATAAACATGCAACAAAACGAAAATGCACAAACACACACATGCTGTTCCCAAGCTGTTAAAAGAGCTATATTTGTTCCCTCAGAGTTAATCTTTATGCAATGCTTATTGTGATAACTTGCTGTGTTTTGCTCTAAGTGGTCTATTTTAAGTGTGTTCTGTATTCTACGTGCTTCACATATTGACATTCAGCTAGTATGGTAAAATTAGAAAAGGATGTATTACTGGGTATAAGTTATACTAAACTATATCTCGTATGATTTAATTTTAATTACTATTGCAATTATTTATTTAAGGTTGGATCACATATAATCTTATTGAATTCTCACATCTTATGAAATATCTCATTAATTATAAATGATTTATATAAAAAGAGGAGAAATTCTCCATATTAGATCAATTTATTCATGTAATCCTTGCTTTTACATACATTAGAACTCTTTATTTAATTAATGCAATGTAACTGTCCTCTTTTTTAATTCTCTTATTACTAATTGTAAGCTTCATGAGATGTTTCTCAACAATTTGTTTTAATGGTTGAAAATGAACACAGCATTTTCTAAGTCCAGGAAGTCACCCCATTATTTTAAGCAATGTTTATAAAATAATTCTATTCAAAATTTTATGTATATGTAAATGTTTATGTAAACCACATATATTATATTATTATAAGTATATATGTAAATACATACAAACACACATTATATATCTATATATGTGAAATATAGTATATATATATATGTATACACACACACACACACACACACACACACATATATATATATATATATATATATATATATATAATATGTATGTGGCCATAGAAAGTGAAGAATCAAACAATTTTTATTATTTTTCACAATTTCTATTATTTTGCCTGGACATAGTCTGACATGGTTCTGTTAAAGGTAGTGGATATTTAGAGAAGATCTGTTCTCTCAGAGATTTTCTAAAATATGTCTAAAGTGAGTTATCTAAAGCATATCTGAAGAAGATGACTTGTACATGGCTGATTATGTCGAGCATACATTAAGGAGGTAAACGAGAGTTAGACCAAGCTTGTACCCAGTTTTCTCACATTCAACCGTGTTAGCAAGGTATAGGATTTATGGACTAGTTCAATAAAACATTATTTTATCTTAAACTAACTTGTAAAACTTCCAGGAAAAAGTAGAATAATAATAGTGGAAACTGTGAAAATTATTTTGTAGTATAACTTAGAGTAATAATTGTATCAAAGTAATAATAATATCCCATTGATTATTTTAATTATTAAATGTGGATATTTGGATATAGATTTGGAACTCAGGTGCTAAAAGTCAATCTTGTATGTCATTCTTCAAAAGATGTCTATTTTGTTTTTAAAATAGATGTTCTCACTTTGCCTGGATAGGAATATAGACTTAGAATTCTGCTTATTTCTACTTATCCATGGCTGGGATTACAAGCATACATACCAAAGACTCCAGCTAATTTATGTGGGTTCTGGGTATGGAATTGATGTCTTAGTGCATATGGAACAAACACTTTGCTGAGTGAGATATATCCTGAGCAACGTATTATATTTATTTCAGGGTTAGTTAGCATAACACAGAATAAGAGTAATCAGTGTTCACTTTAAATAATACAACTTGGTAATAATAAAAATGTTTTCTTAAAACTCGGAAATATTAATTACATGCATTCATTTTTATGTGAATTGTAATTCTCTGTTTTTTTCTTTGTTTTCTTGGTTATTTAATGAGATACAGCCTAAGATATGGCACATTAGTAGATCTCACATTGTTGACATTTAGAAAGAGCCACTCCCTGAAAGTTGAGCACTGGCTCTTCTAACAATCTATCTCATCATACTTCTTGTCTGGAAATAATGGCATCACAACTGAATCCCAGCTCTTCTTCTTGGCTTATGGTTTCATTATAGATACAGTCCCAAGGGTGACACACGAAGTATATTGGTCCAGTAGGAGAGAAGACTAAAGAGTCCTGCTAGTAGGTTTCAAGCCACACTCTCTGCTTCCAAGAAATTTAATGGAAAATTGCACTGCTTTGACAGATGTCAAGCATATAATATATCTTACAACATCTCATAGTTAAGTGCAATAATCAATAGAAAAATGGAACATAATATTAAAAGAACTGAAGTCCTTTATTCATCTTAGCCTGCCCATGAGGAGAAACAACAGAGAGTTTTGTTTTGTTTTGTTTTTGTTCCTGTCTGTTTACGGTAATGTCAGCTGGGATTTCATTGCAGTAGATAAGAATACCTGCAATGTCACTTTAAATTTTCATCGACCTCTCATTTGCATGAGAATCTTAATTTCTGCACATAGGTCTTGAGAGGTATCTCAGTGGTTAAAAGCATGGATAGCTCTTATAGATAATCAAAGTTTGGACCCTTGTACCCACAATTATCTGTAACTCCAGTTCCGGGGGATCTGACAATACCTTCTACAGACAACTACACTCACAAATACCCATGTAAGCATGCACAAGCATAAACATAATTTTAAGTGAAAATTAATATTTAAAAAGATGCTGCTCACAATCAGACAATGAGAAGCCAGCTGAAGTTAATAATACAGATCCAGTTATGTCTAAAGTGGTATATGTGTGTATTGAATGTGGATTTTAGAAACCATATGTTGAGCAATAGAAGAAAAAAGATCACTGCTTTGATTAGCTGAGTTTTTATCCACAGGAGATGATTCATTACCTAATAAGTAACAGAATTGGAACACAGTTGTTACTACATTGAAAGGAAAATGTATCAAAATTTAAATGTCACATTATAAAATTAAAATTTTAGATCACTTAAAATTTCAAAATTCTCTTTTACCTAAGTTCAGAGTACTTAGGTGGTAATCCTTAATATTCAGTAGGAAAATTTACTATATTTGAATAAAAGTCCTTGGGGTAATCACTGCATTGCTTTGTCCTTATTTATTTATTTATTTATTTATTTATTTATTTATTGAAAAGAAAAAGGTGAGAACTGAAAGTTCTGTTCCAGGTATCTATTAAAATATTTTCAAATTAAAATATAAGTTTATCACAACAGAAATGAAAATTTTAACTTCACATTCTCTCCTGTTTTACTAATATTATTCAATGAAAATGAATATGAAATATTTAAAAGCTTACTTTGCTAAAATGCCATCTGCATACTCTAATGAAAATTAACTTAGCTAAGAAATAAATGACATTAATTGTACAAATTCTATTATATTTTATATATCGTTTTTATTCATTGATGTTATGAAATTTTCAAGTGAGATTTAAGGAAACTAAACCAATAATAAAACTATCACTACAATATTATTTATGCAAATTAAGAAGGAAGTTCAGGAAACCTCTTAACTTTTTAATTAAGACACACTTAAGGGTCCAATACAAGGAACCATTCTCTGTCTTTTAATTGTTTGAAGTAATATTTAGCATCTAGGATTCAAGACTATTTCAGTAATTATTTAAATCAAACATTAAAATATTCATGAACATTATCATGTGCTAATAAAATATCTATATTTACAAGCTACAAATATCATTTCTCATCTCTTTAGTGTTTCAACAATGGATGTGTTTGTGCTATAGGAACAGCCTGCCTGATAACTCCAAACTTTCTCTTTTTTTTTTTAAACAAAGAATTTTTTTATTCGATATAATTTATTTACATTTCAAATGATTTCCCCTTTTCTAGCCCCCCACTCCCCGAAAGTCCCGTACGCCCCCTTCTCTTCCCCTGTCCTCCCACCCACCCCTTCCCACTTCCCCATTCTGGTTTTGCCGAATACTGTTTCACTGAGTCTTTCCAGAACCAGGGGCCAGTCCTCCTTTCTCCTTGTATCTCATTTGATGTATGGATTATGTTTTGGGTATTCCAGTTTTCTAGGTTAATATCCACTTATTAGTGAGTGCATACCATGATTCACCTTTTGAGTCTGGGTTACCTCACTTAGTATGATGTTCTCTAGGTCCATCCATTTGCCTAAGAATTTCATGAATTCATTGTTTCTAATGGCTGAATAGTACTCCATTGTGTAGATATACCACATTTTTTGCATCCACTCTTCTGTTGAGGGATACCTGGGTTCTTTCCAGCATCTGGCAATTATAAATAGGGCTGCTATGAACATAGTAGAGCATGTATCCTTATTACATGGTGGGGAATCCTCTGGGTATATGCCCAGGAGTGGTATAGCAGGATCTTCTGGAAGTGAGGTGCCCAGTTTTCGGAGGAACCGCCAGACTGATTTCCAGAGTGGTTGTACCAATTTGCAACCCCACCAGCAGTGGAGGAGTGTTCCTCTTTCTCCACACCCTCTCCAACACCTGCTGTCTCCTGAATTTTTAATCTTAGCCATTCTGCCTGGTGTAAGATGAAACCTCAGGGTTGTTTTGATTTGCATTTCCCTAATGATTAATGAAGTTGAGCATTTTTTAAGATGCTTCTCCGCCATCTGAATTTCTTCAGGTGGGAATTCCTTGTTTAACTCTGTACCCCATTTTTAATAGGGTTGTTCGGTTTTCTGGAGTCTAACTTCTTGAGTTCTTTATATATATTGGATATTAGCCCTCTACCTGATGTAGGATTGGTGAAGATCTTTTCCCAATTTGTTGGTTGCCGATTTGTTCTCTTGATGGTGTCCTTTGCCTTACAGAAACTTTGTAATTTTATGAGGTCCCATTTGTCAATTCTTGCTCTTAGAGCATACGCTATTGGTGTTCTGTTCAGAAACTTTCTCCCTGTACCGATGGCCTCAATGGTCTTCCCCAGTTTCTTTTCTATTAGCTTCAGAGTGTCTGGCTTTATGTGGAGGTCCTTGATCTATTTAAATTAGTACAAGGACACAAGGATGGATCAATTCGCATTCTTCTGCATGCTGACCTCCAGTTGAACCAGCACCATTTGTTGAAAAGGCTATCTTTTTTCCATTGGATGTTTTCAGCCTCTTTGTCGAGGATCAAGTGGCCATTGGTGTGTGGGTTCATTTCTGGATCTTCAATCCTGTTCCATTGATCCTCCTGCCTGTCACTGTACCAATACCATGCAGTTTTTAACACTATTGCTCTGCAGTATTGCATGAGGTCAGGGATACTGATTCCCCCAGACTTTCTTTTGTTGCTGAGAATAGTTTTAGCTATCCTGGGTTCTTTGTTGTTCCAGATGAATTTGATAATTGCTCTTTCTAACTCTGTGAAGAATTGAGTTGGGATTTTGATGGGTATTGCATTGAATCTGTATAGTGCTTTAGGCAAAATGGCCATTTTAACTATATTGATTCTACTGATCCATGAGCATGGGAGGTTTTCCCATTTTTTGAGGTCTTCTTCCATTTCCTTCTTCAGAGTCTTGAAGTTCTTGTCATACAGATCTTTCACATGTTTGGTAAGAGTCACCCCAAGATACTTTATACTGTTTGTGGCTATTGTGAAGGGGGTCATTTCCCTAATTTCTTTCTCAGCCTGCTTATCCTTTGAGTATAGGAAGGCCACTGACTTGCTTGAGTTGATTTTATAACCTGTCACTTTGATGAAGTTGTTTATCAGCTGTAGGAGCTCTCTAGTGGAGTTTTTTGGGTCACTTAGGTAGACTATCATGTCGTCTGCAAATAATAATAGTTTGACTTCTTCCTTTCCAATTTGTATCCCTTTGACCTCCTTATGTTGTCAAATTGCCCGAGCTAGTACCTCAAGTACAATATTGAAAAGATAAAGAGAAAGGAGGCAGCCTTGTCTGGTCCCTGATTTCAGTGGGATTGCTTCAAGTTTCTCTCCATTTAGTTTGATGCTGGCCACCGGTTTGCTGTATATTGCTTTTACTATGTTTAGGTATGGGCCTTGAATTCCTGTTCTCTCCAAGACTTTAAGCATGAAGGGATGCTGAATTTTGTCAAATGCTTTTTCAGCATCCAATGAAATGACCATGTGGTTTTGTTCTTTGAGTTTGTTTATGTAGTGGATTGTATTGATGGATTTCCGTATATTGAACCAACCCTGCATTCCCAGGATAAAGCCTACTTGATCATGGTGGATGATCGTTTTGATGTGTTCTTGGATTCGGTTGGCAAGAATTTTATTGAGTATTTTTGCATCGATGTTCTTAAGGGAAATTGGTCTGAAGTTCTCTTTCTTTGTTGGATCTTTTTGTGGCTTTGGTATCAGTGTAATTGTGGCTTCGTAGAAGGAATTGGGTAGTGTTCCTTCTGTTTCTATTTTGTGGAATAGTTTGAAGAGTATTGGTGTTAACTCTTCTTTGAAGGTCTGGTAGAATTCTGCACTGAAACCATCTGGTCCTGTGCTTTTTTTGGTTGGAAGACTTTCTATGACTCCTTCTATTTCTTTAGGCATTATGGGACTGTTTAGATGGTCTAGTTGGTCCTGATTTAATTTTGGTATTTGTTATCTGTCAAGGAAATTGTCCATTTTTTTCTTTTAAAATTATTATTATTATTATTATTATTTTCGAGACAGGGTTTCTCTGTGTAGCCCTGGCTGGCCTGGAACAACTCCAAACAATCTGATCTGCAGGGAATCATGGAAACATTAGTTTCCCGCCTTTGTGGATGGGAGTACCAAAGAATTTGCTTCTGATGAATGCTAAGATATCTCAACATTAATTCTGAAGTTGAATCCCATCCTGGATGGCCTCAAGAAAATAAACACTTCAAATAAATCTAGCTTCATAAATGTTTCACAAATACTTTACAGTCAAGTGCTATCACCAAAATACTTTCTATTAAATTACTTAACTATTTTTAAGGAATGTTGTAAAACAGAATCCCACTCATTTGTCTTCCTTTTTAAAACTGAGCTTCTATGATTTCTCATACTATGTTGATATAACAATTTTAGAAGAAACATCTTCTTGGCCCATTTTTTTAAAGATTTTTTTTTAATTGCAGTTAGAATTTTTGCTCTGATTCATTTCCACTATTTAGTTTTTTGCAAAAAGAAAAGGAAAAAATGTCTAATTGTTAGTTGTGTTGGGTTTTTTTGAGCAGGTTGTCGGCCTGCACACTGTGCCGGTCACCTGTTTGCCCAGGTTGCGGAGGCGTGGCAGAGATGCTGGCCACAATGAGGGGCCCCACCAGACCAAATAGTTCCACGTGGGCTTTATTTAAGATGGGGCAAAGGAGCAGCGGGCAGGAAGAAGGAAGGAAAAGAGAGAGAGAGAGAGAGAGAGAGAGAGAGAGAGAGAGAGAGAGAGACTAATCAAATATATATGGATGGTGGTGTAAATTACAGGTGAAGGTAGGCGGCTGTTCTGGGTATATGGCGGCTGTTGCCTTGGCAACAGGCCTATAGGTCTCACTGTGCTTTTTGTCGCCTATATGATGTCACAGGTCTTGGTACTAACAATTTGTGTAGGTGATTTAGATTTAAATCCAATGCTACTGGTCTTAAAAAGTATAAAAGTTTCTTAATTATATAGACATATATGTAGATATGCCTGTATCATAATATTAGACAATATGACCCATTGCACAGCTAGGAAAACTGAGAATAACTCTGAAAAACATCATATTAAAACCCCCCACAAATGATGTCATAAAGGGAAACAACTTTAAGCTTTAACACCCTTACTGTTTTACTAAACATAATACAATGAACATACATTGTTATGCTTTTTAAAATAAATTAATAATTGTTCTTGTTTCTATTTTTATATTTAACCGTTATTTCAATTCAACATGTTTTATAATATCAGTAAACTAAGTGTCTTGAAAACATTTTAAATGATCTTTAATGATTCTGAGACTAGTCAGTGTTTTTGTTTTGTGCTTTGCTTTGTTTTTTGTTTGATTTTTTTTCTTCAGCAGCCATGTAAAATGCCTACAAATCCCAGCTCCCTACTTGTTTATAAACACACAGAGGACCCTGGTGTGATCAGTGCTATAATTATATTACTGCTTAATAGCACATGCTGTTGATACATTAATTGCTTTATTGACTATTTTAAAAGTTTACGACCTCATCTGCATTTGAATTTGACCTTGTTTTGCACTTTTCCAGTGAATCACCACATTCTACAACCTACATAATGTGTATTGTACTAATAAATTTACATAATGAAAAAACAGTCAGATGATATGTACCTCATTACTTTTTTTAATCAACTAAATCACTGATCTCGGCATAGTTTATACTGCGGAGAACCGCATAATCACGGAACACTGATGCTACAGTTCTAGGACTGTAAAGGATGCTCCACACTTTCCTATTCTTTAAATTTTAAATAATAATATCCAAATGGAAAAGCTATACATACTTAATTTTTGTAGTAAGAGAAGTGGTGATAAAATTTTGCTGGGATAAATATTGTATTAAAAATCCCCAAAATATTAAGAATATTATCCATGATATATTGACATATTTTAAGTACTTTAACATTAAGATTATTCTTTCTGTAATTTGGGTGTGGTTCTGAACTTCATTATAAGTGAAAGACAACTGTACAGTTTATCTAGGTTCATGGGAGATGTGACAATTTCATTATTTGCAAAATGGGAATAAAATTTTGAAGGTTTAAGATGACTTAGAAACATCTTCTGAGGTTCATACAATAAAATCTTGAATGTAGAAGAATTGCTACTTTTTGATGATCAGTATTCCCTCATATCCTTTAAGAAGAAAAACATTAAAGAGTACCACACAAATATTCTATTACTATAGTCATTGAAATATTTGTAATTTTTGTGTCTAGAGAGTTCATATGGCACTACAGAGGAGATAAGCATTTAAAGTTTTGCCTTATTGTAGAATCTGAGTCTGTCTAGAGATCTGAGTGCTTCAAAGTAATTTAGAAAGTGGAATTGTTCAGCATTTCCCACCTGCAATTTAAGAGAATGAACTTAACAATCATACAGATAGACATATTAAGAATCGTTGTGGATTAGAGTCACAGAGCTAAAAACAATAGGTACAATCATCTGTTTTCTTTTATAGATGGAAAAATTAATGTCCAGCAATATTCAGTCACAAGACCATTCTTTGGAATTGGTAAGTAGAGCATCTAGACATTTTCCTACACTTTTCACATAGCTTCACTCCTAATTACCATGCAGAGTAGACTATGGAGATGTTCTATAAGCACTATGCAGTGTTTTTAATATATGGCAAAATGTATTTTGCACTGTAAACGTAAGAGCAACGTATTTGTTAGGAAATAAAGGGATTGGTTTATGGATAGGTGCATCTTCTTGAAGAAAGTTTTCAAAGCTGGAATTAAGGATCTTCATTCTCTTCACAATCATGTTGGATGTGTAAGTATTGGTATAACTACTCCGCATGTTAGGGATCATGCACAGACTCTAATTCCAGCTGGAATACCACAGAACAACAACAAATATTTGGAGCATTAGCCATGTCAGTACCTTGTGACTATTACTTCTTACAGATAATTTCATACCATCAGACAGTCCCCATTACTGTTAGGGACAGAGACATTACTGAGTAGAGAACTTGCATCCATTAAATATACTACAAGTTAATTTCATTTTTCCAGTGGGATGCTTCCTAAGATTATACAAATATGTTTATTTGAGAAACAAAATATAATTTATTCCTCAGCTAATTTCATCAAGTAATGAAAGCCACTTTCTGATTATCGAAATAGCACTTTATAAAATTACGTTATGTCCCTAAGTCTTTTACTTTACTCAACTTATTTTCCAGAAAGTCTTTCATCTTGGCTTAACCTCTGAACCACTTTATAATTGAATAAGAAACTAGCCATACTATGCTCTTTGGACTTATTTTAGATATCTAAATTATTGTTAAAATTTACATTCTCACTTCATGTGACAGAGTGTCTAATTGACTATGCACTTGGTATTGCGGCCACGTGCTCAGACTCTCGTGGAATATTAACAACAGAGTGGGCAATGACCACAGTGGAGATGTAACCAATCAAGAGAAAGCAGGCTACTTATTCTGAGTGCTCTCATTTTTACCTGATTGTAGAACAACTCAAAATTATTATTTAGCTAAAAACCTAAGCAATTTTCTTAGAAGAAACAAACAAACAAAAAACAGACACTCAAGAAGAGCTTATTTCAAAAATTTAATGAAAATAATTATTTTGAGCCATAACCTAACAATAAATGTATCAAAATTTTCATACTCAAAGTATACTGATCTCTTTACATGTGGAAAATACACTTCTTGTTTTCTTTTTTATTCATTTCCCTTTATTTTTCTTTTATTAATTCTGAAGCTTCAAATCTGACAATAGTCCAATGAAAGGCTCCATTAATCTGTAGGACAAACATATACCTAAAATTCATAATGCTAATTTTGCATGCCTCTAAATCTTCACAGGTAAAATATGATAAAATTCTTAATTGTTTATAACAATTAAAAGAACAAATAACCAAGCCATAATAATTATTATTAATTAAAAATTATAATCAAGCATGTCTGGTCTGGTGAAAACTGGAGTAAAAAATGCTTCATCATTTCCCTATCTTTATTTCTCTCAGGAAAGCAAACTGTTTATGATAGTAAGGCAGATGTAAGAGCCAAAAGAGAGACAAATGTGGTGGCAAATAAATTTAATATCGATTCCATATTAATTGTATTCAATTCAAAGTTATATTTTTGGGAAGGTAAATGTTTCAATACATGATTTCAAATAAAATGCTACAATTTAGACTTATTTATATTCTTTATTTTCATTTTCATCTCATTCATTATAACTTTAACAAAGTTTTCCTCCTTTTCATAACAGGGAACCATTTTCATTATCAATAATTATTTTACTGCAGAGAGAACCTGAGAAGGGCATCTGCACTGCATCAGAACTCTTTTCCTGTTATTGCTTAAATTTGTTTCCTCTCCTGAAAACATATATGAACATATATATATATATATAAATAACATTTTCAACGTTAGTGTTCTCTTTCCATGTATCTCTGACTCTATTTCCACTTATATAACTCATCTGGACAAGAGTTCATAACATATTTTCTTATTATTTTTTTCTGTGAGACAGTTTCTTGATTCTATCTATGGTCTGTAACTTATGAGTATCTGTTGGGCAAAGTGAAAATGGACTTCCCAGACTTCTGTAAGTATAAATTCAAGTTCATATGACTGGTCTTATCATATCTAAACAAACTGAAAGCAGAAGTGGGAGGCTCATCTTCACCCTTCTGAGAACAAGTAACAGATTTCTGTTTCTTGAGAAATATTTGATTATACGTTTCAAGGTCAATAGTATATGGTTAATAGTATCTTGCTGGTCTTCATATGCCTCAATTAAAGAATCCATATTTAGGAGAAAGATGTATTTTGAATTATCATTAGAGTACTCCAGTCACATGGATTTTCTCTAGTCTCACATTATTTGTAAGGATTTTTTAGTTTTTTTCTTTAATCAGCTTAGCATATCCTTATTGCAGTTGTCTTCAAATGGATTCATTCATTACAATTTCTACTGCTTTTAAATTCCACTAACATTTTCACCTGAATTTGGCTGGGAAATATTATTAAGTGAATAATGATGATGATGTTGGGATGAAAATAAACAAAAATGAAATAAGACCCTCATAAAACATAAAGGAATCAGATTTTCCTTAAAGCAAAGTAACAATTTTTCCATTAAGGACATCACATTCACTATAAATACGAATAGGAAAAAAGAAGATGAAATATAAAACATTTTGATAAGTATGAGAATCATCATGCTTTAATATTTAATAATGTAGAGAAATTTACTAAGATGATATTACAATTTAGATATTCATGCCTATATTTAGTAGACTAAATATCTTTCTAATATTGTGATAAATATGTAATAAACTGTAGATATTTATGTAAATACATCATGATCAATGTTCTCTACCATAATGTTTTACATCTGTTGACATAGCAGTAGTTGGATTATTGCCTGAGAATTCAGGAGACCTCAAAATAAAGAAAATATCTCATGAAATCAAAAATTTGTTACCATCCCAACTGACAACTGCTTTTGCATATATATCCTGAGTGCTTTGTGTTTCCTCTTCTAGCACTGCAACAGTGAGACAAACGAGAAAATTTACTGTAATTATCTAATGAGAGACAGGGGACCTAACTTGATGCTGAGATACCACTCCCTTAACTAGAATAAGACAACTTGACTTTAATACTAAAGCTTTAGAATCACATCTTTCCCCTTACAGAGCACCAGTCTGCTGCCACCGAAGCAATGGTCTTCACTTTGACTTGTGTACCATCTTGTGATATTAATTTATTTATTCTTTGATGTGTATTATCAGCTACTGTTGAAAGATGAGGTCTTTTAATTGCAGAACACTTCTTAATTTCTGTTTCCACTTCACAGCCCCCTGACATTCTTAGATGATTGTAGTGGGTGGTTCACAAACACTGTCTAATTAATGACTAATTCCAGATAGAAGGCCCTGAAGGAGTCTGGACTAGTCATACCCACAGACTGAGCTGACAACACTGCCTGCCTCAGAAGAAGATACAACACATTTTAGAAAATAGGCCACTAAGTTTCATGACTAAAATTTTCTAGGGCCAGAGTATATTATAATCATTTCTACTTAATTCTCTTTATCAGCATGTAACTCAGGAATGTTTAAAACTTTAACCTGTTGATGTGATCCTCAATGGACTAAAACTAACATGTAATAAGGTAAAATAGCACCAAGGGAGGAAACATATCTAGACGTATGAGTCAAGGGAAATATTTTACACAAAAGTTGAGACACCAAAATTTACACTTTAGCATACGTATTCTACAAAGAGCAGAGTGTTTAAGGTTTATATGAAATAGTTGTCCCATGAAATAGAAATGACACTGGTTTAGGGCAAAAGGGTGTTTCCAAATCTTATTCCCTAGTATAATATTATACTAGTATGTAGCTTAATTGTGAATCTTATTTTTCAACTGTGAAGTAAAATTGAAAAAGATAAATACATTGAATAAAAAAAAATAAGAAGGTGTGTAAGTTTATGTTGCCTAAGTTACAGTGGCCAAGTATGGGAAAATATGACAAAGGTCATCATTGGATCTTTAAAAATGTATGTGCTTCTTTGTTTCTTAATACTGATTTCAAGTGGGGAATGGTATATTATTTCTTGTTGAAACTTGTGTGAACTATAATATGAAGCAGGAATATGAGTTAGAATGACTTTAGAAAAAAGATATCAGTGATAATGAAAGAAGTTAATGGAAGATGAATAACTTGTGTTCTACCTGAATGTTCTCTTTTATTTGTTTGAAGGATTGGGAGAGAGAATTTTGAGTAACTAGGTATCTAAATATATTCAATGTCTAGCAAGGAAGAGATCCTCACAATTGTAACTACTATCCTATTGCATTTTCTTCTCACATTTTGACCTAAAATCCAAAAAAAAAAAAAAAAAAAAAGACAGTTTAGCTAAACAGTAAAAGGTCAGGGATAATAAGCTTAAAATGGGGAAGATAACTTGCTAATAATGTGATACAAAAAGTAATGCTTTACACGATGATAGTAAAACCATATATACTATATTTTCAGTAATCTAAGAAAAGATCAGAATTCTTTTTTTGATTTAAATATATTTAATTTTATTATTTTCCTTGAGACACTGAAGGCAGATTCACCGATTGATTCAATGATTGATTGCCTACAGCTCTTGAACCAGCTGAGTTCCAGTTGGCAAACTAAGAACTACATCATTTATTAACACAGATAAAATTTAACAAAAGTAACGGTTATATAGGTGTAGGGTTGTGGGTCCAAAGTCTGCTCTGCCACAGGGCTTGGGCCACTCACTAATGGAGGCAGGGTGCAGGAAGTTGAAGGTCCTTATGTCACTCTGTCCAGGGGTTGGGGAGCACAGTGTGAGGCTATGGACAGGCTGAGCTGCTTCAGGGGTCCCCAGGGCCTGCAAGGAGGCCGGGGCCATGTGGTTTACAGGGTCTTGGACACCCAGGCACCCGTGGGAGCTGCAGAAGGGCTGAAAACTGAGTGGGGGGGGGGGTCCTAGCCTGGGGCCATGGAAGAAGAGAAGGAACTCTGGCTGGTTGCTCAGGGCGAGTTCTTGCCTTGTCTGAGGCTGGCTTGAGCTTGGTCTTGGCTGGGAGCCGAGAGAGGCCTTCTGCAGAAGATTAGACTGCAGCTCTATAGGTGAAGGCCTTCTCCACGGCTCCCCATGCAGCCAATAGAGAGGGGAGTTTCCAAAACAAATCCGCAGCTACAAAATGCTGAAAAGAGGCACTCCATGGATTTAAGGCATTTATTTTCATGGTGGAAAGTGGACGAGTAACACCTTACCCCACTTCCCAGGTTGGGCCTGAGGTGAACTCCCTTTTGCAGGGAGGAGTGTCTGGGAAGGAAGGCTTATTGGCTAAGTCACCAGGCCTTTAGGTACCTCATTAGAATGGAGATCTGTCTGGAGCCTATGTGACCTGTGGGCACATCTTCTACATCTGGAGGGGTCTGGGACATAAACCTTACATGACTGATGGCCACATATCTATGGAGGGCTGCAGCCTCATGCTTGGGAAGAAGGTAAACACCTATAGTCCCTTCAGAATCACCGGAGTTTCGAGGCTTAGTATGTTAGTTCATCCGGAAACAAGGCTACCTTTCACAGTCCCACATACAGGTGTGAAAGAATTAAAATTTAATAAATAATAATTAATAATAATAATAACGACTAAAGGCAAAAAGTCAGAACACCCTGAGGTAGCACATCTGTGAAAAAGTATCACAGGCAAGAAGGAACACCTGGTCAGATGTGATACTCATGATTCCAGAAATGTAAACAGAAACGGGTACTGCAGTCAGAGGGACATTGCCGGGTAGAGTGCCCCTGCCGCTGGTGAATGAAAAAGCTGGTCAAAGATGAAATGTCTCCCTGTTCCCCACTGTCGCTTTTCCCCTGGCAAACTATTGAAAGAACTAACAGGAAGCCAGATGGGGAAAGGGAAGTGCAGCGTGCAGAGATCCAGCGTGGGAATCACAAAGCTGGTGGGATTAGAGTTGACAAATAATAGCTTACTTAAAGCCCTAGCATTTAATTACGGACATTAAGATGTGGTGACTGATAGATTCCTTTTGAACTAAATCATATTATTTGGGGAGGTGGGGACTGAGCTTAAGTTCTAACTGCAGAAATAGCTCTAAGCCTGGACAGAGGCTGTGTGTCAGAGACTTCAGAGAACAGGAGCAAAGAGTAAAATGTTCAAAGCATAACTTTGTCGTCTCATCTCCCCGTTTTAGCCTTCTTTGAAAATAATCACGTTCTCAGAGACTCAGTGACATTGTGTACAAAAATCGCCCTGGCTTTCTAACTCACTCCATTCTGTGCGTAAATATAGGCTGACACCACAGAGGACCCGGCTGTCTTTATGCCTCATCCATCACTGGATGGTTAACTTGTACATTCATCTTTTAAAAGTAATAATGAATTTCTAAAACCTCTTAAACGGGTTTAAGTTCTGTAATCCATTTATTGAACATGCCTGCAATGAAAAATTAATTATTAAACAAGAGCCTTGGGAAGAGATCAGCCGGCTTGTCACCCACGCCTGAGATTGATAACATGTCAGTTTCCAGATCAGGGAGGGCAGTGACAACTTTCAAATTTAAACCTGGAAGGGTAATGTTAAGCATGTCTTGGCATAAGTCGCATTTTTAATTTATTTTTTATATTAAATGTTAGATAGAATAAATTCATCCATGCCTCTCAAACACAGCCTGATTAAATGAGCTGGCACTCTTTCAAATATAAAGGCTGGTTATGGCTTCTCAAGGACATTGGAAACACTGAAGCATAAGACAACGGTAAATACAAAATGCAGGAGAGGTGGACAGTGATGTATTCGCAAGCACCAGAGGGGAAGGGAGGTTTGGTAAAATGCTGAGGCTAACAAAACAAGGGCAGCATCATGTCCCCCAAGTGGTACATGCACCCGAAGCCGGAGGCTGGGCTTGAGAGCTGGTGCAGAGAAGGGGCTACATCCCAGAGCCAGCAGCAGAAGCAGAGGGGATAGAGTTCAGCTCAGCGACTAGAGACCAGTTTTTAAATCGTAAATTGTGGTTTTGGATTAAGAATTTCAGAGACATTTTCAATACTTATAGGAGTCTGCAGTGATGATAATGGAAAAGAACATTGTTCTAAGAACAGATGCGCGGTTCTGTGTCAAACCCCAAGGTGCCTTGAATGGGCGTCTTTAAGGCAGAACTCTCCCTTATTCTGTATGGTGATAAGAAAATAGTTCATATCAAATACTTTCAATTCGGTCACAGAGAATAAATTGCTCATAATGCTGCAATAAAAGAAAAACCCTCTGGTCTCCTAAATTCAAGTTTAAAACCTCAGTGAACTCATCGACAACTCACTTCGATCTAACTGGGCCACCATATGTGAAAACCGAAGATAACGCCCTCACAGTGCATCACATCTCGGTATGCTCCTTTCCTGTACAACTTATTCCTCTGTACTGCTGCTTTAAAAATAAATTATGCCCTGCACTGGTCTCATGAGGTAAATGTGAACAACAGAGTTTTTTGTTAACAGCAAGTATAGTGAAGGAATACATCCTATCTTATTTGAGCTGCAAGAAATGTGCTGGGAAGTACCACAGGAGTCCAGGGAACCTTGAGCTTCGTGAGTGCGCCGTGAGAAAAGGACATCCACTTATAGCACAGAGCTCCCAAGTCGCTTATTCTGTACACATCATCCAGGGGTCTCTGGGTTCATCCCCATCCACTGAAAAGGGATGCTTCTTTGATGGAGGGTGAACCATGCACTTATCTATGCATACAGCAAAATGACATTAGGTGTTCAGTTACTGCCATGTTCACTTAGCAGAGAATTAGCATTAGCATCTAGGTTCCCCCTAAAATCCCTAGACTCGGGTTCCTGGCTTCATTAGAAGTGTCAGCTATGGGGTTCATCTCATGGAAAGAGCCTTTAATGCAATTAAATTGTGGTTAGTTGCTGTCATAACATTGGTGACACTATTGTGTGGGTAAATACATCATACAGACAGGTCACCATTGCTGTTCTTAGCTAGGTGATTTTGATGATCACTTCAAAGGATCAGAGACCACCTTTAATCTGGACTGTTGGTTGAAGACTCTTTTTTTCTTTGTTCCCTTCAAGGCATGGGTAAGGAGGACAGATACCTGCCCTTGTAAATAATGGTGCAAATAATGACTACTTCATAAGCAGAATATAAAATTATAAAATCTATCTGACATTATTTTTTTAGAAATGACAATCTTATGAAATTTGGGATTCGTCATGCTAGGAAAAGTCATTAATATTTAGCCAGGGCAGACACAGAGAGTAAATGACAATGAGAAATTTGAATAGACTTGAAAGATTTAATAAATGATGCTTATTCCAGAGTTGGAAAAGGAAATTACAAGAAAATTATAATCTGAGTTTGTTTATACTTAACGTAGTACAAATATTGATGCAGAATATATGCATAATATTTAGTGGGTTTATATACAAAATGATAAAAGCTAATGTTCAAATATAAATAGCATTTTGTTGCTGTGGATTTGTTTTGTAAGCTCCCCTCCCTATTGGCTACAGAATCTTTTTAGAAAGTGAAAAAGCAATAAAATAAAGACTTCAGGTTAGTGTTTTATTCTGGATTCATTGATAAAGGAGTTTCAATTAAGCCATGTAAATTTTCAACAGTTGTAGGACCAACAGTCTCAGGGAAGAACTGAAGGCAGGGTGAAAGCTATGCTTTAAGGTGATGGTAGAATTAGCAGACATGCAAGAGGCTGAATTGTTGGGAGGTGAAAGAGAAACACTCATTTTTTTTAAGAGAATATAGGCCAAGATGTAACTCAAGTGCTCAGGTATCTTCCCAGTATTCATGATGCCCTGAGTTGAATGCCTATCACAGCACTGAGATGTCTTTCACAGCATCTGTCAGTAACAGCGTCACTCGGGAGGCCATGAAAGGAGGATCAGAAATGAGAAGTCATCCTTAGCTCTGCAGAAAGCCCAAAGCTAGCTTGGGATAGATGACACCCAAAACCAGAAAGTGGCATTTGATAATGGAGTTTGAAAACTGGACCATCTCCAAATGAGTTCAACATTCATTCCTTAAAGTTGTTTCCTTCTTAGATATGAAGAAGGATGAAAATATGTCATATAGGAAGTGGTAAAGAAGAGGAGTTGAGGGTAGTTGGGAAGGAGAATTTAAAGGACAGCTTACATGCTACACTGGAATATGATAAGGACAGAATGGGCAGTTTTCTTACTCATAACTTTCACAGAGACTCAGCATTTTTGAACTGTGGCTACTAGTAAATACTATACACCTCAAGAACAGAGTGACATGCAGAATTTTGATTTGAAGAGTTCTATATACTGGAAGGCCACAGAAGGCCTAAAGGATAAGGATGAACGAATCCTGTTTAAAGAAGAGAAATTGTGTCTACAGTTAAAAACAGAAGGCTCTGGGGCCTGAGGGAAGAAGCAAAGAGTTTAGCTTAGCACAGTCATATAAGATCTTCGAGTACTGTTCATTTAAAGAGTCAATACAGCTAAGGAAACATTAGCGTCAACATCCTGAGCAACAGATTTGTTTCTTTCCAAATTTGTCTGAATAGAGGTGAATCTCAAATCACATAACTCATTATTAATAGTTAAAAATTTCTTACTTTTAACTCTATTCATTTTTCTGACTTCCAGGCTCTCCCTTAAATGTCTACTGCATGTTATGATGTAAATTTGCATGGATACTGATTTGCATGTATGTAAAAAAAAATCCCTGAGAATTTTTTTTTTAATTTTTTTCTTTTTGTTTTTTTCGAGAAAGGGTTTCTCTGTATAGCCCTGGCTGTCCTGGAACTCACTCAGTAGACCAGGCTGGCCTCAAACTCAGAAATCCGCCTGCCTCTGCCTCTCAGAGTGCTGGGATTACAGGCATGTACCACCAGCGCCCGGCTGATATTCAATTCTCTTTTCCTATTTCAATTTGATGAAGGAAAGCAACATTTTGCACTAACAATTGACATAGTAAACACAGACACAGACACACACACACACACACACACACACACACACACACACACACACACTTTCTACCTGTTCCGCAAAGCTAAGTGAACACACTGTCAGTTACAAATGCAGTCCACTAAGTGTCCTTTACAACTATATCCAAGTAAATTTCAGCTTAGCTACCTGGCATTCTTGCACCATGAGCACTGGAAGTCAAGTTGCTTTTCTTCCCTAAAGGTCACCTTGTCCTCTTAACCATTTTCCTATGGCAACCTGTGTGTGGCTTCTATATAGTGGAAAAGCCAAAATTTGGAAGTAATAGGATGCAATACAATGTATCAGGAAAACCAAGTATTCAGCCAACCATCAACTATAATATAGGAAAAAATAACTAATAAGAAGCCACAAGCACAGAGGAAATAATGTTACCCTCTATTCATCAAGCAAGGGTGGTCATTTTGGAACTCTGTCCCGCCTCCCTGCTTTGGCTAAAACCTAAGGCGTCTCTTTTCATCTTTCCCTAGCTTGACAAACTCTTACTTATACTTCAAGGCCTAGTTCATACATCAGTTGAGCTCTACAATCAATCAGCTTAGGCAGAGCTTTTGGGCAAGGTTGAAATACAGGCTTCAGTCAGCAGCAAACGTAAGAAGTGTTGATAACAGATGAGGGAAGCAAAGGAAAATCAGACAGAAAGGGAACTGACGATAGATAAGCACGAACACACTTAGATTTCTCAGGCCTACTTTTCAAATTCTTTCTATATACTTTACAATTTTGAAATGAAATCAATTAAATGGCTAAAGGAGCAGTTAAAGTGACATCATTTCCATTCTGCAGACCTATCTCTCAGAAAATAACTTTCACATGGAGTAGAATTAATGCCTCTTTGTATAAAAGGACCTAAAACATTCTTACTTTTTAATCCCTGCTTTTTAAGATGGGCTTCAGTTTTAGTTCAAGAACAAGTAACTTAATTCAGTGTATTTTGAAATAATTCAGAGATAAGAAACAAATATCAAAAGGTTTCTTTGAGTAGAAAATATTAATTTCCTGGTACTTTTAAGGTTGCAAAGTCATTTATGTAAAACCTTTCATAGTGCCATTGACTTGTACTGAGTACTTAGCATAAGCCTGTCAGCTTTCTAAGTACTTAACATCTTTTGCTCATTTACAAAGTGACAAATGTCATTACAAAATGGCAGTTGTGACAGCCATTACAACTGCTCACATTTTACCAAAGATTAAACTAAGACTTACAAAGTCAAACTATCTTGCCGAAGTCACACAGCTAATAATTTCAACACGCAATTATCTCTGTCTGATTCAAGTACTTATTTTCTAACCATCAAGTTGATAGGCTATTTTTTTTTTTAAAAATCACCTTAAAGATAACAAAAGGGGAGATGTCTGAACAAAGATTCTGATACTTCCACTCACCACAATAATCCGTGTGAAACAAGAAAATAAATTCAAACTGTGTATGACATTTAAACATAGGGCTGTGATGTCTTAAGATTTATGCCCCTGAAAGGCATTTAGCCACCATAACAAGTGAGCCACTCTCTGCTGCAGGGAGTCTAGGTTTGATTTTGTGTCATGCTTACTGCCTACAAAACAAAGGTAGAGAGAAGTCCCAGAATAGGGAAGTGAAGGCTTGTTCCCTGGCTGGCACTGCCTAAGAACACTCTTGGTACAGCATCCTAAGTACCTAGGAGAGAATGTCAATCCCCTTGGTTTAATTAGATCGGTATTGTTTGGCTCTGACTATAAGTCAGAGAGAGAGAGAGAGAGAGAGAGAGAGAGAGAGAGAGAGAGAGAGAGAGAGAGAGCTAGACAAGACAGGCACAGACAGGCTGTATATTCCTAGTGGGCAAAGCAAGAGTCTCCTGTGAAATCAGTGGATCTCGGGTACTCGATTCAAGAATAAATCTTCCTGAGCCTTTCCAAGAACTTAGATCCATTTGCGGGATTGCATCTTTGCCCTATTCTGGTTTTCATTTTTATCAATACAGATTAGCACCATAGTATACTAGAGAAGACATCTAAACATTTAATGATTCTTGGAAAAAAATATTTAGATATTTTTGATATTTAGGTTGAAATATTTATAAAGACAATACAGATGTTTTTTGCTTTAAATAATTGTTTTTTTAGTTAAGATACTTTATGTTTAGTTATATTTTTTAAAAAAGAATGTGACTTGTTTCTTATTTATGAAACTTTAATGTTCCTATACAAAGCTAAAGGATTTCACTATACCTAACTATGAAAAAATATTTTTATGGAAATAGTGCTAAGAAATTCTGCATTCCAGGGATGGTAAGATGTCTGTAAAGATCGGCTTCCTGGGACTCGCACAGTGGATAAAGATATAAGAATATATCACATTATTCCCTGATATTATGTGGGCATAGAACTATGTGTGTACTACCAATGAAGTACATTTAATAAAACAGCAAAGATAAATTATTTGTTTCTTTGCCAGTAATAATTGCAAACAGATATGTTAACAGAATAAGTAAGTGAATTTCCCCTGTTAAATATTTTTAACTTCAAATTTTCTTGAAATTAAAATTTGAAATGATCCAAAATACTCCATGTCAAGAGAAACCATACAGTCTGTGAAAGATAAATAAGGGAGTATTAAAGGAAAATAAAATTGTCATCAAATTTTATATTTTTTCTGTGTCAAAGACTCCTTAATAGGTGCATGCACAAAATTATATGTTTACTGAGAACAATATTCATGTACCATCAATGGTTTCATATGAGGGTGATCTGCTGTGAAAAGGAATTCGTATCAGTAAGCTTCCTTTATAAGAAAGCATTTGTGATTTTATTATCATTTTCAGAAATTCCATGTAGTCAGATACGATTTCCGTAGAGCGTCCATCAGTTTATGATATCACTTTAATGGCACGTTGACAAATGCCAGGGATCTTCCACATGCTCCCAAACTAGTTGCTTGACTTGCTTTATTTATGAGGCATAATCACAACAGTATACATACACACGTGCATATACGCATACATACATACATACATTCATGTACATATGGAAAGTATACATATTTAAAGCTCTATCCTTGATAACAGGTGTATTTTTAATTTTATACTATTTTTTAAGGAATATTTCCAAGTTAAAACAAATGACATCCTAATCTCTACCTTACGTTCGGACTTTAAAATTTTAAAATAACACATAAAGGCCAGGAGTGTAACTAAGTTTTCAGAAGGCTTACATGAAACAGTGAATTCAGTCCCCACTCTATATAAAATGGAGGTGGTGATACAAGACTCAGCACTCCAGAGGTGGGACTATGAGGGCAGGGAGACCAGAAGATCAAGGGCGGCCTCTTCCCTCTGCTGCATGAAGAATTGGAGCCAAGCCTGAGGTAGAGGCCTTTCCATAAAACAAACACAGCAGGCCTGCCTGAAAGCTCAGGACAAGGCATCTTAGGCAAACAGATCAAAGTCTTAATATGGAAGCCAACCTGAGTTACAAGGCTTGAGACCTGTCTTAAAGGAAGAAAAGATAAAGAAAAAAGAAGAATAAATAAATACAGAGAGGAGGAGCGGAAAGAGAATGAAAAAGAGGAAGAGAGGAAAAAATAAAACAGATGCTTCAAGGTGTTGAAACTTCATTAAAGTTCAAGAATTAATGCACAGGCCTGTAGTGTAATTTGCTTTTGGTTGCTATGATAAACACCATACTCCAAAAGCAGAGGCCAATGACAAACACTACTCAACAGATGTTTCCAAACTTAGGTTCAGCTGCCTTTCTTATAGTCCCCAGGCCTATCTCCCTAACAACAGTTCCACCCACAGTGGGTAGGGCCTTCCTACTTCTATTAAAAGTTGAGACCATTTTTTATAGTTTTGCCAAAGAAAAAAATCCCATGGAAGTAGATCCTCTACTGAGGCTCCTTGTCTTTGTGCTTCAAGCTGACAACTAAAGCGAACTTTGACAAACTTATTGTTTGAAATTATTTTAATGACAGAAGTTTATTTCTGCATCTTTCCATTGTCTGTTCTGTCTGGGTATCTACTACACAGGGGCTGTGTTTTCTTAATTGTTTCTGAAATGTTGGTAGATGCACAAATTATTAGATAAACCTAGCAGTTCTGGATTTAGCATGTACAAAGGAGCTTTCCAACCAAATATTGAAATGAAGATAGAAAAAGAGCCAATATAATTTGAAGCAGGACTTTTATATATTGCCAAAGAGCCTGTCCCAATTGCAAAATTAGTCATGATATACTCAAGATATTCCACTCTCTAGTCCATCCATGATAATGACAAAATGAAATAATGTTTTACAGGAATTATTTTAATGATCACTTACTCATTACACGATAGCACAGGACGGAAGAACCTTCACTAAACAAAAATAAATAAAAGTCTCTTTGAAAGGCATAACGTCTGTCATGAGTTCCCTGTACTACCAGTCTCTAGGAAAAGCTTATGGATGTGTGTTTCCAAACATGCAGAGGAGTTCTCAGGACAGACACACTCTCTGACAAATCTAAGTCACATTAGCTTTGATGAAGTTCTTTGAGAAACTTAAAAGAGAAAAAAGCCAGTGAAAAATGTTCACATTTTGTAGTGTGGTGTTATCAGGCCCTGATTTATTCCCTAGCAAGCAGTAGGTTAGAGGAAAAAAATTAAGATTTTTTTGATACACGCATGTGCACACACACACACACACACACCGCTTACTGGAAACCACATTTTTGCATCCCCATTATATGCTGAAAAAGGAAATGTCATGGTACAGCACGTGCATTAAATTCATCCTAATGCTATATATTTTTTCATTTAATTCAGCATATTGAGAATAGCCATTCTTTAAAGTTTTAGTAAATGAATTTGTACTTTTTAAATTTATATCTGATGCCATTGAAAAAATAAGGAAGTGAGCATTCAGAGAGTGTCTTCCACAGGTTCAATGTCTTGGTCTCTTACCATTCAGAAGAAGCTGAATCTTTTCTTAATCATTTGCATTTCGTTTTCCCTGTTCTAAAGTTAAGAGAGAATATCAACAAATTCATGGAACCAAGGAGATATATTCAATACTCTGTATAAGATACTAACAAATAATGACACATACATGCATAATTAGTGATTGCTATTAGGGTTTTTCAATTAAATTTTAAATTAATGTCTTCCATTAATGTCTGTTACCTGTTTCTAATCCATGATAGAATGTCTCTTTTATACAGATGTCCACAGAGGAATGAGAGACCAGAGAATGTGTAGCAAGAATGTCTTGTTTTTAAACCTTACTGGCAATTTCCAGGAATATTGGACTAAGACAAGCAGAGTACCAGGAATTTCTCCATGCTCAAACAGAGATGCGTCTTCTGCACTGTGGATAAGACTTACATCTTGAAAAATCTAGATTTCTCTGGAAAAAGTATTGGAAGTGAGCTAGGGAAGTGGCGAATGTTTGGTGAAAAACATTCTTTGAGTCTCATTTGCTCCACAGGCTTGTGCTTTGAATACTCGTTTCCTACACTGTTGTGGTTGTGTAAGGCTGGCAATTTCTGTTTAATGGAAAGCTCATAGGTGGATGTAACTCACCCTGTCTAGTGGTTAGAATAAGTTTACCAATCCCTGTGCTTAGCAGCAGTAAGTAAGTACAAGATGTGAGAGGTTTGTCACACCTTCCCGGTGCTGTGAATGGCCTCTCCAAAACCCAATAGGATGTTCTAAATTCCCACTGAAACCGTTGTCTAAAGTAAACCAGTCAATCCTCTCTTAATGAGACTTTGGATCAACAAAGTATAAACTTTTTAAAGATATAATCCAGTAGTAGTTCCCTGAGTTCTGTCTATCCCATGTAACAAAACCAACCAAAACACCCACCAAAAGAAATTTCATGGACTTTTTCTCTCATTCCAAAATTATATGCGTCTTATCATGGCTGATATCCTATCCAATGTAATAACAATCTCCTCAATAGTAATATCTTAGTAGCTGAAAAGACACCATGGCCAAGCAACTCTTAGATAGTATTTAAGTGGAGGCTTGTTTACAGCTTGAAGGGCTTAGTCCGTTATAATCATGACAGAGGGCATGACAACATGCATGGATGACACTGGAGAGAGACGGGGAATGGAGAGAGAGCGAGAGAGGGAGAAAGTGAGAGAGCGAGAGCGAGAGAGCAAGAGAGAGAGAGAGAGAGAGAGAGAGAGAGAGAGAGAGAGAGAGAGAGACAGAGAGACAGAGAGACAGAGAGACAGAGAGAGAATGACAGAGACATAAAAATAGACCAACAGGAACAGAGGGAGACGGGGCGTGGCTTCAGCTTTTAAAAGCTCAAAGCCCATCATCCCCAGTGACCCACTCACTTCCTTCAATCGGGCCACACCTCCTAATTCCTTTAAACCTGTCAAACAGATCCACTCCATGGACAGCAGGTGTTTACATATATAAGCCTGTAGGGACCATTCACCTTTAAACCACAACTCCGACCTTACTTTTTCTGTAGTAAACCTTTTACATTACATCAAACAGTGGGGCTGGTGGGACTTCCAGAGATAATCTGCACAATTATAAATAACATTGCATAGGACTGTATTTCATTAAAGGACGAACACCTTCTTTCTGTGAAAACCAGAAATGTCTAAAGATTTCAGCATTTTCTAACTCAAAGCAGCTTACTTCTCGGGCGTTTAGTCCTGTCCTATATACAGTGTATCTTTAGACAATGTGTAAGGGGAACACATCTGTAAAACCCTGCGGTAGTCATTGTTCCAGAGCAGGATTAAAATTAGATCCCATGAGGCATACTGTAAGAATGGCTTCTGTTGAAGCCCCAGTGTGATGGGCTTTATTTGGATATGTGGTGTGGGGGAGGGAGATGGAGGGACCTAAAACATATAAACCGAAAGAGACACACACTCAAGTAATCCAGGTCATTGGTTCTGAATCCTGTTAAAAGTGATCACAATTACCTGGGGAACTTATTAAAAATACTGATTCCCAAATTTCAACCACTCAAGGTTTTATTGATGGGATGTAGGAATACGTATTTTTAGCCATCCCTGGCGACATTGTGCATAACTTCCTGCACCTGTGCCTGGACCATCATTTCAAAATCAATAAGCTAGAAGAAAAGAAAAGTTTAACTCAGAGAGAGATTTCTTAAAGTAATTTTAAAAGTTTCAGTTTTGCAAGTGGAATTAACATAATTCTCTCTAAAAATACATCATATTTGAAGTACAGTGTTTATATAATTTTCATCATGTCATTATACTACTTCCTATGTGATATGTATGAATGCTAGCTATGTTATTATATAATGGAAGATAATAACATTTCTTAGTAGGAAAAAACAATATGTTTATAATTACAACTTTAATAAGTGATAAAATTTTAAGGTATATAAAACTTTATATACTTTTTAAAATAAAGAAATCAAATTAATAAAACAACTTGTGATTTCAAACAGGAAATACAATTTATAAAAAGATAAGTACCTAAGCCCAATTTTCATTAAATGTAAAGACCTAGAAAATATACAGGTATTAATTCCTCAGAAAAATGGGACTGTATGAATATTACATGCTATGATACTGCAGAGAGTATAAGAATTTATTCCTCAGTAAACTTTATGAAAAATTTACAAATATATAATATAGCATACATATATTTCAGCAGAAAATGTTACTTCCCACATCATATTGTATATAGAAACATCTAAAAATTAAAATATGTAAAAATAGTTTTGAATGAGAATCCAATATTTTAACTAACTTATGACTGTTAAATTTAAAGTTCACAAATATTTGAGTGTTTTATATAAAATATAAAGACAAGTAAAAAAATAATATATTGTGAGATTTTTATAGGATTAAATATTTGAATTTATTATAATATGGGATTATATTTAATTTTCTAGATAAATATATAAAATAAAGATGCTTTAATGAACTTATCTCAAAAGCTCTATGCAGAGAAAATATTCATTTGATGTAGCTATTCTTTCAAGTCAATCATCTGTGCCCGTGTTGAAAACATTCAATATTCACCTGTTAGTCTTCCTCAGTTCTTGGAAAAGTGACCCATAGAAAAGAAAAACTAGTAATTTTGTATAGAAAAGAACAACAAATTAATTTGTACTCACTGACTCAGTAGGAAGTTGTTAAACAGACACTGTGATGAGGTTTTATACCTAAGATAACAACTAAGAACCCTCGGCATACACTAGTGTTATTCTCTTGTGTTTCCTTGTTCCTAAGAGTGACAAGTGTTGATCAGTAATTTCTGACTATTTCCAGACTTACACATCTATGAGTCATCTTGACAATGGCCTACAACTTTAGGTAGATGTCTTTCCTAATATGCATATATCATAGATAGTATAATAGATAGATAATACATTTATATCATTGTTTTTTAATACATGGAATATGAAAATGCTTCTATATCCTGTGATTTCACCCAAAGTAATATCTTCTAATGTTATATCCATATCCAACATGAAGTTCTAACATATTTATTATATATATGCTACAAAACATAAATTGGATATCTTTTCTTAAACTTAGAATAGATTTCAATTAGTACTAAATATAAATTTTGGAATAAGTGCATGAAATGAAATTATAATAGTACAGAACAAAGTAATGAAGAGCTTCTGGCAAGTTCTGTTTCTATTTATACTTTTCCTAGCAGTTGAAATTGCTAGATCCTATTCAGAGCTGCTGGGAAGTCCAAGCACGATCACCAACAGTGGGATTTCTCTTAAGTACCAGCTACTCACTGGGGAAAGAGCTGTATCATATTTCTTTTCTATGACAACACTTTGAAATGGGAGAAATCATCTCCAATACAATCTATAAAATTGTTGGTTTGTATTTTTGAGGAGAAAATGGAGTGCAATTACATATTGCTTTCTATTATATCATTCCACATATATGCTAACTCTCTGGCCAACCCTATTGCCAAACTGCCATCATTTTTATCCTTTCAGTAGGGTATACTTTGGACTTAGATTTCTCAGATTAATTTATCAGTGTGTGTGTGTTCAAAAACAAACTCTCTAAGCCTCTTTGAGCCACTAATCCCTTCTTCTACACTGCAGTATATTTCATTACTTTCATTGTTGATGTAAAAAGATACTTGGGATCCTTTATCACCTTTAAACTTTCTTCAATCCAATAGTTATTGGTTATAGCAAATAATTTTTATATGTGCACCTATCTTAGTTTATTTTTCTGTTGCTATGATGAACTACCCTAAAAGAGGCCACTTAAACTGTAAAGAGTCCACCCTCACTCATAGATCAAGGGCGTAGGCCAACATCATAGGGAAGCAAAGTAGCAACAGATTGTCACAATTCCTCCCACACCAGGAATGCTTGTGCTCAGATCACTTTGTCCTCTTTGTGCTACTGAACACTTATCTAGCCAACAATGCTACCTGAGGTGAGCAAGTGTGTGTGTGTGTGTGTGTGTGTGTGTGTGTGTGTGTGTGTGTGGGTCCTCCCACTTAAATCAGCCTCTAAGCAAGATAGCTGGACATTCCCAATGGCCTGACCCTGACGTAATTCTAGATCTGTTAAAGTCGATACTGTAATTAATGTCCACACAATCATGTATCGTCATTTATTTAGTCTCAAGTTTAGGAAAGAAGCCTAATGATTTTTAATTATGTGTGCTATCACACAACTAGAGAAGTGTGCATCAGTACCTTTCACTCTAACCTGCCCTCCTCATCACTTAGTATCCAGTTTTGAGAACTGAAGACAAAATATACAAAACTAGGTATTTATCCTTGAGCATTTCCTTTATCTTCTGACAGGGTGTTAATTGTTGAGGCTAACCTTGAACTGTCCTCCTATCCCAGAAAAATCTTAAACTTGGAACCTTCCCAACTCGGCCTTCTGAGTAGTAAGAAATACAGTCCTTTACCTTCAGGATCAGCTTTCATATACATTTCAATGACCTAGAGAGACAGTGAAACCAGAGGCTACTGGCATCTGGGTCTAGGTCAGACCTTTCAGAATTATCCTCTACAGTTTTTGACGGCTTCCAGTGTGAGTTTGCATAGCATTGTTCAGACACAAGATTCTAAGATCCTCTTCAAGGATTTCAGAAGCACGCGTAACTTGACCCAGTTTCTCTCATTTGACCATGGTGTATGGGGCACATTTCTCTTGGTAGACAGATGTTTATTTACCATGAATATGACACCTAAACTTTAAGCTTCTCATTTTCTTATTTCTCCTAGAACACTGGCATACTTTTGAAAAGTTTTGTTTTGTTTTATTTGTTAATAAATTCTAAGAGCATGCATTCTTTAAGTCTCAGAGGTCTGGATCTTCTTCTATATGTTGGTAGCCATGTAGTCTTCTCAGGTGATTTATAAGCATATTAACAACCATGTTAGACCCGCTTCCTTCCTCTCTTTAGCATCTTTATCTCTTAATTCACATTTCCTTTTCTTCCAAGGCAGTGTCTTTCCATCCTTGAATGTTAAGACCATTACTTTATTTACTAGATGAATGTACCTCGTTTTTATTGACCATCACATGTCTCACATAAATACTAGGTTTTTATTTATTTATTTATTTATTTATTTATTTATTTATTTAGTGGTATTAAGGATGCATCTGGTGACCTTCAAAAGTATATTTCAAAAGCAGTTCACTAGTATAACTTATCCCAGACCAGTAATGCATATTTGTATTTTACATAAGGAAACTAAAGGAAATGTATTTTCAGAAATTACTTCGTTATGGTACCTACCTACAAGAATTAATTGTTATGATGGAAGTGAAAAGAACAAGTTATTCTGGGAAATTAATATAATTGCAATAATACCATTTAATGTTTATTGAAGACTCATTACCTAATAGGCAGTGTGTGGAGGGCTTTATCCAATTTACATTTTGAACTGGTATCTTCAAAACAAACATACAAACCAAAACTACTGTTATTGAGATGTCTGTTAATTTAAGATAAAACTGAAAAAGCCCAGGAGAGCCAATAAATTTAATAAATTCCTCAAAGTCTCTTATTTAATAAATAATACAAATTCAGCCCATAACAGCAGGTCTCCAAATCTTCTATTCATAACCAGCTAACTTATGTTTAAACACAGTGGGTGTAGAAAATTATATGGATGCTTCAAATATTTATTCTTCCTTCTTCTGTCTACAGTAGTCTGAGAGGAAGGAGGCTTCCCTTAGAAGCAACACAGTTCATGGGAAGAACAGCATTGTACCAGTTTTATAAAGAGCATACATATTTGGAAATCAAGAGATTGGTCTTAAATTGGTCTATTGCCCAATTGGTTATAATTTCTGACTCATTCAACTGCTTCTTTTCCCCATTGACAGAAATGTACATGAGAGCATATTATCTCATCTCCTGAACTTTGCCAATATAAAGGGAAGTAATTCAAGTTCTGGTCAATCACTGTTGGCAAGTGGTTAAACTAGTGGATAATGCCAACTAGGTGAATATTTCACTTTCATTTTTTAATAAAAAAATAGGTACTTAGCTCTATTTCATTGCTTTGAATTTGTCTTCTCTGTGGATATGAAATCGTTTCACAGACTTTGTAATTTGTGTTAATGTATCATAGGACTTAGATGTTGAATGACACAATTGTCTATGACAGTATAAATCTGAAGAAAAAGGAAATTAAGATATAGGCAAATAAGAATAAAACTGTAAGAATGCTTGTCTATAATTAATGACGCATTTCCCATCTCATGTCAACTTCATTACTCCTTTTAATCACGTGTGTATTTGCCTGAACTATTAAGTGCTTATTTATGGAACCACATTCAAAAGCTTACTAGGCACTCTATGCACTGTAAATGCTTTATTCAAGGTAATCATGTGGGAAAAGAAAATGTACATTCATGTTTTACATTATGCTTGAAATTTTATTGAAAGAACACCTGAAACACAGTTACCAATGTATCATTTTTTCAGATTCTTTTTATTGACTTTATTATTAGAAATGAGCGAATATAATTACTAGTTTTCTAGATCTAGCATTTTCTTTTTATCTTAGAAGACTGAAGGTTTTCTTTAATGCTTTCATTAGATAGCTGCCAAATTAATACCTTAAAGTACCTCTAGCATTGAGCTGCATTGTGAAGGTGCCAGTGAGAAAATATCTTCTTTATACAATACTAACCCATCACAGTCATGCAATTGAGAATTTCCACACAAAATGTCAGTAAAACACTGTAATCAGACCTGAAGCATTTAGTTTTTAATTAGCATGTCTCTAAAAAACCAATCAAATTACATATAAAATTGTCAACAAATTAAATGACTTATTTAAAATCTTGTATAATTTCATGTGTGCCTGATTTGCAATGAATAGCCCTGCAAAGATGTTTTCTTCCTGATCTAAATGTTTCTATTGACGTCTCCTGTACTTGAGAAAAGTATGTGGTTTCTAATATTAGAAATACATAGGCCAAAATAATCGAGAGCCTTTGTTCACATTCGTTTTACTTTAATTCAGCTAAAAAGAACTTGAATGTATAAGCTACTGATTAGTATAATGTATTTTAGTTGGGTGTCAATTAAGCCGCAAAACCAGGAGGAAATTCTGGGAATTCATATCATCTTATGTGGTATAGTGATTATTTGTTTCCTTTGTTCATTTCTTGGTCCTTCTATTTCCTTAGATTTTCCTTAGCAAAGCTGAAAAAACTTTGTTGTATATATTGTTTATATTTAAAGCAAAACCTTCAAAACAGGGTGTGTGATACAATGCAATGAATTAATAAATTAATGAAGCCATTCAGAATGTTGAAAATGTATTATTACTCAGTAGTAAAACTAGCAAATGTTTACTGAAATACATCAGCTAAGGTTACTTCTTGTATATTGTATTTTATTGCATCTAGATCATATATAGGTGTCAATGATCTTCCCTCTAACTAGTTATACTTCTAACCTGCTTATCTTATTACAGATTGCAAGATATAGGTAGCTGCAATCGCCTTGGTAAAATGATCTATGGGGATGTTCATATATATGTACCATAGAGGCAGAATGAGAAAAAGCCTGGCCGTCAAGCTTTCTATAATGAGTTACATTATTCTTTCAAGGTACAACAAGCAAGTTATTACCAACAGTGTTTAATTACTTTTTCTAATTTACCACTGATGCAAGAAGGGATAGAAAGAAAGAAAAGCAAACAATGGAACCTGAAGATTTTTCCTGCTGAATGAACACTGATAAGAAAAGTCTGAATCATTGTTTTACCCGGTTACTACTATGCATGGGCTAATGAATAGGAAGACTACAAATACAAGTTTCTATCTCCTGCACTGCAGCAGTGCAGCTGGTGATTCATTCAACTCCTACCATCATCACTCTCATAGTTCCTGCAGTCCCCTCCAACAAGCCAAATCATTAACACTGAAGTACCCAAATAGACAATATTTCCTCTTAATAGAAAACAGATTAAAATATTAAAACACCATTCAGTATAAAAATGCTGAAATGATATTTCATCAAAAAAAAAAAAGAAAATGAAGAGAAGATAAAGAAAACTCAGAAGATAAATGGAGAATACCTAATTGCAAACTGATGGACATTAGAGAAGGCGTCAACTAGCAACACCAACAAAACCCACAAACCAACCACCCCACAGTTCTCAGATGTTGAATAATTAATCTCCATCACCACATGACATCCTGTTTTCATGTAAGACTTAGTAATGTATCAAAAGCTATTGTATGGCTCCCTTTCTCCATCTTCCTTCTCTCTCTCCATGTGCTTCTCTTTCCTTGTTTCTGTCTCCTCTCTCTTTCTGCCTTTCTCCATCTCCCTTATTTTTCTGCCTCTATTCCCTCCCCCAGAATCCCAACAAACTACCTTTTATACTAGAATAAAAAAAAAGGATAAAAGGTAAGAAAGATAACCTAGTGTGTGACATTAACATTGTGCCATAACAAAGTACTAGCTGTGGCTCCCACCTGAGTGTTTGTTCTATCAATAAAATGTCTGTTACTGTAAACATATACTTTGTAACTATAAATATTGTAGTATATCTAACTATATGTGAATTCGTAATTTTCCTTTCCAAAGGTCAGTTAACTCCTAGTCCTGCAAAATGAAATATGGCCCTGATTAAATTTCCTTGACTTCCCGGAAGAATTTAACAACAGGGTATTTTTACTTTCTGTGATGTTACTATGAAGTTTGGACTGGACTGTCGACTTCTGCTTCTTCATTTCCCCACTTCCATTGTCTTCATGAGCTGCTCTCTTGGCGATCTTTAAATGTTATTGATTTGTCTTTACTTTGATTATTCCCCAGGAAAGTCACAATCACCTCATCTTCTATGGCTTTGCTGTTATCTAAAAGAATGTCACTAATAAAATCCATGTGACTGCTCAAGATAAAGGCTAACCTTTAAATGAAGCCTGAAATGCTTGAGACAGATGAATCTAAGAACTCTGGGACATTGTGAGTTACCCCTTCTCTCTAATCTTGGTTCTCTTCTGAATGTAGTTTTGGTGTAAGTTCAAAGGCTTCATCAAATACTACATGGTATGCTCCTGTTTTGTGCTGCTCAGATACCTCCTGCTATTTTCCCCAATGCCATAATTTGTCAACAGATGAAGAACATAGTAAATGTCTCATTGAGGTTCAAGAGGCCTAACATCTTTGGTTCTTCTAATAAAGTTACCCCTGAAGCTATTACGTAAGCCCTCTAGAATGTTACTGTAGAGTTTCTTCCCATCATTGTTCAAGCATGATTAGTTTCTTTATTTCAACAAATAGAATTGATTCTCCCTTTATCTATAAGTCTTAGGTTGTTTTTCCAGAGTAGTCAGCAGAGTTGTCAAAATGTTCCACTTCAGGATCTTCTTTTCATGTGTTTTTTTCTAGTTGGACTGGAAACTAGTTAGACTCCCTAACATGGGGCAAGCATAAAACTATGTTAAGTAACTTCCATCACAGATTAATTTTTGATAAATCTTCAAAATCCAAAAAATATTTTCATGATTAATTTTCCTACCACCATGATAAACAAGCACAACTAGCTGTGTAAAACTGCAGATTCCAAAGCAAATTACACTGCCATGTAGTTTTAAGTTTATTAAAACCTAAAAGAAGCCTTTTACTTTCAATCATTTTGAAAATTGTCTTGAGTATCTGCACGACTTCTTCCAATACTCCCCATGACATTAAGTGAAAAGTCGGAATATTTCTCCTTGGTTTAGATAAAGAAAATAAGACTAGTCGAGTTTAACTTATCATTGTCAAGAACCCAGTGGGTAATACAGTGGGGATTAAAAACACTCGCTCTAAATTTCCATTCATTAACATATTCTCTCCATGAAGCTTTCAGTCAATAGTAACTTCCCATCTCTTTATGAGGACAAATGAGATAATGTCTGTAAAACAATTTGAGCTCCTCAGGGATAGCAGGCTATATAATTTAAGAGACGAATTTGATAAATTGGATTCACAAATAAGTGCATTGGCTCAAAGCCTATACACAGAGCAAGCTATTGTGTCATTTCCCCTTTCATCCTGCCAATAAACCCCAAGTCTTCTTGTCATAGCTGTCTCCTAGAGTGTACAGCAAATGAACTTCTTCAAAGTGAGTTTTGGTCTTAATCCAGTAAATTTGACTTGTAGTCCCCCTGCCTCATGCTATCCAATATTTTATTGACCCATTGCCTCACTACAGTCAGAAATTATCAAAAATCAGAATGTAAGTGTATTTTGACTTGTCTTTCATCTATTATTTTAGCAACAGCCTCATGTAAAAATATAAATTTAATATAAGAACAGCTGCTTCCTTATGGTAGCAAGACTATGTGTAGGCTATACATACAATTTACCATGTAAGCCTCCAAAACGGTATTTAGTGCACTGCAGTCTTTTACAATAATAGTACCTACTACATAGGACCCAAGGGCACCCATTAAATGCTCAGTGATATCTGTAAGAGGCATTTTTCCCTCTGAGAGCATTTCTAGCACTCTCAGATGGGCGATACAATCAAAGTGCAGTCTCTAACAGTTCTAACTTCACATTGTGGCTGCCATTGAAGTAGCCTCCTGCATGAAGAAGCTGCTGATATGCACGTGAGCGTGAATCAAACACAACTCAGACAGAGCTGGCCATAGCAAGGCCTTCTCTGTGCAGTAAAAAAACAAAACAAAGCAAAAAACCAAAAAAAACCTCAAAAAAAGAAAACAGAATAACTTCATTTGGGCATAAGCGTGATCTGTTGAGCAGAAATAGAGTAGAATCCAATCTGATTTCAGAAGTAAACGCTGTTCCAAGAAAAGTCACTCTGTATAAACTGAAAATGCAATTTAAAGAACACAATGCATTTTAGACTTCAGAATATACAGTTTTACTTTAAATGAAGTTTCACTTCAAGTAAATTATACCATCACTTTGGGGAATCTCAATCTTGCTTTCTAAGCAATTTGCACACAGTGCTATTCCCTTACACTTTAACATGCCCCTTTTTACAAAGGCAGATGGGCATCAGCAGATGGGCACCATGAGGGGAGAAGGAGGGATTCCCACCTGGTACTGTACATGTGCCCATGAACCCAGGTTTACTGGCTAGATCTATTTTTAATTTTTCATTTCAATTACAAAGGAGAACTAGGATAAATCAGCTTTAACATTTTCTCTATTGTGGTATTTTTAGCACGTAAACATAACCCAAATGTAAAATAATTACCATTTGAAGAAATTGGTAAAATAAAGTTTACCAAACCTCTAAAATTTAAGAAAATAAAAGCTACAGATAGGCTTTGAGTGCAGTAGTATCATCTCATTTAATATTTTGTTTTCCATGATGCCTGTTATATATAATCAGCTACCATCTGAAAGTCTGAAATATCACACAGTAGAATATTTTCAGATAGAGAAAGAGAAAAAACAAGAACATTCACATTACAGTTATAGTATATTATTATATTTATTTTATCTTACTGTCATTTGCTGTTAATCTTAGTGTCAAGCTTAAACATCAATGTTTATCATAGTAATGTGAACCAAACACAAAGCAAAGCAAAACAAAACAAAGCAAAACAAACCAACAAACAAATGGTACTTAAGGAATTCAGTCCTGATGACAGTTTCAAGGATCTTACGTATTCTGCAAGAGTTGGGAAGAGTAAGGAAAACTAGTGCACATTCATTTATCATGGACACAAAGGTCAAAACATTTGCGATATAAAGAGGAAAAACTCTGCTACTCAGAACCTTCATAAAAAAAACAAAAACAAAAAAGAAACTTGATACAACTAATGGTGTAGATAATTGAAGATATGAACACAGGCAGGAATAGACAACTCAGAAGGACTTAAGACCACAGGTTTGAACAGAGGCACCTTGAAATTTCTTTTTTGAGTACTAATGCTGTTCATTGCTATTGTTATGTTTCTGTATTACTATTAATCTGTATATTTTATTTGTATATATATGTTTTATTTGTATAACAACTATAAATATATCACTTCACTTGGCCCCTCTGTTTGGTTCAGGACTGGTTTCCAAAGTATAGTAGTAGCAGACAGACACCTTTAGAACACACAGCCTTCAGACTGCATTTCTACATCCTTTCTTATTTCTCCCTTTTCCTAAAATCCTTGTTCTCATTCACATTCAGGGACGTTGCAATCCTGAAGAAATGGCAGCTTGTGATCTGATCTCAGAACTCCAAGTAGTCAGCCTTGTAGCTGTCTTTATTTTCAGGGGTTCTATTTCTCACTGCCCCCCCCCAATGCTTTTATGAAAGTGTACCTCCTTGAATGGTCCCCCTGTTTTCATTGTTTATCTGTGTTTATTCCATCCTCTTAAAATGTCATGCCTCACAATTGCTCAGACATTCCTCAAGTCTTTCATAGAATTCCCCTTTCAAGCAGGAGCAAGGAAACCTTACCTTAATCCCTTTCAACAATTGTCCTTGGTTTTTACAGTTTCCTATTTACACTGGAATGTTTTAGTGAGTCTTGTATAAGTTTTATGATGGAAAGCATTTATCTTTGTTAATGTGTGCCCAGGGCCTAAACACTGCTTTGTCATCAGTAAGTACTCAGTAAAATGCTTAAGAAGAGACGGAATCATTTCAAGGAAGGATAGATGGGACAAGTAGAAAGACAGGAATGATCGAGAAGATATACAGATGCTGAACTAGGCTCCCACACAAAGTAAGCCACACTAAAGGGGCAGAGGGGGGGAGTAACAAAACTAAGGGACATTGAGCCAAGTATTTGCCTACATGTGGCTAACTGAGAAAAAGGAACATCCAGATTTATGTGGATAAAGTGGCTTAGAAAGCATACTGCACTGCAGGATCCAGTCAGCATTCACATACTAAGGTTATTACTAACATTTTTTATGTTTCAGAGACACTGCTTCTGAAAATTTGCTGTAATCAATCCTCTTATTTTTCCTTTTCATAATTCAATTATAAAAACATATAACCACTTACCGTGTATATTTTAAACTTATGAGTGACTATATTTCTATTAGAAAAATCAAGAATATCAGTTACAAAAAGACATATCTGTTGGGAAACAATATAGAAATTGAGATGAAAATTAAATAAATTAATTAAAGGAAAGCTCTTGCACCAGTTTGATTCTGTCAAAGCATGTGCAACTTATAAAAGCACATCTAACCTTACCTACATAATTGAAGGGGGCTTAAAAAGGGGATGATAGGGGGCTAGGGGAGTGTGGCTCGGCGGTGTCAGGGAAGGTGTTCAGGCGGGCCCTTGCCTGGGCACCTCTGCCCCTGAGGGTCCACACACACACAGGCATAGTATAGAATAGAGTTTATTCAGAGTAGGGTGTGGGTGTTAGTGGTAGAGAGAGAGAGAGAGAGAGAGAGAGAGAGAGAGAGAGAGAGAGAGAGAAAGAAAGAGAGAGAGAGAGAGAGAGAGAGTAGAAAAGTGGAGTGGAGGCCGGCCATGACCACGTGGAGTGGGAGAAGAGCCCAAGGGGCAGAGAGGTAAGAGTATGTGGGAGACCAGAGAGCAAAGAGAGAGAGGAGGAGCAAGTAGCCCCTCTTATAGTGGGCCAGATCTCTGGGGCGGTGCATACCTGGCTATTGCCAGGTAGGTGTGGGGTGGAACTCAGACAAAACACTAATAATGAAATGAGAAAAGCATGTTTCATAAATCCTGACCCAACCTCCGTCTAAAATTGAGGTCATCCTGACCCTCATATTTGCATATTACTTTATAGGAACTGTAACTCACCTGACATTGTTCTGTTTCTGTTACCACAAGGCTTTCTGCTTCATGGTTCCCACATCAAACGTTGATACCAGGGTTATACAACTCTTCCTATCAAAGGTTCATATTCTGTCATGAATGTACAGCACACTTGTGGTTTATATCTTTATAATGCCCCTACCAGCTCAGCTCAGCACCAGCTCTTTAGACTTGTAGTCTTTCTTTCTTTCTGGCTTGCTTGCTTCTTTATTTTCTTCTTTCTTTCCAGGTATTTTGGGCATAGATAATGGTTTCTGAGGCTGTTCTTATGGGTTTTCTTTGTGTTTTCACATTTTAGGCTTTAAATCTTATTGTGCATTTTGTGATTTTCCTTTGGTTCTTGAGATCATGGCAATTTATTTCTTTCACCTGGTTTGTTTATTTTTATAGTGTCTTATCCTATTTTGTTATTATTTTTACATGTCCGTTTGTATTCCAGTGGGAAAGAGGTAGAAGAGGTGTTGATTTGAGTGAGTAGGGAGTCTGAGAAGATTTAGAAGAAGTTGGGGAGTAGAAATCATAATCAGAAAATATTATATGAAAAACATCTATTTCTAATGATCAATTTCAGTTGATATCATTTTTCCATTATATTAAAAAAGAAAACCTGACCCAAATGAACAAAAGAAAAAAAAGAAGAAACACAAAGATAGAGCCATTGTACATTCTTTCCAAACTGGTTGTAAAGTGGCAGCTAAAACTGAACAATAGATTGACCATCAAAAACACAATAAAAAAATAAGCCAAAAAGATGAAATATAGAATTAACATCAAGCTTTTACATTCTAGCTAAAGCCTTCCAGGCCTAAAATCCCACATAGTCTTTAGTGAGTAAATAAATATCTGACAAGAAGTCATAGGAATTAGTCCAAGCTGGTGTTAGAAACCACATTCACAGTGTGAGGACATAGTTATCTACATATCAATGATAAACATTTAAGTTTTAACTTGTGTATTTAACTGTCATGTGATACCACTGCTAGTATAAGACTTTGATAGATATTTTTACAGTGAATTTTAGTCTAAAATCTCAGTCCATGAAATGCCTACCAGTAATTAAATTATCAGCAAAGATGTGGAGGAAAACAGTGAGTTAAAATCAAGACTGTTCAAAGCAAGCGTGTGATTACATGCAATGTCCATCATCACCTTAGCATATTCCTGTTTAACCTCCAATTATTCTCTCCTGGTGTGAAATAAAAGGAAAGCAGTCCTCTTTCCCAGCTGCAGAGTGTCTTTACATTTCATATCGTCTGCTGCATAGTTCACTCTAAGTTGCTGAATTGAGACCTAGTAGAGTTTAAACTTCAGGGAGCAAAGTGGCAGCTGCTCTTGTTGTATTGTTATACTTACCAACCGAGAGCAGAGAAAGAGGCACATTTTATCTACCTGGAAGCCTCCTTTAGATGATTAAGTGGAATTTTGCAAGATCCACTTGGAGCTGCACATTCCTCACTTACCCAAGTGCCTGAGAATCAGACACTCCAAAAATATTTAATAAAAGCTTGTAATAGGAAAAAGGAAATTGTTAAATACTTGAATACATACTTTTATCATAAGTATTATAGCTTTATTTTATTCAAGTACCCATAGAAGTTTTTGATACAGAAAAGTATCATTGAAATAAATTACATATTTTGCCTGTATACCTCATGGTTTAAAAGTTTGTGTGGACCTGTGAATGTACTGAGAAATACAAGTAGTAATGTATATGCCAATGACAGTATTCTCTTAACATATAGATTATTTTAGATCTCTTGATATTCATATATGTATCTAAGAATATATATTGTGTGAAGTACACATTTTTTGCTAGGTTATCTTGTATATATAATATATATCAAATATATCCTATAATGCCTTGCATTTATAGTATATTATTACATACACATGTATATGTTACATTGATGATGTGGGTATGATTTATTTGGATAAAATGTATCTTTGGGTTTAAAAATATTCAGCAGGTAATTTATTAGAAAAAATATTCAATGGAATCAATTTAAGTGGATTAGAAACTTAAAATTTAATGCTTACTATTTAATAAAAAATGTTTCACCACCAGCTACATTGACAATGCTTATTGTGGTGGGAGTGACTTGTACTACCTGGATAACTTTTTGAATCACTTGATTGGCACAGGGATTTTGGTTAGTCCATAGTTCTTTGGGAACATTGTCAGGTCAAGTAACTTTGCTTCCGTGTGTGTGTGTGTGTGTGTGTGTGTACATACACACATATTGTGTGTTTGGTGTGGTGTGTATGTATATGTCTGGGTGTCTGGGTGTGTCTATGTAAATGTTTATGTATATATATGTGTGTGTGTGTGTGTGTGTGTGTGTGTTATACTTACATGTAGTTTTAGGTTACTATACAATATGATTGTACTTGAAGCTTCATCAAATAACCATGGTGTTTTTTCCTTCATCCCTCTTTCTCCTTCTATAAATTGTTCTGCAGTCCTCTTTCCCAGTTTGAGCCCCCACCCTGTCATTCTGTGCCCCACTTCCTATCACCTTTATCCTAGAGATATCTCATCTCGAGCCCCCATCCCCGCACTCACACCTATACCTCCTTATACTTTTCTGGTTTCCTTGGTTACTCCCTCTTTCATTCTCAATTCTGAGGATTTGGATATAGGGACTAAAGAAGAGAAAGAACATGTATCCTTTGACTTTGTGGGTCTGAGTTACCTCTATCAACAAATCTTTTTAAAAATTTCCATTTATGTACCATTTCAATGATTTCATATGTCTTGACAGCTCAGTAGCATGCCATGGTATTTATGCACCACATTTTCATTATGAATTCATCTGTTGAAGGAAATTTAGGTTAATGAGTGTGGAGAGTGGGGGAATTACTGCCTCCCTGGGATAAATCTCCTTAATAGTTGTTGCATGCAGAGTGGTCACCCTGGATAACATAATCACATATACACACAAATGATAAAAGGCACTAGGCAAATTGAGTGCACATGTATTTATTTTTACATGATAATATAATTATATGTACATATTTATATATAATACAGATATAAATATATTATAAATTAAATTGTAGATAAGATATTTATATTTTGTGTGTGTGTGTGTGTGTGTGTGTGTGTGTGTATGTGTGTGTGTGAAATGAAAGAAAAAGAGGCCATCAGTAGATAGAAGGGTCAGAAGGAGGAAAAGAAAAAGGTAAAATGATGTAATTTTATTTCAATAAAATCCTGGTTTTCTTTCAAAGAAGTAATACAAAAAATAAAATATCATGAAGATTAGAAACCTATGTTTTGCTGGGAAAATACAATATTTAAATGAAGTGTTAAATACTGAAAGCAAACAAAGATGTAAAGAGACATTAATAATGTCTATATGTGTGTGATAGTTTGGGTACAGATTCCACAAGAGAGTACTGGATCCATTGCGAAGACAGACAGTCACAGTTGGGAGTCACTGATGTGGTTGACAGGAAGACTGAGAATGGATGTCAGATTGTGTAGGCGCTGTATCGCACCTTCACTGCTGGCCAAATTGTACGATTCTAAAATGTTGCACTCCAATTCTTACACTCTGAAAGTGTAAGTAATTTTATAATTACTTCACGAATTTCCCTAGATAAGAATTGTGGTTTTTGATCTTACCTACATATTACTTGGATTAATAATCATCTAAGCAATCAATGAGGTACACCAACTGGTTTGTGTGTGAAGAAGTTTGTCCTGCAGTTTAACTGACAAATGGGAAATCATTTAGAATGTAAACAAAGAATATAGAAAATAAAAAATATTTAAAAAAAAAAAAGAAAAGAAAAAGAAAAAAGTACCCACTCTGCATGCTGCTAGCATCATCCTTGAATGAGGCTCCAAGCAGAGTAAAAGGTAGAATGAGCCAATCCAGGTGAGCATGGCATCCCTCCCTCCCTCTTCTCCTCCTGATGCGATTTGATTACGCCTTTCACACTCCCATCTCTGTGCTGCCAAACTGAGAGTCACATAAACCATTCCTTCTGTTAAGTTGCTTCTTGTCAGGTGTTTGGTCACAACAATGTGAACAGTAACTAATGCAACAGCTATTCATGCCTTTTAGGAGTGACTGTTTATCTCAGCCTACTACACCAGGATGCTAAATAACCCAAAGCTAAACTCCTTACGTTCTTAAGGAAACATTACCTTCCACTTCTAGTGTTCAGTCACATTTAATAAAGATGAATCTTTCTAGCAATTCCACCCCCTTAGGTATTTTCCAAACCCAAAGGCAGAATTTTCTGCGATACTCTCTAAATCCGTAAGTTGTGGTGTTTTGTCTTGTTTCCGTTAGACACAGAAAAGTACATTACTTGCTACTTAGACATCAAAAGGCTCCTCTCTGATGTTTAGGCTTCAGGAATGGGGGGTGAAATTATTGTGAAAAGGCAAACCTTTTGTTTAAGATTGGCTGCCCAGTTTCTTGGATACAAAGCGTGACAGGCTCTGCAGGTGTACAGACTTCTGCCTATTGATACAAATTGAATCTGAAAATAGCAATTTATTCAGCAAATCAAACCAATCACAGCAATGCAGTTTCCCCTCTTAGCTCTCATTTCCAGCCACTCACTTCCCAACACTCTGAAGGTTTGGTTTTATAGTAACATTTCTTTTTCAGCAAGGGGTATGGAGCGGCTGTCATGGTAAGCCTATTTTAACCTTCTTAGCATTGAGCTACTTCTTTGGAAGACCATTTTTTCTTCTTTTTTCACTAACAGCACTTATTCAGACTAAAAATAAGTAAAATAAACTAATGAGTGAATGAATGATACATGTTCCAAATAGAATTCCAGTCTGCAAGTCCATTTTCTCTTCTCCACTAACCGTTGTTTTTCTTTAACCATAAAAAAGCAATTACATTACATCCTTTTTAATAAAATGTCATTACTCCAAAGTCACATGAAATTCTATAGTGAAGCTGTTTCTTATATATGCTAACATAATCTCCTGACAGGAAATAGGTAAACGTCGAACCGAGGAAGATTTTTGAAGTGAATCTTTTTTCTTTAACACTGATTTGAAGTGACACCCGATAGTCTAGAATTTGAAACAAGTAAATAAAAGATAGCTTGCCTGAAGGGAAGCCACCAGAGCAGAGACTGCTCAATTTGTACCAGAGCCTGGGTAAATAAGTGGTCATACTCCAACTTTTGAATCAACACATATTCCTGGCACTTGACCAACTTGACCAGACTTTCCAGATTCCTGCTTTGAAAGGATCACAATGCCTAATCTCAGGTGGTTGCCATGACAGCAAGTAGCTAGGAGAAAGTAAGGAGGCTTACAATAAAAGTTAGAAAACACTTTAAAGCAAAGAAGTTGGGCTGCTCATGCTATTTAAGTGTAACATAAACAAAGAAAAAAATAATCAGGATTTGGGTTTTTACTTATTTATTTATTTATTTATTTATTTTATAAGTTTATTTGTTGATTGGCTGGTTGTTTTTTTGTTGGTGGTGGTGGTGCTGGTTTGAGGTTTTATTTTTTTAAAAGCAATTATCAAATTATACTAGCATTTCATATTGTACATTAACAGCAGTCTATCTTCAAGAACTGTATCTGGGAAAGGGAAAGGAAGGCAGGAAAGGGATCAAGGGAAGCTTCCAAGAGAGGTATTAGAGAGAGTAGCTGCCCTGGCTGCTACAATTGATTTTCTGCCTCATCACTTTAGAAAAGTGAAGCCTGCACAACACTAGGGCCATGGGCTAGACTTAATACCTTATCACGAAGCCTGCAGAAGTGGCTCGGATACGTTGCCGTAAGTTGGTGCTCTCTAATTTCAAGAGAGGATGGGGAACCCCCCCACCCCCTGATCAATTAGGTCAGTGTCTCTGAGCTTTGCACTCGGTACTAGGGCAGACACATGTTCATTTTCCCATGAAAATTAGTGAGAAAAGGATTTTGTAAAGAAGCAAATAATTATAAGAGTTTTTAAATTTTCTTTTTCATGGGTCTTAAAAGTTCTACTATGGGACTTTTAAATTTCTTTCTAGGTATTTTATATCCCTTCTCTCCTCTTACATATGACTTTAAAACTTCCAGTACTATATTGAATAATATTACTGTTGGCAGCCTTATCTAATTCAAGATTTTAGAAAAAACACTCTTGGTATTTCCACATGTAATATAGGTTTAGAAGTCATATAGGTTTGTCATATTTAAGAATTATCACATGTAGCTATGTTATATCTGTTTCTAAGTGTCTAAGAATTTTATCATGAACAAAACACTAAACTTTGTCTTTTTGACTTGTTTCCTGGATTGCTGAATTAATATTAGTTCTAAAACCCTATATTACCAAAAGCAATGTATAGGTTTGGTATAATCCCTGCAGAATTCAAATGACTTTTTTTCAGAATGTTAAAAAAGATTAAAAATATTCATTCATACGGAAACAGCAATGTCCTCAAATATCTAAAGCAATGTGTAGCAGAAGAAAATACTGTTAGAGATGCCCTAATATTAGACTTTATTAGGCTTTAATTTATATGCAAAAACTCTAATGATCAGGTAATAGTACATCCATGGAAATAGGCCTGCAGGTCAATTTAACAGCTTGGAGGACCCATAAATCTACAGTTATGAAAAGCTGAGGTTTAAGAAAGATTTCAAACTTATATTGAATAAAAAGAATAACCCTGACAAAAATCAACAGTTTATTTTAGCTCACAATTTCAGATGATAGTCCATCACTCTGTGGGAGTCATGGGAACTTGAAATTTGTAGTAACTACAGTCAAGAATAGGGAGCTCATACAGTCAAGATAGCCCTATTCTCACAGTTCCCAGAATTCCAAGGAGAAACAGGAATTGCCCACTTTTATTTCCTCATATTATGGCAATCTGATTTAGGCAACCAGAACCATACCCCACAGACAGGCCCACCTGAGACTTTCTTTCAGGTAACTCTAAATTCTATCAAGTTGATAGGCAAACTAACCAACTATACTTACGATAGGAAATTAATATCTAGAAATTGATTTGGAACTTTCCCACTCAATTCTTCACAGAGATAGAAAGAACAATTCTCAAATTTATTCTCAACAGTAAAAGATCTTCTGTTGGGAATCACCATTCCTGACTTCAAGCTCTACTCCAGAGCAATAGTGATAAAAACTATTGATACAGAGATAGGCAGGAAGATCAATGGAAAAGAATTGAGGACCCAAAGTTAAACACACACACCTATGGCCACTTGATCTCTGACAAAGAAGCCAAAAACATCCATTTTCCACAAACGGTGCTGGTTCAAGTGGTGATCAGTATGTAGAAGAAGGCAATGTGATCCGTTCTTACCTCCTTGTACAAAGCTCAAGTCCAAGTAGATCAAGGACCTCCACATAAAACCAGATTCCCTGAATCTAATTAAGAGAACGTGGGAAAGAACCTTGAACACATTGGAACAGGGGGGAATTTCCTAAACAGAACACCAATGGCTCAGGCTCTTAGATCCACATTTGACAAATTAGAACTCAAAATACTGAAAAGTTTCTGTAAGGCAAAAGACCACTGTCAACAGAAAATCTACAGACTAGGAAAAGATCTTGTCTAAAATAGAGGGCTAATATCCAAAGTATAGAAGGAACTCAAGAAATTAGACTCTAGATAACCTAAAAATCCTATTAAAAATGGGCTAGAGTGCTAAACAAAGATTTTTCAACTGAGGAATCTCAAATGGCCAAGAACACCTAAAGAAATGTTCAACATCTTTAGTAATCAGGGAAATGCAAATCAAAATGACCCTGATATTCCCCATTAAACCAATCAAATGGTTAACATTAAAAACTAAGGTGACAGTAGATGCTGGTGAGGATGTTTAGGAAGAGGAACACTCCTCCATTGCTGGTGGGACTGCAAGCTGGTAAAACCACTTTGTAAAACAATCTGACAGTTCTTCAGAAAACTGAAAATAGTTCTATCAGAAGACTCAGCTATACCACTACTGACTGGGCATATACAAAACGTATATCCCAACATATAGCAAGGACACATACTCCACTATGTTTATAGCAGTCTTATTTATAATAGCCAGAAGCTGGAAAGAACCCAGATGCCCCTCAAGAGAATAATGGATACAGAAAATGTCGCACATTTACACAATGGAATACTACTCAGCTATTAGAAACAATGACTTCATGAAATTTGCAGGGCAATGGATGGAACTAGAACATATCATTCTTAGTGAGGTAACCCAGACACAAAAGAACACATATGATATGAACTCACTGGTAAATAGGTATTAGCCCCAAAGCTCAGAATTCCCATAATACAACCCACAAACCATACGGAGCTTAAGAAGAAGGAAGACCAAAGTGTGAATGATTCAATCCTACATAGAAGGGAGAACAAAAATAATCACAAGAGGCAGAAGAATGGAGAAACCTGGGAGGGAGAGAGGTGGGGGAAGGAAAAATGGCGTCAGAATCTGGTGTGGGAAGGGACTGGAAAGAAGTACAGAGAGTCAGGAAATTGAATAGAAATATGTAGTGGAGGCGGATGGGGAACTGGGAGTAGACAGTAGACAGTCTCAGCCACCCGTGAAGTGAGAGGCTCCCAGGAGGCATCCCACGGGGATGACATTAAGTGAAATACCAAACAAAGGGGAGATAGAACCTCTAGAGATCACTTCTAGTAGATAGGCACAAGCCCCAGTTGAGGGATGGGACCATCCACATATCTCAATAATTTTGACCCAGAATTGTTCCTCTCCAAAGTAAAAACAGGGATATAGAGTGGAGCAAATACTGAAGAAAAGGACATCCAGTGATTGCCCCTGCATAGGGATCCATCCCATCTGCAGACACCAAACCCAGACACTATAGTTGATGCCAAGAAGCACTTGCTGACAGAGGCCTGGTATGGCTGTCCCCTGAGAAGTTATGCCAGCATCTGACTAATACAGGTGCAGATATTCACAGCCAACCATGTGACTGAGCCTCAGGACCCAAAAGGAAGAGCTAGGGCAAGGGCTGAAGGAGCTGAAGGGGATTGCAACCCTATAGGAAGAACAATATCAACTAACTGGACCACCCAGAACTCGCAACGACTAAACCACCAAAAACAAAAAGTATACATGGAGGGACCCATGGCTCCAGCTATATATGTACCAAAGGATTTCCTTATCTGGCATCAATGAGAGGGGAGGCTGTTGCCCTGTGAAGGCTTAATGCCCCAGCAAAGGGGGATGCTAGAGCAGAGAGGCAGAAATGGATGAGTGGGTAGAGGAGCTCCCTCAGAAAGGCAAAGGGGACAGAAATGAGATGGGGGGGGGTTGTGGAGGGGAAACCAGGAAGGGGGGTGTTATTTGAATTGTAAATGAATTAATGATTAATAAAAATTAAGTAAATTAAAATTTCTTCAAAGTTTAGCTTTGGAACATGAACATACAAGAGAGCTACTCAATTTCTATTTGTTTAATATGTACTATATGGAATAAGCTATAAGAAAATCATTGAAAATTTTGATTGAAAATTTTTTGGTACTCAGTACAGTAGTGTATAAGCAGTAGACTTCAAAGACTTCTTGCACTAGATGACAAGCTGAGACATTGCAGAAAGGGAGCACATTTGGAACGCCACCCCATATCTTCCTTTGTGCTTATGTGTATGTGTGTGTCTGTGTATACATATGTGTGTGTGAGTGTTTGTGTGTGTGTGTGTGTGTATCTACCTTACCATTGAAGAAAATGAATTTCCCTTCTCCATACTCTTTGTAAATTGTATATTTTCGTAAAGCAGTTAGTTTTGTTTATATCTTTTGTTTTTGTTCTTTTAAGAAATAATAAAAACTTTACACTGAACAGAAGATAAATTATTGGGCAATAAATTTGTTTTAAACCAGGTACATTTAGAAAAAAGCATAAAGGTTCTTATTTATTGTTAGTCAATCCAAATGTAATAAGATTGCAACTTTAAAGTATTCTGTGGTCATACTGCTATGTTTATTGTTTTTTCCATTTTATTGGAAAAACAATAAAATAGCATATACTTTTATATATGCTATATATTTATTTATTGAAAATTATATATATTTATTGTTTATTGAAAATGATACATAAAATGATATCAATTTATAATATTGTGTGACCCTGTAAATAAAAGGCATGCTTCTAGATACGTTGGTATATACATGGAAGATTTGAAATAGAGAGATGAATAACTACCATTGGTTCACAATAGCCTGAACTACACAGAGTACATTCTAGGTCAGTGAAAGCAACAGGAAGGATACAAACATGTGGGAGTGTGTGTGTGTGTGTTTGTGCATGCACACGCTTGAGTGTGCTTATGTGTATGTGTGTCTCTCTGTGTATGCATGTGTGTGTGAATGTGTGTGTGTGTGTGTGTGTGTGTGTATCTACCTTATCATTGAAGAAAATGGATTTTCCTTCTCCAGCAGCTACCAATTCCAAATAGCTTCTTGCATACGGCTGGAAAAAGCACTTCCCTTCTCCTTCCTGAAATTTTATCTGTCATGAACTTGTGGAGACTCTCTCTATGTTGTCATAGATTCCATGCCTCAGTATTGTGCATCAGTATTGCTGTGATTTGGAACACATTCTTTCCTGGAACTTGCCCCATACTTACACATATCTATCATAAACTTTCTACCTATTCCCCTGCATAGATAGATCCTTGGGCTTCGAAAGGAAGATATGGGGTGGTGTTCCAAATGTGCTCCCTTTCTGCAGTGTCTCAGCTTGCCATCTAGTACGAGAAGTTTCTGCTGATCTCAACTCCAACTCTCTGCTCCAGGACAGGCCTCATGCTTAGTAGTAGTTGATCAATACAAATTGCATTTTTCCTGTGTTCTTTGGGTTTTAAATTTAATTTTTTTCCAGAGAGAGAGAGAGAGACAGACAGACAGACAGAGACAGAGAGAGAGAGACAGAGAGATAGAGGGGATGGGGTGACACAGAGTTGAATGTGGGATGATCTGGAGTTCAGGAAAGGGAATGAGTATAAGATCATACTGTATAAAAAATTTAAAACTAAAATTAACAAAATCAAAATACGTCATTGCATGTAGTAGAGAAATACATCTGCTGTCTAGAGCTGGACATTTTGACATCCTCAAAGAGATTCATTATTGTCAATTTGACAATTAGTAGAATTTAATTCTCTCAGAGGAAAATTTTAGTAAACACACCCCTTCTTTGTCTTTGCTACTCTATGGATTTTTCTTTTCTCCATTTATTGACTGATTTTAGCTCTAACTATAGGAAGAAGTGAAGCAAAGAGAGAAAAATTAGGAAAATTTGTCAATCTGATTTATTTCTTTATGTTTCTTCTTTGACAACAACTACTAGCAAAGGACAACAAAACTCCCTAAAAGACCTACAACCACCACCACTACCCATCAGGGCTATTGCGGTATAGACCTTTGAAAAGTTCCTGGAATTCCAAATGTCACACAATTGCAGAAACTACCTACAGCTGGCAAAACCGTGTCTCTGCTAGAGTATGAGGCAAATCATAGCCAGCTGCTGCAGATAATTCAAAGCAGCCCCATATCCCCACACCTGGGATTAAAACAATGACATATTCGTAAAATATTTCCTTGTTTTTAAAGAGTACAAAATTCCAAAAATGTCCCAACACCCAGTTCTTAATCAATGAACATCTAAAAGGGGCTATGCGAACTTGTAAATTTAACTAACTTTCTCATAGTACCTTAGAGAGATCCTGAACTTACTCCAATAAACTTTTAAACTTCAACATTGGTTATGCAAAAGATGAATGAAGAAAAACCTGATCTGACATTAAGGAATTTTCAATCAGATGTCAAAAAGGGAAAAATTAATTTTGGTTAAATTCTATAAAAATGTTTAGAATTATTCTTAATAAAAATAAAGATCAAAAGCAGATAGCATCCATGACAACAAAAACAAAAACAAAACAAAACCAGGAAAGTGATAGCTTTTTGCAGTGTTTCCTACAGAAGATGTATGTGTGAGAAACTATTCAAATGAATACACATTCCAAAAAAAAATGCTAAAACAGAATTCACAAGCATTCATTTTTTTATAGCTGCTGAAATCTTTTATATCCAGTATGTAGATGCTGACGCAAATCCTGTCCCAAATCATGGGGAATTGTTTATTTTATTTTCTATTTGCTTTTATTTTCAATGTCTTTAAAAGGAGCTTCCAAGTAGTTAACCTTTCTTTCAAAAGCTGATGTACCCACCAGTTCCTTAGAAAGCAGCTTCCTAACTGGCAAAATTCCCTGGACGTATTTTAAGAGCCTTTACTGAGTTGCTTTGCCTTTTAGCTCACAATGTGCTTTTGAATGATCAATATGCATTATGGAACTATGCTTACTCGCCATTTTAGCCAGTCAGAGAAATTTATCAAGTATCTAGTGTGTGTATTTAAGCATAACAGTATTCTCTCTTAATACAAATTCCTATGGATTTTCTCTTTTCTACTTCCAAATGCAAAGATTTTGGATTTCTCTGGGCTAGAGATAAGTGCTTGAGACCCAATCACCTTAGTTTGGTCTCTATAAGTAGAAGGAGAAAACCAACTCCCACAAGTTCTCTTCTGACATCTATATGGCTACATGGACACAAGCGTGTCTACATACCTACCCAAAAATTATAATTAAAAGTAAAGATAAACATAGATAATTTTCACTTTCATATCCTTTCTTTTTACCATTCTCTTTACATTTACAAGTTATTAAGTTTTAAAATAATTTATCATTCTGCAAAAAAAAAAAAAATAGAAGCCATATAAAATTACAACAGTGTAAAGTTTTCTTGCTTTTCCTTTGATCCTATTCTCAGACTTTAGGAACATGATGCCCAGCAAGAATAGAGGATGGCATTCAGATCAAGAATTCCCTGGCTCGGCACTGTAAATTAGTCTAAAGATGTAGATGGGATAGAATGGAAGACCATCATCATCCTAGAAATTCATTTATGAGTCTTTCTGTTGCAGTGCTCATTTCTCTATCAATAAATACTGAAACAGAGGAAGCCTGAGTCCTACTAAAGAAACTTACTCTTTGTCTCTCCAACACTTCGCTACAGCTTGAACCTTGATTGTTCTCCAATTGCTCATGTAGCTAAAACTTGGCCTATGAGATTGTGGTGTTTGAATGAAAACACTACATAGGCTCATAGGGAGAGGAGCTATTATGCAAGATGGCTTTGTTGAAGTAGGTGTGGTCTTGTTAGAGGAAGCTTGTCACTGGAGTAGAATTTGAGGTCTTAGATGCTCAAGCCAGAACCAGTGACACTCTCTTCCCTCTGGCTTTAGATATGGTTGTAGAACTTTCAGCTATTTCTCCAGTACCAAGGCTACCATTATCTTGCCATGATGATGTTGGAATAGAGTACTTAACTATAAGGAAGACTGCAATTGACTCTTTGTAAACATTGCCGTGGTGTTCATGTTGTCTCTTTACAACAAAGGAAATCCTAACAGAGACAGGAGTAGGACTGTTGGGGATATTATAGGGGTTATACGTCTATATTGCACTTTGCAGAGGACAACAAGGCCAGTCCTCCAAGGTACTGTTTTCTGGCTTCCTGCTTAGAGAGTAGAAACTGTGCTCCACTACACATTATCAGACTATGAGTGGCCTTATTCTAGAACAACTGTGATGGATTCAAGAAATCTTTTGTCTAAACTTTTCAAAGCCTGGGGCCAAAATAACCTTTTCTCTTCATAATTTTTGGGGTAACTGTCATGGCGATTTAAAACTGATTGAATAATCTCTATCTCAAATGTCCCAAGCTTTTTTTTAATAATAATGAAATAATAATAAATGAAAGTTACTTTCATTATATGCTTACTGACTAAAGTTCTTGTCTGAATTTAGGAATCTAACTTTTCTACAGTTTTACAAGAGAATGAAACCAGGAGGTACCTAAGGAAATATAACATACATAATTCCTACAGTGTGTTTGTTTATTTAGTATTTAAGGAAGTAATTTAAAGTAATATATTCATTTTCCTCATCGTATTGATACATGGAACTTAGACTATGTAGGTGTATAATTATGTACTGTGGTTTAACCAGGATGACATTTTCAAAGTAAAATAGAGGAAAGCATTTTTTGCTTTGGACCATCTTTCTATTCAAACATAAAAGAGAGACGATTTTGAACAATTTATAAAAAGCTTTGAGTTATCTATAATGTTGCCTCCTATATTTTCCAGCTTCATAAATAACTTTCCAAGCAGGTAATAGGAAAAGAAACAGCAATGAAGGTACAGAATAATCTTCAGTTGAAAATAACCATAATTTTTGGAATGAGGAAAGAAACAAAAGTTATTTTGAAAATTAAAATATGTGTATATATAATGAAGTTGAAAATTCCCTGTATCTCCTATAAAGTACAATAACAATTTTCACTAGAAATGTTTATTGTTTCTTTATTAGCAATCCAAATAACACTTACACCACTCCAAAATATCCAATAGTCTCTGTTTATAATATTATTCTAGAATGTATTAGACTTTAAAAAAATTGTTTGGCTATTGTGATTTACTTTTCCATTATTTATGTCTGAAACATTTGCCTGATTAATGCACTATTTGAGAATTAGAAGTATTTATTTCATTCATGTTTCATTATTACAGTCTTAAGTGATGTTTGGAAACTATGCTTGTCAAAGAAATATGGTCTTTTTGTCATTTGTTCAATATTTACTTTGAGGCAGTAGCAAATGTCAATGAGGAAGAAATAAAAAATGAATTTCCCTCCAATGATTGTTAACATGGTGTTTGTATGCATGAAGAGAATGTGTGGGTTTCTATCCACAGGAGTCTTTCAAGGGCAGCTTAAATATATAGGATAATGGCTTGAGTTCAGTCTCCAGACTCCATTGGGTAAGGCCGCATGGTGGTACATATCTGGAATCCCAATTTTGGAGAAATAGGGAGTTGATGATCCTTAAAGCTTCCTGACCCAGCAGTCTAGCTGAACCAGTGAGCTCCAAGCTCAGTGGGAAACCCTGTTTCAAGGAAGCAGGTAGAGGGCTAGAGAGATAGTCCAGTGGTTAGGGAGCACGCTGAAGCTCCTGAGGTCTTGAGTTTGGTTTCCAGCATTCACGTCAGGTGTCTCACCTCTACTAGTAGCTTCACCTTGCGGGAAGGTGATGCCGTCTTCTGGTCTGAAAGCACTTGTTGGCACATGCAGACACTAACACATTTAAAAATAACATTAAATCATTAAAAAATATTGAGGCGAAAAGTAACAGGAAAATACAGGTCCATGTCCTCCATAATTCATGTACCCACATAAGCATACTCCTATTAAACACACATATGTATGCCTATACACATTTTGCATACACCACACACCCACACACACAAACATGCACTCACACACAAGGGGGTGTTACAGTCAACCTCTTAGATTCCAGTGTAAGTTGTTTGAAAAGTCAGCAGGTATAAATTATAAGTGTCATTGCAAATGTTTCAATGCTTTAAGAATTAAAACTTCCAAGATAGTCTTAATAAAAATAGTGTACTAAAAATATTATTCCGAATTATGAATGTTTAAAATTATTTGTATTTATGTAAAAGTTCTTCTGAATAATCCAGTAAAATCTGCTCTATCCTAAATTTTTATGAAAAAATAGGATGCTATTGATTTAATGTTATTACAATACTTAATGAAACCCATTATAATACCAAAATGAAACCCATTTTTGAACAAATACCTACTTTATTCATTATTAGTTAAAATATGAAACACCATGGGTGATTTTACATTATGATATAGCAGTTCAGTCAATTTTTGCTAACATAGAACTAATGGATGCTTCAGGATGTGAGTGGCTGAATAATGATTCCTAGAACTGTTTTCCTTAGCATGGTAACCATTGTAATATATGATAAGCAGAGTTACATACCTGACAATACCCAAGTGTAGTTTTCATACTTTTCAAAATCTGAGCCACTGATTTCTAATACCTGCCTATAAACCAGTCAGTGTATTAAGTAGTCCTGATTAGTTGGGATAAAAAAAAGAATTCTGAATGAATCCTTAAAAATACAATTGAGACTCACTTCTCCGACCCAATATCTAGTTTATCTCCTATTCTTTCTATATAGATTCACAACTAACAACAAAAAGGAACTCGTTGAACACAGTGAAACATCAGACTTCTTGCTTCTCATTCATTTCAATCAAGTACCTTAAAGTAGCAAATCAGGGACTTTATTGAATGGTGATGAAATTGTGCTGGAGTTAAGACTGTGTCTCACTATAAGGAGAACTCCTGTTCACAGAAGTAGCTGATAACACCCAACAAAATGAGAAAATTATAGGACAGGTAGGGATAAGGTCATCCAGGAAGTGATTTCTTTTTCACTTAGGGAAGCTGTCTCAATGAAGTACTGAAAAGACAAAGATGGAAAGCAACACCCCAGCACTGAAAAGAAAACCTTGTGATCATTCAGACCAGAGAGTCCTGGTGTTCTCTGTCAAGCCTGATGGTATAGTATGTTCCTATTGGCCTAGAACACTGTGGTAAAGAGGTAAAGGTCAGTGCTCAGCAAAGTCTCATGACCTGAAGGGGAGACCAGGGAAATCTTCAAAATAGTACCCTCTCTAATTCTATATGGCTGAGCTAGCAAAGTCATTAGCTGCCATGCTCTTATTCAGGACATGAGACAATGAAATCACTCACTTTATCGCTTATGGACAGTTGTTGGAGTATTTAGCACACTGTAAATTCTTACGAGGCAGTCCCAGAGAGAAGATATTCAATACCCTTTGAACACTTGACAGCAGTGCAGATAGAGAAGTGGTAAACAAACACACATTCACTTACAGAAGACAGCAAGGACCAGAAAAACACTAAGACTAGAAAATAATTAAGAAAACCATTACCACTTCTAACATTCATAATGGTTGTGATTACTTTTATAAAGAGATGATAGAATTTTAAACATATACTCTGCTGCTTGAAATGTAAATACGTGTAATTTAGATAGGTGTGTGTCTGAAATAATGTAAAGCCAATAGTGATGTCATTTGAAACATATGCTAGAAATTATCTAACATGTAATCAACAGCTGATACAAATAGATACAATGAATTAGATATATAATCTAAGGCCAGTGATTTAAATTTTCAAGCACTAAAATCTATATCATAAATATTTAATATTCAAAGTGGGAATTTTGCAACAGTCTTTCAGTACATTCAGTTAAAGAAAAAGTAAGATTATATTGACTTAAGATGTCTAATATAGATCTACATCACGACACATGAAAGAACTAACTGTGAGGGAAATAAATTGTTAACAATTTTTAAAAATTAGGTTATTTTTAATTTTGGTATTCATCTACTTTGTAATATTTAATTTATTTGAAAATATCACAAACTATTTTAGAAACATTTAATACCCCTGTAACAAAATCACACTGTTGAACGTTTTGTCTATTTGCACTGCACAAGTTAATCCTAGTAAATACTATTTTGTTCCTACAAAAAGGAATCATACAACTGTTTCTCAAGCACAGTTGTTCCGGGCAGTAGTGGTGCATGCCTTTAATCCCAGCACTTGGGAGGCAGAGGCAGGCAGATTTCTGAGTTGGAGGCCAACCTGGTCTACAGAGTAAGTTCCAGGACAGCCAGGGCTACACAGAGAAACCCTGTCTCAAAAAAGCAAAAAAACAAACAAAACAAAATCTATAAGTACAGTTTTGCTAAAGTAGAATGGGTTTACATTGATGAGAGTATGTATGTTAATATGCACATGTATATGTATGTATATATTCACATGTAAAAGTGTGTATATATTCACATCTGACATATAATGCTTACAGACAAAGGACTGTAGGTTTAATTACTTCCAGGTAAGTATTTGTTTCCTCATGGTACTTGCTAAATTCAAGGTTGAAAGAACTGTTTACTTGGTTTATAAGAAAATTGTTTTGATCAGGCATATTGTAAAAGACACACTGTGGAGCAAGTAAATATTTTTCTAAATTTTTAGGTAAGTCAAATAGGGTGTGTATTGCCTTATTTTATTCAGAAAACTTTTTAAAAATAATTATATTATAAATAGGAAACATAAACTATTGAGCATCCCATCTGACTAATATGAATATTGCTGCCATATGTCTATATAATAATGCTATAAAAGTAGCATTTGGTATTCAATTTCTACATCAAATACTTTGAGAGATTACTTACCACCTAATGGATCTCATAGCTTATGAATGTTTTTAAGATTTAACAGAAACTGAACTTGGCTGAAAGCAAACTTCATAAAGAAACACATAGGTAATAAAAGGTATAATTATATTCAATATATACCTAATATCAAGTCTATATTATCAAAATATTTGGTATATTTGGCTAAACTTGAACATATATTTATATATTTCCTTAATCATAGAATCTTCCCCATTCATTCCCACCACAATCCAAAAGGCAGTAGAAGGACAAATGAATCAGAGAAAACATTTCATGACATCCAGAATCATGACCAGAACTACCCCAAAGAAATTAAGAAATCATCTATTTTAAGAAAAATGGTAATATTTAAAACTTAACATTTCACTTGTCACTTGTACTGGATTAATCTTAAAGTCCCCTCCAAAGCTATCTGACCATACTCTGATTATGACCTTGAAAACTCACAGATTTAATCATTGAAACTCTTTCAAGCAACAACTATTAAAAAAGACAAACTCCATCAATCCCTGTACTTTTTCTAAATGGATAGATTTTTTTATTTTTCCAAAATGATTACTAGTGCCATTGCCAAAAATTGGATCAGCAAAGGAGCATTTGAGCAGAACCATAACTTTCACAAATTCAAAAAGAAAAAGCGAAATGCTCACAATGAAATGTACTACTGTGACTGTTAGCTTCGTACATTTTTTTGGGACTCCTAACATTAGCATAGATGTGGCTGTGACCCTTTTGCCTACTCTTGGGACTCTTTTCCTTGTTTGGGTTGCCTTGATGAAGGATTTTGTCTTGTCTTATTGTGTCTTGTTTTGTTGAGTTTGGTTTTTGTCTCTTGGAAGCCTGTTCTTTTCTGAAGGGAAATGGGGTGGGGTGGGGGTAACCAGAACGAGAAGGGAAGCAAATGGGAGGTGGAAGGGGTAGAGGAAAGGAAAACATTGGTCAAGATGTATTGTTCAATAATAGAAATAAAGGAGAGAGAGAGAGAGAGAGAGAGAGAGAGAGAGAGAGAGAGAGAGAGAGGCATTGAGACACAACTGCAGGGCATTATGTTTTGTTTCGGGAGCACATGGGTATTTGAAGAGAATATTAGGTATTGGAAGTACCCCCCCCCACACACACACACACACTGTTTTATATTTTATTTCCTTTTATAAGGTAGAATGTACTTGCCAAATCAGGTTCCAGTCATTCAAATCTTTATTCCTTCCTACATAAAGCTCTGAGCACTCTAATCTCTCTGGTCTTTGATAAGTCAACACTGCAATCAATAGCATGCTGCCTTTCCCCTCAGGTCTCACTGACTTTTGTTATTAATACCAGCTTTCCAGGAGAAACAAGAAAATCAGATCATGTGCAACTGTATCAAGCTGCCATATGACTTCGGGAAACTGAGACATTCAAAGGAACTAGGAGAATGAACTGAAGTAGATAAATGTCAATTTCAGGGTTTTTTGACATTTTGTTATATTTAAATTACAGTCAATGTTATTTCGGTTGCTTCCTGCTCTAAACATGTTGGTTTGCGCTTTCAGGAGATTCTGATAAAATGTGTGATTATCCCTTGCCAACATTTTCAATTCCTCTTCTATGCAGACAGCAGGGCTTATATGATAAAATTTTAATGACCATGGACCTGCATAACAATGCGAGGCACCAGAACATTTTCAATAAGCCCGTGCATTTGTTAAGACTGGCATTGAGTGTTATTCTCTAAGCAGAAGGCTTCCTGGTTTGAGATGCAGGCTTAGCAGGGATAGAAGCAGCTCCCATGGAAGTACCGTTATCATGCAGCCGTCGTCCAGATGAAATGGAGATTTATGAATCACTGCCAAAGAAGCTATATTACTGGCTGTAAATTAAAACGAGGGGTTAACATATACCCAACATGAGACTAGAGAATCTAGTTTTCAAATTACCCCACAGACTTACTTGAAAGGAGCTTTCAAGTGCCCTTCTATTGCTGACTGCACCCCTTCCACTTCCCACAAAACCCTACAGTATTTTCCTGTTGCAGTTTCACAGGTCGTGGGAGTATCCAGATCTATTCAGGAGAGACTTTTGTTTAACTCCTTTTCAATTACAGGTTAAGTCGACGTTGGAGCTGGACTCTGTCAATGTTAAATCAGGCAGTGATGTAGCCTGCTCAGAGAGCTCTCTCTGTAAGCCTATGTGGAAATGGTCTCATGTCTTACATATGCATGTGCAGCCCGGCGCCCGGGGAGTTTTACAGATATTACAAACTGATAGAAAATTTCCATGAAAACCCGTAAAAGTTTTGTTAGATTTGTTTCTTTATTCATGTTTGCAGCTACTTTGTAAATTATTTGAGACACATGGCAAAGTGCGAATCAAAAACTTTGAGGAATTGCTTCTTGGTTACCTTGAGCTGTCTTAGAGAAACATCCTGATGTGTTGGCCATCCTTTCCTCTCCTTAATATGTTATTTAAAATTGGCTGCTATTTGGGGAGATTTCTTACAGGAGTTATACAGTGACTACCACAAGGGAGAATTGTTTTGAGATTTCTTCTGGCACCAAGAGTCCTGCCTGGAGAAGAACTCAAGGGTAAGACACTGATGGGTCTTGGTACAGGACTTCCAATTTCATAAGAAAAAAATCTATTACTATTGTATAGCAGTGTCTCACATGACACTGATTGGACCCTCTGGTTAGAAAGCACAATGGAGGATATGAGGAAGCAGAATGTTCACCCCACAGGAATCTGGAATAATGAGAGAAATGCCTTCCTGGGCAATTAGAGCACCAGGATTCTGTTCTATAAAACAAAGTTTAGTGATGAAAGTAGGGAAAAGATAATAGAAATGGAAAGATGATGCACACATGCTGGGAGAAGCACTACAAATGTTAAGATAAAGGGAAAATAATCCATTGAAGAAAATAATTCCCAGAAGTTTAACATTAAGCTATAAATAATGATCTATAGCTAAGGAACAAAATGTCCTTAATCCGAAATGCACATTCGTTAAAATATAAACATTTTGTGTCAGAATTTTACATAAAATCCAAGAAACTGGCTTGGTTTAGATTTTATGTAAAATTGATGTTGGAAGCCATTGAGAATTTAAATTATAAAATGAATTAAATTTAATATAAATATATCAGGAGTAAAAATACTGTGCTTAATGATACAAAAGATAATAGTGTAAACTTTTAACTTTAAAATCAAATTTGTAAATCATAATAAACTGTATATATTAATATTTATAAATATAATTGCTACAAACAGGTACAAATAGATCAAATATCGATATAGTGGTAATTTATGCTGGTGTGTGCGTGCTTACTGATCTAGAAAAATGCATTCTGAAAAAATGCTTAAATATCAACTGTTTAATTGATTATTCATAACATCATAGCACATCAGGTTGCAAGAAAAAAAAACCCAGATATGCCAATTTGATTGTATTTAAACTAAAGAGACATTATAAAGAATGTAAAGATATATTATTAGAAAAAAAATTACATAAAACTTAATAGCTAACCAAATAATCCATTGTTGTTATGTTATGTGACATTTTGGCATTGTAATAAGATAGCTACAGTTGGGCTCTCCAAGTTCAAAGCCTTGATATTTTTCCAGTGAATGGGCAACAGAAAAATCTCTTCCTAAATACTTAGTATTTGCACTGGTTTCTGACATGGAGCTGTTTCTTTCTACATTTTTTTAGAACTTTTGTTCTAATGAGGTTTATGTGAGCATTCTTGTTCTAGATAGCATTAAAATACAGATTTTTTTTTTCCAGTAAGAGGGAGGCTTGATTAGAAACATCTGACTCTCACCACACAATATCCAGCAATAGAAGGAGAGAGGGAGTTAATGACCAATTATGCATATGTGATAAAGCCTTCTTTTAAATTATTATTTTATTTATTTACATTCCAAATATTTGTCCCCTTTCTGTTCCCCCCTCCATGAGTTCTTCACCCCATCCCCCTTCCCCTTTGCTTCTGAGAGGGAGATGCCCACCCACTCACTCCTGCCACACTCCATTAGCATTCCCCTTCCCTGGGGCATCACATTTCTACAGGATTAAGGGCATCATTTTCCTCTGAGGCCAGACAACTGAGTCCTCTGCTGCATATATAGCAGGGGCCATGGTTCAGTCCATGCATGGCCTTTGGTTGGAAGTTTAGCCTCTTGGAGCTCTGGGGGTTTCAGGTTAGTTGACACTGTTGGTCTTCTCATGGGGTTGCAATCCTTCTTAAGGAGCCATGAAAAACGCTCAGGGCTTCTCAAAAATCTGCAAGAGGTAAGTTCAGAATTTCAAGGAACATAAGCTACTCTGTCCTAGAACTTTTGGAACTTTCTTTATGGACATCTTCATCTATCATTTTGGCTTTTGTTCTCCATGATATCATTTACACTAGGTCACTAATAGGTAGAATTTCGCTGGATTCTATGAGCTATTTTAGCAAAGTAGTTTAACTCAGTAGGGAGTCATAGGAACTGCTAACTATATAGCCTTTTCTGTTTGTTTCTTTTTTCATTGCTGTGACAAAACAACCATAAAGAAGCAGATCAAGGAAACCTTTATGCTGCTTCACACTTTAAGAAATTAGCTTTGATTGTCTGGGAGAAGTCCCAAGAGTAGGAACAGGAGGCTGGTTGGTCACATTTTAATCATAGGATACTGAGATTGACCAGGTAGTGGGATCCCTGCTATGAAACCTCAAAGTCTGCCCAGTGAACCACTTCCTTCAATGAGTCTCTGACTCCTAATTATTCCATAACTTTCCCAAACACATGTATATTCTGAGGAGCAAGTATTTAGCATACTCAAACTACATTCTGGCTCAGGTTCTGTTATGTATATAGCCAGCACATTATCCAAATCCACATGTTCCAACATCCAAAGTCCCCATGGCCATTAACTGTTACAACAGGCTTCAAAACTCCAAAGTCTGTTTCAAGTTTGATGGCAAACTAACAGTGAGTCCTTGGAACATCCAAATCAAGGTAAAAAATTCATCTTCACTTAAAAGGGTTTATGTAGCCTCCCCGAGCAATGCCATTTTTATTTTACATAGCCTCTCACTTGAATGTGTTCCACTCTGTGCATACAGATTTTCTAAAGAGATGTACTAAAATTCTGTCATACCCAATATCTATCCCCAGTCTCTATTGCATCATTAAAAACTTCATCATCATGACTTCATGCAGCTACTCATTACAGGGACGCCGCCTCTAGTCCACATGACTGGGGACACGTGTTCTCTGTAACTGTGATTCTAGCTATTGGGAACATTGCTTTTGTCATGCCTGCAGAGCTGATATAATGTGAATGACACTAATAAATTCTGTTGCTATCTGGAAATGGAATTAACCCCTTGAACCATGGTTGTAATGAATTTTGCATTCCTGGTTGGGTACAAAGAAACAAAATTTGCCTATTTTCAGCATTTAACAAAGTCCAGATATTTGGCATGGTAGTAGGGGATATATACAGATGTGTGTATCACCCAGCTGCATGACCTCAAAAAAAAAAAACACATTCTCATAGACGGTATCCAGTGGAAGCTGAGTAACAGAGTTCAGTGCTTAGTTCTTCTACCATTGACTTCATATTCTATCTCCTCCTATGATCAATTGCAGCCAGAGAAGGAGAGGATTAAGTAATATCAAGAATGTTAGTGGAAGGTTTCATGATGCTCACTACTTAAGAGCATGTAAGCTGCAAGTGCTATCCTGAACCAAAGATATTGAGAGTGATATTTACACAAAGCACTCCTCATCTGTATCTATTAGTATCACCAGTAGACCAGATTGTACAGTAGCTATGTAAACTGGACAAGTCCATTTCCACAGAGGATGGGCATGTTGGCATTGCATGTTCCTTTGCACAGTTTAAAGGAAACGTTTGCAAACTTCAAGATGAAAACATTCTTAATGAACAAGTAGACTGACACAGTATTTTCATTTTTATTTAAGTTAAATTTTTCTATACAATTTAAAATACATTCATATATTAAAATATGTGAATTTATAAACACATATATGCCAATATATGAAGTAATATTGGCATAAAGTGAAATACATTTCTATATACACATATGTGTATAGATGCATGTTTGTATAAAATTAATTTCTAAAAGTTGAGCCTCAAAGGTAAGTTAGTATTGATTACTGTAAGGAAACACATGGACTTTATTCTTTCTCCTTGATACTTCAAAATGTTAGTTAGTGTTCTAGTTAAACTGCTCCTGCTAATTCTATGATGTAGGACTGTTCTGCATAGCAGGAGGACACACTTAATTAACATCCTGTTTATGCCCATCTTGTTAGCCCTGGGGCACTCAGGCAAGGCCACTAATCTAGATCACTGAATTTTGATCAAAACCAAGTTTGTCACTTCTGCATTATGGCTGCAAAATTTCTCATATGAAATCCCATTTTCTTTGTCTTTGTCTTTGTGTGTTCAGCAAGGTCCATCCTTCCATGGGCTCTTGCTGGCCTGGACCTCTGAAATCCATGGACGCTGTAAGAATAGAGGCCCTTCAGCGTTCCTTTGGGGATCTCATTACTTTCATGGTACTTCAAAAAGAGATTAAAGACTCCTAATGGGCTATGAACATATGCATAACCCTGAATATGTTATTCTTCTTAATAAGATAATAGGCAAAGAAAGTATAGGTGTGTTGTTTGTGGGCCAAATACACATGTAATAAATTTTGGTACTGTGGGGATTATGGAGCCTAATTATACAATTAAACCCATATGGAAAACTTGTTCCATTTATTAAAAATTTCAAACCTGCTTTAACATAAACAAGCTGACATCAAAAATAATAAATAAAAAAATAAATCAAAAGAATGGCACTTAACACTCCAACAATGAGAAGTGAACTTTATAGTGTTGAGTTTCTGAAATTGTAGGTCATGTGTCTTTTTAATTATGATCTCCTGTATTCTGAAAATCATATCACTTATTCTTCCATTAATTAGTTACAGAAGAATCACCTCCTGATGTTACCCTATCTCTAAAGTCTTCAGTCTTTTCTTTAGCAAAATGGAATATACAATTATTTAATAACAAAGTAATCATCAAATTTGTTTCAAAATTGATTCCAATTACGTTTTCTAAATTCCTATTTGACACAAATCCCACCTAGCTCCTATTTCTGAGTGGACTCCAGAGCTGATAAAACATGGCAAAAACTACAAATCAAGTTTCAAAGTTTTTCATGTTTAAAACAAAACAACAGAAGCAAGCATGAAACTGGCCATGCATTATCACTGGGACAGTTGTAAACAAAAATAATTAACACGCAGAATTTGTCTTTTTGTAAATTGGGTTGATGTAACATACAGAGAGCTTTTAGTCTTTACATTAGCAATTCATTTTCTCCTATTCATCTGAAAACAAACATTGTTTGTCTACCATGTGCCAGGCACAATAAGAATACTGAAATACAATGGCAAATGGTGCTTAGCTCCTAGAGCTCAGAGTTTAGTGGAAAAACAGAAGAGAAAACAAACTATTAGAATTTTCTTGATAAAATCTTCCATGGTATGTACATAGTAAAACATGTGAGTCTTCTGCACAAATAATTCAATACTTCTAAGGACTATTAAATTTTAAATCAAAGCAAAGATAGTCATGAGCAATCTTCCAAGACAAATGACTCAACAGGTAAAGTATAAGTATTATAAATTAGAAAAAAAATCATGCAGAACATATTTGAACAACCAAAAGTGTGAGAAAATAAATTTAGAGAATTTAAAATACAATCTATAGATTATGGACACAGGATTCATATGCCAGAAAACTAGGTATCATGTCAAACAGGACAAAAAAAAGTGCTTCGAATTTTATGCATAAGACTTGAAACTTTATCTTCAAATAAGGGAAAAATGCTTACAAATGTTAAGCAGGGAGATGACATGCCAAATTTTATTTTAGAATGCTCCTCCTGGAAGCAGTTGGAATTTTGATTGTCAAGGGAAGAGATAGGAGCCCTAGAGTGACTGGCATCCATTACAGCTATCTGTGTGAGGAATGACTGAAAAGGAAGCAAGCCAATTGATGTAGACGCGGAAAGACTCAGTGAACTTGAGAGGTATGTAAAAGTTTTACAATGAGGTCAATAGAGTATGGGATGGGAAGAATGAACAAGTATCTAATGTTGCTGTACAAAGATGATGCCAAGTTTAGTCATTAATTTACAAATTTCGAGAGGATAATCGGTAATGATGTGATAAAATTATGACACTAATATGTGGAAAGAATTTCTGTCATGAACATGTGTTTTACATGCATTAATATATACATTCTATTGTAAGAACCACGGAGAAACCTAAATCTCTCCTGTAAGACATGAGAATAAAAATATGTGGTTACTAAAATTATAGAATTACACAATGGGTAAATAGCCATTATTGTGTAATAAAACATTGTTTAATTTAGTAATAAACAGAAAGTATAATAATAACCATTGGTTTAGGTAAGTGGTTAAAAATACCTATCTACAATCTGAGTCTTTATTCTGTTTGGCTATCTTTTAGCATCATCAGAAAATAATACAGGTTATAACATGATAATTTTTATATTCTATCAAAATCTCTAAGAGGAATAGGTCAATATTCACAACACAGTGTGTTCAGCTATCAGAATGATAGCTCCCAATTCAAATTCTACTGTGAATTCTGAGTGTGTCTCAGAAATATTCAGTAGATTTTCCAGACATTTGAAAGTGTTTGTGCAATACATTCATCTACAAAGTGGAATAATTCACATTTTATTTTAGTCTCAAGAGAATTATGCCCCCAAGCTTGCCCTAGGCCATACGTTTTTAAAACAAATCTAATTCTTTCCATATTGTATCATAAATTGAATAGCAGATGTTAATGTCTGTCCTGGGAACTTCCAAAGGTTGCTGACTTTACACTAGTTTCAGAGAGAGGGAAAGGCTGTGACTCAGTCTTACTGAACATTAATAATTCAAGAATATAAGCAAATTCATGAAGGTGGTGGGGAGTCCCTCAGGGCATTGATGTCAACTTGCATCAGAACTTCAGAAAAGAGGAGAGAACACTCAGAATGAAATGTGATGGAGACACTGAAGGAGAAGAAATGTAGGAGCATGGCCTCCCAAATCTGCAGCACAGTGACTAAAAATATGAAACCCTGCTAGTGGGTTTCTTTGGATTAAAAATGAATAGAGAAATTCAGTGTCCTTTCATAAGGAGAGAGGATTAAAGACTGTTAATACAGACAGAACAGAATTGGGAAAATGAAATGTCAGCCTTTGGGAAGCCACAAATTATGGGCAGGATTGAGCCATGCATAGAATATAGAATATAGATATTTGGGAAAAGAGTTAAAAGTTCTCCAAGAGGCATGGAGAGTCTCGGAAGAAATCATAGTAACACATTAAGATACTGATATATGCATGTTTCCTTTTATTATTGAATTTATTTTTTATTGGCAGATATGTTTGTTACATAAATAGAGAAATATTATTGAATTTCTTGATTATGGACTATAATGCTTTGTTCGATAGCTGTTCTCATATGCATGTTTGAGTTGGTCTGAAATTTTACTCAATTCTTCTTTATTCCTCACTCCTTCTTACACAAATTCTATGGTCAAACTGTGCCATAGGTTGTATTGTGCAATTTCCTCTCAGGTTTCTCTCTCCTGCAGAGTTCATACTTTATTGTTACCCACATCAATGTATCTGACCCTTCCCACTATCCTACAGCTTCCTCTACTTTACATCTTCTGATTTCCTACTGCCTAGTGTCATTTTATTTACCATCCCAAGGACAAAAACCCAAGCACCCACACTATTATTAATACTCTGTTATGCTTGGAGACTGGGCTTTAGCAGAACAGTCCTCTGAGAGGCTCTACCCAGCAGCCAATGGAAAGATATGCAGAGACCAACAGCTAAACATTAATGGAAATCTTATGGAAGACTTACCAGAGGGATTGAGAGAGCTGAGGAGGACAGGGACTCCACAGGAAGAACAGCAGAGTCATCTAATTCCCCAGAGACTGAACTACCCGCCAATGTGAGGCTAGACATAGACCCTCCCAACATATGCAACAGATGTGAAGCTTGGTCCTCAAGTGGTTCTCCCAATAACTGGAGCAGGGACTGTGGCTGATTCTGTTGCCTACCTGCCTGCCTGTGGTTCCCATTATGCTAACTGGGTCATTTTGTCTGGCCTCAGTGGGAGAGGATGCACCTAGTTCTTCAGGGACTTTATGTGCAGGGGAGGGGATATAGTGTGTGAGGGGATGAGGATGGAGACATGGGGGAGGATCTGCAAGAGGGGGTACAGGGAGGAAGGAGGCACTGAGATTGACCTGTAAAGTGAATACATAAATAGAAATTTTTTAAATGAACAGAAAAGGATATCTCTTTAATTTAAAAAATGTCAGAAGCAAAAGATAGTTTTATCAGATTATTTTCAAGGCCATTAAATCTTATATTTTTAAAGACACTCTTAGACAGAATTGAACATCCCACTACATTTGGATTTAGTTATTACATGTTTTAAGGATCATTATAATATGCACTGCTAAAATAATATTGAGAATGATGGGTGTTCTGTGCTACTTTCAAGAGAAATCAACCCTTATTTTATCAGGGCAAACACCTTTCACAGTTGATTTTTTTTCATTTGGTTAAGTTTTGTTTTTATTTTCTGTTTTTCTTTTTTTTCTTTTTTTTTTTTTTTGCTCTCTTTGTCAGTTCTCATGCTCCTAACATTCCTTTCTTTCTTCTTATTCCTGAATGATCATGGCATAACTCTAACAGTAAAAGAAAGAAACGAATTTCAACTCATGTCAACAACGCTAAATACAAACCCAAGACCCATCAGAGCTAACATAAGTTAATCAATCTTCATTCAGGTTGATTTTAATTTTATCAGGGACCAATGGCCTGTGCTGTTATCTACTCCATTCTATTAGGTTAAGAACAAAATTCTTTGAGAGTAAAATTCACTGAGAATAAGATAATGTACCCCTTAGCTGTGTGGGCTTCACTAACAACTATAAAAATGGTGCCAGGATTACATTCCAGCAATTAGCCATCAGTGTGGGCTGCTAATGGATTTTGTACTCAAGATACACTAAAAACTCTTTAGAAAGTACTTCTTAAGAGATGTTCTTAGATTCACAGATAAGAACAGACTAACAAATCTTACCTAATCAAATAGAACTTCTGTTTGGATAAACTGATAAAAACTTAGCTCTTAATACTGGCATCGTAGAAATAATTCTAAAAAGCATCATGTGCACTGTTAAAATCCAGTTCACAAGGATCAACTTACAGGTTACTATGTTGGCAAGCACTGTGGCTTTGCTATGTGTTTTAGTTTGCCAAGGAACTGAAATTCTGTGATTTATTTCTTTATACTTTTCTTTTTTCACTAGGGACAATCTATTGAAGCACTGTTTTTATATCACTGTGTCTGGTTGAGTCATTTGATCTACAAGTATTATACTGAAGTGTTAGGAGAGATAACACTGGAAATATATGTATAACAGCAACAAATAAAACACTACAGAAATTGTCCAAATGGGAGAGAAACCATAAATGTATTATTTGACTGAATAAGCAACCATCAAAGGTATCAATAAAACCTAACTACTAATAGATCGCTTTCACACAGTCTAGTAATTATTTAGATAGGATGTGTCCCTTACCAATACATGTGTGTTCTATCCTGGTTGCTTGGGAACCTAAAGGAAGGCATGAGCTATGATGTATTTATTTTTTTTAAAGAAACTACTAATGAGGAATAGCTGGGAAGGATCTGTCTTAGGCTATCCATGGCCTTTTTTAGTGACTCTAGTGTGAAAATCATCTTTGCTCTACACTCTACCTTTTGGCATTCTGATGTGACATTATCACCTACAAAGGTCATAGTCAAGAAAAATATAAACATGTTCCAAATTATCACTCCATTTCTCTCTCTGTTTCTCTCTCTAATTCTCACTCTGTCTCATGATGCTTTAAGTAAGTTTATGCTTTTGTATTTGAATGAAGTCCTATTTGATGGATGTAGTTATGGACCACAGCTTAGACAAGCCTAGCAGTATTCAGATTACTTGGTACCCATTTGAATGCCTACTCAATGTGCTCCCATTATCCACTGAGATTAAACCCTGGGATTGCATAGTAAGCAACACCTGCTGAAGGTCATATACCATTCCTACCCTCTAGGAACCCCACCCAAGTAAAAAGCAAATAGTCTCCAAACACTCGTGCTGTGTATTTCTAATTATAGCCTTAACCAGAATGACATCTGCAATAAAAAAGAGTGGCATTTTCTCTTTGATTTCTCATATATAAATAAATCACACAACACTTTAAAGGTTAAGTTATGCAAAATATATGGCTATGTACAAAGGACTCTCCCTCCTTCTGTTCATTGGAAATTGACATCCAGAAGATCTCTATGAGTGTTCTATTTCTACCTCAACCCTGCTGCCTATCAATTTCCATTCAAAATTTCACTATGAGACATTCATGATGCATTGTCAGAGATAAATTCCAGGCGAGTGGGGGTATATGTAAAATCTTTTAGTAAAATTAAATATATTGGTTAGAACACATGTTGTCATTCCAAGTAAAATAGGACTGAACAGCCCGGCAGGCATGCGCTCTCTAAGTTTAAAATATGCCTACTTACACCAAAAGCCAGGTCTCGTGACTTTAAAAAACATCTTGCATAGGGAAATGGAATGCTAATGTTAAACTGGAAGGTTAATTTAAGGATCTACTTGGATTAATAATTTAAGATTACTTTCCCACAAGTCTTGAAAAAACCTGTTACCAGTTTCCATTCTACCTAAAGTATGCACTAGGTTGGGAAACTTACTTTTCTCTCTCTTCAAATCTTTCTTTGTATCTTTCTTTCTTTGTATCTTTTTTTTGTTTCTTTGTTTCTTTCTTTGTTTCTTTCTTTCCTTTTTATGTAAATTTAATTTAAGGGAATTGTTTCCCCCAAGAAGAGGTGGTTTGGGGTGTTGTGATGGAAACATTCTCAGGCAACCTCTGTTCTTGCATGTATGCCTAATACCAATGTCTGAACCTCAAAATTGTGGCTTAGAATACATGAAAAATGAAAGTGAATGATGCTCAAAAGAGATCTCCATAACTCATATATTTCAAAGGAACTCAAACATTTGTTCATCTGGTAAAGTCTAACGGCAGAACTCGTTCACAACTTAGCAACAGAGCGTGGCATGCAAACACGGGGCTCCACGGAGGGCCTGGCTGTACATTTCTCCATCCGTAAATCCACCCGTCTCTCTTGTGGTTCACAAACACTGCATTTTGCAAGAAGGTACAGTAGGTTTTATATATAGGCCATAAGTGGCTGTGCAGAAAGCCCTTGCCCGTATGCTCAGAGCCTAAAGTGACACAGTCAGGAGCGCAGGGGAGCAAGGCAGGACTGCTGAGACGGATTAGCAGGCAGCCTGGCCCTTCTGTTTGTTTTTCATGGAGTTTGTGCAGTGAATCAGGGCATCAACTCCCACACAGATGTATATTCTCAGCCTTGGAGGAAAGAGGCCAAGAACAAGAAATCAGACTGCACGGGAAAACAAAAATAACCATAGATGGGATAGAAGGAGGGCTGGAGCAACTGTGAGTTGAACGGAGCCATGCTGGAGGCGAGATTTGCTCACTCCGAATCTACGTGGCTTGCACAGCAAGATCACTAAAGCCTACCTTTTCTCCTGTAGGTTTGTGTATACCTTATAAGTAGGACTTGCACTTACCCATTGAGTTTCCCCACTCAATGACTCCCATAGTTTCTACACACTGAAGGTATTCACATTCCCTTTTCTAGAGCTGAATTTTTTGTAGGAACAGTTCTGTTATAGTGACAGGCAAACAGAGGGACCCCTCATGGTTCAAGTTGTAAATAAAACTGCTGGAAGACATTGCCGTTTGGAAACACTTCAATATTTATTGTGCTGACTTGTTCTTTGAGCCCTAGGAGATCAAACTTTTAACCACCAGGGAATGTTAAATTACTTGTTAAATGTATGTATTTTGTAATCAGATATATCTGATAGTTTGAAATTGGAAAATTGTCTATACTGAACTTCAGCATTACTCAATCAGTATTTCTTCAATGGAAATTGTCTTTGATAAATATATTGTTCCTTTTGCTTAAGACATGGGGATGAATTTAAAAAAAAATCTCAGTATAGATACCAGCATATTGTTATGGAAAGAATATTATACCTGACATTGCAGACAATGTTTTATGGGTATACATTAAGAAACATTGTGGCTAAAAATAGTAATGTTTAAATTAGAAAAAAAAATGAAGAAACAACTTCTGAAATATCTTATTTTGCTTTCCATTGCTTTGTCAAAATACTGTGACCAAAAATAACTTGTAGAAAATGGGATTTACTTTATCTTACAGTGTATAGTTCATCACTGAAAGAAGACAAGCTAATGACTCAAGACATGGATTGAAGTAAGGCCACATGGGAACATGAGTTACTGGAGAGTTCCACATAGCTTGCACAGTGACGCTGTCGACAACAGATTGGACACACTCACGCACAACAATAATCAATCAAAGAATAAAAAAACAAAAACAAAAACAAAACTATGTCCCAAAGACATGTCTATAGGCCAATCTGATATTCCTTTATATGCTGTTCCAAGGTCCTCATTTCCCAGATGTCCCTGGCTTGTGTGAAATTAAAACAAACAAACAAAAAGAAAAAAACCCAAAACCCACCATCGAGAAAAAAAAAATCTAAACAACACATGCACTATGCCTCAGATGGGAAGCAATCTGGTTCTTTTGTTTAGAAAACAACAGAGCTATCTTAAGAAGCAAAATTAGCTGTCTCTTTACTGTTGCAGAGAAGGCCAGGAGCTTAGGTCTCCCTTTCTCAATGATACCTTTATTTAAGGAACCAGTGCCTGAGGTCATTATCAGAAATAGGCACTTTGCCACAAGTTAGGGTGTGCACCTGCAATGCTAGTACTGAAGAGGCAGGTATATTTCTTTAAGTACCAGGGCAGCCTAAACTACACTACAAATTCTAGGCCAACTGCGCTACATAGTAAGATCCTTCCTCAAAAATCAACCAAACAACTACAAAAACAACTCCACACTTTAAAACAAAGGAGCCTACTGCCCACTGTTAGCTTATGGGATGCATTTGTCTGTTCTTCAGGGTTAATTTTTTTCAAACAAAAATATTCATTGTCCCAGTCTGCAGAAAAACTTCCAATTTGAGAAATTCTTGTATGTTGGCAATTTAAGAAATTTAAATCTGAGCCTGTACTGAAAAGATATGTTCCGGAAAGAGAATACATAAACATAAATATATTTCCTACTATCTTCAGAAGAACGGCGTGCAGCTAAAAATTCCACAGATAGACAGGACAAGCTCTCCAACAGTTAGTGTTTGTTCATCATCTTGTCTTCAGAGAACAATGGCTTCAGAATGAACAATAGTGAATTCAGAGGGAGTCACAGAGAAGGAAAATGTTATCTAGTTGACCTTAAATGTTTGTCACCAGCTTTCCCGCAGTTCCTCCTGAATCCCTGGCTGAAACTATGTGTAGTGCACAATACACTGTAAAATAATGAAAAACCTTGCAGGTAAAAAAGAAAACATTATTTTCTTCACTAGAGAATTGCTCTTTGTAGATGGATTTCACATCCTAATTTTTGTTTCAAGAGGTATACCATGATCCGACAGTGTTTATCCTACAGTAATCCTTATATGAATCTAAGCAATTTGTTGTTCTTTCTGTTTAATCTCCTACAGTTTTGAGCAGTGGGGAGAGAAAAACAAGAAAAAAAGAAAAAGGAAAAGAAAAGAAAAACAATTTTACCAGAATCAAAGTTAGTGACCCTATCCATCCCTGTCATGTCTGTACTTCAGATATTGGTATTTCTAAAAGTTAATCCCTTTCAGGTCATTCTCGACTGTGTGTCTCTACTAACCCTGAAGATACTATTACTGACAAGTGAATAGAAATTAAAAGAAACAAAAGAGAGAGTGAAAACAAAACAATTTATAGTAAAGTTATCACAAACTTACTCATCTCTAAACAGCAGGAAGTCACACATCGGTATTGCACAAAGTAGTTCTAAAATATGCTGTCATTTGGCTCAAACTTAACGGAAGCTTAGGATGCTGTTTTAATGATCGGAACAGTGACTCTGTCTAGCATCAGATACAAACTAATGAAACTGGCAAGTTGTCTACTTTAAGCCAGCAAATTCTCTGCTCTAAAAATCATGTCTGTCTGACAAGCGGGAGGCTATGTCTCACAGCAGAGCCAGAGGCATTTACATACCTCAGATTTCCATATTTCATATTGCTTTCCCCCCAGATACAAAACAACAAGTATTGATTCAATATCACCCTGCTGTCTCTTTTAATTGAAATCTTCAGCATATACAAACATGTCAAGAGTTAGTAATAAAAAGTACAACTAACAGCTCACAAGCCATAGCTATTGATCGTTGGGGGATTAGAAAACCTATTCTTTTGCTTTGAGGGTTGAACTGTATTAAGGACTATAAATGAAGATTCTGGATCAGCAGCAGTTAGGCTGTGGTATACAAATGTTGAGAGACTCCTTAAATATAATCTACCCTCATAATAAACTCAACATGAGAACCCCTAATATTGCAGAATTTGGGTTGAGATATTTATCTCCAGATAATGTCAAAGCTAGACTTGAAAAGGGAATGCATGCTGGCTTTGTGCTTTGGGTCTTTTTGTCTCTTTAAGAGTCATGTATGGGAAGTTGGGGTTCATTTGGCAACGTGAATAGAGATGACTCAGCCAGGGGAGACTTTTGGGAAAGTCATTACATTTTTGGCAATGCTTGCTTTGGAAGACAGTGGTGTGTAAGACTGATGACGTATCTATGCTTCCTGGCTTCCTGTCCCCCTGTGGTCTTTATCCCTCAGCTCATGTCTGCTAACCATCGGAAGCCATGATGTAGAACAGGCATACCCCGACCATTTGCAAAGTCAGTCATTCTTCCTTGAAAATTGTGAACTCCACATGTTTTGTTTTTATGTGTACTGCTCATTATTGTTTATTTTGATAAAGAAATGAATAATGAGATAAGAGAATGACAACAAGAAGGAGGACAATTCCTGTAACTACATCAATAAATGTAGAAGTGTCAAAAACAAGCTGTAACAAGGTTAGAAGTGTTAGGAAGAGTAGACTAGAACAGGCCTAAAGTCTCAAGTCAAGTCTAACAGATGGTTCCTTTAAAGGTCTCCAAACATGAGACCTTTAAGATAAGAAAAGAAAATAAGAAAATAAGTGAAGATAAGAAAAAAGATCTCCAGTGAAAATGAGATCCTCTTGGAGAGGACTAGATTCAGTTCACCACACCCTCGCCAGGAAGTTCACCATGACCTGTAATTCTATGGGCCTCTGAGAACCGACCACCCACCCACAGGTGGAGTACATGGATGCACCAAAGCGCACACACACATGTAATAAAATCTTTTGAGGAAAGCATTATGAGGTAGGTTGGTTTTCTCTGTAAAATCCCTTGCCTTTGATATTTTGTTATAACAAGAAAATGTGAAGCAGCAAAGCTAGTTTGAAATTGGAGTTGATTCCCCATCCCTGTGTAAAACCCTTTGGGAAGTTGAATCTTTGTGGTCTATAATAAGAATTTGTGGTTCTACCCATAAAGTTGTTGGGGGGGGTAATATAATAGAAAAGTAACCTAAAAATCCTGTAGCAAAGCATTAAGTATTAAAAGAAAAGAAATGAAGAATGAAAAGAAAAACTGAAAGAAGCTCAAGCAAAGCTGGCTAGTTTTATAAAACGATAAACCAGCTTCTCCATCTTATTCCTCCCCCCTTTCACCCTCCCCCCTTCCCCTTCCTCTCCCTCTTCTCCTCCCCCTCCCTCTCCCCCTCCCACTCCTTCTCCATCTCCTGTCACTCTTCTCCTCCCTCTCCCTCTCTTTCTGTACTTTTCCTTCTCATCTGCCTTTCCTTCCTCTCCTTTCTCTCTGTATTGTTTTTTTTATCATGTATGTATATATAATTATACACAATATATCTACTAAGTTGTCATTTATTTCAGTGATTAGTGCAGAGATGATACAACTCAACTAATGAGAATATTAAAGCTTTTATGTTGGGAAATATTCAGATAACAGAACTCTGTTTAATGTGTTGTTCTACATATTCCAGGTATTGTTTACTATTTTATGGTATTACAACCTAATATAATCACACTATTGTCCTCTGAAAGGTTTTGTATACTTGGTAGTATTGTTTAAGTATTATAGATGAAAACAACAATCCTCAAACAATTTATATAATAGACTTAAGGTTATGCAACCATGAAAGATGGAACTAGGCAACCCACTCTCCTATATTTGATGCAGACTTTAATTTCTAAAATTGTTCTGTGGTTCCTTTATGTGCTAAAACAATGTCTAACATGCATGCAGAAGTTAAATTGCAAGAAAGTGTATGCTATATATAGACTGGTGGCCCAGTAGGAAGGGTCAATGGTGACATCTGAATAAATGACATGAAGGTGAGAGCACCAGTTAGCCTTTTAAAACAGGGTTAAAGAAAGGCAGGGGAAGGTGATGTCAGGCAGGGGAAATACATGCCCTCCAGCTAAGAGAAAAATGGGAGGTTAATGGGCTGGAAGAACTTAAAAAGGAGGGTCTAAGGTCTGCCAGGGTCAACTCTTAAATCACCTTCTAAGCCCAGTTAAGCATTAGGGAGGTTATTTGAAGGATAACTGAAAAGCAATGGAAAGTCTTTTTTTTTTCCCTTGAAGAATCATATTTGCATTATAAGAGATCACTGTAGCTGCAACCACAATAACACAAAACATAGGTTCAAAGATCATACAAGTTCAAGTAGAATAGAATCACTGCAATTTAGGTAGGAAACCACTAAAAAAACCCAACATGTGTGTGTGTGTGTGTGTGTGTGTGTGTGTGTGTGTGTGTGTGTAGAAGAGGTGGTGTATTAATTTATATTAATACAAAGACCTTTTTGCATAGGTAGAGGAAGGGGTTGCAAAGAAAATTCAGGGGTTCTCGTTACAAGAAGCAGCTCTGTTTTCTTCTAAGACAAGTTCACAAGCAAAGAGAAGATGGTCCCATTTTAAACAGGATGAACGGGATGTGGAGCAGATGCCCATATGGTGCCATCCATATGGATACAACAATAAGCAGCTCTCTAAGAGCCTGGAAAGGCACAGAGAATGTAGCATAGAGAATATGTCCCACAATCCAAAAAAGGGCAAGGATCCTACGTGCTATTTACTTCCCTATGTCAAAGAAGCTTCTGGCAGCAGGAAAGCACTCAAGGAATTAAACCATAATAATAAAATTAAATTTAAAATATCATCTCAGGCACAATTTACAAGTGAGAGAAAATGGGAACATTAATTTCCATCTTGGTTGTACAATTCATCTTTTTTTTAAAAAATGGAAAAAATTGTGGCAGTGCTTGATCCATAAATGTTTGCCAAATAAGTGCCATGCAGATATCTACAGTTTCTTTTTGCTACATCTCTCTGGAAGCTGAGAATAAAAAGCAACATAAGGATAAGGAGCCACAAACAGCACAGAGAAAGAGGGCAGAGAGAAAGTAAACAAAGCTCATTAGAAGACAAGGAATAAGATGTAGCATTCTAGGGTGCAGAAGTTCAGTCAATTACATTTATAAAATACATTAGAACAGAGGCAAAAAATAAAATGCAGGTATCAAACATCAGTATTTTGTAGAATTCCAGATGATGGAGGGATGGAAAGAGGGAATGAGGTATGAGGAAAAATAAAGGGAGAGGTAGAGAGATATAGATACAGACAGAAGCAGGGGCAAACACACAGACACACACACAAACACACACACACACACAGAGAGAGAGAGAGAGAGAGAGAGAGAGAGAGAGAGAGAGAGAGAGAGGAGAAAAAGGCCCAGGATTTCTACTCTTTAGGCTACTTGTTTTCCATTCAATTTCATGGACCAAAATGAATGAACAAAATAATACAAAAATTCATTTTTGGTTCACTGGTATCATGAAGTATACAATTATGATTTGCCTTTTCAATGAACTTGTTATTTCTTTAGGTAACTCTGTGACATGGATGACATAATTTAAGTTTATTATTTCAATATTTATCAAGATCCATACTCAAAACAAGCTTCCTGATTACTGGGCTAGCAACTACAACAACACAAAACACTTAATCAACGCTCACTCTGTGCCATGTATTATTCTAAACAATGTGTAATTATTAATTATTCAGCCCTTAAAATATGAACTAGTTATTGCTAGAATACCTTTTTCACTAGACAAGAGAAAAATCCTGTGTTCTCAGAGGTGTAAAATTATATGGCACTTGGAAACATTCATCAATAGAAGGTAACACTTCTGAATTTTACTCGACAATTTGTCATACACAAAACCCAAGGGAAAAATATATAATAAACCAATTTCAGAGGACATACTAATGAAAAGAGTTTTAAGACAAAGCAAGAAGATGGATAAAAGTTTTTTAAACAAAAAATTCTCATCTGTGATTATATCTTTGATTTCACTACAGATTTAGAATCATACTGGAGGAAAACATTTAGGTGTATTTGGGAGGTGGACTCCAATTTCCAAACATGTAAAGAGCAAACCTTATTGAGGGTAGCATCATTTTATGGGCTCTCATTCTGGACTGAATAAAAGAAAGTGATCAGAACCCCAGTGTCCCACGTGTCTGCCTGCGGACTGTAGAGAATGTGTCGAGCTGCAACACATGGCTGTTGTGATGTCTTCTTGCTCGTGATGTACAGTGACCCTCGAAATGAAGGCAGGATTAAGCTCTTCCTTCCTTAATTGCTTATGTTGGTCATTTTACCACTGCAATAAAGAAAGTAAATGATATGCTGTCTATCTGAAAAGAATTGATAAAGTCACCTCAAAATATCAGTAGTAATTTACAATAGCAGGCTATGGTATGGGCTTATAATTCAATGTACTTAAGGAGACTAAGGCAGTAAAATCACAAATTTAAGAGCTAAGAAATAACCTTGTTTGAGATTTGAGAGAGAAAGAGAAAGAGAGAGAGAGAGAGAGAGAGAGAGAGAGAGAGAGAGAGAGAGAGAGAGAGAGAGAGAGAGAGAGAGAGAGAAAGAGAAGGGAAGAAGAAAGGGGAAAAACAGGACAATATTTTTATCATGGGAATGGATACTGGAATAATTTTCTAAAACATACAAGCAAACAAAAAGCTACATGACATGGAAACACCTACATATTTTTAATTAGAAAATAAAGATGAAAACGTACACGTGTGTGTGTGTGAGCTTACATGTGTGCATTTGTGTGTACATGTATGTATGCGTGTGTGTGTTTGAATGTAAAAGCATACAGACAAATAAGGAACAAAGGTACTTGTTTATTTCTTGAATCTTGTGTGCTCTTGGATACAGCTTCTCAACAACAACAACAAAAAAATGCTTGACTCATTGCGCTGATTCTCCACGTCCCGGTTTTGTCTGAAAATAATTTATTTAAAAGCCCTGGAAATATAGCTAACAGCCACAGAGCTGGATAAATTAGTGCTGGAGAAGCTTCAGAGTAGTTCTAGCTTCCCTGCTCTAATGCACACATAATGGATACACATTTTTACAATGGGTATGGCACCATTCTATATCTCGGAAGAAAAAGATATAAAGCAGTGTAGTATTTTGCTAAGGAATCAGTTATCATCAAAGGTTAAAAGTAGATGTTACAGGAGCAGATGCACCCTGAGGAAAGCCATATCCTTTTGTACAGTGGCTGCTGTCTCTGCATCTGTGATCTCATCCACCCCTTTGCTTGTACTCAGCTGATGCTCAGGAATGCGAGGTGCTCAAAGTCTAACTGGGTCACACACATTAGCGCAGGATTCCATAGACACACATACTTCTACTTCCAGAGAGCACCCAGGGACTATAATATCTAAAATGTATCTAGGGACAAAATTCTTACCACAAGTATTATCCAGGTCTATTTAGGAAGTCAGGTTCCTTTTATCAGATTCTATATCACTGATATGTTGTGCAATTCCCTGCTCAACTTTGAAAGTGAACTATCCTCTGAAGGCTATCTCAGTGGTACAGGGAGGTGGACAGACCAGGACTCAGGAGCATTCCTGAGTTCCTTACCAGTGTGCTTTCAAAAGCATCTTGGGACTTTGGTCTCTTTTTGGAAAGCATGTCTCTTTGCTTCTGTCCTTCACAACCAGGTATGGTGTGATCTGTCCCATTGCTGCCATAATTCACTCTCCTACACAGGGCACAAGGCAACACCACCAAGTGCCTATGGCCAGAGGCCTCCCAAAGTGAGTCAAATAAAGATTTCCTCATTTTAAGTTGGCTAGCTTTGGTATTTTGTTACAATAACAGAAAACTTATCTAAGTCTGTGAACTATTTTGAACACACTTATTTTTCTACCATTCAGGGTAAATATTTTTTGCATTTATTATTCTATTAGAGTTTTCTGATATACTACGTTTGACAATGTATTAAATATAATAATGAAAGGGGATGCAGATCACATAAGTCAAAATAAACATTTCTATGCTCTTTTAAGAAAACAGTATGGGTACAGCTGTAATCGTACAAACCACATATATCAGAACCGTCTAAAATCACTTCTCTCTCTCTCTCTCTCTCTCTCTCTCTCTCTCTCTCTCTCTCTCTCTCTCTCTCTCTCTCTCTCTCTCTCTTGCTCCCACCCTCCTAGAATTTAATGTTAGATTCAAAGGATTATGCATCTTCTATGACAACTAATTTTGTATGCCGTTCTAGAACATATAGAAGAGTCCTTAATAAAGTGATTGGATACCATTTACTGAATCAATTAGTTGTAACACATATCTTAAAACACACATAATTACATGTAAACTACAAATAAAACAGTCCTTTTTTAATTTCTATGTTTCCCCAACACCTAAGAAATTTGTGATTCATCAAGGTTAGATATGTTTTATATTGGCTTGGAAGAATAAATTCTGAAGAAATTATGATTCCAAAATTTCAGTTGTTTTGAATGTGTAAGCACTGAATAATGGTGTAGGAAGTCAAAGACTAGAAAAACAAGTTCTTAATAAAAATAGTACAGAACTTACCAATAGTTAATGGAAATTTTAACATGTTGTGTGAGAACAATGTAAGGTAGAATCTTAAAAACTGAGAACTATTTAAAGAGAAGTTATACACCCCCAATGTATTATTTAATATATTTATTGAACTGCATTTTATCAGTTTTCATGCTAGTTAATATAATAAATGAGGTAACAGTAACAACGGATTTGCTCAAAATAAGTACTCTTTGAAAGATATGGACTTACTTGTTCAGAAAAAAGGATGGCACACAAAAAACAACTTCAAAGGGTGAATTGATAAAACTCATCATTTTCGGATCCATTTATTACATCTATTTTATTCAGTCAGCAGGAATGATAGTATCTGTAACTGTACATTTATGGGTGACTTTTGTATCTGTTTGATTTCCTGATCCCAATAAAATGCGCAGTAAATAATTAAATATACCAACTAGAAATGGACAGATGCTCAATATTGCAGAATATAAGCCCTTTTAGTAAATAAAGTGTGGTGTGTCTTCAGTGTGAAATATAAATAAGACTTCTAGTTCCTTGCTCTTACTAAGGGCAAACTTTCTGGAGTCACAATGTCTAGGTAGGAGTCAGAGCTTTGGGCAACTTTGACTAATTAATCTGTACACCCATTCATTTCTTTTTCTGTCAAATATAAACAGGTTCCTTATTTTCACAGCATAATGAGATCATTCTCAGTATAGGGGCTTTTACCTAGTGGATGCGTCATCCTATTCTCTTATTCCCTCTTCCTCCCCTGCATCCTCCATCCTCCTGTCCTTACGACATTCATTCATACTCCTTCCTCCTCTTCACCATGAACTTAATCGCTATCATCACCATTATACTCTACTGCAGCGTCACAAAGAGTAAGACATATCGTATCATTTAATGTGTGACTAATGGTAATGCAAGCATAGCAGTACCAATGTTAATAAGTAATTTCGCTACAGAGAGGATACAGAGAAGATCCTACTATTCTGTATAATATTATGTGTCGTGTATCATAGGACTTACCACAACATAAATCTTGAATACATATTATAATTATAAATTTGGTATTCTTGACTTTTAAAGATTTCTCATTAAAGATTAATGTATTTGAAGAAAAATGGCTATCCATCAGGAAATAATTCTTCTGATGGACTTCCTTGCATTGCTGCCTTATAAGACACTATTTGTTCTATCTATGTTGTCATTTATGAAATCATACTTTTCTTAGAAAACTGCTGATTAGTTGCTTAAGTGAATGGGTGAGTTACCCTGAATTTGACTGACAGAAGCTAGGGAGAGAGCATATGTTTGATTTTGCACAAATAGCAGAGAAATGAAACATTTTCTATATTGCACACTCCACCCACAGTCACTTATAAGTAGTAGCTATGAATATGTGAGTCGATTGGAGTTTCTCTGATCTCCTGGCATTTAGTATTATGAATATATTAATGGACTTTGTAAAACTATTAGCTATCATATACTGAAGTAATTAATTGCAGCATATGCCTTAAAACACACATAATTACATATAAAATATGAAAAACATATAATCTTTATTTTTTATTTCTGTTTTCCCCCAACACATAAGAAAATTTTTGATCTCAAAGATTATATTTGTTGTACATTGTCTTGGAAGAATTATATCTGAAGAAATTATGATTATAAAATTTCAGTTGTTTCGAATGTGTATGTACTAAATAATAGAACTATGCATAGTTTGTTTAACTCTGATATCTTTCTTCATTTATAAAATCGACCATGCAAACAATGCTAACAGTAAATCACACATTTATACAAAGTATCTTTGTTATAGAAATCACTCAGTAAGCTCACATTTCAACAACAGTCATTGATGGACAGTGCAAATCTTTCCCAAATATATGTTCTTTAACTTATGAAACAAGAATCATTACTGATATAAGCTGACTCCTCAATCCTGGATATTCTGTGATTGTGCAGAACTCAGTCTTTAGTAGAGGAAATATATTAAATAAAACCTCCACAAATGATACATTTGAAAATATTAGTCTTTTGGCTAAATGTGTTTTTCTATGGAAAAAAAATTCAAGAGAACCAAATATGTCATTACTTTTAAAAAAATGTTTTCAAATAAAATGTGGGATTTTCTCCTATTCTTTTTTTTGTTTGTTTAAGACAGGGTTTATCTGGGTTATTTGGTTATCCTGGAACTTTCTCTGTAGAGCATGCTGACCTCATCTCAGAGATTCATTTACCTCTGGTCTTAAGTGTGAGATAATAGGTATGTGCCTCCACTCACTGCCTGGCTTATCTTTTTACTTATTTCTAAAAGTCATTCTTTAATTGACCACATTGCCATTATACAACAAAACTTGGCCAGAAATTAGTGGCAAGTGTTTGCTTTAATATTTGGTAGGTAGGCATGTTTTGAGAGATTATAGAGAAACTTCTGTATATACACTTACTATCTTTGATATTTTAACTTAATATTGAAAAAATGTGCTTATAACATTTGTAGTAGGACTTCTGTTTTGGAAAGAGCATGGAAAGCTTTGGCATAATGCCCACTCAAACAGTGAGAACTCACCATGCATTTCCTGAATGAATGAAAATATATATATATATATATAATAGAAACACATGGGGGAAGTACAGTTGTTTTTCAAATTAACCTCCTTTGGTCAGATTTTAAATCTGTGCTTTTATACACATATCCATTGGCAACTGATCTAGGGAGATGGCTAAGAAATGACATGCTCAGCATTACAGTCCTTATAATGAACATGTTCATGTTGTTCACATTGTAGGTCATAGGTTCATGGTTGGCCAACAAAAGCTAAAATGGACTTAAGCTAGACTTGATAAAAAGGTATTTCATGCATTTGATGAATTATCATGCATTCTCAGAATTAAGGTATGCTTGCTCTTTGATATTTTCTTCTTTTATGAGAGAGTGCCTGAGTAGGCCCTGCCTGGCTATAATCTCCCTATTAATGAAGTATGGTACTAAACTCTTGTTCCTTCTGCATAATTGCCCAAATTCTGGAACTACAGGCTTCTTCTACCTCATCTGAAAACCTTTTTTAATAGTATTATTATGATTTTACATATTGACAAAATATGTAAAGATGTAGAGAACAAAATTGGGTATGTTCAGTTTTGTCAGTAGAATTAGAAGATATCAGTATAAATTCAATATCGTACAAATGGTTTCAAATGTGAATATAAATAAATATAAGCACACTAAGATGTGCTTTTATTTCCTCTAAAGTTAATATTTACAAATAGTTAGGTTATTCCATATTTTGGATAATAGAGCAAAAAGATCAATGGCCAAAATATGGCCAGTTACTGTACTTGAACAATATAGTTCAGCTAACACAGTACAGTACCTTCCTTCTCATTAATTTACCTTGCATACAAAATGAGGCTCATAGTATTTTCTGACTGTTAAAATTTTCTTTGAAACACTGAAATTATACACATGCTTAAAAAATGCCAAAATTGAATTTTTGTGTGTATGTTTTTTTTATTGAGTATCATCTTCATTTACATTGCCGTGGTAAAACCTTTCCCAATTTCCCCCCTCCCCAAAGACCCCCAACCCCTCCTCCCTCCCCCTGCTTCCATGTATATGCCCCTCCAACTGACACACTCTCCCTTCCCCCAAATTGAATTTTATAATATATTATTAATATTCACATCAAATTAAAATATAACTAAAGTAGCATTTAAATCCATGAACATCATGTCAAAATCTTGCATTTCATATTCACTAGTACATGATTTTATTTAAAAAAAACTGTAAAAGTTTTACCATGTTGTTATTGGTAAGATTTTATAAATTTTACTTCTCAGTGTGTAAATCAAGATTTTTATTCAGTATAGGCAACTCTATATCTACTTGAATACACATGCATACCAACATGTTCTCTGTACATCATCCAGCAGTAAGTTCCAGCCATTTAACCATGAGCCACAAAAGGAGTTTCCTAGCTTCTGTTCAGGGCGCAACTGAATACTCTTTATCTTGCAAACCTGACCTTATGTTCCCTTGGGTCAGATGTGCAACTCCCAGCTGTGAAGGTAAACCCCATCTCCTTTTAGGTTTCTATTGTACTCAGCAAGATTCTCATTTTTCACTGTTACTGCCCTCATTGGGGCCATGGTCCAGTGTTGGAGAAAGTTACTGATAAACCAGAGACTGGATTTGAGCTTATAACTATACATATTTTCCATCCACTGCAGAAGTAACACTGTAAATGAGAGCGCAGAGGTTTGCACGCTTTGAAGAACCTGGGTAATATAAAATGTCAAAAACAGCATGCCAATGACAAATGTCGACTAGAAATGCTGTGCGGGAAGCTCACCTCTGACCTTCAAATAGTAAAGCATAATTGTATTAATAGTTTTCTATACATTAGCCAACCTTTGGAAAGAGCTTTTATCTCTAAGTGAAGGCATTAGAGGACCCAGGAAAGCCCATGTCTGGAATTTATCAAGTATACTGAACCTGCAAAAAAGGTATCAGAGTCTTGATAATGGTAAACATGTGTAATGCAATGGTATCCTGTCAGTTTTTAAAGGGATAAACATATTTTGATGAAGAATGTTCAAGAATATTGTTTCTCAAACTGTCTCCCCATGGCACTAATTAAGAAATTCAAATAATACCTAGCTTTATCATCCTGTGATCTGCAGATTGTCTGAGCCCTCATAAGATCGCTAAAGCATCCCCAACCAAAAATCTACACTTTGGTATTTCCTGGCTTTATCTAAAATACTACGTATGGTGCTCTAGCGTTATCCTATGGTGACTCCAGACCCTCACTCACTCAATCAGTATCAACCGACTAGTAGTCTGTACTACTCTAGGTCATCTATTCACAAGGTAAGAAAAGATATGCAAAATAGGAAAAATTTGCTGTCAAGTCATTTGGTGATACATATTAATAATGTTTCTGTGGGATGCAGGATGTGATGAGTTATGGAGGGCTATCTTTGTTGAAGGGATTGGCAACTGCATCAAACAGGGAGGAGCGAGGCTATTTTCTCAAAAGAACTCTTTAAGCAGTATGGTTTACGCATTCTACCTTGCCCATAATCAACCACAAGAGATCAAACCACAAGAGAAAACATTTCGACTATGCTGATGCATGCTATTCTCTTCATTCTTTGATGTTCTAAGACATTCCTTTTCAAAGTTTAAGACTGACCCCTAAGCTAGCAGCTTCTCAAAAGTGACTGCCTTCATCGCATCTAACACACTAGCACACTGTGTCTGTCTGTAGATATCAGAGCATTGTTGTTTTGCTGTATTCCTGGGGTGCTGATGCACAACTTTTACTCCATGTTCAACAAGCTTTACAGTCAGTGTACACAAGGAGGACAAATGTCATTTACTGTGAGCTGTGTAGGAGGGAGTGTGCCTCTGAGGTCACACTCCTGGATATGAATTGCAGTTATGCTATTTATTATCTGTCTGACCCTGGATAGTTTGCTTACTGTACTTGACCTTTTCCATTATAAGTCACAAGGGGAAGTAAACATTTCAGCAGATGTTTGAAAGGATGTTAAGAGGTCAGCCCCATAGTACAGTTAAGAGTCTAAACCCCATGGGGCACTCCACAGGAAAAGGGTCATTGTCCATTCTATTCCCCAATAATTTAGCCTGTATAATTTCTACAGTGGCTCTGTGTTTATGTATTATTGCTCCCATTTTGCCAAGTTGGAAACAGAAGTCCTGAAATGTTACATAATTCCATCTGATCTTACACCTTAAATGTGGAGAGCTCTATATCAAACCTAGAACCTTTCCAATCACAGTAGTAGGAGTATCATGTGTGATTTCTTCCAGCCATGATATGTCACAAATAAATTTGTCTGACTCTTTCTCCTCGATCGCCTGCTGTACCTTATCATTCTATCTGATCTGTGTGTGGATTTTGCTTTGGATCCGAATAACTTCTTCATTTCTATTCTCAGTACTGGTGCCATGCTTCTGACAATTATTCTCACATAATAGATAGATAACGGAAAGTCAAATCAGCCTTTTTGCATCTTTACCCCACACTCTCCCCAAATTATGATCCATAAATCTTTTCAATAGCAACTTCACAGATTCAATGCCAAAGTAGAAGTCAAAAATAATAGAGCCTGATTCTATCCACTCTGAGCCAGTCTCCAGGTGACATCTATAAGATATTACTGCCAAAATTCTTGACGAACGAGACACTCATGTAACACACATTCCTTTATCAAGGAGCCACCACTTATATGACTACAGTCCCCTGAAATTATGATAAAGAAAAAAAATCTGTCCTGCAGACACAATCTAATGGCATGGCACACCCTATTAATCTGTATTTGTGGTAATCCTATATTTGAAAATAAATATATTATGCTATCAGTTATCAAAGCATTTGGTATATACATTAATGATAAATGAGTATACTGTTGGTTTATGTTTATTAGGGTATACAAGGCATTTTTAATCGGTTCTTCCTTTTATTCATAGAAAAATGGAATATATTGTAATTACCTCATACAATATAAGCATTATGGCTTAATATATTGGTTAGTCCCTGTAGGAGGCATTGCTTTCAGTTGAGTGTCAGGACTTGGATTTCTATTGCCCCTGAATTAATTTCTATAGATTAGGATGTGGGAACAAAGGCAAGACAGTGACAGTTCTGATCTGTGTAGTCCCAGGAGAGTGGATATACTTGCACCTTAGTTTTTAGCAGAAGTCTTAACAAGCAAAGGCAGCTTTATTCTATTACAGAATAGAAATATAAAGAAAGATGGTGCATTTGGACTTTAGGCTGCCTTCCATTCCTTTAAGGGCAGGCACATGACCACAGCAAGATACTAGCAGAGGTTCCTGTTTCACGATGTCCTGTCATGGTTTTATCTTATTTTATTTATTTATTCATTTATTTATTCATTCATTCATTCATTTATTTATTTATCTATTTATCTATTTATCTATTTATGTTATTTTAGTTTTCATCTAACATGATTTTTTTAGTATTTCTTGGGGCTTCCAACTTTGCATTTATTTGTGTGTGTACTGAACTTGCAAATGAGTGCATCTCTGTATCTATATCCCTTCCTTGTGCTTCTTCTTGGGCTCTTTTCCTTGTTTATTTTGTCATATTCCCGTGTGTTCATCTTTGTTCATCTTAATTTGTTTATTTTGTTATATTTTACCACTTGGAAGTTTCTTTACTTTCTAATGAGAGATAGAAAAGGAAGTGGATCCAAAAACGGTGGTGGGGAAGGAAGCAGTAGAGGGAGAGAAACCAACAATCAGGATGCAGAATGCATTAGGAGAAAGGAAAACCTATTTTCAATAAAATAATTAAAAATATGAATGCTATTATAAAGGAACTAAAAGTTTATAAAAATCTTTAAAAGTTTATGCAATAAAATCTTACAGTAAGCTAAGTTAACTTGGCAGTAAAGTGAGAAAAGCACACATGTTTACTCTTCCCTCCAATTGCAGTATTTCTAAATACAACGGAAATGCTCAGTGCTGCCCTGGCCTTCACAGGCCACTACATCTTGATCCTTTCTCACCCATAACCATTTGTGGTTCTTCCTGCTGCATGCATGACCATTTCCCTACACTGGGGTGCTAATTTATACATTTTAATATTCCATTTTAATGTATCATCTCATGTTCACATATCTATGGTGAGGATTGTGTCCCAGCTGTTGGGGAATTCAATACAATATCATATTTTACAGAATTGTAGCCTATGGGTCCTTAGGTACACCATATTGCACTGTATAGAATACACCATGCAAGCTTCTGGGTTTATGAAAAACAGAATGATGTCCCCACAAAAATAGTCCTAACAATGTATTTCCTAAAATGTATTCTCTCATGCATGGCTCATTTTAAAGGATTTTTGTGATATATACCTTTTGAAGTAAATTAATATTTTGTCAATATAATCTTTAATGGCTTCTCTTAAGATCAATAAAACAAAAGTCTTACATAAAATCATCTGCAAGGAAAAGTGTCTTGTTTGGCCTTTTCTTTGTATAGTCCTTATTAAAAAACCAACTAAAGCTATATTTTGCACAACTGACAAATAGCTTACAATTCTTTTAAAAATATGTTATTCATTATTATTTGGATATGTGCAGAATTCAAAGGACAGCATTGTTTCAGGTGTTGGTTCTCCATCTCGAGACACTTTGGGTTTTAGGATTCAAATACAGGTTGTCAGACTTGGAAAGCCAGCACTGCTATCCATTGAGCCACCCTACTGGCTGATATTAATGTGGAGTAACATTGTGTCATATAATATATTAAAAAAAATATCATACGTTGTTTAGTAGCAGTAAAACAAACACAAAAGCCAGTGCTTCCTCTTCAGTGTTTCAAGTACCTCTTAGTAACCATCCCTCAGAAACAGTGGAGAAGTATTTCCCATCATGCCCTGGGAATCATTCAAAGGCAGCAATAATCAGCAGGCATTACCTTTTTGTTCATTTGATGGCGGGAACTGAAGTATGATGTGTCTGAATGCAGGAACAATGTTTTAGTCATATCTCTGTGCATATATGGAGCATTCTTATGAAATAATGGCCCCATTCTACTGTGATGAAGCCGTGCTTTGAAGGCTGGCACGTGCCTGCTCAAAATGACATCATGGCTGAGGGGGCCTTTAAAAATGCATGCTATGTATATTTACACATGTGAATACGTAGAGATAGGCAGTAATTATTTTATATTGTACAATGTCAGGTCCTTCTGTCTTCTATAATATTTCTGGTAAAATTATGTGAAAGGCAAGTTAACTGTATTTACATTCTGGTTTCTGTCATGTTTTACCTCTCCACAAACCATGAGAAAGAAAGGTTCTCCCTTACCCCTCCTTTCTGAGTGCATCATAGACATTTTCTGAGTGGGTTTACAGATAAAGAAAGACAACCTGGCTACTGGCTTACAGACTCCAACGTTTTCAGGTTATTATCTGTAACAGACCTTGTAAGGGCAGAATTCACTTCCTTGAATTTGTCTTTTGGGCAGAATCCAAAAGCAAAGGGACTAAAATAAGGAAATCAATTCCTGCAAAGGAGTGCCGGCAAGGCCCAGCTAAATGAACTGATGTAATCTCAGTCCTGGACTCGCAGGCAGTAACCGGGAGGGAATTCTCATTACTCTGAATCTGGAGGAGGGAAGAGGAGACGGAGTGAAACACTCCAGCCGTTCCAGCTGGCGGAAGTCGAAGATTACTGATAAGACTTGGGACGCAGTACTGCTCCCTTGATTCAGCTCGGGTGATGTGTCTTACACTGCTTGGCTTGGCCCCGAGTGACAGAAACCAAGGTAGCACTATCAATCTTACTTGCCCCAAATAGATAGTGAAACAAAGACAAGAAATTGGAGAGATTAGATAGATAGATTAAAATATGGAAAAACACAACACGTTTAAGATTGTGCTCTCAGTCCCAAATCCCTCAACATACTGCTCGAAAAATTCCAGTGTTTATCTGAGTGAGCTCAAGCATGCTACTGAGTCATCGGACAAAAGAAAAGCCTTCCATGCAGTTCCTAAGAATGATTCGGCAGGAATTTGCAGAGGATGGAGATTTCTTTCACAAAGTTAACCATCTTCGGTAATATAAAATGCTAGCACTTCTCCTGCCATTTCCCTGTATGGCCTGACTATTGCTCATTGTATATTGTTAGCTCACATTTGCAGCCACAGATATGTGTTAAAAGGGAAAGAAATGATAATGATCAGGAAGTAGGAACAATTGTGTGTTCTGTCCCACATCTGGAGCTCTGGTCTTAAAAGAATTGTTCCTTTCTCTTTAGTTTGCAAAACTGTGCACAAATGTAGTTCATGGAGAAATCTACTGAATTGAAATTCTCCCGAAAGCAAAAACATTGGAACTTAATCTGTTTCTTTAGACACAGGAGGGAAAGCTAGAAAACCAGGCATCAGGCTAATTAAATTGAAGACATAGATTAACTATCCTAAAACGTTCCAGGACAAAAGGACATAATAGTAAAAATAGTAAACGCTATGCTTACTTTTTAAAGAAAAGAGAAATTATCTGAGAAACATATATTAAAACTTCACAGACAAGGGAGCATAAAAGTGTTAACAGAAGCAGGCACAGATGGAGGCACATGACTTTAGTTCTAGCACTGGGGAGGCAGCAGATCTCTGGGTTCCTGGTCAAACTGATCTACATGAATTACAGACCAGCTATCATTACATAAGGCTAGCCTATCTTCCAAAGAGATAGGGCAGAGGATTACGATATGCAAGTATCCTAATGTTAAAGTATTTAGGTATTCAGATCAAGATGGACTAAATTACCCTCTTCTTAACGGCCCCACTCTAATAATGCTTGGACCAAAAAGGAGTGCTCAGTTCTCATCCTCCACGACCATCTCAGCAATATGTTTCTCTGATCAATCTGAGAGGTTAGCAGGTAGATCAAGTATTGTGTGTTTTCCTGTGGATCACCATGATATCAACAATATAAAGTCAAAATAATCTACCACATACCATCCAAACCTCCAGCCCAGCAGAGAAGACCCTTACTTCTACATGCACTGTTTCACATACCACCGGTGTGACTCCATCTATCCACACAAGGTCCAAGAAACAGAAATGTAGGGCAGCAGCTGTCATTTGCTAAGGGACAGCCATGTAATGGGATTGGAGGTGGTGGTTCCATTTTGTACAATCTTCAGTCGCACAGTAAACCTTGCAGAAGGACATCACTTAGCTTCAGCTAGTGAGTAGATGAAAGGGAGACTTTGAATGTAAGATCTCCAAAACTAAAGAAGTTCCTCGTGCTTGATTTTGGTTCTTCATTTCATATATTTGACACTATATTATTGGCTTTTCAATTAAGTCTCGTGGGGTATTAATTCTTCATTCTAAAATAATCATAGCATTAATATTGTATATGTTGAGCCATTTGAATTTAGGTTTATAATCCTATGTTGAAGAGTGTCTAAAATATTAATGGCGCAAGGTTGGTTGTTTATTTAGAGAAAAGGAGCTGCGGCCACATAAGCATACACAAACTTAAAGTGTTCTCAGAATGCAATTAATGTATTTAATTGTGTTGTAATTGAACACAAAATATGTAGTAAGTTCCAAAACTACAAAAATATTGATAGTTATGATGTATATGGTATGTGGGTGTAAATATAAACAAACAGAAAATTTTGAGATTCAGAAAATTTATCTAGATTATGTAATAAACGCAACATATGCTTTATGTGCTCTGAGTTTTCAGTTTGCTTCTTTCCTTTGCCTCAATAGTTTTCTTTGCCTTGATATTAACGTCAGAAAATAGTCCCATCTGGTCCCAACTGTTAAAGTGCTGGAGACCTGTGTGGAGCAGTGACTTCAAAATTGCCAAGTGTACTATCTTCTTCTTTATATTGGAAAACAGTAGACTGGAAAATTACAGGAGATTGGTTTCCATAGACCTTTGTTTACAATTGTAGCTTACAACTAGACAACTCCAACTCACTCTAAAACAAGTTGTTTCTTTGAAAATCTTCAGATCAGAAAAAAATACTCTGCAGAAAAATTTATGGCATATATATATATATATATATATATATATATATATCACCAAATGGCTGGCTTTACAGTGATAATCAACTTCAGTAGCAATAGAAGAGCCTCAAGATTTTCTAGATTTAATATCAATATTATAAGCATAATAGATTATTTAAATGGTAATAGGATAACAAGGAATAACTGGTTTTAAAAACCTAATAATCAGTTAGTGTTTTTTATCATATCAAATGCATTAAACTTCTCTGAACTGAAGTCTTTTCATCATAATATACTAAATTAAATATCTGTTCCTTGTAGAATATGATTCCGCTAAACTAGATTAAAATCAAATCATGAGCAAAATCAATTTTACTTACAATAATCCTAGCCTACTGAGACTCCAGTCTAGTAATCACAATAAATGTCTACTCCTTACATATTTTGCTAGTTTTATACCTTCCTAAAAGATATAATTTGTTGACCTAGCATGCCTTTTTATATTTCATTAAGAATATGTGGAGAGAAACAAATTGCATGCACTTCAACAACTCCTTAGAGTATTTAAAGGGAAAATATGTGTGTGTTTGTGTGTATGTACTGAAAAAAGAGGTAGACAATAAACAGGGCACTAAGAAGGAAGCTAGATAAATATCGATATGTATGTGTGTAGAAGAGGAATCACACGAACCTAAGGGATTATTTGATTTAAGAGAGAATGATAACCATTTAAGCTATCTTGAGGGAAATCTCCTTACATTGGATCTTGGGATTTCTCTCACTTAAAACTTAGAAGATTTGATATACTGCCAGTAAAACATGCATACACAAAATTAGTCATATATTTGATGCTTCTTTATTATAGGCCTGTTGCATGGTGACACAGCAAATGGAAAGAAAAACAAGTGAGAACAATTCTTTACGTCACCTCCTTCTGCTGGACACATTCTAAGACGTTAGCTTTATTCATGTGCCAAACAAAGTGGTTTTAGTTTGATTTTTAAAGTAACACAGGAAAATAAGGATGCCCATTTTAATGAAAAGTAGATGTGTTTTTATGTGCACTTTCTTGTTGTTGTTGTTGTTGTTGTTGTTGTTGTTGTTGTTCTTCTTCTTCTTCTTCTTCTTCTTCTTCTTCTTCTTCTTCTTTTTAATTTTCTACAATCTTTGTTTACATTCCTAACGATTTCCCCTTTCCCAGTTCCCCTCCCCCATAAATCCCATAAGCCCTCTTCCCCCTCCCCTGCCCCATTCCCCAATCACCCCCTCCTACTTCTCTGTCTTGGTACTCTCCTACATTGCTGCATCTGGTACTTTCCAGCACCAGGACCCTCTCCTTCCTTGTTCTTGGGAATCATTTGATATGTGAATTGTGTCTTGGGTATTCAGAGCTTCTGGGCTAATATCCATTTATCAGTGACTACATTCCATGTGTGTTCTTTTGTGATTGGGTTACCTCACTTAGAATGATATTTTCCAGATCCACCCATTTGCCTATGAATTTTATGAATTCATTGTTTTTAATTGCTGAGTAGTATTCCATTGTGTAAATATACCACATTTTTTGTATCCATTCCTCCATTGGGGGACAACTGGGTTCTTTCCAGCTTCTGGTGATTATAAATAAGGCTGCTATGAACATAGTGGAGCATATGTCCTTATTGCATGCCTGAGAATCCTCTGGGTATATGCCCGGGGGTATTACAGGGTCCTCTGGAAGTGTCATGCCCAGTTTTCTGAGGAACCGGCAGACTGATTTCCAGAGTGTTTGTTCCAGCTTGGAATCCTACAGTGCTCCTCTTTTACCACATCCTCACCAACACCTGCTGTCTCCTTAGTTTTTAATCTTAGCCATTCTGACTGGTGTAAGGTGAGGTTGTTTTGATTTTATGAGCACATTTTAATTGCTTGGAATTTTGCTCTCATTTTCCATACTGACTGGACTATAACTATAACAATAATAGATGAGGAAGAATGTATTTGGGAGCTAATTAATCATATACACATTGTAGTTTTCACTAAAAAAGCCATAATGCTTGTTCATCATTTATTAGTTCAGGAAATACTTGTACACCTTACTGCCAAATTAATATTATACTTTCCCCTCTAAAAATTGTATACATATATACACTGTGTTTTAACTATATTTATTCCTCAATGCCCACCTCTAAATCCCTTCAAAATCTGTCATCTCCTATTAAATTTCATGCTGTGTTCTTCCTTCCTTCCTTCTTTCTTTCCTTCCTTTGTTCATTCCTTCCTTCCTTCTTTCTTTCCTTTCTTCCTTTATATATATATATATATATATATATATATATATATATATATTCATTATTATTTTTATTTCGTAGTCCTTAATGCTAACCATATGCATATGGGCATTTACTGGGCCATGTGGAGGTTACCAGTTGACTCAACTCCTAAAGAAAAATCACCACCCCTTCCCCAAGCAGCCCTCACCTGCCATTACGGCCTCAGCTAGGGCTGGGTAGCCATGGTCAAAGAAATTCCTTACTACAGTGGGTAGTGGTCAATGGGGAGACACATAACTGTTGGAAGTGCTGAGGATCATGAGTCTGAGTGTTCAGGCATACATGGACATCTGAATCAACCTCTGTACCCACAAAGCTTCTAGAAGACTGCTGAAGACAGCACACAAAGAACTGAGAGACGGGATACATGGAAGAGTACTGTGAAGTGTTGTCTTCTAGAAATGACATGGATTTTATGCATGTGGACTCACAGCAGCTGTGGCTTACAAATTAATTTTTAATCTCAAGTATTCCACTGGTGTATATCGTCTCCTTCCAACAATTCTTGAACAATGATGTAATCTTCCCGTTCAGAAAACTGACATAAGAATTGAAAACAGAATTCTTTCACTTGACATTGAAACAGGAAAGATTTAGTCCTTTTCTTTTGACTGAGCTTTGTTTTGCAACGTTAGTGTGATCACAGATAATCTAAGATATACGTTAACTAGAGTACTTAGCCAAGAAGTTGGGAAATAGAAATCAATGCATGTTTTAAAAAAGAAAAAAAAATGTCGTTATGTTTTGAAAAAAATAATCCCCTACATATCTGCTGATAATAAAACTAAAAAAGTTAGCAGAGAACATGCTTGCAGTATGAATTACAGTTCATAGGATATGTATCTTACCATACCATGAGGCATCTGTGTCTTAAGAATTTTTTAATAAAATAATAAATGTACTGAATGGTGTGTGTGAAGGGTTGGTCCTCATGCTCCTTTTGAAAGGTGAATGATAAACATGGGTATGATGAACCCATCCACTCATGGATACTTGGAAGCCAATAAAAAACAGCCAGAAGTTTTGGTCAGGGAGTTTTAAAATCAAACAAAATGTATGTTTAAATTTAAAGTATAACACAATATATAACTGATATATAGACCTCTAAGTTTTACTTAGAGGTCTATATATCAGTTGTTGAACTTAAAAAGAAACTTTTACAGAGACTAACCATGGTTAGTGTTATATTATTTTAAAAATGCCCACACTTTAGCAGTGTAGCCTGTTGAAAATATGATTAGTGTGATTATTATAATAAAGTAAATATAATATGATTCGGATGATATAAAATAAGCACCCTGTTATCCATATTTGTTTGAACCCACTATTTTTTATATATGACATGCTAAAGTATGTATAATTTGTTTCCTTTGTTCAAAGTTTTATAATAAATATCAGATTATAAATACAAGCTTTTATGTCCCTCTAGTATTATATTCAAAGACATAGTTTTACATCAAATACACAAGTATCTACTCCATTTTTGTTCCTGTCTTTCTTTTAGACATGAGCAATTCTGGTTCAGAACACATTGGCATAGGCGAAAATTTCCTGAATAGAACAGAATGTTGGACAATATTGGATACAACAATGGCTCAGACTTCCAGATCAACAATAGATAAATGGGACCTCATGAAACTGTAAAGCTTCTGTAAGGCAAAGGATATTGTTGATATTACAAAATGGCATCCTGTATATTGGAAAATGATCTTCTCTAACCATACATCACATAGAGGCATAATATCCAAAATCTGTAAGTGAACTCAAGAAGTCAGACTACAAAAAACCAAATAACACAATTAAAAAGGGCGAGCTACAGAGAAAAACAGAATTTTCAAGAGAGGGATCTTGAATGGCCAAGAATCCCTTAAAGAAACATTCAACATTCTTAGTTATCAGGTAAATACAAATCAAAATTACCCCAAGATTCTAACCTACACCAAACAGAATTGATAAGATTACAAGCTCAATTGACAGCACTTTCTGGAAAGGATGTAGAAAAAAGAGGAACATTCCTTCATTGATGGTGGGATTGCAAACTGGTACAATAACTCTGGAAATCAATCTGGTGTTTCTTCAGAAAAATTGAAAATAGATCTACCTGACGACAGAGCTATACTACCTCTGGGTATATACACAAAAGGGTATGGGTATATGCCCATACCACAAGGAATCATGCTCCACTATGTTCATCAGCCAGAATCCAGAAGTAACCCAGATGTCCTTCCACCAACATCATTGGGACTATCATTATAATAAAAATTGAAATAATAATGAATACTAATCTGTCACTTATTTCTAATGAGGTTTGACATCATAAGCAAGATAAATTTACTTCATGTTTTCATACTGTCCTTCTATATAACGTTGAACTTCTGTAATCTGAAAACAGAAAGTCTTACATATGGTAGCATTTGTAAAGCATGTACAGTTGCTTCTGAATCCTAAAACATGTTTCACATTTCCAGATTAGGGCCTTTGAATTTCAAATATATCTCAAACATATTCAGCATTAAGAATATCTAATTTCTAATCAGTTATTAACGGATTTTTAGAATGAGTATAAAAATGAGATAGTTTTTAAAAGAGGAAAACATATGCAATAATATAATCTTTGCTTTCTAAGTGCATTTGGAATGTCAACAAAATAAAAATAGAAAGGAAAGTCAAACTTATTTGGTGACACAATTATATATATATATATATTTGGAAACACTACCCAGTTATATAATACCTTTAAATATTTTATACTATTTCTTATTATTGATGTAATAAATGCATTAAAAATGACATCTTAAGCAAATGAGATTGTATTCTGTCTGTAGAGAGTCAGAGGCATGTCTTGCCTGTTTAACTTTCTCACTTTCTAGTGTCTGCATTACAATTATTGCACTTCCTGGAGAGCTCCCAGCACCCTATAATTGACGAAATCTTTCCTTTGTTACTTGTTCCTACATACCTCAAAATTCATTTATGGTAAAGAAATTATTGCATTTATTTCCTGTGAGGAATTTTTCTCTAATTAAACTGTTGCCTTTTACCTTTATGTAAGCTAATAATAACACTATACTAATGGGAACTAATCAAGGTAACTAATCAAGGTAACTAATTCATTTTCAATTTGTGTGTTAATTGCTGTACTTTGTAGAATATTTTTGGGAATGTCAAAAATAGGTTTTATACACATTTTGGGACTATGACTATCCTTGATGCTTGTTGTCTAATCAAGGAAAAAGCTCATGACTTCATCTTATATAGCTCATTTATTTTCCCTCAATCCTGGACAAATTCAAATAGAATATACTTCAGGAGTATTTATCAAGTTGTAGATTTGTATCAGAACTCTTAGTTAGAAATGGCTTTAAAATGATTATAATTCAAAAATATATTTTAAATGAAACTAGGTTGGTTCAATTTTTGATTAAACTATTCATTTTATCATAGATCAATCAAATATTTACATTTACTCATATGTGTCTCATACATAAGAGTACAGAATCATGAGGTTAGGGTTGTTTAAATCAGACCACATAATATAGGATGTTTCCACAATTGGAAAGACAGAGATAAGATAAAGCAATGGGTGGTTTTTACTCTTAAGTATGGAGAACACTGTACGTGGGAGAGGGCATGGGAAAGTGCCCTTTATTATTTGAGTCATATTCTCTCTGACACCATAATTGTTCTAGCAATCCTACCTGCTCAGCCTTCTCATAATAATTGTGTATAGGAAGGAAAACAAAGGATTCATGTTGAACTTTCTATTACTTCTAAGTATTTCCATTGCTGTGCTAGAGATTAGATTATACAGAGAGCGTGCAAAATCATTATTTCCATCCTTAATGTATATTTCCGGTATAAATTATGCATCTCAATAGCTCTGTTTTTAATAAACAACATTACAATCTCTAGTGGGTGTTTCTAATTATTTGTTCAATTTAGCTCTAGAATGTAAAATTCTAATAATACCATACAAAGTGGGTCTCTGTTTATTTTTCTCCAACTCAAATTATAGCTTGTAAGAGTGATATTTAAATGGAGGTGTCCTGCTGTTATCGCCTAAAGATTTTAAATCTGTGCTCCTAGACAAACTGTCTATTTTTCTTATCAATCTCCTAAAGTCTAAGGTAGTTTGGCATATATCCTTTTTAATCTGCTAATTCAAGCAATATTCTGAAAACTTCAATTTATATACTCAATCTTACTAATACCCTGAACAACTAAATTTTATTCATAGACTCTATTCTTTTTAAGAAAAATTTCAAATTTCCTTGCCTGTCTTTAATTGTTATCCAGAGTAGACAAACCTAGCAGATTGTAATTACATAATTACAGTAGAATTATTGGATTTAATAATTTGATGGTATTAGTTTCATGCTCAGGCACCAGGAGTGTTATATTTTTATTTTTTTAATTAAAATATCCTTACATCATTTCCTCTGTCCTTTTTTCCCCTCCATTTCCTCCCATGTACCTCCCTATGTGTTTCTCTAATGATGTCTGGGCAATTTTCATTAACTGCTAGTAAGCATATCTAGATATATTATCTTCTATGTGACCAAAATAAAGCTAATAAAACCAACGTCTTAGCAACAAAAGGGTAAATTTTGCATATCAGAAATCAAAGCGATGAGAGGGAAAGATTTTACTAAAATATTCATGAAAAACAATAGTAGCTTTGAAATTCTAAAAGTAATATTTATTCTGTTTTGAAACAGTATATGAGTAGAAACAAAATTAAAAATAAATATCCACCTTTGGATTCTGTTTTAAATATCTAGTATTTCTGGAAAGATCCAAACTGCGTGTATCTAATGACCCTCAATGGCCAATAATTTTTGTGTATTGTTCATTCATAGACAAAACAACTAAATAATTAAGAATTTAATTTTGTCTCTGGGCAAAATTATTTTGTAAATATTCAAATGACTTCTTGAAATCTAGGAAAAGAAAGTTAAGAAGAGACATTAAAGCATGCAAGGAGCCTGCTAAAGTTTCCAGAGCTTGGAGAAGATGCCCAAGTGAAACCAAAGTACAATATACATATACATATATACATATAAATATGCATATACATACACAAATACTCATATACACATGCAAATACTTCATATACATATGCAAATACTTCATATGCCTATGTATATTCAAATACTTGTGCTTTTGCATGTGCATATACATGTGTATATATATATATATATATATATATATATACATATAGTCCCTTAATCACCATTTGAAAAGATTTATTCCAGCAAATTTAAGGTTTGTCAGTCTAGAAATTGCTCTAAGATTATTCACTGACCTCACCCTTGGCTCAAATAATAATACCTCAATGATATAATGAAACTTTATGGGTCACATCGCATTGTTTTTCAAAATTCAGCAGTACATGATAGTCACAGTAGTGGTTTGAATAAACATAGTCCTTATAGCCTCAGAGCAAGTGGCATTATCTGCATTAGGACATGTGGCCTTGTTAGGTAGGCATGGCTGTACTGTAGTAAGCCTGCCACTGAGACTAGGCTTTGAGGTTTCAGAGGTTCAAGCCAGGCCCAGTGGATCTTTATCTTGATGCTGCCTGCTGCTCCAATGAGGAGCTTTGAGCTACCTCTTCAGATGCAGATCTCTCAACTCCTTTCCAGCAACACACCTGTCTGCATGCTGTCAAACTTCCTGATATGATAATCAGAGACGAAACCTCAGTTCCCACACTTTTTTTCTTTTATAAGAATTGATATGGTTATGGTATCTCTTTGCGTCAATAAAGTCCCTAATTATGACAGTCCTGGAAATATATCTGAAACTCATAGTGGTCTGGTATGAAAATTAAATTTATGTGTACATTGCAATCCTCAATTTTGAAGCATATAATGAATATGCTTGAGGCTATTACACTCTTCAAATCAATAATATTTATACCACTGCATTATGTGCTAGAAAATTTCTTTCTATTTTTCAAATATTTTCAATTTCTAAATTATACTACAACAATATTTTCCTATAAAGGCATTTAATACCTTAAGTTTTTAACTATAGCATTATAATCTTGTTATTCATTTATTATTTTTAAAAATATGTGACAATAGATGAGCAAGTGGCTGATATCTGCCCAAACACTTCTCAGCTTCCCAGGAGGTTAGCCATGACCAAGGACACAGGTGAGAACTTCACCCCTAGTTGGGACAACAACAAAGCCCAGCATGCTCAGGACCTACTTTCTACTTGCCCTCCTAGCTCCCCTTTCTTTTCCACCCACCTCTTCACCAAGGCAAGAACAGTTTGTGCCTTATACCTGCCCAAATATTGTAGCCTGTGAGCCTCCCAGGAAATCCTTAGAAACCAAGGATACAGGAGGTCCTCAGTCAACAAGGACAGAAGACCTGCTCTAACCAACCAGAGACACAGGAGGCCCACACTAACCAGAGAAAACACTGCCTGCCTCCAAAGAGACCAGCTCTGACTCAGGTCACAGAGCTCTACAGGCCGCCAACAAGCACAGTTCCAGTCAGAGACACGCAGGCCACTTAATACCTGAGAGAACCAGATGGCCAGAGGCAAGACCCATAAATAACAGTAGCCAATGCAACTTGGCATCATCAGAACTCTGTTCTCCTACCACAGCAAACCCTGGCTAACTTTAACACACATGAAAAGCAAGATAATGGCCGTAAAGGCCGTACAGAAAAACACAGGCAAACAGGTATAAGCCCTTAAAGAAGAAATGAATAAATCCCTTAAAGAAATACAATCAAACAGTTAAAGTAATTGAACAAAAGGGCCCAAGAACTAAAAATGGAAATAGAAACAATAAAGAAAACATAAAGGGAGGCAGCCCCGGAGATGGCCAAACTAGGAAAGAGATCGGAAGCTGCAGATGTAATCATCATCAACAGAATAAAAGACATAGAAGAGAGAAACCCAGGCATAGAAAATATCATAGAAAATGTTGACATGTCAGTCAAATAAAATACAATGTACAATATGTCCCTAATCCAAAATATCCAGGAAATTCAGGATACAATGAAAAGATCAAACCTAAGAATAATAGGAAGAGAAGATGGTGTAGAATTCCAACTCAGAGGTTCAGAAAACACCCTGAGCCTACAGAACACCTAATAGATGTTTACAAAAGTTCACACCAAGCCACCAAAAAGAGAATCATATATAATAAAACCTCCAGAAGCAAAAATAACAGGAACTAACAATCAATTGTCTTTAATATCTCTTAGCAGCAATGGACTCAATTCCCCAATAAAGAGTCACAGGCTAACAGATTGGATATATAAACTGAATCCAGCAATTTGCTGCTTACAAGAAACATACCTCAGTGACAAAAATGGACATGACCTCAGAGTAAAAGGCTGGGAAAATATTTTGAAGAAAATGGGTCCCATGTAAGAAGCTGGAGTTGGCATTTTAATATTCAATAAAGTAGATCTTCAATTAAAAGATATCAAATGAGATATGGAAGCACACATCATAATCACATCAAAGAAAAATCCATCTAGACAACAAAAAAGATATCAAGTGGAAATAAATTGGAAAGGAAGAAGTCAAACTGTCACTATTTGCAGATGATATGATATTATACATAAGCGACTCCCACAAATACCACCAGAGAACTTTTTCAGGTGACAAAAGCTTCAACAAAGTGGCAGTTAATAAAATTAACTCAAACAAATCAGCAGCCTTTCTTTCTACAAATGATCAACAGGCTGAGAAAGAAATTAGGGAAACAACAAACTTCACAATAGCCACAAGTAGTATAAAATATCTTGGTGTAACCTCTTCACAAGCAAGTGAAAGATCTGTACAAGAATGTTAAATCCCTGAGAAAAGAAATCTTAGAAGACTTCAAAAGATGGGACGTTCTCCTGTGTCCATAGGTTGGTAGGATTAACATAGTAAAAATGGCCACGTACCTAAAAGCAGTGTACAGATTCAATGCAATCATCATCTAAATTCCAACACAGTTCTTCACAGACATGGAAAGAGCAGTTCTCAGCTTCATATAGAAAAACAAAAAACCCAGGATAGCTTAGTAAGTTCTCAACCATAAAAGAACTTCACCCTTGTGAGACTTGTGGCCCAGGTAAAGAGGTCGCACCCTCTTGGAAGCAAGGGGGAGAAGAAGAAGGATGAGGAACTGTGGGCGAAGGAGGGGGCAAAAGGGGAGCAACAACTGAAATTTAAATAAATAAAATGTTAAAAATTGAAGGCAGCACATTTATATAATCCTGACATTAATAACCAAAGTAAACATTTAACTACTTCCAACAAAAATCAGAATGAATGGATACATGTTTTCTTTTCCTACCTAAATGTTAGGAACTTGGTACAAATGAAAAAAAAAGGATTCAGAAGTCAAGTGTGATAACATTTTACCTCTTTATAGTGATGGGGACATTTCAGGATCACTAATGGAAAGTGTCCGTCATAATAAAGATGGAACAGTAAATGTTCTCCACTTTGAGGAATAATTTTTTGTTTCAAGTTTGACTTTTTTAGATAGAATAATTTATTGAAATAATCAGCCTGATAGCTCAGTGATATCATCTTTTTAAAATAACTTTTGTAGGAAAACAATGCACAAAATGTATCAATGTTTTGATAAATTTTCTGTAGGCTATATAACAAAATAGAGAAATTTTAAATATACCTCTAACACTGAGCTAGTAAATCTGTAGATATACAAACAAGAAAGTAGGAAGGAAGAAAATATTATACAAATATATCCATAAATTAAATATCTTTATTCATTTAAACATACATCAATTTTTTTAAACTTTGACTTTTAACTGACGATGGCAAAGCTATTTTGAAATCCAAACTCACTACTGTTCTTCTCTTGCCCAATCAAGACTATTAAATCACAGCTATTTCTTTAGAGCAATTAATTGAATTAATTCAAATGTTATAAAATTAAGAACTCAGAATTCTCTAGAATCTTCTAGAGTCCTTCCAAATAATCATTAATAAAAACTATGTCTGTCTGAATCTTTATGTTTATCTCAAACTAGAATAGTCCCAGTTGTGTCTTTGCTTTTTATTTCCCTCTTTCATAACAGACCTGAATAGCTTCTTCTTCACACTTATGTAAGACAAACAGTAATCATCCACCAGAGGGGGTAGAAATAATTGTACTAGATTTAGGATAACCAAGAAGATTGTAGGAAAATGAAGTATTTCAAAAGGAAAAAAAAAGAAGAAAGAAAAGAACATGATAAATGAGGTGGAATAAATCCTCTAGTGTCCTGAAACAGGTTGATCATTTGTCTACCTGTTCCTGAGAACCTCATTGTAAACAAGAGCTTTCAATGTTTTGTTTTGTTTTTTTATCTATAGCACACGAATAAACTAAGCAATTTCCAACAATAAATCTCCGGACCACATATTCATTATTCAAGGAAACAGTCTGTGAACATTAAATAACAGCAACAGCAACAGCAGCAACAACAACAACAACAACAACAATAACAGAAAAGAAAGCACTGAGTGTCTGATAAGGCACTAGTAGATGAACAGATTCACATTGGTAAAGTAAGGATTGGAGTGTAGCTCTCTTGTATAAAGGTTGGAGTGCATGCTTGAAGCCCTGGGTTTGTTTTACTGCACATTATACATTCGTACATTTTCTATAAATTAGAAAACAATTTGTTACTACAGCCTTCAAATGTCCAGTCAGTAATTTGTCCAAAACTAAGATCCTAAAAGAAATTTCATTTTATAATAACAGAAAAACTAGTCAAGACTTTTGTGTGATAAAGCACATAACCAAGTAAGTTCTATAATTACCCAGTCTTCAAAATATATCAAAAAGCAATAATTCCAGAAAGGAAGCATGCGGAACACTTTAGATGGATATATTTTATCACATGAAACAGGTATATCATAAGATCATTACAATAAAACAACCACTTTTATCATCATAAAAATGTGAAACACAAAATAGAGTAATAGCTCCTAGTTGTACTTCTTGGAGGAGAAAAGAAAATCATTTTGGTAAGAATAATAAATTTTAGAAAAGAATTCTGTCATACTCAGAAAATTGTTACAGCTTTCCAAACTTTAACAAATCACTCACTGAAGTATTATAAATATTGTGTACTTATACCTGTGTTTCACACATTCGCTGAAACAACAGCTTTGGAATTTAAATGAGGTAAAGTAAAAAGCACATTAAAAAAAAAGTGCAAAAAGTAATCTGGTTGTCTAAGTGGTTAACAGAATTTGCAGCTTTTTTAAAACACCCAAGTTGAGTTAACTACCACCCACTAGGAAGCTCATAAATATCTATAACTCCAAATACAAGGTATCTGACACCATTTGATAGCCACTGTGGACACAATTAAGCAAATGTCAGCTGCGGATATGGTAAAGTGTACTTGCTACACAAGGAAAAAGAAATGGTCTGAATTCTAAAAATCCACATAAAGCCAAACATTCATCTGGAATCCCAGCATTTCTCTGGAGAGATGAGAGACAGACAGGAGAATACCTGAAAGTCCATGGGCTAGCGGATTTTGTTACACAGCATCAAATGAGGAATCTAATCCATCCAAGATTGAAGACATGGGCTTGACACAAAAAGTCTTTTGAGGGGGTAAAATTTGTACTACAGCATAGTCAAACAAACCTTATGCACTCACACATACACTTACATATATTATACACATTCATGCAAATATATCATTTTATATATATAGACAAAAAGAAATGAATAAAATTCATATAGTTACTTGCAGGTTGCTTTTTCAAATTACAATAACAATTATTATTTAATTTTCTAAAAGCACACATAAAAGTCTATGCTGAAGATAGATTTAAATCTCTGCTAATGAAAGTTTGTGTAAGATATTGTTATAATTGAGTAGTAGGAACAGTACTTTCCAGTGTAAATTGGAAAGGTCACAACTTTGGATATGGTGCATTGAAGCAGAGGGTTTACTTTGATGGCTTAGAGTTTGATTTCCAGCATATAAAATGAATAAACCAAAAATAAATAAATACCCATTCTTAATTTATATTAAACTGTATTTAGCTGACTGTTCTGTTAATAGTGGGAGGAAATGACTCAAAGATAAACACCAAAAGGACAGTAATGATCGCATGGGATATAGTTTGAGCAATTGGTTTTCCTTATTTTGTTATGCAAATAACTTAGGGTCATCTCTTTCATGAAATGTTTCTATATTCATTTAACTGTGAGCTGCACAAACTTGTATTTTCAAAGTTCATGGTCCTGTTGTGCAAATCTTTTGTTTAAAATTCTGTTAGCATCACATTTATGATTGATATTTGAAACATTATCTATGCCTTATTTTACTTTATGAAATATTTATTAATTTTCAACTTGGAATGTTGTTAGACATAATAACAAATTTAATGAATCACCTTGAGGTATGATCGGAACTCATGATTTGCTTAACACATATAAGTATAGGCTCAATGTGCTTGGAGATAAATCTATACTCATGCCAATATTGCCACTACCTTGGAAGGAAAAAGATAAGGAAAAAAGGAAGGAAGGGAGGAAGGGGGAGTTGGAAGGAGAAAGATAAAGCAACAACAGAAGGGAAAAAGAAAGAAAAAAAGGGGGAAAGAGAAACTTTATTTAAAATATTTTAAAAGGCTTATGTAATATTCACTTAATGTACTGCTGGCCATTTTAGAATACACAATGTCACTGCTGAATTTTATGGGAGAAAATTTATGAAAGAAGTGTTAGAAAATGAATTAAGCTTTGCTACTTAGCAGAAATGCTGACAGGTATTTGGGAAATAAATGTGAAATACAAAAAAATTAGATAATTGGACTATAATAGATGTATCTGTGATCTTAAAAGAAACATTTTCTCATAGTTAGAGAAAAATACCACACTATCTTTGAGTTGCAAATGTATACTGAGCACTAACCCTTGGACTAGGAATATATCTCTCTTTGCCGAGTGTCTAGTATACATATGAAAGGTACCTTTGTATTATGTACTTTTTAATATCAGAATTTAATAGATGGTGGCAGAAATATCAGGAGTTTATAGTTATTGTCAATTACATAAGTATGGTCTAGCATGGACTTGATTAGATTCTGTCCCATAAACATTAGAAACTGTAAAGAAGAAAAATTAAATGATTGACCCAAAAGAAATTTTAAATAATCCCGTGAACCTAAGGTTGATAGAGCTTAACATTTTCCACTATATTTATAAGTAACTAAAATGTTATCTTATAACATTTTTATAAACATAACTTACTTGAAAATAAGACATATATCTTTCATTTCTTGGTGTTTGCCTTTTCATCAATGAAACAAAAAAGGATTTTAGTTTTTGTATACAGAGCATCTTGAATCATATGACTCAGTGGCAATTCAGCTATAAAGGCAGTGCTCATCTGCATATATCTGACACATTGGAATTAGGTAAGCATGAATTAAGTCAAATAAAAATAGCCTCCACAAACACAGCTAAGATATCAGTGAACATAAGATAGTAGCTACACAGCACCTATTTTGCTGCTACCTTCTCAGTTCACAAATTGCTGCAAAAATATCACTGAACATGGTTGTGACTTCTTTCAGTGTTCCGGGGAAAGTGTCCCAATAAGACTGTTACCTTCTGTCTCCCAGTGACAAACTCATGTAATATTTTACAAAAAAAAATAATAAGATGGGTAAATTTGGGCAATAAAAATAAAAGTTCGACAAAGGAACAAAGAAAGAAATAAAGAAGCACGCCACCATCAGAAGGGCAGCGTGGCTGAAATGCAAGCGCGGTAAATGAGAAATGGCTGAATGAGACACTGCTGACACGCGACGCTATTCAAGAGACACCATCCACAGCCCAGGACCTTAGGGAAGGCAAAGTTTCAGTATAAATGACCAAAGTGACTGCGATACAAAAAGATGATGATGTCCCAGAGGCAGTGACACCAGTGAAAACTTACACTATAAAGGAACTCTCACAGACTCTTTGAAACACTTCAACTTCAAATGATGAAGTATGGCGAACTGATCCAACGGAAGAGAGTGACAATTCCTAAAGCAGGAACGATGGAGGTGCCACACTGGAGCCTCCAGTGAGGCAGAAACGCAAGGCTTGTTTAAACTCCTTTAGCTCTTTGTTTTATAAAGTCTATCTTCAGCGTTTCTAAGCTTGTAAATGACAGTGTAGGAAAAAAGTAGCAGTTACCTATTTGCTTCAACAGAAAAGGATTTGCCATGTATGTGGAAAGGTAGAAGAACATGGAGCAACTGTTAAATTTTTTTTAACTGAGTATTTGGTTACTATTACACCGCATTAGTTTCAAAAGCCATCATCAATGTTACAAGTGGGTTAACACTTGGGAAATGAGTGACTGCAGGGAAACCTGCGTGTGAAAAGCCTCCACAAATCTGAATTTAGGCCTTAAAAATGTATGTTCTATGCTCCATGAGAAAAAAGATTAAAGGACACAGGAATAAATCTTCTTACGACCAATTTTTCCAAATATGTCACAAACCCCAATATATTCTAATCTACAGAGAGAAAGGTTTTACTTCTAATCTTCCATAGGAAATAAATTTTAATGACGTAAGTAACTGGAACATCACTGGCAGATACATAGTAAAAGTTTTTAAAAAATGCTCATTTTTTAGTCTCCATAAATTGAAACATGAATAGGAGCTGGGAAACATTTTCTCACCAAGCTTTGTTTTCCTCAGTTGGCAAACACTGTCTGCCTGTGCCCCTTTCTCCTCTTACATACACTTTATTTATACAACACAGGCAACATGCCTTTCTTCTGATTTCCTTTGGAACATCATCCTAAGAATCATAGACATTTTCATCAGTGAGGCCAAGAGTAGTGGGAATACATGGGTTTGCTTTTGCTTCCTCTGTTGCCTAGTGGGCTGCTTCTGTAGCAACAGAACAAAAAAGAGGATCATGCATGAAATACAGCTATTATTTATGAGAGAATGGCTCGTTTTAAAACAAGATAGATGTTTAATATTCCATGGATATTCCCCTACCAGATTGTATCACTTCTGAAGGAGGTTAAGTTGTGAGCCAAGACTGTCAAATTTTTCTCTTGATATAGCACCAAAATAGCCTGATCAGCCCAAAAGCTGCTGAGTTTGCCTATTAGGATTTTCTACTGCTCTGCAATGTGAAAGAAAGGGGATTTGGTCTATTTCATGGGCTATTTTATCCCCCAAAGACTCTGAGAGTTATTGCCTAAAGAAGAATTTCTGCCTGAATGGCTTGATGTGACATTTATCTCTAGTTTTGGGAATGAGGTCATAGTGTTGTTTAATGCACTACATTAACCTGTGTCTCTGGGATCTCACACCATGTTAGATCACAGTTTAGCATTGTCCAGTTTCAATGAATAGATATTCATTGAAGCAAGTTCAAATGATGTTCTAAATCCAATCTACTGTGCAGGTCACTTGACATTCAGGAAACTTTATCAATACTCTACTGTATACCAAGGATTTATTCTCATATAGAAAATTCAATAAAGAAAAGTGTATTCCCTTCAATATATATAAATATATGTGTGTGTGTATGTGTGTGTGTGTGTGTGTGTGTGTGTGTGCATGTGTGTTCAAATTTTTTGACCACACTCATACAAGATTCCTGAAGATGAGCTAGTAAGTATCTCATCTATTAAATAAGATTAGTATTCTGGCATACCATCTGCTGTGCTTTCTTCTAAAAATAATCAACATCCTATATGAAATCCTAGGAAAACATAGACAATACTGACTGTTATTCATCTGTTAGAGAAGAAGTTAAAGTCTCAGAAAACCTCAGTGTTTCTGGAATTAAGAAATCGGTGTTATGTGCCTATTTGACCATTTATTCTATCAGGCAAATGACTTTCAGCAAATTCTGAAGGTTTGAACTCTATGATTCTAATTTAATTTCAAAGAAGTGTGCAGTTAGAAAACATAGAGAGATGACAGATTGCTCTCTTTTTAAAAGATTTAAACAAACATTATCTTAGTTCATATTTTATTGTATATTCATCAATTTCATTCAAAATGTTTTTAGTCAATGAAAATGTTAAGGTTGTATCAGATGACCAATTCAAATTACTAATGAATTAGCAATGTCTTGATTATTTCCTAACATTCAATTTCCAGGCACTGGGAGACTATTATCCAGAAGAAATAGTGTGGGGAGATAAATAATCAGAAAATCAAATATCACTTTGGTCCTTATTGGTTGCTAAACATAGAAATATAATAATGTTTTATATGAAATCATAATTTTATTGGTCTCATTAATGTTTGCAGCTTTATTAACAAATCCCTAAGATGTTACTCCAGTGTTCCTTGCTTTCTTGGTGAGACACTGATAATTCATCTAAATATAAGACTCATAAACATATTCAAAGACTTTGAGATTCATATATTTATTTCTATTGAATATACTTGGTATTTTATTTTGACATCTGTAGCAATTAGATGTTGGTTTAGGCCACTTATATATGACTATGCTTATTAAAAATAGACAGTTCCACAAAAATTTGTGAGGCTTTTTAAATTTTTTTCAATGAAAAGTTTAGCTGTAATAAAGGAACAGTAGCTAAAATATAATTATTGATATGTAAGTTTTAAATGAAAGTATTATGAATATAGAAGAAAATGCATTTTTTTCCTAGAAGAATGTTTTGTCAAATAATAAATTCTCTGACACATGAGGTTTAGGGCTTGAGGGAGGAAAGGGTTTGGGAAAGTGATTTAATTCTATTTCAATTGAAAGAATAATAAGAATAATCTCTAAATAAAAAAAAAACCCTCAAAGCACCCTTAAGTTATAGAAAAAAAAAGAACAGTAGATTTTATCTCCTTTTCTGATGATCACAATATTTCTACTAACAAAACAATTTTTACAATTGTGATTATTTATCAAGATGCTATTATTGTAAGTGAATATAAAATAAGTCCCCAAGTTATTTACACAGTGTAAAAGCCCAAATGCAAGAATGTCCTTCATTGTTTTTCTTTTCTCATTCCTAGCTTAGAATAAGGAACTCATCTACCAGCCTCCTCTAACAGGCTCATTCAGAACCAACATCTCTTCCTTTGTATTGACCACAACCCCAAACCACTTAGTGGAAGTATTTCTGGAGACAAAAATAGGCCTGTGATAAATATCTGTTGAGTAATGGCATGAAATATAGTTAATGAAGAAGTCGTTTGGATGAAAATAGCCTGAGCAGTCTTCGTCCAGATTTAAAATGAATATAAACCATGGGATGAAATACAAACTGAATCCTTCTGTGTGTAAAAAGAATTGGTTTCTATCATGAAGGGGCTTTCATGTGAGGATAGGGATACTGCTCTCTAGAAATCTCTTTCCTACCAAGGTTTCAGAATGCTAGTATAAAAGATTCATTATTGGGCACATGTTTTCACACCATAAATGTTTGAAAGAAAAAAAGCTATTGGAAGGTTTGTTCCCATGTTGCATTTTAAAATACTGCTGATATTTAGTTCTTTGTTCAGTGCTTACAATATTGTTACTCTAGGACAAACATCATTGTGTTATTAGATTTTAAAACCATTAGCATGTATTCTAGTTTGTTTGTGTATCGTTATGATAAGCACCTGACCAATAATAACTTGGGGGAGGAAAGGGGTTAATTCTTTAACAGGTACAGTTCATCACTGAATAATACCAAGGTAGGAACAAAATAAGAACTCATTGGGGAATGTTCCTTCCTTACTGGCCTGCTTCCTCTGTCTTCCTCATCCACTTGATTTCACATGCAAAGGGCACATGCCTCACATGCAACTGCTGACAGTGGGCTAGGCCTTCTACATCACCAAACAACTAAGAAAGATGTCATAGACATGGTACTAGCTAATTTAAGACAGACTGTTCTCCTCCCAGGTACATTTATATTTGTGTTAAGTTGAGAGCCGATCAACACAGCTGGTGAGTAAAAACTGTAACAGGACATAGAAAAAGAGAAAGAGAAAGGTAACAAAGACTTTTGCCAGCTACAAAAGCAATTGTTGCCCGGAACAGCAAGGAAATTCTGAACTGTCCAAGGTTAAAAATGCAGAGATGGGTAAGCTTCTCCATAAATAAGAAAGGAGTTGTAGTAGCCCCTTAAGGGTTAAACACAATCCCAGAGATATTTGACTCAACCATATTTGACATGCACATGTGGGCTAGTTCATATCAAGGGATGGAAACTATTTGATGGGGAAGGTATGTTGCGTTGGGTATTTTGAATGACTTCTTTTATATTAGATATTTTCTTTATTTACAACTTAAATGTTATCCCTTTTCCTGGTTTCTCCTCCAAAACTACACTATCCCACCCCCATGTGCTTCTATGAGGGTGTTCCGTCACCCCCCTACCTCCCCACCCTTGCATTCTCCTACACTGGGGCATTAAGCCTTCACAGGACCAAGGGCCTCTCCTCCATGTGGGTTATACGGCTAGGGGTTGGCCAGACTTTAAAACTCTTCCAATATATTTTTTATGACAAATCATTTTTTATTTTATGTTAGATTGGAGATTTAAAAGTGTGGTCTTGTGCTTTGAAATTTATTGTATTTGTCCTCAAATATTCATGTTGTATTTGGCAGTCAGGATCAAATGACTCAGTTTCAATTCCTATCTCCTTTCAATGCTCTTAAAATATTTCTCATTCTTTCTTTTCATTTGAATTTTTAAATTCCTAGCACGTTTGAACTCAAGTATTAAATTAAATGAATGCCATATCCCTTTGGAGCAGAGGAATTTAAGCTTCCATATGTTCTTTATTCAAATGACTTAAATATTATAAATGTACGTCACACTGAAATGCAAAATAATCTCTGTGTTTTATCTACACAGAAATCCACATGAAAAATGCAGAAGATAAAGTTAATGCAGTATCGATTTTGTAAACTTAATCTGTAGTTCATGAATTACAAAAGCTAAAGTTTATAAAACTCCAGCTACAATATTATCATTTTTTGTTGAATATGTGGGTTTCAACTTGAAAGATTCAGTGCCAATGTTGTTCTCTTACTGTTATATGCAGATTTTAGCTTCCATGCTTAAGAAAATGAGGCAGCAGCCATAACTTTTAAATTTGTTTAGAATACACTCCAAGAAGTGCTGGTTTGTGAGATTCTAGGCTTTAAGGGTTATATACTTGACCCTCTTCTACAGTTTATTAGTTGCCTTATTTGTACAACAAAGAGTAATATTAATATAAGGATTAAACTTATAAAATACATTAATAAATCAAAATATTAACATTTCACCTTGATTCAGATGATACCAGCACTTCACAGTTAACATTTCCTCAAACATGCCAAAGGCAGTGCTCTCTTTATCTGATATTGTAGATAGTTATGTTTTCGTGATTCTTTACTTGGGTATAAATAAAATACTGCATTTTCATCAGCAATAAGATAGCACTAAGTTTACATATTATGTTTTTACTAAGAAGGATGGGGAGAGAAGAGGGCTTATGGGACTTTTGGGGAGTGGAGGGCCAGAAAAGGGGAAATCATTTGAAATGTAAATAGAAAATATATCGAATTTAAAAAAAGAAATATGTTTTGCAAATTGAAAACACATCCTTCAAAAGAAACTCAACAGAAAAAAAAGTCAGATTTTATACCTTTTTTTTAAGACCAATGCCAGAGCTTCTACAGTAATTTAATTGGAGCCATGTTTTCATTCTGGTCCCAATTTTCAGAAAATATGTTTCCTATTTGTAGGCATATTATAAAATTATTTTGTAAAATGTAAAATGTGCTATCTACATAATAGATAAATGCATCCAGATGTGTAGAAAGCTATGCAAGTCAAACCAAATTTTAAGAGATGGCCCTAGAAATTTACATTTTACAGGGTTGTTGGGTTTTAACCTGCTGTTACCTGGAATTTAATCTTCCTGGTATTTCACATCAAAAGACAGAGGCAGAGATCAGCATTGCTGCCTTGCCCTCCTGGAATGCAGCATAGCTTCTGTACAAAAGTTGTCATGTCAACAGCACTACACAATATTATTTCTTTCCTATTGTTGATTTTGCTATGCACCCTAGTTAGAGAGAGAGAGAGAGAGAGAGAGAGAGAGAGAGAGAGAGAGAGAGAACCATATAGTATCATTGGAGCAGAGGTTTTACTTTCTAATAATGCTGAGCTACATACCCTGTTATATGTTTTACAGAAACCAACTATGCACATAACATGAATCCATTTCTCAGATTGATTTTATGATTCTGAGTTATCACCAGTCATCAGAGTGACTCTTAATCCAACCTGCAGCTATTTAGTAATTTGAGTGATGTGGCATTAGGCTACTTTATAAAGGGGAGAATACCTATATAAAATCATAGATAAAGAAGTTGTACAGTATCAGGTATCATGATGATTGGGTAAGAGACAAAAATATTGAGGGTGAAAGTCATGTGCTACCATGTAAACTTGCAGTTTAAAAAGTGGTGAATTACACTAGGAAAATGAAAAATGTCTATTGTTTACATTGACCTTAGGAAAAAAATTCAGATGGATGATACCAGAGATCTTAATATCAGATCTTAATACCACTGTCAGAGAAAACAACAATCATCATAAAAAATAATCTCATCATTTCCTTGACATTCTGCTTGCTCCACACTTCTTACTCACTAGGAAACTGATCAACTACCTAAATACTATAGAGTTTAAAGATTTCAGCTCCTGAAGCCAATATGTCTGTAAACTGCCCTCATGGTCCAGAAATAATTAAGGCTGTTGACCATTTGAACTGTTGAGAGTTACTATGGCAAAATAAGGTGTTTTCTTAAAAAATGCAACCAGAGATGTATAATTCAATCCACTAGGACATTATCGTATCCTTTTCCTTATGGATATGCAATTTATATGATTGAATTTTCTTCTGGTTTCATAGATGGCTAAATATGAAGTAGTAAAATGGTGTCAATATGAACAGCAGAGACTCCATATGAATGATGGAATAAAGTATGAATATGTTCCATCCTTTCTCTGCATGTGCTCCTGTTCACAATAAGCAATGGATTACTTGATATAATTAAACATATGTACTAGCCTTTTTGTCAAGCTAGGAAATAGAATCATAGAAATATGTTCATAACTCCAAAATAAGAGGTTAGAATTTTGTCTAGATACTCAGAAGGGAAGAGCTTGAGCCTGTTAAAACTAGTAATAGTGATGGACAAGAGCTCAATTAGGATACTTCTTCAATACAGAGAGGCTTTTATCCATTCTTTTATCTACGTGCATGTTGTTGTTCCTCCATTGATGAAATTAGATAATGTTTCAGCCAAAACTCTCTCAGGATGGTAATCATTTCTGCATGAGTTACAGCTTAGCAAGGGAAGCAAAGGGTAAAACTGGCATTTCTGGAACCTTTAAAAGTCTTCGAGGGGACAAGTGTTTTGGACCTTTATCATCACCTTTATTCTTAGACACTTGTGTGTAGATCTCTTCTTAACACTTATTAAATACACAGTTAAATAATATAACCTAGGTGACAGATGTTATTCAGAATGCAGAGAAATTGACCCATGCCCCACATTGCTGTGATACCTACCAAGGAGTAAGAAGAACTCAGAACTCCCTGTCTCTCTCTGTCTCTCTCTGTCTCTCTCTGTCTTTCCCTGTCTCTCTCTGAAAAGTCACTCTAAGTAGAACAGAACTATTTTTATATGTGTTAAAAATTTTTGTTGATCAAACTAAATCTAAAATTATGATTCTGTCAACTAATTTGCAAATCTCATTACTCTTAGGAATTATCAACTTGGGATAATTCAAACACATATCTGTAGCACTATACATGTCTCATCTATTTAGTGAATTTATCAGAATTTATGTAAATCACCAGGCTAAAGTCAAGAAGCCATAGTATTTTCAGGACCGAGAACAACCCATAGTTGGAAATCAAGTTGTCTTCCTTAGCTGATGGGAAAAAATATGAACCATTTGGCTCTCTTTATGACATATATATTTTGATTTAAAATCTTGGGTGTTTTTTTTTCAAATGACAAATATTCTTTCAAATTGTTTTGTTCATTTTTGCCACCTTCACTGAAGCATGGATGGTGCAGAAGTAGGCATTAGTTCTTGGCTTGTGTGTGATTCAGTGGAGTGTTACTGCATTCCAATTACTCAGACAGCAAGGAACACAGCTGTGTCCAAGAAGGATTTTAGAGTTTCTTTACAATCGCTGTATACTTCAATTGAATTCAATACAATTGTATGTTAACTGTGACAGCTGAACCTGCACTCAGGCAATCTCTAGGGTATTAAATTTAAAAGCATGAGATTCTCATAGTGCGCTATCATATTCATAAAATATTTTAAGTTGTTTTTAAGGTGTCATATAATTAAGATCCTTGGACTCAGTCTGTACATTCACCTGTTATAAATTAAAGAGCATGGGAGTGATGTCACATGCAACTGTGCAGAAGGTTGGCTTCTCTATTAATTCAGAATTGATGATATTGTTTAGCAGAGCTGAACCTATCAAGATAACCATTAGGATGATAGGCCTTTACTAACATTGCCTTTGCAATGCAGAACAATGTGACTCTAGATTTTGCTGGATTTCGGGTCTTCCCTTTATACCAATGATCTACTTCTTAAAATGAATATATGAGATGGTATGTGTAAAATGCACACCATAATTTTCATTATCTACAGAATCTACTTTCAATAACTAACTAGTTTTCCCTGACCTAGTTAGAAGAATCCAAACCATCAATTTCTATATTTATATACTTCAATGTTTATTATACAAGTGAAGCATAAAGTGATTAAAGTTAGAATATTGATTATCTTTTGAAAGTTACAATCAAATAGAAATTAAATGTTGATGCATTCCCTCTGTGCCAAAACTAAATCTTCAGTTAATTCAGATGAACAAGAAACTGAATACTCACTTTGATAATTTTATATATATTGATAAAATAAGCGAATAAAGTAGATACATTTTCATTTTGGTGAAAAATGTTAGTATATTATAGAAAATAAAATTAAGGAAACCAGAATAGAGATTAACCTAGTTTGGAAACTATACAGTATTTAATATGGCTATAACTAGCTTTTAATTAAGAAACAATATGAATTCATTTTTGAGTATGTGTATGCATATGTGTGTTCCTGTATGATGTGTATATAAGTATACAAATACATACACAGCCAAGCACTGGCAATATTTCTTACTTTAAGCTTTTTTATCAGTACAGAACATGGCTATCATTGTTTTGAACAAATGATCATACAGCAAGCAAAACTACAGCCCATAAAATTGCACCATGTCATTTGTGAAACATTCTTATTTTCTAGAGTCAGAATTCCACTTAGTCAGAATTCCACTTACATCTTCTGTCATGGAATGTATGCTCATTGCACCAACTAAGAAATAGGAAAGCTGAATTGTTCTATGAGACTGATAATGTTCTTAGTGACTCAGAATCCTTAGCAAGACAAAGAATGGGGATTTGATTCACTGCATCTGGGTGATAGGACAACTTTAACGAGCTGTTCTCAGTTGGGTGGCTGTTCTTATCAGTGGTTCTTTTACAACTTCAACTGACTTAGGATAACCCCAGTACACAGGAGAACAACCTTATTTCAGATCACAGTGCTACAGATTTTGTGCTACTTAATTAGTTCTCTCTCTGTCTCTTATATAATGGAGATGGGATATGTATGAAACTGTATTGCAAAATAAATGAACTATATGTATAGGTACAAGCCAATTTCAAAATAAGTCATCACACTAAAGACAACGTAGTAATGGAATAAAATGGAAAACACACTTTTCTTGTTTATATATTTACCATGAGACAAAGGGACTAATTATGACTGTAACAGGATCTGGGCTTTTTATGATAGAAACTGCAGGAAAATTCTTACAACTTCCTTTTGCATGAACTTTCTAATGTCATAACTATCTGATCTATGGTTATGCTTTTCAATAAGGAATAAAAGAAAATATTTGATATATATTTTAGCATTATACTACCCATACTAAAGCAATTATAAGGCAGAAAAACATTGGAAATGCTTCCTGTTGTGGGCACACCACCAGATCAGGCCTCAAGACATCGTGCAAGCTTACTAATACACTTTAATTAGCTACCCAGAAATAATGTCTATGTGTATGTGAGTGCGTGTGTGTGTGTGTGTGTGTGTGTGTGTTTGTGTGTGTGTGTGTGTGTGTAAATACTATCCATACTTATGAATAAATGTTTAAAAGTGATATTTGGAAACTAGAATAATTCCTCAAAAGACATTTTGTTCATTGATTCAAAGACACAGAGTCACATATGCACAATAAGTACAACAATAACTAATTGTGTATTCTAATCCCTACTACCTAAACACCTGAAAATAGTTTCATTGTCAAGATTAGTAAAAAAATAAACATTGTGAACAAATGACTTTAAATTATTAAATGATGTTATAGACTAGTCATATTATAGACTATAATATAATAGCATGCAAAGTAAAGAACATAAAATATGATCTCTGAGTAGAAACTCTGAGCATCACTAAGATGCTTAGGGATCTTGAAAGCACTGCCCAACACTATTGATCTAAGTGTCTAGAATTCAATGGCAATCCTGTTCCTGATCAAAATTGCTTTAGTGTAGCATCTATTGATGCTTCATAGAATTCATGGTCACTACATATCAACAACAATAAGAACAACAAAATCCCTGAATATTTAAATTTAAATGAGATAAAACAAGAAACCAAGAGAATGGTACTTAAAAAATATTGCAGTCTTAACATTTTATTGATTATTTAGGCAGACATAGAAGTATAATTAAAATATGTTTATCTTAGACTAAGCTACCTACCAAAGGGGATATCTGGGCTAGTCTGTGGATCCTGGCAAGTATGTAGCAGAGAACTGCCTTGTCTGGCATCTGTGGGAGAGGGTGCCTCTAATCTTTTAAAGATTTGATGCAGGGGGGTTGAGGTGAAGGTGGGGCAATGGATGAGGGGCTGGGTAGGTTAGGGGTGGGGTAGACAGCAAGCTCTCAAAGGCAAAGGAGAGAAGGGATGAGGCAAAGAACTCTTGGAGGGGATACAAGGAATGGGGACAACATTTGGAATGCAAATAAATAAAACAATTTTTCAAAAAGAAAAAAAGGAAGAAATAAAAACTATGTTTTCAGGAAATAGGAAGTGGACCAACTATTCTCTTTTATACTTTTTTTTCACTCTTTTATTTTTTTATTCGATATATTCTTTATTTACATTTCAAATGATATCCCCTTTCCTGAATTCCCCCCTCCCAAAAAGTCCCATAAGCCTCCTTCCCTCTCCCTGTTAAATGATTTAGTAAATGACCTCAAAGAAAACAACAGAAGAGTGTATCAGAAGCCATATGGTAAGATTAGATGAAATCTCTTTCTATTTTAAAGTTGTATAGATAATTACATAGGTATAGAGAATAATCACTATATCTCCTCTATATACTATGTGTTCTCCACCCCAATATTTCCAGTAAAATAAAGAGTAAAATCATCAAAGAGAATAGTCAGATAATTTCAGACTAGAGTGCCTGTCGTGCTGGAGCTCTCATCAGCCAATGCTTCGCCTCTTCCTGTCTCTTTGTCTCTGTCTCTTTCCCTGTCCCTTTCTTTCTTTCTCTGTCCCTTTCTTTCTTTCTCTGTCCCTTTCTTTCTTTCTTTCTTTCTTTCTTTCTTTCTTTCTTTCTTTCTTTCTTTCTTTCTTTCTTTCTTTCTTTCTTTCTTTTTCTTTCTTTCTTTCTTTCTTTCCTTCCTTCCTTCCTTAATCCTTCTTTCTTTCTTTCTTTCTTTCTTTCTCTCTTTCTTTCTCTCTCTCTCTTTCTTTCTCTCTTTCTCTCTTTCTTTCTCTCTCTCTCTTTCTTTCTTTCTTTCTCTCTTTCTCTCTTTTTTTCTCTCTTTCTCTCTTTCTCTCTCTCTCTCTCTTTCTTTCTTTCTTTCTTTCTTTCTTTCTCTCTCTCTCTCTCTCTCTCTTTCTTTCTTTCTTTCTTTCTTTCTTTCTTTCTTTCTCTCTTCCTTTCTCTCTCCCATTCTCTCTCTCAACCTTTCTCTCTCTCTCTCTCTGTTTCTGTCTCTCTCTCTCTCTCTCTGTGTGTGTGTGTGTGTGTTTGTTTGCATGTGTGCTGTTTCTGTGTTGCACCTTTATCATATAAGGGATGTGTTGCACCTTATCATATAAGGATGAATAGGCCATCCTTCCTGATTTAGATGATCAATACTATACACTTTATTGGGTTTTAAATATTTGGCTTTCTAATATACAAGGATTACATATGCATTATTTCTTTCTTTTGTCTCCCTGTGCTCTTCTCCAATTCGTTCTTCTTACTGAATTATAACTCTTACATATACTAATAAATACAAAAATGTAACTTGCTGAGATAATTCAGTATTACCCATATGTGTTTAGGTAAAGACTTACAAAATGACAACCTCAACTGACATGGCACTATGCCTGAGAGAATTCTTCTTTTTTTATTCAATATATTCTTTATTTATATTTCAAATGATATCCCCTTTCCTGTAAAGCATCATCCCTACAAGAAGAGCTTCATACAATGGGTTGCTGAGAGATGGAGAATCAGTCATCTCAAAGGATTAATCCCCTAATGGATTAGTAGATTCCAACAGATTGCTCTTTATTGTTGGTCAATAATTGATCTTCCTTTTTAAGTTCAAAGAGTACAAAGACTATGCATGGATTTTTAAAAGTTAATCTTACATTAAATTTGTTAAAACCAAACAAAATAAACAACAAACCTTCAACCAAATCAAGTATAATTTCAGTGTATCTGGTTTTATGTGGAGGTCCTTAATCCACTTGGATTTGAGCTTTGTACAAGCATGTAAGAATGGATCAATTTGCATTCTTTTACATGCTAACCATCAGTTGAACCAGCACCATTTACTGAAAATGCTGTCTTTTTTCCCCTGGACGGTTTTAGCTCCTTTGTCAAAGATCAAGTGACCATAGGTGTGAGGGTTCATTTATGGGTCTTCAATTCTATTCCATTGATCTACTTGCCTGTCACTGTACCAATACCATGTTGGTACAGTGGATTACTTTCAGTTTCTCTTCATTTAGTTTGTTGTTGGCTACTCGTTTGCTGTATATTGCTTTTACTATGCTTAGGTACGGGCCTTGCCAACCCGAGAGTACACATGGAGGGACCCATGGCTCCAGCTGCATATGTAGCAGAGGATGGCCTTGTTGGATATCAAAGTGAGGAGAGGCCCTTGGTCCTGAGAAGGCTCCATGACCCAGTATAGGGGAATGTTAGGACAGGGAAACGGGAGAGGGTGGGTTGTTGAGCAGGGGAAGAGGGGGATGGGAAAGGGTGTTTTTGGAGGGGAAACCAGAAAAGGGGACATTTGAAATGTAAATTAAGAAAATATCCAATTAAAAAAAGTATAATTAAATTCCTGCTAATATTGTGTACTTTTGTTAACTGGTCTTTGTCACTTAAATTAAGGGAAAACACAACAATCAGTACATCTAATAACTGATAGAATAATAGGAATATTCTAAAAACAGATATCATGCAACAACGCTGTCAATATTCAGTAATGGATATTATTTTGTTTGTGAGCAGAGTTTCTCTTAGCAGACTGCACAGTGGGAACTGTTAACTCATCTACAATGCATTCCAGAAAGCAGAGTCACTCAGGTGAAAGGGCCTATGGTGACTTCAACAGGACAAAGTGGAATGTGATGCCAGGGTCTGACACCACTCACTGGGTGACATGCAAGCCTGGTAGTTGCAAAGGGACAGCAAGTGAGGTATCTCTGAGGATAATAACTTCGAAATACCTTTCAACCCTTCATCTAGCTTCTTCCTCTAGCAAAGGTTAAAGTGAGTTTGACACCTTGTTCTATTGCCTGCACTTACCCTCAGGTAATAAAAGAGACAATGAAATATAATAATGGGTCCTGGTGCTCCATGGCACTGTATAACATCTATTACACATTTCTTGAAGTTCAAACATCCTCTTCCCAGTGATTTTAAATCACTGAACTACATTTAAAAGAAAATAAAAGAAAACATTAGAGTAGACAAGTCACTAAGTCTAAGATTTTTTTTTTTGCCTTTGCCTTTGAATTCATAGATATCCCCCTTACCTCTCTTCTTTGCAGTTTCGGATGAACCTGACATAGACAAGAAAAGGAAGTGGGAACTAAGGAGGTACTCAGAACTCTACTATTGCAATGATTCTGTAGAATCTGTTTTTCTGAAAATATGGAAGCATTTCAGTAAAATAGGGTAAAGAAACTAACACACACACACACACACACACACATATCTTCTTGTCACACAGGATATATTTATTTCGTGAATTATTTTTTATTTATGTAAAGACTATGGAAACATGTAATTGTTCCCTTATGAATAATACGTACATAGTAACTATCATAGATATAAGAAATACAAAAATGTAAATAAGTATAATATAGTAATCACTGCTATTTTTCTTTTCTCATACTCATCTTTATCGAAATATTTTCTGGTAAAACATTTAATTGATTCTTTTGTAATTTAAGATGTTAGGTGTTGGGAGAAAAAATTCTTAAGGAAGTAACAGAATATAATACTTAGAGAAGGACAAGCAAGAAAGCTGATGGGAAATGTGTAAATAAAAAAAGAAACATGGAATTTTTTTGCAAAAGGGGAAGTGGACCACGAAGGAACTCCTGAAGTATGTCAAAGCTCCTAACCAAACCCCTCTAGCAACAAAGAATGGAAGGTCATCAGACAGCGAAGATGCCAACGCCAGGTTCTTGCAAGTTTCCAGAACAATGATGTTCTTCCTTTTATTCACTGCCACCTCATCCACCATTGGTGTTCTCCCAGGAACACACACACACACACACACACACACACACACACACACACACATACACACACATTTCTATATTACATTAATGCTTTCAGAGAAGAAGCCTTTAAACAGCTTATAAACAAAAGTGTATTCCCAATCCTGAACTTGTCTTCTGAACAGCCACTTACCCATTATCAAGTGTGCTACATTTTATACAACTAGACAAGACTGAAAATGACTAAATATGTGTTTTCTCACAGTTCGTGATCTTACCATTTAATGTAGCTTTTGCCTTAAATTGCAAAGAACCAAGGGCTTCACATTTCTTTGTGTACCATAGTTGCCTAATGATTTATGATAACTTGTGTTGTTCACAGAGTAAGAGAAGCCTTTAGGTTAAGGCTGTGGTGGGTAACGGACAGCAAGCATTGGACTTGGCTGCATAGTGTGCATAGGAGAGTTGTGAATTGCATATGGATTGAAATGCCTAAGGAGTTTCTATGACATTGAGTAGGCAGTGGGGAGTCATTGAAGTTCTCTAGTTAGGAATGCATACAGTCAATTTGATATTTATGTGCATGGCTAAATGAATGTCTTCACATCTATTTTTAAGGACATCAATTGTAATCAAATTTTGTTTCCTGTGGTATGTTGAGACTTTAGTGTCTTAACAAAGTATCTTCAAAAAATCTCAAGGTAATTCAATGTGCTTACCTAATAAATGTATTTTAAAGTAAACACACAAACCCAGGCCTTGCTGCTAATTCCCATAAGATAGAGTAAAATTCTAAGGTGTGATTTTGCCTCTGTTATTCTGTGGAAATATGAAAGTTGCAGTGAATCACAACTGAAACACAAAAGACAGAACTTATAGTCCCGAATGCAAACTATGTAGGGTGATATGCAGTTGTATTGGTTTTAAGGTGCTTTTCACTATGACAATTTAGAGACTGGCAATTTTATCTATCTCTTCTAACTTGTCACCCTCAATACTAAAGTGATGGCACCTGAAGTGATTGAGAACGTAATAGCAAAACGAGAGTTTGCATGAATGTTCAGAGGGTGGTCAGACTAGCAGCATCACTGTTAGAGTGATTTGGCATTTCTCACATCCCACGTTCAGCTCCATAGCCCTCTTCACCGTCACATTTCCCATCATTCATGTGCAGCTTTGATTTCTACTCTATGTTTATAACACAATCTCCAATTTACTCAACACAATACTTGACAAATGATCCAACTTGGTGGTAATTTATAATTAATAACTGGTTATATAAAGAGAAAGATAATTTTAACATTGATGAGTCGGCTCTTTCTGTACAAGAGTTTATGGGACTGCTTTTGTAAGTTCCACTTTTATGCTTTAGAGATTCTTCCTTAAAGTGCCCCCCTTTTTCATATTTTCATACTTAAAGATCTTAGTTTTGAAGGAAACACTACTCACCTTCCTCACTTCTGTGTCCATGTACAGGCAATTATGATTGCACAGAATCCCTTTCCAAACTGAAACCCCTTGGTTTGTTTTTGGGGTTCTGCTATATACTTTCACGACTGAAGGTCTGTTTCTTTCTAACATTTGGAAAGCAGGTGATGCAAAACTGCCTCCACATTTACCTAAGTCAAAAGTACACAGAGCTCTTGTTTTATTGTGCTAAAAATAAAATATAAACGGGAAACGTTTCTTGGCCATAACTTAGAAAATCAGGCACTGAAGCCAAAATTCCCTAAACTTTGCAAATAAAAACACAAGAAGCAGAACATTCATTTCAGCCTCATAAAACACCATGATCTTTGGCTACAGGTTTGAGAACCGCATTCCAGATTACTGGAAAAGGAATGGGTCATTGACAGGAAAGTCCTTAAATAAATAATTCTGTGTACCAAGAGCTGAAGTGAGCACAGAAATTCACTCATAAAACTTGCCTGCTTTCGAAAAAAAAATTACATTTAAAAATTGAGTTTTAAAAAAATGCTTTGATGAATTTATGATTTTTGTGTTGTCCATTCAGAAATAGTCCAAACTTGTGTGTGTGTAATGTGGCTTTTTAAAAGGAGCATCAAAATACAGCTATATGGCTTTGCTAGAGATGAATTACAAAACACCATTCTGTATTTCTATTTGTGACTCTAATTCTGATATGCAGTGCTTCATTTATTTTTTGACTACTAAGTTTAAACATATCTGAAGAATGATATGCCTGAAGTACTGATGCTTATTTATGACAATTCCATAACTGTACTAATAGGATATGATGTGTATATTTACTAGAGCATGTACATACTATTTAATGATCTACATCGTAAAAATGATAAGAAAAGTTGTCTATATTTTGTATTATTTTATATTCATGAAATATATCTAATGTTTGCTTCCATTCATGTATTTCTTTATATCCAAATCTATATCTACATATTATTTTGAGGAATAAGAAAAGAATTTTTAAAATATATTTATTTTGCTTCCTGACCACACTTTGCCCTCCCAACTCTTCTCTCAGTCCCTCCCTACAACCACTCCTCTGCCTGCCCCCATCCACCCCTGATTTCTCTTCAGAAAAGCACTGGTCTCCTGTGGATATCAACCAGCCATGCTATATCACGTTGCAGATAGACTAGGCACCTCCTTTCCTATTAAGGATAGACAAGTCAACCCCATAGGAGAAAAGAGTCCCAAAGGCAGACAACAGAGTCAGAGAAAGCTCATGCTCTTGCTGTTAGGAGTCCCATAAGAAAACCAAACTACACAACAGTAATATATATGCCAAGGACATAGGTCAGACACAGGCGGGTATCCTGAATCAATCTCTATAAGCCCCTATGCATCCAGGTTAGTTATTTTGTGGGGGGATGTTTCTGATGTCCTTGACCCTTCTGGCTCCTATAATCTTTCCTCTCCATCTCAAGCAGGGTTCTTATGTTCAGCCTATTGTATAGTTGTAGATCTCTGCATCCATAGGAAAACATTTTTTTTTTATGGAATAAGAGTGTAACATATTGATCACTACTATCCTAGCCTTGGAAAACGATTCTCATCATTAAGTCATACAACTTCTAGGAATTTTTATTAGCAAAAGGAAAATGATTGTATTAGAATTAAGGGAGACTGATTTACAAAGAGCCTCTGCTATAAAAGACAGCGAGCAACCTAAAAGTGTCCCTGCTTATTTCAAATTCTTACGCTTACTAAATGGGATAGCTTATGAAAAATCCTCTGTATTTTATTTCATGTTGTTGGTATTTATCCATACATTTACTCACCCACTTAAATCCTAGATGTCTGTCAAATTCTAATTGTTCTTCAGAAAATGGAAATAAACAAAAATATAAGATATTCATATTTTTTTAAAGAAATGGCCATATTTTGAGAGTTGCTTTACATTTAAACAACAAAGGTTCATTTTAAGTGAAAAACAGCAGTTTAATAATTGACCTTTCATCTATAAAGTGAACATTAATTTAACCAAACTAAAATACCCATTTATGTATGGTATTAAAAATTAATCAAATTCCGATTCATGATGCATGATCATTAAAATAACTAAAATCACAAGTATGGTACATACCAGCCTTTGAGTATTAAGCTGATAGGACAGCTATACTGAACAAAAGTTCATACATGACAAGCAATGAATACTGTTCGGAATCATGGCGAGCAGGGAGAATAAGACAGATGCCCACAAAAAATGCTACCCATGCCAAACTGATGCACAAAGGGCTTTGTCATTATGAAGGTCAAAAATGCAACATAAAATTAAATTTAAAATCAATTTGTTTTAGCAAAGAAACTCAGCTTCACTTGCACAAGCAGGAAAAAAGTATAGCATATAGTTTCATCCATGCAATTATGTAAATATAAAAATGTACATTCTGTAATAGAAACTGATGAAGTATACACATTCAAGAAGGAAATTGACTGGGTCATATATTAAATAACTGGGGTAATAGCAAGTTGATGATAAGAGTAAATTTGAATAAGCATACTTAAGCTAAATTCCAATATATATTTATATTTGACAAAACACATATCATTTTTATCTAACACTCTAAGTCAGGAGAAGTATAATTTTGTCCTCCAAAATATATCAGCAATTTTAATTATTTGACTTGTGATAGTGATTACTATCTTCCATTCCTGGATCATGTATATGTAAATAAAACCTAAGTGTTTATTTGCAAAATTTTCCTTCATGAAGATCTGAGGTGCCAGAAAGATGGCTCCACAGATAAAGAGTCCTTACTGTTTTTATAGATCTAAGTTTCATTTCCAATACATACAACTAACAGTTCCCAGCTACTTATAACTCCCGCTAGGAGCCTTGGCTTCCTTTTCTGGTTGTTATGGGGAATTCTCATTCTTGTGACTATGTGTACATGCATGCATGCAGATACACACATAGGCATAATAATGTGTGCACAGATATAAAAGAAAACAAATAAAAACAAACAAAAAAGATCCAACGCTTCATAAATTCACACAAACCCTAAGCTCTAAAAAGACTTAATTGAGATTATGTGAATGTGGTGTTCCCCTCTCATGTCCCCCACTGGTGGCTTTCTTTCCTATGCTAACTTTATAGGCTGACATGATTTTATCCACTGTCATCATTATTTGTTCTGAAGTTATATCTTGCCAAAGAGATTTAAGCAATTCTGTGTCACAAAGCTGATCAAATCCATTTTCCTAAGTAAGATGGTAATGTCACCTAATCATGGATTTTGGCTTTTCCTTTCTTAGACACATCTGTCTTCACTGATATGCTTATAGTCCCAGTCCAACTGCAAACATCTTTCTTAATTCATTCTTTTCTACTGATTTTTTAAAAAGTTTCTGTAAAAATTGTTCCTAATGCTTCCGAATCCATAATCAATATCTTTGCTATCCATTAAAATAAATGCTCTTAGAAGTTTCTAGTATTTAGCATCCTAAAAAGAAAACAATTATTTTAAAATCTTTCCCTATTAAATGTAAATTTACTTACAAAACCAATTTTAAAACCAGTAAAATGTTTGACTAGAAAGGCTGTTATTGTTCTCCATTTGATTTTTGCCAAGCTATTTTACATTTTGAGAGTTTTAAAATTTATTAGATATAAAATACCAAAGTATTTGGTATGAATTTCTAACAAATGAAAAGATGCCTTTGTAGAATACTACGTAATGCCATTGACTTTGACCATAACAAATGAGCACTTACTCTGCATATAATACTACATTATGTAGCATTTTCAAGCAAAAGGCTCTTGGTTTCAAGTGTCTGATAATTTAGTGGTGGATGCTTTACCCACAAGAAAAAAATTATTGAGAGATATGTTGACATATCTGACCTAGTGACTTTCTAAGTAGTTGCAATACTGTTTTATGCTCATTATTTGTAAAGTGGTCCCTTTAAAAAGTTTACTAGATGCATTCTAGTTTCTGACATCACTCAGCTTGTGTGCAGTTTACCTGAGGTAACCCCTGCAAAGTCAACAATGACATCTGTCCATCAGGTAAACAAGAAATAATATTCTATATACTCAATGTTCATAGAATCCTACATTTTACCTTCAATGATAAAAAGAAATGAACATGGGATCCAGTCTACTGAAATATACAAACTCCGTTTAGGAATAGGACTACATGTTTAGTTTACAAAGCCGCTAGAAACTCATAACTAATAAAAACTTACAGAGAAAAAGTTATGGTTCATGAGACTTTTATCTGGTTTGTCATATGGTCCAGATGACTGTCAACTGATACAGGCATTTAATCCACCAGATGGAATTCACATACCTGAAGCATGAACACATCTGGCAGGTACATTAGGATTCTAATTTTCCTCAGAGAAATTGATATTTAAGAGTGTTTCCGGATAACTAATATGTATGGAACAGGTAGAACCTTGATTTACTTGCCTGTTTACCCTCTACCACTGAAACTATTTCTTTTAAAAAAAATATTTTGCATAATATATCATCTTCATTCTGTCTTTTTATCATAATAAATGCTGTAGTATCTTTATTGGAAACCTTACCGTCTAAAATAAGAATGAACACTACATGAAGTCACTTTCTTCTTCTTACCTAGTGTGTAGAACATGGGATGGTGGGCTTGACATGATGGCCTTGATATGTATTGATGAATTAACACTTCCTGCTATGTCATATTATCTTCAGAAATTATTCCTGGATTTTTAAAAAAAATTTTCAGACAAAGTGACTTTAAAAATAAATCTCATTATGGAATGAACACATGGGCAGATATTCACTACTTAAGAGTTTTAAGTCACAAGCTATATAGGTTAAATTAGTGCATGAAAATAGAAAGAGAACAATAAGAGATGTGTCTAGAAACATGAGAATTAAGGTCTAAGCTTCATCATTCAGAAACAATACTATAAGATATTGGATGCTATGGCTTTCCTCTGCATGCAGCAGCTTCTTCTACAGAGTGGTTGTGAATATTTCTAATGCTGAGGCCTTTTAATATAGTTCCTTGTGTTGTGGTGACTCCCAGCCATAAAATTATGTTTGTTGCTACTTCATAACTCTATTCTTGCTACTTTTGCGAGTTGTAATTTAAACATCCTTATGCTTTCCAATAATCTTAGGCCACCCATTTGAAAATGTTGCTCAACTCCAAAAGGGTCCCCACACACAGGTTGAGAACCACTCTTCTAGAGCTATGGAACCCAACTGTGACTGATCCTTAAAGAAATAGGTACTTAATAACTAACACATCACCAAGTGTATTTTTACCCTTTTTTATTCGATATATTCTTTATTTACATTTCAAATGATTTCCCCCTTTCTGCCTCCCCACTCCCCCAAAGTCCCATAAGCCCTCTTCCCTCCCCCTGTCCCCCCATCTACCCCTTCCCACTCCCCTATACTGCTGGTATTCCCCTATACTGCTGCACTGATTCTTTCTAGAAGTGAGTTTGTATACATTTATAGTTCACTATCACTTTACTTAGTTTTGCTTATCCCATGTGAAATTGTTTTAACCTACCCAGGGCTAGTGAAGTCAGAGGTCTTGGAGAACAATCTATAACCACCATTTTAATAAAACCATGCTTATAAAAGTAAAGAAACCCATATAAAATTAACATTCTAATATTAATTTTGCTATCCTTCAATAGATCAGTGATTAAAAGACCTAATGTAATGTTCGCAAAAATGTGGACTTTGATATAACATCCAGATTTTTATGCTAGTTATACTTTTCAGGAATCAACTGTCTTGTATTAATAATAAAGTCATTAATTTTATGTAAGTAATAGAATTAAACCTCTACTCAGAAATATATTTTATGGAATTCCACATATTTTATATACATTCAATTTATCCAACCATTAGATACTTTTCTCATTCCTTCCTGTCTTATCAGGAAGTACATGATTTGTTTTCATTTTTAACAGGGAAATTTTGTCAGACTAATTAAATTATATCTTACCTATGTTCTTGTCTGCATTTAACTTATAAGAAATTTTGAGGTCTGCCTGTGCCCAGGACCTGAGCAGATATGTGCTCATCTCTCAATATCTTTTCAATATAGTTCTTGAATTCCTAGCTAGAGCAATTAGACAACACTGAGATTCACCTCACACCAGTCAGAATGGCTAAGGTCAAAAAAATCAGGAGACAGCAGGTGTTGGTGAGAATGTGGAGAAAGAGGAACACTCCTCTGAGGTGAAATCTCAGTGTTGTTTTGATTTGGATTTCCCTAATGATTAATGGTGTTGAACATTTCTTAAGGTGCTTCTCAGCCATCCAAAGTTCTTCATGTGAAAATTCTTTGTTTAGCTTTGTAACCCACTTTTTAATAGGGTTATTTGGTTCTCTGGGTTCTACCTTCTTGAGGTGGGATTGCAAGATATTGCAACCACTTTGGAAATCAGTCTGGCGGTTCCTCAGACAACTGGGCATGACACTTCCGGAGGACCCTGCTATACCACTCCTGGGCATATACCCAGAGGATTCCCTGGCATGCAATAAGGACACATGCTCCACTATGTTCATCACTGCCCTATTTGTAGTATCCAGAAGCTGGAAAGAACCCAGATGTCCCTCAATGGAGGAATGGATACAAAAAATGTGGTATATTTACCCAAAGGAGTACTATTTAGCCATTAGAAACAATGAATTCATGAAATCCTTAGACAAATGGATGGAGCTGGAGAACATCATACTAAGTGAGGTAAGCCAGTCTCAAAGGATCAATCTTAGTATGCACTCACTGATAAGTGGATATTAGCCTAGAAATTTTGAATACCCAAGATATAATCCACATATTAAATGATGTCTAAGAAGAATGGAGGAGTGGCCCCTGGTTCTGGAAAGACTCAGTGCAGCAGTATAGGACAATACCAGAACAGGGAAGTAGGAAGGGATGGATGGGGGAACAGGGGGAGGGAAGAGGGCTTATGGGACTTTCAGGGAGTGGGGAGCCAGAAAAGGGGATATCATTTGAAATGTAAATAAAGAATATATCAAATAAATTTAAAAAAGAAATTACGAATAACTACATTTTAACTGACATATTCACAATACTTTCTCTACAATTATTCTTCCTCATATTTAGTATAAAAGCTATGCTATATACCTGATTTATTTCAGCTCGGACATTTCACATTTATTTGACTTTAGAAGAGCTGCATAACATAGTTATTATGACTATTATTTAAATGATAAGGAACCTCAGCCGTAGCTATGGAGACACTGTGGAAGCTCCATTCATTTGTTTAAAGCCATGGAGTGCTGATTTCAGCCTTAGAGATGTTAACCAGAAAAGAGCATTCTGGTACCATTCTCTCTGTACCTTCCTATCTTTAATTCTCAGCATAACATATTTTCCAGAGTTTTATTCTTTTGCCTCAGATTTCTGTGTTCAAGATACTATATAAACAAATGTAAGAAATATTAAATAATTAACATTATTAGTAAAAAATATGAATTTCTAGAGTAGGGAAATTTCTAAAAATGAAAAATAAAAAAATAAAATCTGAAAAGCACATTCTAATCATTTTATTTTATCATATGTAATGTACTTTCAAGACACACTCATGTATTGATTTGAGTTTTACTTTCCAATGAGTTGAGGCCTAATCTTTCTAAAGCTATTAAGTTTTTAGTTAAAATTACATCATTTTTAGTCATCTGCGCAAACATAACCTGAATAAGATTGACACATATAGACATGCCAAAATGAACAAGGTGGAAGACATCTTGGAAGACATAAAATGATAGACAAATAGAAAATGTTGAGAATGGGTTAACGAGATTTCTCTAGAGAAAAGCACAGCAACTGATTATCCAATAGTTACTGGTCAGTCTGTAAAACATACGTAACAGTAACATTATATGGATTTTGCATACATAGAATTTATCTATGCTTACAAAGACACAAATGCACATGCGCGCGCACACACCCACCACCCACTGCCACAACCACCACCACCACCACCACCACTACCACCACCACCACCACCACCAACAAAAACAACAGCAAACAAAAGAGGCCATGAATTTGAAAGAGAGCAAGATGGAATGGGACATTAGAGTATTTGAAAAGAGGAAAGGGTTTGGAACTGTTGGTCCTCCTTCAGGGTCACCCCCAGCTTCATGCAAACTTCCCTAATTCAACAACAGGGGTCAGCTGCTTCTGTCCATTGGTTGGGTGCAAGTATCTGTATCTGAGTCTTTCAGCTGCTTGTTGGGTCTTCCAGCAGTCTCAATTAATCTGGACCTCCAGGGATCTCTCAAACACTGGACACAAAACAGGCAGCATACAACAGCTGATATGAGGCCCTAGCACACACACAGTAGAGGACTGCCTGCTCTGTGCTCATTCAGAGACGATGCACATAACTCTCAAGTGTCTGGAGTCCCCAGGGAGTTTACAGGTCAGGTGGGGTGGGGGTGGGGACATCCCCGAGGAGACAGGGGGAGGGAGGTATGGGATATGGAACAATCAAAGGATGGATTTGTAGGGTGGGGAATAAAATATGAAGTATATAAAATAATTAATAAAAATATTAAAAGATTTTAATGCACAAAAATTTTAAATTAAAAAGAAAGGGTTCTGAAATGAGGTAATTAAATAAAAAATGTATTTTATTTTCTGTTCTTGGAATTAATTTCCTTACTAATGTTTGACTTCAGGTACAAACGTCATTAAAATTAATTTTGAATTTACAGTGTATGATGAGTCAGGTGTATATTTTAAATGTATTATTGTGGACTAAGGGATCCTGCAATGTTAACTATATGATTACAGCTTTTAAAACAAGGGGCTTCATTTACAAGCGGTGACTGGAGAAGCATAAAAACATGTGTTTGGAGTCTGCAAACACATTAAAAGACAGGAGATGCTGGTACTTGTTCTGCCAGTGCTGATATAGTTATAGGGACATTGGAACAAGAGGTTCTTTGGGCTTTAAAGGTCACCAGCTTAGCCCCAAACAACGTATTTCAGATTCAATGAGACAGGAGTTCTTAATGGCATGCATACAAGAGCAATGGAACAGGATATACAATATTTACCTTTGGAAGGAGCTTACATATCTGAATATGCATGTATATACACACATACCCTTCCACACACAATGTACAGCAATGAAAGCTATAATATTTTCCAACAAAGCCACATTAAATATAATTGCTGACCTATCTGTTTTCATTATATCTTGGTGTTTTTCTCCAGTACAATATCACAGAAAACACCCTCTACCATCTCAGGCTTTGCCCTTGCATTTTTTGTTCTTATACAAAAACTACGGAAACCTCACCCACCTAACTTGTTGAACAAACTGAGAACCGCAATCTCCAAAGCAGGCAATAAAATGCACTTAGTTTTCCTGGACAGAGCTAATTAAAACTCAAGATGTTCAGTTGGTACACCACAAAGAATAATTCTGTGCTTTTCTTCATCAACGTAAAGGGCACAGCACAGCTTCCTTATAACTCAGCAGAAAATTCCAGCCAGGTTGAAGCGATTGTAAAAGGAAAAGATAGATAACGTTGGCTGACTCCATTGTAGCTCTAGGAAAGTTTGATTTGTTCACGTTTAGCCTCTCCTCAGTAGAACTTTAAGACATTTAACTTAATTGTCAGTCTAAAACTTTTAATTTCAACAATGAAATACACAGGTTTGTGGCTGGAATATGTTTGTATCTGCATTTTGTGCTTATAAAATATGTTTTTGTCATTTCTCCAGAAACCAATTTAGATTCCATAAAGATGCTCTCTCCCCTGGAACTAGATGAAGTGAACAAAGCTAAAAGATGAATGAAAATAAATAATGTTTAAAAATAACTTCAAAACAATCTAACAGGCCCATTGTATGTGTTCTATGTTTGTAATCCAAAGACTATAAAAGCTAAAAGGGAAGTAAAAGAGAGAGAGAGAGAGAGAGAGAGAGAGAGAGAGAGAGAGAGAGAGAGAGAGAGAGAAATTCCATAGAAAATGTAACGAATTAGGAAATTTGTTAGCTAGAAGCACTAGTCGAAAAGTACCATTGTTCTTAATTTTCATCAAGCAAGACTTACATTATGTAGAAACACAGACCTTTAAATACACATTATATTTACAATATTGTCTAAGACTGTGAAATTAAATTGGTGCCCTGACTTTAACTGATTTCTCACTGTCTTTGCTTAGAATCTTGCTTTTTCCCCTATGAAATAATAATAATAAATATTATTATTATTATTATTATTATTATTATTATTATTATTATTATATTTATTTCCAGGTATAATTTCATTATATTACTAGTTCTCCATAGATGTGAACTCATCATTACAGGATCTTTCAGCCACATGTAAATAATATAGCCATCGTTTACATATATTATCTTGTAGGGAGATATATCAGATAGTTAGCACTGCTTACTTGCTATTAATAATTGAATTTATAATTTGTGTATTATTTTGATAAGGCCTGGAGTGAGGTTTCAATATTAAATCAGGTGTCATTGATAATGCGGCCCTGTATGAATAGCACATCAGCCACCATTAGTGGACACTCAGTTTTGATTCACAGATATTTTGCGGCTTGAGTTTTGGAAACAATGTATGTCTGATGAAACCTACTCAAGAGTGAAACATGAGAGGGTTTATATTTGATGATCCTGGGCAATTGATCCTCTGGTTCTGTCTTTTATTTTTGTCTCTAAATAGGGGAGCAGAGGGAATCTCTTTAAAAACCAAGTAATTCAACAGTCAAACACTTAAGATGATTAAACTTTATTTAGTAGAGTAAGCAATGCAAATGGTGTCTATTTCCTAAAGTACAAATTGTGCCCAGTAGGAAGGAGTTGGCTATCTCCCTGTGGATATTGATTTTTGAACAATTTACATCCATGGTAAATTTATTTTAACATCCTTTAGCTGATTTGAATGTGTGGAATTTTGTGAAAGGACTTGGGTATCTCTTGAGGGGTTAGAGAAAGGACTGAAGGAGCCGAAGGCATTTGAAACCCCATAGGAAGAACAACAGTATCACCAAACCAGACCCCACCCCCAGATGGATTACACTCCTAGATTACAACAAAGATTACACATGGAGTGACACATGGTTCCAGCCACATATGTAGCAAAGGATGGCCTTGTCAGGCATCAATGGGAAGAGAGGCCGTTGATCCTGGGAAGGCTCCATACCCCAGTGTAAGGGAATGCCAGCAAGGTGAGGTGTCATTGGGTGGGTGGGTGGGAAAGCAGCCTCACAGAAGCAGGGTGGATGGGATAGGGGGTTTCCGGAGGGGAAACCGGGAAAGGGGATAACATTTAAAATGTAAATGAATAAAATATCCAATAAAAAAATAAATAACTTTTTTTAAAGAAAGAAAAAATGTGTGTGGAGTCTGTTCAGTTCAATCAGTTGGGTGTTGCAGCAGTGCAAACAGTGCAAGTTGGAGTCAGCACAAATAACCAGCAGTAGTTGAAGCCAGAGAATAAGAAGGAACCAGAAAATTAGAACAAATTTCTAGAGTTAGTTTGAAGCCAAACAGAGAAATTCAATAAGAATCTGAGAGAAGCCCAATTGAATTAGTCAGCTTGGAGAGGCATTGCCAGGAGAGTTAAGTTGAACTAGTCAGAGTTCAAAAAGAACTAGAGAGGGTGAATATATTCAGCAGTAACCCTCTGAGATGACAATTAGAACTGGTAGATAAAGGTTATATTTACAGATAAAGTTCAAATATAGTCACATATGATTATTAGAAATTAAATATGTTATTGCACAGTAAAGACAGCAAGGAAGAATGCTTGAAGAAGAAGCATGAGGTACCTGAATTCAAGCCTACTTCATGCAGCCAAGGATATGGCTGAGGTTGGATGCCTGTCTGACCTCAGCATGGAGAAAAGTGAGTAATGGGTCTTGCTGTGCAGGACATTAATTCCAGATTCAGTGAGAGCCCCTGTTTCCATGTAACAGGGCAAAGAATGCTAAAGAAGGATATGCAATGTCTGCCTGTGGCTTCTTTTCGTATGCAACAGCAAACACTCCTCTGGATACGAAAGCACACACTTACACACACCACACACATATACATACTAGACTGTTTGCCTGGTCACTTAATTAAATATATAATATATGCCTCAGTTCCTTTCTTCAACGTTTTAAAGTTTTCATTGTGGAAGACTTTTTGGGTTGTTGGTTAAGCTTAATACTAAGGATTATTTTTATGGCCATTATGAGCTGGGCTATTTCTGTGAATTATCTTTAATGTGCTGATAATAAGCATATATGAACACTATGAATATATGTGTTTATTGTGTACATTCTTATCCTTTAGGAAGTGTTTATATGATCTAAAACCTTGAGAGTAGTGGGTTTTTTATGTTTGTTTTTGGTAGTTCACATTTTTTAATTATTTTATTTACTCACATCATAAATGCTGACACTCCACACAGTCTGCATCTCCCCCATCCCCTTTGCCTCTAATAGGGTGCTCCCTACCCTAGAGCATCAAGTCTCTATAGGATTAGGTACATTCTCTCCCACTGAGTCAAGACAGTCCTCTACTGAATATGTGCTGGGGGCTTTGGAACAGCCCATGCATGCTCTCTGGTTGTTGGCTTAATCTCTGAGAGCTCCTAGGGGTCCAGGTAATAATGTCAGGGACTGCTGCCCACCAATGGGATGGATCCCAAGGTGGGATAGTCACTCATGGGCCATTCCGTTCCATCAGTGTCTCCTCCATTTTTGTCCCTGCATTTCTTTTAGACAGGAACAATTCTGAGTCATAATTTTGAAGGTGGGTTGGTATCTCCATATATGCACAAGAACTTCAATTCCCTGAAGAAGAAAATTAAAGAAGACCTCAGAAGATAGAAGAATCTGCTTATGGATCCATAGAATATGCTTATGGATAGGTAGGAGTAACAGAAAAAAATATGTCCATCTTACCAAAAGCAATCTACAGATTCTATACACTCACCATCAAAATTCCAAAAGAATCCTTCACAGACATGGAAAGAGCAATTCTCAACTTTATATGGAAAAATAAAAAACCTAGAGTCAAAATAATTCTTCATAATAAAAAACTTCTTTGGAAATCACCATACTTGATCTCAAGGTGTGTTACAGAGCAATAGTGATAAAATCTGCTTGGTATTGGTACAGAGACAGACAGGATGTTCAATGAAATAGTATCCAAGATCCAGAAATATACACACACACCTATAGAAACTTGACATTTGATAAAGAAGGCAAGCCTGTACAGTGTAAAAAGAAAGCATCTTTAACAAATGGTGCTGGTCTAATTTGAGGTCTACATGTAAAAGATAGTGTTTAAGGTATCTTATGCAAAGAATATACAAGTCAACTAAAAACTTTCATGACTAATTGAACTCAACAAATGAACATCTATAGACTGATACAAACACACAGTCATTAGCATAGAATATACAAGTCAACTATAAACTTCAATGTCTCATTGAACTCAATAAACATACATATACACAGACTCACAAAGGCACACATACACACACATACACATACACACATGCACACGCACACACACACACACACACACACACACACACACAAAGCAAAATTGAGTAGATCTCAGGAAAGAAAATCAAGGCACAAATCCCATGTTATACAATTCCTTCTTCCCATCCATTACTTGATGCTTCTTAGTGAATTTCCATTTTCTTAGAACCTGGGTCAATTTTTATGTAGGATAGTTAATATTTTCAGATGCTTACATAGCCTATTGCAAAAGAAACATATTATGGAAGAAGATGAGTCTTGAGTATGCTCATGGCATAGAATCAATCAAAAAGTATAAAATGTGTCATAAAGTATTTGCCAAGGGTTTACAATAGTGACACTAATTGGTGGCAAATTTGACAGGTTATGGATAAGTGAATTGCCTCTGTGGAGAAGCAAATCCGTAGATCCATTTTCTGTATTTTTTTCCATGCCAATCACTGAAAATGTTGGTGAGCAAGCCTCGCTGAATTGAGTCATTCAAGGCAAGAGTGGGGAATTAATTGTGTTCTCTTGCATCTTTTCCTGCTGCCAAAGAAAAGGACTATTGTCCCACTTCTTATTCAGCCTTCAGGATCCCTGCCAAATCCATTGAGAAAGTCAAACTGCATATCCAAGTGGAAGTAGGAAGGGGGTTCACATCCAGTTTGTGCTCGGTGGGGGTTGTGATGAAGTCTAAGCCTGAGTGATTTTGGACATCACATTTTTATTTTATGTTGGACAGAATAATGAAAATTGCTAAACATGGAAGTCAGGGTTTAGAAAAGGGAGCAAGATGAAAGGCTTACATTTATGGCCTGAATAAAAGTTACATGTCTTGCTATTTACAATGCTGACTGTGTACACATGGTAAGAAATTGCCCACTTGTTAAATGTGTTAGGGCCTCTGTACCACAGTGAGCAGTTTTATATGACGTAGTAATATACATGTCCACTTTCACAGATGAGTGGGCATATTGGATATTTTTAAAAGCACTTTCCTTAATGTGACCTAATTAAGGCTGTAAATTAAAAAGAACTCAAAGTCATAAAAATGTCAGATCTCAAATATGACATACTTGAAGATTTGAAAATCATCAACATAAAAAGCCCAGACTATATAGTCCCTCTCTGAGCAATGTATGTGTCAGCATGGTTTTCAAGAGGGACACAGGAAAATGATATGGACAGGGAGTTTGAATTAAAGAATTTTTAGATAAAAATATCAATTGAGAAGCGAGGTAATGAATCATTTTATTAATGAATCAATGTAACGTTACATTTTCAACATTGTGAGTTTTGAACTTCGGTTAAAGTTTCTAACTGATAATTGAGAGTTCACATAGGCAATGAATTCCACTTCCTTTGTAAGGAAAACAAAAAGATTGCACTCATCACAAAATTGTGCTGTATATATTGGCTACATGGATAAACCTAACCAAACCAAACAGACTGCCTTACTAACTGAGTTAAATCTCTTCCTTACCTTGGCGGTTGAAGCAACAGTTAGAGAAATGTAGCCTGTCCTTATTGTTCATTATTAGAATCTGATTCAACTTTTCCATGTTTTCTGCATCAAAGACGCATGGTAGAGGGTTATTGTTTTCATTAATTTATTTGTATTCTGATTTATGAAAGTCAGTGTAAGTATCTCTCCAGAAAACCTCTAAAACATGCAAACTATGTACACGAAAACCTGTGAAGTGCCTGAGCCCATAGTTTTATTTGGTAGTAAATTGAATCATATGGCAGAGCTGCCATATGTCCCAGGGTTTGTTTGTCCGCATTTCATTTCAGTGAGCTCCCAGCAGTTCTTCTCCATTGTGTAGGGTCTGTGAGAAATGTGACTTTCTGCAAGCCAGGCAAGGTGAAACCTACACTTAGCCCCTTAAATTGCCTTCCCGAATGGCCACCAGTCTTTACAAAGCCAGTAATTTTATATACTATTCAAACGATTCTGGCCTGAAATAAGCATCAAGCATCACCAAGCTTCTAAATATTTATATCTATGATACTGCAGCACTTTCAAAGTACAACCTATTTATCCTAAATATCTTTTCCTAATAAGTAATTTTCTGGATGTCACCACAATTTACCCAGGTCACCATCCAAATGTAAAACAAGTAACTTTTTCAAATGAGTTTATTTGACCAGAAAAAAAGCCATATGACCTGGCGTGTTTCACATCATTATTAATTTAGTTGTGCTTGGGATTTAAAACATCTTCTTTGCAGTCGCAGGTGGTTTACCACAGAGAATTAAAGCACAAACGGAGTAGAATCACATTTAGAATACATCAAGTAAAATGTAGAATGTCTTTCAGTGTTGCTGTAGTAAACGGAACTATAAAAGGATTCTATCCTGATATCTATTTTAAATGTAAAGCACTGTGGGATTTAGAAGTTTGTTTGTGTTTTGTTTTTCTTTTTTCTTTTTTTGTTTTGTTTGCTTTTTTTTTTTTTTTTACTTGTACTGGTGTTGGAAATCCCATCATCCTTTTACTAACTCGGTTAGGGTCATCACCATAAAATAGATGCTCCATCTCTCCCTTTCATTATGCAGCCATCAGTGAAAGTTTAGAATTTCCATCAGCATATCCTTTTCCTCACTCTTATGAAAATTAGCATTTCCTTAAAAGATTACGTATTCTGGAACAATACTTCTGCTTTTTAGACGTTAAATATGACTATGTGACAGCTCATTAGATTATTACATATTGCCTCATAAGAAAGTTGAATGAAGTTCCTATTATGTAGGATAGTGACACAATTATATGCAGGGAATATAAATATATATTCATTGTAAGTATATATTCAATGATTATAAGTTAAGGACATCATTTTAATAACCTCATACTATCACTAAGACAATCTAATATATTGAATTATCTTAACACTTTGTGATTTGCTTTTACTTCCCCAACCTATATACTTTAATAAAAATCATAACTTGTAAAATCTACAGTTTCTCTAACAAAAAAAGTTAGGCTGACCCAGTGATGAATACTTGTGATCCTGAGAGACCAATATTTTTTGGTTCAAACTCCATCTTAGAGAACCTGACCTAAGGTTGAACTCAAGTTAAATAACAGGCCAGCACTTAGCACCAGTTTCCAAGTTACCCCCAACAAGTCCTGTGTCCAACACCAGTCTCCAGGTTATTCCCCAAAATCTACTCCTCCAGATTACAAGCCTGTTTCTGACACCTCACTTCCTAAAAACCACTAATGAGGAGAAAAGAAGAAATTAAGTATATGGTTGGGCTCCCAGCACCAGCCAATTATTGTTAAAGATGATAATGGCCCCCAATCAGATGTGTACCAGGCTAGGCACACCCTTCTTATATGCTTGCCTAAAACTGGGCTCGCCCAGAAGGTGCCATGGCCCAAGCTTGAGCTTGAATAAAGAGACCTTAGTGCAGTTGTGTCAGAATCTGATCCTTGGTGGTTTTTCTGGGATTCATGACCGTATCATGGCACAATATGACCAACACTTGAGATGTGAAGAATGGAGGAGTCTTAACAAAAATCCTGCCATATCTACACCGAGAGCTTGAATCAAGCCTAGAAATATATGTGAGGCTCTTAGTTCATAGTATTTTCTTCGGAAATCACACTATTATTACTTTGTTATTATTGTTGTTGTTTCTGAGCTCCACATGCACTCTATAAACATATTGCTGAAAAGATTCCTCTCTGTACACAGGGTATGTACCTAGCATCATGTATGTTTATTCACACTAATGCCTTTGGAAAACCTCTGGAATTATATAAATGCGTACCTCACTCTTTTTTAAAATCATCAAACAACTCTGTCTTATTGATTCCTGTTTCTTGAAGACCCTTCCTTTAGCTGTGGTAACAGTTGATCTGAAAGGTGCACCTTACAGTATTACTTTTTGGGGGTTAGCTAAAATTGCTCCTCTTATATCAAACTTAACTGCATTCTTGCACATAGTGTGACCACTTAGAAATATGACAAATAACATTTGTCAGTACTTTTTTTTCAAGGTCACATATTGGCTTTTTTATAAATGCTTGTAGAAACAAATTATTACATCTTTTCATACTTATGTAATGTTATAATTTTCAAATTTCTCTGACATTTATTAATGATTCAAAATTTACAGATTTTTGAAATAACAGTTGAAAAATACCTTATTTTTATTAAATAGCCTATGCTATCTTGCATAGGAAATGTAAATAGAGATATATTCTACTAATAATGATTACTTATTATATTAGCATAATCTATACTCTACATGTTATATCATTTATAATTGTATATTCAGTAAAATTTTGGTTATATCAATTAGTGAGAATGTTCAACATTCAGACAACTCAGAATATAGTAGTAGAATACCCACATATACATATTTATAAAAATTAAAGGGATTACTAAAATAAATTTCCTTTCTGTTGTGCCTTTACTTGATATAAAATGTACTTTTAAAATTATAAAACTGACATCTCTGTAACTGAACTGCTTTATAGTGTCAGTGCACAAGACACTGCAAGTGTGATTAATGCATTTGGGCTGTCAATGTATTGTGAGACTTATATCACTCTACACGTTCTCCCTCTAAGTTCAAAATGTTTGTCCCATAAGCAGACAGTATACCTGAGCTGTCATTTTTAAATGTGTTGAACCTGCAGATCCTATGAGTTACTGAGTTAGAATAGGGGAAATCTGTTCTGTGTTCCATCAGAGAGTTACAACATTGTGCTGCCTGCAGCAATGTTAACTTTTGATGTCTTTGTTGAGGTATCTTAAACTTTTCCCTACCTCACACTGGATCATTATTTACTTGACTCTTTCCATATTTATTTGTCTTTCACTTAATTTATTATGTCCTATCAGTAATCTCAAGGAATGATACTTAAAAGTATCATAATTTAAAAATATTATTGTGATTATAAAGATACTATACAATAACAATGAATGCATTATTTTTGTAGCAAGATCACAGAACAGTAGCTGTACATGTAGAAAAAAAAATTCCAGAATGATGCAGAAAGTAGTTTCAATTCAATAGTGCAAGAAATTTGGCTCTGTGTTTGAGCCAAATGCTTGAAATTACCTGCTTGTGTTTATTTCCTTAGGTTTAGTTTATTCATTTATTATCTTTATGCTTTTAAAAGGGTGTTAGGATTTCTTAAGATGAATACCAACATTTTTAAGCAAAAGATGTTCTATTTAATATGACTCTGATTCATTTATTGACGAAGCCCAACTTCCAGAAATTAATTGGTCTGTATTCCTGATATTCATTCTTTCTGTGTTCCTGTATCTCTATCTCTGTCTGTACTGTCTCAATCTCTCTGTCTGTCTAATCTCTCCCTCTTCTCTCTCTCTCTCTCTCTCTCTCTCTCTCTCTCTCTCTCTCTCTCTCTCTCTCTCTCTCTCTCTCTCTCTCCCTCTCCCTCTCCCTCTCCCTCTCCCTCTCCCTCTCTCCCTCTCCCTCTCCCTCCCCCTCCCCCTCTCCCTCTCCCTCCCCCTCTCCATCCCCCTCCCCCTCCTCCTCCCCCCCTCTCTCTCCTTTTCCTTCTTCTTCCTTCCTTCCTATGTTCTTTCTTTACATGGCATAATCTCCTATGAAGAGGTAGAAAGTGCATGCCTCTGCTCATTGCTTTAAGTCTTTTGGCTTCTAACACATCTTTTTCTCGTCTACTCCTAACAGTAACTTCATAAAGATACATTATCTCTAAGTTACAAATGAGGACATTAAAGTGTCATATGAATTAATCAATATAAAGTTAGGAACCTTACTTTAGTAGAGTGTCAGACAAATAATACTATTCTTCAGATGTGTAAGTAACCTTTGAAATGAATTTTGGACTTTTGTACACAGTCCTGACATTATTTAATGATACAAACATTTTTTAAAGTTATTATATTGTACCAAGTGATACTAGTATAAAAGGTTTGATGCATTTAAGGCTTTCCCTCCATCATTCCTTCCTGGCTTTGCTGCTTCATCATATTGCTTTCCAACTTCATTGACTTCATTTTCTTGAACACATGGAAAAGCAGAGTTTATTTAGCCCTCTAGGCATGCTGTAGTAAATAACCTTTCTCTGTTATTTTTTTCATATCCTAATTTGAATTGTCATATAAACATATCATGAGACAAAAGTAAATGTATCCATACTACAATAGATGCCTTATTTCATACATATGCCAGTGAACTTTCTTCAAAAGAATCCTAGCGACAAACTGATCCAGGACCATTTCCATTATTGCAACAATCTCCTCTTAGTCATAAAAAAAATGACAACTCATTTGTGCTTCCATTCCAATACTGTTTTCATTCCTGTGTTTAAGGCAAAGAAAATATCCTTCCAATCTTTATATGCATAAATATGGTTGAAAAGAAAAATTCCATCATGTGAAAACTGTTCATCTTTTATTTTGAAGCCCTAGATTGAGTCCTTTAAAAAATGAAAGTATGTATTTGACTATGAAATTTCATGGTGGCCATTAAAGATGTCATATTATTAAATTATAAAGACATAATAAAAGAATAAGTCATGATTACAATTATCATATATAATTCCTTATTTAATTTAAATATAAGTCATAAAAACTTGCTCCTAATACAAAAAAGAAAATTAACTTTTTCAGAAATAATTGAAAGGAACTCCTCAAAAATTGGATGGTACACGTTCCAAAAACACCTTGCTACAACACATAATGAAAATGTTTATTGTTTTTGTACCCATTACAATTACTACTCAAAATAATTTCAACTTTGGTATTAAATCCAAAACTATCTTTCGAAATGGTGTCTTCATTTTCAAAATATTTTTCATCTGACAGGTTAATGGAAATTGCACAAAAATGTGAGCTGGCATGTTTGTCACGATGGAATAGAAATATTTCCTTGTAATTTATAGAATTATTCTCAATTACCTCTATTTTTATCACAATACTAAATGTTCTAAAATTTGTGGTTTCGAGAGAGAAAATGCCAACAGTCTTTACTGAATACTGTCAATCCTGTGTCGTGTTTAACCTTCTCATTGTAATTCACTGGCAATGTAAAATCAACATGAATTTTACATATATTCATTTTTGGCTACTATTCTGGACACACGGGGTGGCCTAGAACACAGGACAAAATAAAGTAAAATAAAGCCAATGAAAAAGTTGACCACGAGTGAATAAATATCAGGGAGAATATCTTCACTGTCAAACATGCATGCCATTTGAAGAGTTTATCATACGAATGGTGAATACATAATGTTATTTGTGTATTGTAAACTAATAGTGAAAAAATCCCATTCTTTTTCCTCAAACAGCTTACAATCAGTGGAGTAGAAAATTTGTTGAAAATTAATTCCATAACAAGGGAAAACATCCTATGGGTCTTCTTCATCAGTTCTTTGCTGCAAAACAATAAATGTACGGTTGACTTCCCAGTATTAATTTATGGTGGACCCAAAGCACACTTCAAGATACATTATTCTTCATTAGATTTAATACTAGCACCTATAAACAAATTGCCTTATCCTTTTACATGGAATTATTTGTGGATGTTAGACATTGACTTAAGATGGCAGAAACTGTCCTTTTTTTTTTTTTAAGTCACTGGACGATGAGAATTCTGAGAGATGAGAAATCATCAGTGTGCACAACTGCCCACCTAGCAGAAAAATAAGATATTCAGCGAGAGTTGTTCCTGATGGTCTACATCAGTTTGTCAGGCATTACTCCAGGTGCTATGTGCCTTTTCTCCCCAGTCCTAAGGAGACAGAGGTAGGCAGATCTCTGGGTTCTAGGCCACCCTGTATCTTCAAGGACAGAAAAAGCTATTTCAATACATCAGATTGAAACAAGAAAAAAGGAAGTAAAGATAAGTGTGTATCTTCTTGTGTGCTCAGTCTTTCTTAGAGAAGGAATGGATTTATTTTCACTTTCATGGAATTTCACCGAATTGACTATTCCTAAGGTTCTCATGAACCATGGTACAATCCATGCATGAGGAATCCTATTTTATTAGTGTAATATAACATTCATATGACATGAAGTAAAGCTCACCTCCCATGGAAAGTGTGTGAAAATCCTGCTCAAGGATTCTGGGTCTAGTACATATCCTGTATCTTCATCTCTTACTTACCCAAAAGTTGTTAGTTTGGGGAAGTCTTTGAACTTCAGTTTCCTAACTGAGGCAAGATTTGTGTGTAAACATTTAGCATGATGCCATATGAAAAACTGATGTGCCTGGAAAGGAAGGGATACTTTAACACATTTGCTCATTATTATTTCCTGGCTTCTAGAGCAGTATTCTCTACCTGTATGAGTAGACATCATACAAGCATAGAATTAAGGCTCCTGTATGGTAGAATTACTGTGTGGGAAAGGCTATTTTTGATGATGGAGATAATAACACATCTTGGAAATAGTTAAATATTATTACTATATTTGTTTGACCTAAATACTCCATGTCTACCCATTAACTGCCAGTACATGTCATTGCTTAATTTAGGAACTCTGATATTCAACCTGGGAGAGGGAGGAATAAAATTTTTGGCAAGAGAAGAATGATCCTTTTCCATTATGTTGCAGAAAACCTGTACAGACCACAGAGAAGACAGTGAGGGAAGTAACAATCAGCAGCTTTTAATTTTTTTAAGCTCATGTAGCCAATTCTCTATTCCTCTTGCAGTCTCTCTACAAAGCCTGAGTTGTTAACAGCTGCACTGTACACATAACCTGAAACTAAACTATATTTTTACATTGTACTCTCTTAACCCATAGTCTTGCTATTTAGTGTTCTTAGATGTACTCACAAATAGTCTGAGATTTTACCCCTATTTTATAAAAGCATTTATTGGATAATTTTACTATATACATCAACCTGCAGGTGCATTTTATGAGTTTTAATTTGTGCATATGTTGGTTAAATATGGAAACAATGTCATACACATGTTTAGATGCCTTCAATACTTTATGGCATCTATTTTAATTAGTTAATCAATTAAAGAATAAATATTGGTGCATTCTGGCAGTGAGAAGACAGACTAGACATGAAGAAAATAGACAAGTTTCTTCTTCACATTTTAAGAAGAAATAGAGCAAAAAATATAAATATATGAAATCAGACATGGGCACTATCAAGGATCCCATTTCCGCAACCTGTTTAGCCCAGAATATTTCATTTCTGTTGCAACTGCAATTCCTAATTTAGGTTTGCTATATGTTATGCAGTAAGCAATGGAAATAGTACAATAATACTATATAAATGACAACCGCTCCATGGCACAATGAGAAATATTTGTATTATAAGAAGATACTCCTTAGCTAATTAAATTTAGAGACCAAATTAATTGAATTTGGTCTCTAAATAAAGAGAGACAAATCCAGATGGCTCTTGGATTTGGATTGGGATTTCTCCAGGCTTTTGGTAGCTTCCCAAGAGGCTGGCTCTGTTGTTCCATGAGCTCAGTGGAAGAGCAGCAGACAGTGTTCTCTGAAGGCATCTGAGCCTAAAGCCAAGTAGAGATGTCACATCTGTGAATAGTTCTGAAGATCTTTCTGTCCTCTTGTTGTGGGTTAGGACTCCCACACACTTGGTATGTCTTCTATGTGACAAGTCTAGCTTTGTTCAAACTATATATAATAATTTAAGAGTCATTGCAAATGATTGTTTTGCCAGTAACCAAGTACATGTATCTTTCTCCCTTTCTCTCTCTCCCTTTCTCCCTCTACCTCTCCCTTCTTCTTCCTCTCCTTCTCCATTTCCCTCTCCCTCTCCCATCTCTCTTGGTAAGTCAGAGCACATGTGGCCACTCTAGTCATTTGTGGATTCATCTTCTCTATACTTTCTTTCTTTATTCGATGTATTTTTATTTACATTTCAAATGATTTTCCCTTTTCTGCCCCCCCCACTCCCCAAAAGTCCCATAAGCCCCCTTCCCTCCCCCTGTTCTCTATACTTTCTAAGCCACACACATTCTAATTTTAACACTATGCCTGCTAAGAGCTTCTGTCATCTGTTACAAGAGAGTGGATTCTTGGGAAAAGAGGCTCTTTGTTCACAGGAGTGACTTATAAAGCATATATTCAGTGACATATAAAACATGTTTGCCATTATTTAATGAAGGACAGTGTTCTTTAAATTTTTCCCACTCAAACTAGGTGTTTGAGAATCTTTTTAATACCATTTGTTTTTGCCAACTAGGAGGATATTACATGGATATTCTCATCAAAGTAATGAGGCTATAAAATTGGCTCTGCAGGTGGCAGTTAATGGGATCCATTAGTTAAACTCTATCCCCAAAGGTTTGAGGGATTTAGATTTGCAAACAGCCTGAGTACCCAGGCCCATGAACCTCTCCCATTTTAGGATGTACTTCATCTACACTGTGAGGAATTACTTCAGTATTAGTTCTTCATGATTGAGAATGAGTCAACTCTCTTAGAGGGAACACCGGTGTCAAAATATTCAGTGTTTGGTGAAGCACTTTTAGATATGCCAGAATTGCAAAATAAAGATAATACAATGCAAAATATTTTCGTGACACTTACCATTGCATTCATAAACAACTTGCCTCATTCAAAGTCAATAAAGAGACAGGACTTAGAAGACCAAATTGAAAAGTTATTGAAATGTGACTGATATGTCAAAGAAATGGTATCACAGCATGGATGGCTACTCCAGAGGCGGGCCCTGGGTTCATTCCTTCTTGTACTAGATTTGGGCCACTCGGGCAGATCTTATCAACTCTCTTTTCTTCTCCCTTTGCAAGTTAGCTTTAGTGTGTATTGCTTGCTGGAAACTTTTGCTTCCCTTACTGTATAAAAGGGAAGCTATTAAGTTTGTTACCAGGAAGGCTTCTGTGGATAAACTGTGGTGCTACATCTGTGTTCACTGTTTGAACTCCCTTCTATCCCCATAGGACATTTTGAGCTTTCAGTGTTATGTTACACTGTTAGTTGTAGCCTGCAAAAGGAGCACAGAGCAGTGTCTCCCATTCACTTCATAAAATTTCCAGTAGAACATAGCTTTACTGACTCACTGCAATGCTAAATGCCACCTACACAAGAAGGGGCAGCGATGGGACATGGGAAGTGAGCTGGAAGTTAGTTTACGTCATTACTTTGCCTCTTCCCAATAGCAGCCATATTTCTTCTTTCTCCTAGCCACCTGACTAGTGGGCACACTGACTTCCTGTTTTCACTTGATGCTGCTACAGGAAAGATAGCAATCCTCCCAGGACATTTCTGATTTAACAGTATTGTTAATAATAGCTAATAGGCAATTCAGTTTTATTTCTATTTTATGGTCTTCTGTATGCATTCTTTCACATCCATCTTTGTTAATAAAATAAAGAAATAAACAAAAAGAAAAAATGAGAGGGAACTGTAAAGAAAAACTATCTTATAATGAATACAGTCTAGACAGTGCTATAATTATGTTCAGAATTACATACAGTTTTTAAAAATACAACCAATGATGAGATTTGTTTGTGTATTTTAAAGAAAACAATGCACAATAGAATGTGTGATCAATGTGTTGCCTTTATTTCAGTTTGATAATTGAGATTCAATATTTCATGTATTTTATTTAAGTTGTGAATTTATCAGACTATGCATGTGGGTTTTGTATTAAATACTGTAATTGTGAAACTTACTTTGATCTGTTTCTCTATAAGAATCATCAACTTCCCCTGGAATTTTTTTTTTCTGTGACTGTGTAACTAAATACCTAGAAATGTTTTCCTAACTGGCCAGACACTTTGTCTACAATATAAATGAATAAAAACTATGTCTGAATGTATCAAACATATTAGCTATTCTGGATTCCATCCACAACCCATATTAAAGACACAGTGATGTCAGAAGAAAGCAAAAATGGGAAAAATCACTACACTCCTTACAGTTAATTTTTTTTTAATTTTTAAAAAGAGATGAGAGTCATACTTGGGAGAGATCACCTTGGCTTGAAAGCATATCATATGTGATTGCAATGGACTTTTCTTTTATGAAGAATAATGATTTAATGTTTAATTAATCTTATCCATTTCTGCATTTATGGGATGGCAGAGAAGAGTCTGCTTTATAATGTGGAAAATTAAATATTAAAACCTTGGTGCCTAGCAGACTTACATTTTCTTATTATGAATGGGCATTTTCCCTTTCTGCACACACAAAGAAAGACATAGAAGATAGATGCAGTCACTTATCTTTTCAGAAAGGGAGAATTCAGTGCATCTGAGAAACATCTTGCTGCTAGTAACAAAATGCATTTGAATCCAAAACATAAAAGCACACCATAAACTAATTATCACATAAAATAGACATTCTTAATTCTAAACACAAGAAAATATTTCATTTATGTTTTTATTTTCATATGTGAATATCTAAAGTCAACAGATCCAATGTTCTTAAATGGCACATGACTCAAAAGGAATTACAGTAAGTTACATACTCTATGGCACCTTCTCTAGTGAGAAAAGTTAAGTAACATGTTAATTAAAGCTAACAAATGGTAATATACTAATAAACAAAGTGAATTAGGACAAAGTAAATCGAAATCAGTGATTTAAATACTCCATTATATCCATGGTTAATTAAAGTGTGATCCATATAATACAATTTCTAATCCAACACAATACTTGGCCTTGCATGTTATGTAATAATTGGAGCACTGTTTTCTAGTGTGTTATTATTTGTAACAAAGCAGATGGAGGGGCAAAGTTCTCTCCACAAATGATTCAAGGTAAAAAAAGATACATCCAAAAAAATAATGAAATTGGATTGGGATGTATTATTTTCCTAACTTCTTTGGTTTCTTTATTTCATTTTTCCATAGCGTTATTAATATTTTTGAATATGTGATATTGAAATACATGAAAATATGAATAGTTCATGTGGGTTAAATCATGGAATCAGTAAGTTATATACTTATAAATCGAGTTCCTAATATCTCAGAAATTCATTTAAACGGATGAGTCCATCTACTTAGGATTCTGAGAAAGGATGAATTTAAACTAAAATTCTGCCTTGGATACAGAGTGAGTTTAAACAAGTCTGAGTAATTTAATGAGACCCCACCATAAGTTCCAGTCAAAAGAACTCTATGACTATAGCTCATGGATAGATTGTTAGCCTAGCATGGGCTAGACTCTAAAACAGGCCTCTGTCCTGAATATAAGCCTGCTCTTGATATGTTTAAATGGATTTCTGAGATATTAGGAACTCGATTTATAAGTATATAACTTACTGATTCCATGATTTAACCCACATGAACTATTCATATTTTAATGTATTTCAATATCACATATCGAAAAATATTAATAAAGTTATGGAGAAATGAAATAAAGAAACCAAAGAAGTTAGGAAAACAATACATCCCAATTCAATTTTTTTTGATATATCATTTTTTGTTTTGTTTTTATTAGATATATTCTTTATTTACATATCAAATGTTGTCTGCTTTCCTGGTTTCCCCCTGGAAATCCCCTAACCCATCCCCCATACCCCTGCTTCCCAACCCACCCACTCCTGTTTCCCTATCCTAGCATTCCTGTATACTGGGGCATCTAGCCTTCTCAGGACCAAGGGCCTCTCCTCCCTTTGATGTCCAACAAGGCCATCCTCTGGTGCCTATGCATCTGAGGATCCCTCCATGTGTACTCTTTGGTTGGTGGTTTAGGCATGATCATCCTCACCTACACAGAAAAACAAAGAGTTCTCTAGAAATCTATTGGAGGGAATTTATGGCCAGCATATCCTCTTCAGTGTTCTATAACAGACTATTATTTAATAAGAATTTACCTCCAGTCCACTGAGTTATGCTCACTTATGTCTACAGCCCCTATTCCAATCGAATAAATGGGACCATAGAGCCGCGACCACTTTCAGAAAGCACGCGTTTTCCTTGCATAGATGAAGTGATCAAATATATCTAGTCCAGCTCACTAGTCATATTATTTTATGTTCCTTCAAAATACTCAGTTTTAAGAAAGTTTGTTGAATCACAGACTTAGAAAACTTAATTTGCTCTTATTCAATAGTGGAAAACGTTTATATTATTTTAATTTCCTTTGCAGTTCAAAGATCTTCCATTTCAACAGGATAAATCAGTTATTTAAATTAAGAACTAGGAGCCATGAATATGAAATTGTTAAGATCTTATAATTTTTAATAATTATAGCTATACAAACTTCAAACTTTTTCATGGGCAGTAATGGTTAGTCAAATCAGTTAGAAAGAATTTAGTCATAATTATTGCCATAAAACATAATATTAAATCTCTATGAATTATAACTACAAGAAAACATATTTGGCTGAAAAATACTGAGATCCTTACTGTATTCTAGTGGTGTGCAGAACATTTAAAACTAAATGTAAATTGTCACATCGGACAATATGATTATCCAGAGCTTTTCTGTGCTTAAAATTCTATGCATTCCTTGATACTCAGATCCAATATATGTATTGAAGCCAATATTTAAGGTTTCAAAAGTATTCTGCTGCATTTACACTATATATATGAGTCTCTTACCCATATGAAATCTTATGTATATTATCCACAGGGAAAATAAAAGATTTAAAAAAATGAAAACATAAATTTAGTGAGTAGCCTCTGGGTCTACAATTAATAAAAAGGGAATAATAAATTACATACAAACTTGGTGTTCCAAAACTGAAAAAAAAAATGTTTGATTTACTTTTGTTTCTGAGAATGGAAATAAGGACAAAAAATAAAAATAGCAAGGAAGTAGAGCTTCATTTTAGATATAACTAAAATAAACAATAAAATAGGCTTTCTTTAACATTTCAGATTCATACATCAGATTTCGTTTTCATAGTCAATGAGAAAAGTTCAAGGAATTCTGAATTCTGAATTAAATTCTTAGATTTTTGTTCACGTGACTACTGGTCTCCTTTGCTACGATTCGACAATTTTAAATAAAAATGATTTGTCTTGACATTATAGAAAAAGACAGGCCATATTTCAATACTTTGGTAATCTCTTATATCCTCTTAAAATAGAGATAAAAGATTTGGCAAGGAAAATAGGAGAGACTCAGTTTGGCAAGCAGGGATTTGTTGACTTATAAGAATGACTGCATTGTCTTTTCTGCATTGCTCACCCACAAATGAAAGGTTAGAAAACAACCATTGGCGAGGAATGTCTTAACTGTCAGGTATTCAGATTTAGCACAATGTTAATCAAAAGCAGTGCTTCAGAGAATGACTGCTACTAAGCAGTTATATTATCTAGGCATATATCGAATTTTCCTCTTCTAGTGAAACCATAGTGAGGGAACAATGACAAGAAATTCCACCCAAAATTCAGTAGGTTAAAATGATGCAGAAAAGATGTAACTAAAATTATTACTTATTCATTTTTATTTGTTTTTTACATATGTCTCACTTTTATTTTTGATATGCTTTGAACTTCTAATAATTTTTTTCTCAGCCTGTAGAATGTTAGGATGCCATTTGAGACTCAAGATAACTATTAAATACATATATCAAAAGTCTCACTTTAATTTTACATTATTGTCATTTTGGGATTTTTAAATTATTTAGTGATGATATTTAATCTACCATGACAAGAACTATTTTCAGTTGCTTTAGATGTAACTATGAAAGCTAACTGATAACATTATTCAACTTCTAAAATCTTAAAAAAAACCTCTGCTAACTAGATCTTCTTCTCTTGCCATTTGCAATATAGCAAAAATTAGGATTCCAAAGACTTTAAATATTTAAACACTCCCTGAGCATCTTAGATATAGGTCATTTCATTTCAACCATAATACCAACTTAAAATTTCATAGATAATCCTTTATTATAGAAATAGCTGGTTAATACTAGGAAATAAATGATTTGGTACTTTGGGAAATTTTAATTCAGGATGGTTTGTGTGTTTTGTCACTGAAAGGTGAGCATGAATCAGTTGCCCTTCACTTCACCCACCAAGAACATGACTCTAGGCAACCACCAGCTAGAATTTTCCCAGACAATTTGCTTAGGTTGTTTCTGAGTAAACATATGTATTCTTCTTCATCAATAGTCATCCTCTTTTTTTATAATTCGATAAAAGCCTATACCATTATGTTGCAGAACATCAGAGAAGAACCAACAAAGGACTCCAAAGGCCAACCCTAGAAACAGGCATGGAGGAAGAGGGGGCACCAGTGAGTACACTCCAGGTGAACAGAAACAGTGGGAAAGTAGGACCTCACCTGAGTAACTTGGCAGCTTAGGTAGTTTGAGTATACACTCACATATAATTTTAAAACCCTTTCAAGTGACTGATATCAGAAAGGGATTGTGTGTGCATGTGCATGTGCGTGTGCGTGTGTGTGTGTGTGTGGGTGTATGCATTTGTGTATTATGTGTGTGCATTTGTCTGTGTCTGTACATGTGTGTAATGCTCTGCTGTCATGTTTTTCTGGTCTAAAAACAGGAAGGAAGCTTCGGTTAAGTGGTAGCAATGAGAAGAGAAATAGGAAATGTTCCAGCACTTATATGTATACATTCATAGAATTATTTATGTGGAACAATTTACTGCTATTTTTTACTACAATGTATCTCATCTATCTATGCCACTAATTTTATATTTCTCTAGATGTTCATATGTCATTTAACAATCTATCCATTAATTGTATGATGTGGTTAATTAAAATTTAAGAAATGTCAAAGGCCTATTTTAAATTTTCTTACACACACACACATATATATATACTTTTCTAGGCAATAGTGATATAGCTTTGTAGATGGTTGTGCAAACTGAGGAACATAATGAAATTTGAACCTGTGTATTTCCTTTAGGATCCAACTTGGAAGAAAAATTAACTTGAAGATCCAGCGACGAGAAGCAAGGGGACAGAATTATGGATTCCACACCTCCCTCCATTTTTTCTAAAGATCTTAGTTTAGAGGGAGAATTCCACATGCATTCGTTTCAGTATTTCTCACATTACTGCAATACTGTAAAATTTGATGCAGGACTAAATGTGAGTAGTTTGTGGTGCAATTTTTTACAGAACATAGATAGTTGTATACAAAATATTTTTACTAAGATATCGACATAGATTTGAGGAGAGGTATGCAAATAAAGCAACCAAAAAGAACTTAGAAATGCATGACATAAATCTGTCAGGAGCCAATTTAAAACAAAGGCACTTTGAGACAAATAAAAGTTAGAAAAGTTAAGGTACATTTGCAAAGTACATAAAGTGATTTTTAGCATTTTCCTATTATTGTTTTTTCAGATTCCTATTTAGACAGTTGAAAAATTTGCAATCAATATCAAGGCATCTTGATTGAACATAATATCTCTTATTCCCAGCAAGCAAGAAAGGGTCTCTCTGACTTATGTGTGTACCATAGCACTTCTCAGACTGCTGTTACTTCTTTCCAGCTGCTATTCTGTCCTCCAGACTGTCCGAAGATAAGCACTATGGTTGTAGAATATTTCTCTTAAAAGAGTAAACCCATTATGCCTTTGTTCAAGATAATGTCATAGTCAGCCCTCTGAATGTTCCATACAGTTCACTATCTCAAATAATACCAAATTATAAAGATGTGGGAAAATTTATTAAATCTATAGCTTGAGAAAACATCATTATTTGTTATTGTAGCTACTACAAATAAAATCTACTAAATCTGTCTATCTATCTATCCATCTTCTATCTGTATCTATCTATCTATCATCTATCTATCTATCTATCTATCTATCTATCTATCTATCTATCTATCTATCTATCTATGTAAAAGTAGTTTTAAATAAATAATGCAGCCTAAGATGTGGAAATGGAAACTAACACTATAGATTGAATTGAACAATTGAACCATAATTATAACAAACATTATAAACTGACATAAAAATTTTAGTAATGATGATTTTGTTTAATTACTCAAACATCTCCGTTTTTGTCTCCCATCAAATTTTGTATCTGCTTTATGAATAGTTTTCATAAAATGAAAACTAGTTATTTTATGTATCTTTTAGTTTTATTGTATTTTGCTAATGTGAAAAGCTAGGGATATCTCATTAAATCTTATTTGAGTGTACATAAGTGTACGTGTATAGGAGATTGTGCATTTTTATGTGCAAGGTGCTTGTAGGTGTGGTGGCACAACTACATGAAAATGTAAAGAACAGAGGAGAGGCCGGGCTGTGGTGGCGCATGCCTGTAATTCCAGCATTCTGGGAGGCTGAGGCAGGTAGATTTCTGAGTTCGAGACCAGCCTCGTCTACAGAGTGAGTTCCGGGACAGCCAGGGCTATTCAGAGAAACCCTGTCTCAAAAAAAAAACAAATCCAAAAAACCAATAAATAAATAAATAAATAAATAAATAAATAAATGAATAAATAAATAAATAAGAACAGAGGACAACCTCAAGAGTCAAACAGGATTACCTAGGTTACTTACATCCATGTATTTGTGTGTGTGTGTCTGTGTGTGTGTGTCTCTGTGTGTGTCTGTGTATGTGTGTCTGTGTGTGTCTCTGTGTGTGTGTGTGTATGTGTGCATACATATATGAATGCATAAACCATCGAATCCTAGGAATTCTCTGATAACTAATTTCACAGCACTAGAACTGGATATTTTTGTATACAAATTCGTATTTTTAGATAGATTTTGTTAGTCATGTATGTCATGTCCACATACTTGAAAGATGAGTGATTTTTTAGTTTCCTACCTGTCCCCTTTAGTGTATTCATGTTTCAGCCTCACCTATGAGGACCAAGGTGTTGCTGCAGTAAGCTAATGCATATCCATGTAGCAATATAAGGATGGCAAGTGTGAGACATTTATTTTAATAATAGTTGGTGTATTAAAAACTAAAACCATAAGCTCAACGAATACATGACAGTACATAGCAGTATTTCTTTAGTTATCTTTATCCAACAAACTTTTGTAGGTCAAAACTTTGGGGGATCCACTTGATTCACTTGTAAGGACAGAAATATGACATAAATTGTCTTTGATTATAAAGAATGGTTACCAAAATAGAGATGACTCAACTCTTGCACAGTGAAGATGTGCTGCAAATGGTAATTGGTTCTCTGCTGCAGTGACATGTAATTTTATAATACATTTTAGAACATTTAACCTATCCACATTTTTCCAGCACTGTGCAACAGTGAGAGGCCTTACTATTGTCACACCGTCTACTGCAGCTACTTATGTGCTATTTATATACAGAAATGAAAGAGAATTCTTACTTTCCTTGTGTTCTCTTCCAGCCACTAAAAAGCTTCATGGCCTAAAAATGTCATCAACCATGGGAACTATTTGATTTGCTTTGTCTATAATCGATTAGTTGGCTTTTACTAGAAAAGCACAACTCAGAAATGTCTTAAAGGGAGAGGAAATATGTTGAACTCCATGTCAAAAATTTCTACAAATTTCTGAAGCTGAAAGGAATGCCCACAAACATTCTGACTCCAGTCGTATTTTGAGGAGTCATGCATAAATCATGTGGAAAAGAAAAAGAAATGTTTCATGACACAGAGAAAGAGACATATTTCTTACCTCAACTCATGTTTATAAGAACTTTCGCAGACATGGGAGAAGTCCATTATACCAAAGTGGAAAATGTCTGAACTCCTTTCCAAAGAAAGAGCTTGATAAGAAAGAGCCAATCTTTATAATCGATTCTCAATTCCTAGCAAAACACTTAGACTCATGGAACTCCAGTAACTTCTGTCACATAAAGAATAAAACAATGTGTGCCTACTTTGTTTAGATGTGTGGAGCAAATATTTTGTCTGTTGCAAACACACTATAAGCATTGAGTATATGTGTGAGTATGCCCAGGAATCCTGCAGGTTGCATAACTCATCTGAAAAGTAGAGATGCCTGTTTTGTGCTATGCTTTCTTTATTGTTTGTGTCATCTGTCGATTTAAACTTGAAACCAAACTTACTTCTACTATGTTGAAATACAATTTGAAATGGCACATTCATACCATACTACTAAATATCTTCATCCATCAACACTGAATTATTCTATGAAACAAAATGGTACATTCATGTTGTAATATGAGGCATGGTCAACAGTCTGCATGTCTTTGTGATTTTGTACAGGAGTCCTCCATAGAAGCAAGCCAAGAAAACAGGAGGAATCTCTACCTGAACAATGGCATCCCCAGTAATTCTCAAGGGCACAACTCTAGTCAAAAGAATTGCGTATGTTTCCTTTTTCTGTCCTGACATCTGCCATGTCATATTTTGCATAAGGCATGGTGGATTCTGTCAGATTACCAGGTAATAGCATAACCATCTGAAGCATTAGCAGAAGACTTTCTTTTGACATCAGCTGTCATACTGTATGTGAACCAAATTTGCTTCATTAAAATAGTTTGCGTTTTCTTCTGAGTGTACCACATTGCTGCTAGAGACTTTGAGCAGCCTTATTGACTCTTTAGTGCTATTAACAAATCTTAATCACTCAGAGAGTCAGCACAGTTGGGAACTGTAATCAGAGCAAATTCCCCATTTGAATCTAGCACAGAAGTTACCAATGAAACTAACAGAGGGATAACACAAATACAGTGACTCTAGCTCATGTCCTTTTTTCTCTGTGAATACAAAAATTAATAATTATAATATAGGCGTGAACTAACCCACTTGTAAGCTTAGTATTCCTTGAATTTGCATCATCAACAAAAATATAGCCAAATACCAAATATGTTACTGTTAGTTTAAATTTAGAAGCATCCCGACAATTATCAGTTTTGCTTTTCAGAGTGGATGATTGTACATCTGGATATCCAATCCAGTCGAGAGGCAATCCTTGTAATAGGTTCAGGTTGCACCATAGCCTGACATCTGCTCTGCAGTACCAATCTGACTTTGCATATGAACCCTTGAAATGTAGCAATTAGGCTTCCATTAACTCCAAGCAGTTCCCCTCAGCTTGTATATTTGTCACAAATGATAGGCGCTCACAAATTAAGCCAGCTCAATTATATATAAGAAGTCTCCTTTTTCTGTTTTCAGAATTTTTTTTTCTATAAGATTGGAGGCTGTCATTCCTCTGAAATGTACCCTCCCTAAGGTAATACCATCATTGTGTTCCCTTGTGTTACTAGAAATCCCATTTTCTAATCACTCCCCATGGTTTCATATTTCAAAACAATAATGCACTTAAGGTTTAAGGAAGGGTTAAATCATAAAAGTGTATGCTTTCTACCATCAAAGGCGCTGATTTATGAGCAGAGCACTTTTAGTCAATTATTGTCTAAAAGACTAAATGTCCCTCCTGGGGTCCAGAATTTAGTCATAGAACATGTCTGGCTTGTGTTTGCCAGAATTGGTCATTAATTATGATGACCACAGGTAGCAATCCAGATATATCTTAGCTTTTTGTGGAAGGCATGCAGCAGGAACGCTGCTCAAGCTAAAGAAAAAGTCAGTCTGCTGGGGGAAGTGTAAAGTGGAAACACGTGATAAAATTAAGACCTTTAAATGACTTATATCAAGCAATTGAAGTGGAAATCAGAAAATCATGGAGATGTATAATACCACACACACACTTTTCTTTCTTATTTGCCTAGGTCTAGAGAAGAAAAAAATGCAGGAAATAAAACAACAACACCTGACCTTTTATTTTCCAGGTTGTAGTGTACATGCTATTCTAAAACCCTGGTCCCGTTGTAATCACATCCATTACATTATAAAAGCCTTAAATCTTGGTCCCAACTAGCAAAAGCATTAAGTTTTCACTTCCAGGTGTATATCTCTGGTATCATCTTAGAGCATCTTTCCCATGTCGGGAATTCTCCATCTACCAAACATCAGTACTTTCAATGGTGTCTTCAGCACTTAGGAACATGGCGTCTTAACTTCCACAAGCAATACTTTTAGAAGAATGCCTGTGTGCTTTTTTTTTTTTTTTTTTTTTTTGTTAGAGAACTCCGTGTTCATCAGGGTGATGGTAATTTTGTTACTATTTGCATAATCATTTTCCTTAGATGAATTGTGAAAAGAGAAATGCATGTAAACACCAGAACAGGCTCATTAGGATCCAAATTTGAACACAACCCCATGGCATATCATTGTCTTGTAACATAATTAATTTTTTCTTGCTATAATAAATTGGTAAGTTGTAGTAAATGTTTCCTGGTTACACTTAGCACCTTTCAATTTCTCCATGTAGATATGCTGCTGAAACACAATAGAAATAAACTTGGAAAGACCTAGGTCCAAGTCCTCAAATTTAATGGTAAGACTTGTATTTAGACAGTAAGAGATTAGAGAGTTCATTTTGATCAGAGGTTCCATTTTAGTGTAGATTTGCATTTTACATTAAAATTGATGTGAAATCTTATTCATTGTTTCTTTCCCAGTGGTTGTTAGAGGAGAATATGCACCAGTTGCATATTACAAAATAAAGATAATTTGTGAACACCTGTAATGAAATTAAGGGAGATCGGATAAAACAAAGTTAAGAAAATGTGTGAGCACAAAAATGAAAGAATTTTGTCTTCCCAATTAGATAAAGACATAGGAGCTCTTGTCTGTCCTAAATATTTCATTTTTGATAGAAGTAAAGACTGCTGGACTCTTTCTTATGTTAGCACATAAACATCAATAGGTTTATGTACTCAAAAAGGCAAATACATGATGAGTTATATCTCTCAAAGATTTAAAAGGAAAGATGAGAATATATGTTTGGCCAGGCATAACACACATCTTTCTTGCAAGGAAAAGAATGAGAGGAAAAAATAGATAAGAAGTATCACACATAAACAGAAATTGTCTTCTCAGTGACAGAGGGCTCCATCTGAAGTCCTCTGTGAAATTCAATCAGCTTTGAAGTTTATTGACTGTGGCCTGCATTAGGTAAGTCACAAAAAGCAAACTGAAAGAGAAATGCCTCCTTATAGATATGGGATATGCTGAGCAGTGAAATAAGTTCCCAAACCTCTACTTTTTGGAAGGCTGAACACTGCTAGAGAACACACGTGTTCTGACATCCCTGGAGACATCAGGTGCTGCGTATAGCTGCAGGGCACAATACCCACCACACAGGACCTCATTTAAACTAGGAACTGAGAAAGGTGCATGTGGGGATCTCTAATATAAAAATGTTAGAAAAGTAATGCAAATTAAACTATTTAGAACAGCAATTCCCTGGCCTGGTGTTGCTACCTAATTTACAAAAGTGAGTTTTAATTTGCCTAGTGATAGTGGGCTTATTTGCCAGAAAACAATTTTAAAAGAAACAGTTTTTGAAATGAAAATGAGAAGATTCCACAATTTAGTAAAGTGTGGCATTCCCCTCTCCTCAGAACAATAATTGTGTTTTCTGTCCTAATTAGCTTTGCTCAGGTAAGAAGAGAGGCCTTGCTCTATGAAATGTGTTATTAGGGGTTGCTTCACTAAAATAAGTAAAATACAATCCAAATTAAGTCAAGTCCATCAATCCTGAACTACCTTAACCAATTAGTAAAAGCATATGTGTGTATATATATATATATATAAAATAAATTATTAATAAGTATCTATGGTTCTGGGAACAAGAATGTGCATTAAATTTGTAAAATGTTAGACAACTGTGATATGGACAACTGACACTGGAAAGAATAAAGATGTTCAGGACAATAATTCCCTGTGTAAATGACATTTATCCTTCAATGCTCAACAATGGAAATCAAGTGTCCAGAGGCACAACAGACCTACAGCTTCTTATGACTTACCTCACAAAGCTATGGGTAGAAGGCTTGCAAGGAATGCACTAGGAAAAAAAGCACACAAACTGGATGCAGCACAGTTCACTAAGTCACTGTGCACTTAGTGTAAGAAATGAAACAGGGTGTTTCAAACCCCTTCAGCTCTTCAGTTCTTTCTCAAACTCCTTCATTGGGGACTGTGAACGCTGGGCTGTGAACATCCACCTCTGTACTTGTCGGGCTCTGGCAAAGCTTCTCAGTAGACAGGTATATCATGCTCTTGTCAGCATGCATGTTTTTGCATTCACAACCCTCTCTGTGTTTGGTTGCTGGATTATGGAATGGATCTGCACGCTGGGAAGTCTTTGGATGGCCTTTCCTTCAGTCTCTGCTTCACACTTTGCTCCCATGAGTATTTTTCCACCTTCTAAAAGGAACCTAAGCACCCACATTTTGGTCTTCCTTCTTCGTGAACTTCATGTGGTCAGTGAATTGTACCTTGGGTACCCCAGGCTTTTGAGCTAATATCCACTTATCAGTGAATGCATATTATGCACTTTTGTGATTAGGTTACCTCACTCAGGATGATATTTTCTAGTTCCATCCATTTCCCTATGAATTTCATAGGAATAACAACAATATCAACCAACCAGATCCGAGAGCTACCTGGGATTAAACCACTAACCAAGGGATACCCATGGAGGGACCCATGGCTTCAGCCATATGTAGCAGAGAATGAGCATCAGTGGAAGGAGAGGCCTTTGGTCTTGTAAAGGCTTGATGCCCCAGTGTTCGGGAATGTCAGGGCAGGGAGGCGGGAGTGGGTTGATGGGTGGGTGGGGGGACACCGTCATAGAAGCAGGGGGAGGGGGAATGGAATAGGAGGTTTTGAGGGGAAGCCATGAAAAGGTATAACATATGAAATGTAAATAAAGAAAATATTCAATAAAAATAATAATTTGGCTTAGAATAAGTTTAGGATGATAATATGTCCTGTTATGTTCTGATATTCTAATCATTATTATTATATGAGGAAATTCCTCAACCATGGCTTTCATTCAAAGCCAAGTTAGATAAAAGTTCATTTGAACTGTTATCTGACTACTAAAAAAGCTTGGAAGAAGGTTGGTCGTCCTGTAGCCCATCCTGTGTCTGCTTAGGTGCAATTTTTTCTTTCCCTATATAAACTCACTCTGGATAATGTCAAAGGTCATAGCTTTCAGCTCCTGAGTCTGAGCCTTGATCAATTGGTCTTGGGTATGTTTTCAATAAACCAGCTTTGTTTAACTGAGGTAAAACAAACAAACAAACAAGAAAGAGGGTGTCTCTGCAATAACATTCTTTTGAAAGAAGAAAAAAATAATCTTTGATCTTATTAAGCTAACTTTTCTTATATTTCCCAGTGATTGTAGTCCTATATTGAATTTATATCTATTTGACTCCTACATGTGTGTGTGTGTAAACTATATGTCACCTTTTATTAATTATTCAATTTTGTACAAACCTTTCAAGAATTTATAATTTCCCTATCAATCTTTTATTTTGGAAAAAATAAATAAATAATTGAAAGATAAATATAAGTTTATGCCACATGCTCTTCACTTTCTCCCTAGTGGGCTTGTGATATATGTCCCTCGTACAGTCCTTCCATGGCATGAAAGAGGATCTGCATTCAACCAATTCTATCAGAAAACACATACAAGGAAACAACAACAGACAGGAAAATCCATTACACGCCACCATGCAAAGCAGAGCTGAGAGTTTTGGAATACCCATTTTAACATTATTGTATGGTGTTCTACAAAGCCATTTTTGAATGGCTGTCTAAATATTTGTATCAAGTGTCAGAGAAATAGAATTAATCAAGCATTCGTGATTTATTCTGAATGAGATGCTTGGAAGTGAAGCATTTCTTTATTAAGATTCTTAGGCTTCTTGGAAGTATTCAGAATTCGTTATTTTTACCTTGTCAACTTTTTGTTCTTCCCTTCTTAAACATGATAAGAATGTTGAGGGATTTTCTAAACCTCATTTAGTACCATGAAGCTCAACACTAATTAAGACAAAGCATGATTTCTTCACAATGCGAAGAGACTATTCTTCCTAACAAAGGGATCATCTTACCCCATTAAATCACCAGTTTTGATGTTGTTGTTCATACTGAACTTTCTGTCCTAAACAGTGGTAAATACCACAGAGAAGATTTTGTGAAGCTAAAGCCAGATATTGATATGGCATGACATAACTTTTAAAATATAGGACTATATCCTGGATAAAGATTAAGTAAGGCATTAATTCATACTAGTCCACCTTAAGGGCAAATTACTCCTGGAAGGTTACAGTACTATTTTTATAGGATATAAAATATACCAGCATAATGAATGAAAAATATTCATAAAGTGTTTAGAAGTCACTTCAATGACATTCCTCAAACTTCAGAAGAGAGAATATATCTATCAATAAAATGACACCAAAATCATATTTTAAAAGAATTTAATATTAACACTTGCTTTTGAAAGATGACATTATAGGGTTTTAATATCTATAATCAGAAAGTCTTCTGCTCTTAACTTGCAAAGCAATAAGTTTAAGAATTAATTTTGTCTGCTATAAAGCTAGCTTGCCTTTAATCTTCATATTTAATAGGTCTCCCTTTACTGAATGTTGTAGGAAGGTAATTGAGGAAATAGTCCACGTTCCATTTCAGACAACATGAAATGACATTGAAATGTCTCCAGATATTTCTAAGAAACTCACACTAAGTAGTCTGCTGCATTCGGTATCAGACAAGAGCTGAAATATTTGTGCATAGTCCAGCATTTGCTAAGACACTATATAATAAAGGCAAACCCACCTTTCTTACAATTTATATATTACTAAGCTAAACATATATAAAATAAAATTTATTTTCTAAATATACGATTATAAGTACAATAGAAGATGTGCCAGACATCCTCTATTATTTCAGCCAACTTCAATATATTGTTATGATTTTAAAGGCAAATATAAAACTAATGAAACAAAGCAAACAAAATAATAGCCACTCCTGGTTTGCTTCAAAGACATTTTGATTGCAGCTTTCTATCGCTACCTGTGTCAAAGGCAATCTTGAAATTTTTGCTCAGGAAACATTGTAAAGTACATAAAAATATGCACAAACATCAGAAACAAGAAAATGACTCTATCCAAAATAGATCCTTGCAGGAATCTTTGAGACCCTTTCCATTTGGTAGTGGCAGTGGTTACATTAAGTGCTTACTCAGGAAGGCTTTTCAAATCTTAGGTGCGTTCAGTGCTTAGGTAACTTCTTTCTCTCTTATTAATATTCTTTGCCAGAAAAGGATTCAATCAAAATAAGCTTTCAGTTTAGGGGAGTGAATTTTTTCATAACATTTAATTTTACATAACAGTAAATAGTATAGCTTTGTTCATGGCTTCCCTTCCCTTTGAAAATGGGATTCCAGTCAGTCCAGAATCCATCATGAGTCTGGCTCTTTTACTCAAGGTTTGTTAACTATCCATGGTTCTGAATTTTGCTATATATGTGCCCAGAGGCAAGGGGAAGCATTTTTATACATACCAAGTAGATGAACAATGTTGGGAAGATGCTCTAATGGACCGTTTCTGTGCTCCCCTGCTCTAGCCTGCAGCGCTTTCTCTATTCTGCATGTATTACAGTTCATCTGAAAAGGCTCTTGAAACTATTGTTTTTATATTTAACAATCTTTTTTCCTCTCATTTAATTTCTTATTTTAAAGTTAAAATTAGGTTGCTAGGGTATTTAAACTTTCAGAACTTAAATTTTTAATATGAGATGAACATGTTTCACGAAATAAAATGTCTTTATCCTTGCAACTCTACAGCTGTTCTTCTCTACTGTGTGTGTGTGTGTGTGTGTATGTGTGTGTATGTATGTTGTTTGTTTGGTTTGGTTTTTTTTTGGTTTTTTGGTTTTTTTGTTCGTTTGTTTTGCATCAGAACCTCTGTGTCCTGGAACACACTACTCTGGTCTTGAACTCAGAGATATCTACTTCCTTTTGCCTCTGAAGTGTTGGAGTTAAAGGAAGGAACCCCTCCACACAGCTAAAGTGTTATTTTTAATATGATAGACCTGGCCATAGCAGTGGGAAAGGAAGAGCAGATGTTCACATAACAAATACACAACTGTGAATGACTATCTGCTAGGATGGCCACAGCATGATGCTCCATGACATCTAGGCACACAGTCAGCGTCTAGCTTCAGGCCTCCTATTTGGGCAGCTTGGTCTGTCCCATCAGAGAAGCCACATTTGCCTTACTTTAAAGTGGCCTCTTTGGCTCATGTTCATAGTAGTGCTAATGGGCTTGAAGAGGCTGCCATATCTGTCCTTTAATCAAAAGGAATAATTACTGAGATTGAGCGATATGGGAAGAAGGCCAGAAAATTTGAGACTTTCTTCCAACCAACTCCCACCTTTTCCACAGCCAAAACCATTTCTCTCTTTCTATACTGTGAACATATTTAGGCGCGGGGCATCGTTCGCTTTCCCTTCATCCGCATGTATTAGAAAAGTATTTTTGCAAATGAGCTGCTAGGAAGTAGCTGATGTCTAGACCAGATTGTTCCCTTTTTTCCTTTGGGGTCTGTGATCTTACTAGCAAAGGGCTCTCTCATTTTTTCTCCTCTCCTCCCACCCTCAGTACCAGCAGATGAGTATGCATTACATGCAGGATGAAACTATCATAGCCTTAAACAAATGTCCTTTTCAAAAGTATAATATAAAGCAGACCTAGAAAGTCTGCTGCAGTAATGATTTCATGTTTTGCTGATCTTGGTGTTTTCCTCTGAAAGGCTTTTTAGTGGTCCCCAGTGAAACGTTGAGATCAGCATTTAAATGCCGGTCTATCTTTTTTAACATACTTTCAGTCCTCAGAAGTCACTACATCTCTGAAGCTTTGAGAATTTATAAAAATGTCACAGTTGTTAAAGACAGTTCTCATGCCCCCTCCCCTGCAGTGTTACATTAATTGGACCTTGCAACCTTCTTGTCCTTGGTGATTTGGAGGAATCACACTGCTAAGATTTGTTCAAGATCATTTCTTATATGAAGCAGATCTCCCTAGACAGTTAGGTACCAATTATAAGAATTCTTATATTCTTTGCATTTTTTTTCATAGCTGATGTACTTGCAGTGATTCCTCTCCTAGGTAACAGAAACATGAACATGTGCACGGAGATGTAGGAAAGGAAAACGGAAGTGAAAAGAGTAATTATGTTGTTCCTTGTTGTTTGCAGTAACCAGCATTTGGTTAGAATGCCCGTGCATGTTTTAATTTAAATGAAAAGATTAAGCAAAAGAAGTCAACATTCTCTTTAAAATTACCACATTTCTGAATCAATCAACATGTTCATTTAAATAGAAAATAGTCTTCTATTCACTTCAGTTCCTTTTCCTTTCTCTGTCCTCTGATGTCCTTCTCTACAGTCTTTACACACATCATAAAGACATTTTTATTTACCACTCAGTACCATAGAAAAAGCTTATTAAGGACTGAGGATTTTATGCTCTTGATAATTCACATATACCTGTTAAACTACAAAACATATACGGTTGGCCTGAGACAAATATGCTAAGATAGAGAAGGGACTTTTATTATTAAAGGATGGACTATAAACCTGGCATAGTAGCAATATGGCTGTATTCTACTCCAGACTGAGGAAAGAAGATTATTGAGCCCATCATAACAGAACCTGCTCAAAGGGAGAGTACACCACACACACACACATACACACACACACACACACACACACACCACAAACACACACATGCTCACAGGCAGATGTGTGAGCACACACATTACTCTTGAGTCCAGTGATATAAAATCATAGTATGACACCAGTAGTCCTCTTTAAAGCATGCACTGAAAGAAACTTTGAATAGCTCCATCGGTAAGAGAAATGGAATGTGACAAAAATCAGAATGTTTACTTTCTTACATTTGTGCTCAGACCTCAAAGTTGCTACTCTACTATGGTCTGCAGCAAAAATAGCCAATAGTTCTATTGGAACAAATAGTTCTATGGAACAAAGGGGGAAAGACAGAAACAAGTTCTCCTAGAACTTGTCAGTTTTGAAAACCTTCTAGCAAAATGAAAGGGCAAGTCAAATGTAACAACACCAGGAGTCATGTTGCTGACTGCCTTGGCTGGGATGCCTTCTGTCCCCATTATGTCACACTGGGCTTCCTGATACAAGCATATGCAAGCCTCATTTTTCTTTATTTATGAAATGTTATCACAATAATACCTACATTAGATATGTGAGGAACACTTAATTTGTTATATTAGGTTTAACAGATGATATCTCGCACACTGCTAACAAATATTCATTCCTTAATTGCCTTTATTTTGTGTTGTAGAAAAGAAGATAAACAACCACCATAGAACATGTACAGTTATACAAGGAATGGTATTATTAAGGCACAAAATAAGCTATGAATACTGATGGCAACTTTTTTTATTTTGTTTATTTCTAAATACTTGGAAAACAAAGCAACTTTGGTGTAACCGAAGTTGCAACAGGAACTTCTCCATCTATTCCGAAAAATGATATGAAAAGTTTCCCTTTCCTAATATCACCTTTGAAATTCGTTGGTAGCAATTGAAATAGAATATATTTTTATAATGTTTAAGTTCTTAAATTAGTTTTAGTTGAACAATTTGGAGCAGGTAGGATAGTTTTATTCTTTACCCTGTGTAGTGATTTTAATCACTGTCTTATAAAAATTAAGTTTATAAAAACAGCAATGAATATATCTTATCACTTGTGGACCCAAATTTCCCCCAAGTAATACTTTTATGAGTGTTTATGAAGGCAGCAATGTTTTTAATCTACAGTTTAAAATCCACTTTGCGTTTTAATAAATTTGAAAAGGTTTCTCAAACCATAGGTTTCCATAGCAATCAAGAAAGAATCAGTGTCAATAAGTACAATTGCAATTACTTAGAAATAAGCTTGAACACATGACCAAGATAAGGGATGAAACACAAAGGCATCTTGAGTGGATACTTGTCATTAACCAATCGCTTACTTTTATGTTAATTTCACAGGCTCCATTAACACTTTCAATGACTTGTTCAATTACTATGTATAAATGTCATGATATTCTTAAATACAATTCATTTAAGACTCCTAAAAATATCAAGAATGAGAACCATGATTGAAATATAGAGACCAATTAGCAACTAATGCATATTAATAAACTGATCTCATACTTGTTCTTAATTTGCTAATAAACAATTTGTAAACAGAATAACTAGCATTTACCTTTTACAAGAAGAGGCATTTAGTGATCTTCCTTTACCTAACAGAAAATTACATTATACATTTGCTTATAGGTAGAATTGATATAGGTAGATAGGTAGAAGCTCTTTTTGTTTTATGCTGTAACAAGATCAATATTAATTTTTTAGTTGTACATCTTCTTTGCCCAAGACTATCTTTTCCATATTTTGATGTATTTGTTTGTTTTCCTACTATATGGGAAATTATTTTATGAATTATCTCAGTGCATATCATATGTGACTTTCCTTTATACTCCTGTTTTTTTCCAGGTACATAATTTTTTTTTTACATTTCTTTTGGGGGGGGCTCTTTTTTTATTCGATATATTTTTATTTACATTTCAAATGATTTCCCCTTTTTTGTCCCTCTACTCCCCGAAAGTCACATAAGCCCCCTTCCCTCCCCCTATACTTCCCTGTTCTGATTTTGCTTTATACTGCTACACTGAGTCTTTCCAGAACCAGGAGCCACTCACCATTCTTCTTGTACCTCATTTGATTTATGGATTACGTTTTGGGTATTCCACTTTTCCAGGCTAATATCCACTTATTAGTGAGTGCATACCACGATTGATCTTTTGAGACTGGGTTACCTCACTTAGTATGATGTTCTCCAGCTCCATCCATTTACCTAAGAATTTCATGAACTTATTGTTTCTAATGGCTGAATAGTACTCCATTGTGTATATATACCACATTTTCTGCACCCATTCTTCTGTTGAGGGATACCTGGGTTCTTTCAAGCTTCTGGCTATTATAAATAGGGCTGCTATGAACATAGTGGAGCATATATCCTTATTACATGCTGGGGAATCCTCTGGGTATATGCCCAGGGAGTGGTATAGCCCAGTTTTCTGAGGAACTGCCAGACTGATTTCCAGAGTGGTTGTACCAATTTGCAACCCCACGAGCAGTAGAGGAGTGTTCCTCTTTCTCCACATCCTCGCCAATACCTACTGTCTCCTGAGTTTTTAATCTTATCCATTCTGACTGGTGTAAGGTGAAATCTCAGGGTTGTTTTGATTTGCATTTCTCTAATGACTAATGAAGTTGAGCATGTTTTAAGATGTTTCTTCCCCATCCGAAATTCTTCAGGTGGGAATTCTTTGTTTAACTCTGTACCTCATTTTTAATAGGATTATTTGGTTTTCTAGGGTCTAACTTCTTGAGTTCTTTGTATATATTGGATATTAGCCCTCTATCTGATATAGGGTTGGTGAAGATCTTTTCCCAATTTGTTGGCTGCCGATTTGTCCTTTTGATGGTGTCCTTTGCTTTAGGGAAACTTTGTAATTTTATGATGTCCCATTTGTCAATTCTTGATCTTAGAGCATATGCTACTGATGTTCTTTTCAGGAACTTTCCCCCTGTACCGATGTCCTCAAGGGTTTTCCCCAGTTTCTTTTCTAATAGCTTCAGAGTGTCTGGCTTTATGTGGAGGTCCTTGATCCATTTTTGAGTTGAGCTTAGTACAAGGAGACTAGGATGGATCAATTCGCATTCTTCTGCATGCTGACCTCCAGTTGAACCAGCACCATTTGTTGAAAAGGCTATCTTTTTTCCATTGGATGATTTCAGCCTCCTTGTCGAGGATCAAGTGGCCATAGGTGTGTGGGTTCATTTCTAGATCTTCAATCCTGTTCCATTGATCTGCCTGCCTGTCACTGTACCAATACCATGCAGTTTTTAACACAATTGCTCGGTTGTATTGCTTGAGGTCAGGGATACTGATACCCCCAGAATTTCTTTTGTTGTTGAGAATAGTTTTAGCTATTCTGGGTTTTTTGTTATTCCAGATGAATTTGAAGTCTAGTCAAAACATCAGCATTTTCTTGACTATGCCTTATTTGATCATTTTGATGCCAAAACATGACTTTCATTATATTCAGTAGTCAAGGTGCTGTTGAGTTATCTAAACGTCAAAGGATGAGTTGAGATGCCCTCGGTTACAAGTGGTTATCTCCAAGCAAAGACAATTAAAGAAAGTCACATGATATTTTTAGGGAACTCGTCAGAGAAGTTCTGGACAATCTTTTTCAGTATAGATGAGAGTGGCTGTGACAATGACTGTAAATAGAATTCATCCTCTTCATTCATTACATTGCCAAAGCATAGTTTCATAGAAACTTAGATATTTGGGTCAAATGTCATTCTTAGATCTAAGTTTTCTTCTTTGTACATACTTGAGATAGGACCACTGGAACATTTACCTCATTCTTTTTGTTTCATGTTGTTTTTGTTTCCTGCTACTAGAAATCCAATTTGCGGAAGAGAGAATCCTACCAGCCCTTCTGTGGTATTCCTCATTTCCTCTTGGAGACATTCATATCTCATCCAGTGAGTATCATGACTTTATTATCTTCTGTCTTTCCCATGACTCTTCATGAGATTTGCTGAAAGTACGGATGTCTGAAGATTTGACAGAAAGGAAACTGAGATCTGCAGTTTGATTGATAATGCTAACTGTTTTTGTTGTTGTTGCTGTTGTTTTTAACTTAAGGTAAATGATGGTAAATGTAACTGTGGTAATGAACCCAGGGGGAACTACTATACTGTAAAATCTGGTACTGAAAGAGATGGGAGTCGCTCTAGGAATCAATCTTCTTTCAATTCAATCTCAATTCAATTCCATTCAGTCCCATCTCAATCTAATGGCAGCTGACCATCAGATCCATTTCTGGGAGTTGGCAAAGCCATGTTCAAAAATGGTGGAAGCAAAGGAAAGAAAGCGAGTTTCTTTTGCATTGACCAACATGGAGCCTGAGAGCCACCAAAGGGAAAAAGTAGTTTTATGGACAGGAAGAGCACGTTTGTAAGTCCATGTGCAGTCTCCGGAAGTCATCACCAGAGTAGAGCTTCAGGGACATCCCCATGGAATTCTCAACATACTCACTTTCAAATATCTTTATATTTTGAGATTACAATTACACCAACACACCCTCTTTTCAATCACCTATGTTCTCTCATGTAACTCCTTGCTATTTTTAAAATTCATGACATCTTTTTATAATTGTTGTGACGTGTGTGTATGTATGTGTGTTCCTAAATATATAAACACAACTTGCTCAATCTGTATAATGTAACTTGTTTGCATAGTTTTTCCTTGCTTATATTTCAGGCACAAAGCTTAGATGCTCCCAGGCATGCATACTATTTTCATTTTTTTAATTGTCTTAATTGTTAAATTAAAATAAAATTGCATTATTTCTCTACTTGCCTACCCTATCTCTCTCCCCATCCCCATTCATTTTCCTTTCTTAATTCTATGTGCTATTTTTCTTTGTTACTTTTACACACACACACACACACACACACACACACACACCAACACAAATGTATAAATATATGAATGCAGCTATTCATTGGGCTTGGTGTTAACTACATGTACATGATTTCAGGGCTGAGCCCTTGGGACTAGGTAACAAATTGGGTGGAAGCACTCTTCTATAGGTTAAGTTTATCTCCTGCTCCCGGCAGTCTTTGGTCATCTGTAGTTCTTTGTTTGGGGATATGTTGTTGACATGTTCTTGAGGTATCATGTGTGCAGCTTCCCTGTGACTTCTCAGAGACACACTGTCACCCAGATTTCCTCTCCTATGCCCTGAAAACATATGTCTTCTGTTGCAGGGCTAGAGCTAAGGGTTTTTAAGGGATACTGCTCCACCTCTGAAGACAGAAATCACAACTGTCTTCAGAAGCAAAGCGGGAGTGATATTTCACGAATCCCTCCAAATTTTATCTTCTTAGAGAGGCCTTACAAGACCTCTCTGTGCTGTATTTGCTCTACGAATTGTCAATTTTGCATTAAATAAAAGCATGAACAGCCTTTGTAGGTAAGAACATCCCATGCCCCTAGATGTGTGTTTTACTGTTGATAGGAATTGGAACTCTGCCAAGCTGGGAACTAATGAATTACAACTTTGCAGCACACCTCAGCTGACACAATTTCCTTCAAATTTATGAAATCTCCTCCTTCCAGAAACCCACTCATACTGTAGGCCTCTCTGTACCTTTCAGAGTAAAAAGGCAAGACACTGCTAGACTTTAGATTTCACCTTGTTAATGAAGTCAAACCCATGAGCAACATATTTTTCCAGACTGAATCTTTGAGAATTTATTATATATTTTGCAACAGTAGCAAATTCATTCAAATTGTCACAGTCTTGATAAATTACAGAATATATCTAAATCTTCAGTTATATCAACGGGGTTAGCTAAGGCAGGAATTCATACCTGGAGAAATTGTCTGCCACCAAAAGATATTTGCTGATATTTTGGAAAGACAGAGCTATCAGCAATGCTTAGACATGATAAGAAATTTCAGTGATATGAATTAACTGCAGCAATTTTAATTTCAAATGGCTATTCTAATAATTTAAATATATATAAAAATGTTATAAAAACTAATATAATTTCATTTTATGCTACAGTTACAATTTATAAAGTATTTTAATGCTAATATTTTCTAACTTAAGGACAGAGAGAAATGATTTTTAAATAGTAAAAATACTAGGTAGTCTATCTGTTTTTAAATTACATTCAATAATCAAAATCATGTAAAGCTTTTGCACTTTATAATCAGTTCTTTTATTACACATATTAATAATAAACAGGGATTGAACTTCAAATAAATAGAATTCTTAAAAACACAAAAATGTTATCCCTTGATTGATTGAAGAAAACATTTACCATTGAAGACACATTTGTTTTTAACAAATTTATTATATATATATATATATATATATATATGTATATATATATAATAAATGTGTGTATATGGGTATTTTACCTATATGTATGGCCATATAAGTTTGTCCTGAAGTTATTGACAGTTGTGGGATGTCATGTAGTGGCTGAGGATTGAGTCTGTGTCCTCAGGAAGAGGAATCAGTGCCCTTAACTGCTGAGATATCTCCTGGTCCCATATAATACTTTAAAATTTATCATTTTAGGAACTGAAAAGATGGATAAAGTGTTCGCCATAAAAGTGTGAAGACCTGTGTTTCTATCATCAACACCCATAAAAGTTGTGAGAACAAAGTGGCAGTTATCCTGTAATCTAAGGACTTGGAGACTGAGACAGGAGATTGCTAGATAAGTTGGCTAATTAGAATCACAGCACTGGTGAACTCAGTGTTAAGGAGAGACTGCCTCAATATGTAACTTAAAGAGCAATTAAGGAAGCATCTGACATCAGCTTCTGTCCTACACAAGCACATATGTGCACATACCCCACCCACACAAAAAGAAAAACTAGCTTTTCGGGATGCTAGATATACTCTCGTAAGATTTTTCTCTGTAAATGAATGTGGGGAGATAAGAGAATTTTATATTTTTTTAATACAAAAAAATGATGAGATGATAATTAGAGGCATAAATCTTAGATATCAAGAGAATATCCTGTTCTTAAAAGGCATAGAAGATGAAATTTCTTCCGAAGTAACTGAATATGATCAGACCCCAAAGAGCAGCAATTAATATATGTCACCTAGACCTGCATCATTTCTGATCTAAGGGTTTGTGAACACATCTTCCATCTTCTTTCTCCTTGGCCTGAACTGTATCATTGGCCTGAGAGGTACAAACGCCTTCCATTGCAAATTATGCTCTAAATACATTTCTTAATTTTTTTGGCATTTCTCAAAATACTCTGAACAATTTATTTGCCACATTTTCTTTTTGTTAGATCATAGGACTATTGTTCCCTAAAGAAATGGTATGGTTTTTGTTTTCTATCAGGGAAAGCATCTTACACATTAGGATTGTTCCAGATTGATTAATAAAAATCACAGTACAGCAAGGTTGTGAGTGTGTGTGTATGTGTGATTGTGTAAAGTATGCATATTAAAATAAGTAAATAAGTAAACCTTTGCCTACACCATGGTTTCTTCTTATATGCTTTTTTCTATAGTTTTTAGAGATTCACAATTTACAGAAACAATATATTTGTAGTCTCGTAGGAACTGATGAAAAATTTAGTTCATTCAGAAATACCAGAATTGCCAAAGGAAATCATTTTATATGAACAACAAAAGAAAGAACAATCTCATCTGGCCTTGTGACCTTAGAATTAAAACACACACAATGAATTTTTATACATACTCCCCACCATGCTCAAGGCACACATTATTTTATGCAAGCAATTTAAAGGAAGTGTGTGTACTGAATTGAAAATGTAAAGGTGGAAAGAATAAAAATAAACAGAAATTTAGAGTGTCCAATGTCCTCCTGATCTCAAGCATGGAAGGGTAAGTATATAAGATAACTAATCAGTTGCTCAGAATAGGACAGAAAGTGGTGCTATGATACCTTGGTAAATTATTCTGCGTTCATCTCTATAATCATTTATGTTATAATTCTACTAATCTCCTTTTATAGCTTTACTCTGTGCCTTTTGTCGAAGGCATTTCTCGTTATGTAGATAAGTGTGGAATTCTGTTTTATCATTCTATACATGATTAGATGCCTCATAATGCACCCCACCAAGTTCCTTGTTACTGATGAGATATACATAGAACAGAATAGGCAGGCAGGTAGAAATTATTCTACTTCATTCCTAATTCTTAATGAGTTTTAGACATCGCTTATCCTTTGGACTTTTCTAATACTTTTAAATGTACACCAAGGCTTTGGTTTACTTAGAGAACTACATAACCATGGGAAGCTTTCCAAAGGTGAATGGAAGGTATTGAAAACAAAAATTTGTTCACATTTGAATAAGATCACAACCTTAAGTGCTAAGTGCCAAATTATTGAGAAAGAATAGTCTTGTATTTTCTATAGTAGTGGAAGATACACCCAAGTGTGGTGCATTCCTTTAGGTGAGATTGTCCAAGCCACTCATAGTTTTCTTTCTTTCTTTCCTTAGGCAAGGAACTACACACTATTTCCAGAAGCCAGTCCTAAAGGAAATATCCAGAATATTAAAAACTGTACAAAGAGGAAGAGAACATTTGACCAAATCTATAATAAGCATCCAGAAAAATATCCCTAATCTCATAGTAATGGGAGTGGTGAATCTGTCCCTCTTGAACTTTTAGCTCAATTTCTTCCTGACTCTAAGATTCATTTCACTGCTTGCATAAAATGGACCAGAGCTCTCAGCTTAACCACTGTGTATTAGGGTGTTAGCCTGTAGAACACACCCTTTGACTTGTCATTCTCTAAAATAATTCCCTGAGAGGACTTGAGAATTTTTTTAAATAAATAAGTACTGAAATTTCATCACTTTGGGTTTTCACTGGTGCTTTTAAAACTATGTTACATGCTTTATTGTACCCTTGGAAGATTCCACAATGGAGCAATATGTATTTAAAAAAAACCACTGAAGAAAGTAAATAAGAATTTCCCTTGTTAGTATATGACTTAACAGCACACTTCATTCTTTTACCTTAGCCAATATTTTGTAACATTTTATTTAGATTCTTTATCATTCTCAGGACTTAAGCAATTTGAACAGTGCCTCCATTAAATTTCAAATTCATGCTTGAAAGATATACACTGATGAAATGCTCTAGAAAATTATTTAAATGAAGGAACATAAATTGTATTAATGGCAAGATTGATAATGCCAACTAGCCTTTTTAAAAAATTACAATACCATTGTTTCTACTATCATCTATATATGTCTGTCTATCTGTCTGTCTATCTGTCTATCTTTCTTTCATCTATTTTTATTGAAAATAGTCTTCTTTCATACAATACATCTCAATTTCAGCCTCCAATCCCACCACACTGCGTACACTCCTTTATCCCCTTTCTCCCACAGATCCACTCCTCCTGAATTTCCTCTTCAGAAAAGAATAGGCTTCCAAGAGAAAAATACACACATAATAATAATGATAATAATAATAATAATAATAATAATAATAATAAAGTATACAATAAAACAAGAAAAAGCCCTTATATCTATGCTGGACAAGATAACCCAATATATGCATGCTCTAGACAAGCCTATTCTTTAGATAAACTTTTATGCAAAGGTAAATGTATACAGCTCAAAAAAATCCCTTAAATAAATGTAAAATTAAATATTAAACTTATTATAAAGCCAACATATTTGAAAGATACAACACAATGATTGAATGAAATAGAATAAATATTATTAATAAGGTTAAATGGCAGCCATAATATTTATGAAAATCTTCTTTGAACATTAAATGAAGTTTTAGCAGAAGGTAGTTTTAAAATCTAACACATAAACAGGCACAGATTTTAGGGAAATTTGAAACTTAACTTTAAAACCTTAAGGGGTATCATCAGTTCTTCATTGCTCGCATAATTCCCCAGTCTGGGCTCTGGCAGGGAAATAAGACAACTCTCCCTGCAACCTGGGGGTTGACATTAATTAAAACCAGAAAATCAAAACGCATCTGTGGTGCGTTTGGATGCCAAATGAGATGGAATGATTTTAAAAGTAAACTTCTTGCAAAGGTAACTGAATGTCAGAACCTAACATGTTTCCCTAAAAAATGATAATTAAAATACCTTTAGCACATCATATGCAAGCTGTTGAATTTCCAAATTAGGGACCAAGAGACATTCTTGTATTTCTGAAGGCTAAGTGATGAGACTGTGAACAGTTGTGTTAACTTTAGACCCAACAAAAGCAAATCATTTTTCTTTATACCGCATACAGTAATTGAGGAAAACAAAAGATCTACTTAGTTCTCTATATATATTGAGATTGAAGATAATTCAGTAGCAAGCTGAGGCCAAAACTTTTTAAGTGTTGACTTTCAAATTTACCTTGTCTCAAGTTAGCTTTCCGTTTCTGTGATGAACACCATGACAAAATGTAATCACTTGAGGAAAGGGTTTGGTTCACCTTAACATAAACTTGACTGAGGGAAGATGACTCAAGAGCTTACTGGAGGAAACTAGAGACAGAAATGGCGATAGAATGTGTGAAGGAAACCTTGTGTATCACTTGTTCTTCATAGGTTGCACAACTTTCTTTCTTATACTGCCCAAATCCACCATTCTAGGCATGATGTGTTGGAGAGTGACCTGGATTTTCCCATATCAACCAGCAAACAATAAAAATAAAGTTCCACCATTAGACTGAGCACAGCGTCACCAATGGAGGAACTAGAGAAAGGACCCAAGGGGTTTGCAGTTCCATAGGAGGAACAACAACATGAACCAACCAGTACCCCAAGCTCCCAGGGAGTAAACCACCAACCAAAGAGTACACATGGAGGGACCCATGTCTCCTTCTGCATATGTAGCAGAGGATGGCCTTGTCGGACATCAATGAGAGGAGAGACCCTTGGTCCTCGATGCCCCTGTGTAGCAAAATGTCAGAACAGGGAAGCAGAGTAGGTGGGTTGGTGAGCACAGAGTAGGGGGAATGTATAGGGGTTTTTGAAGGGGAAATGAGGAAAGCATATAACATTTCAAATGTAAATAAAGAAAATATCTAATTAAAAAAAAAAGCTCCACATGCTTGCGTACCACTGAGCCTAATGGAGATATGTCCACAATTGAGAGTCCCTCTTCCCAGATGACCCTAGATTCTATAAAGTTAACAAATCAACTAACTAGCTAATTGGGGAACTCACCACCTAACTAATTAATGAACGTGCTGCTTCAGGGATATAATAAAAGTTAAGAGAATGTGTTGCTTCCCCAAAATTCAGTTGTCTCAGGTCTGCAATAAGATGGTCCTTGGAGGTTGGGACCCTGGGAGAAAGTTGATCATGAGAATGAAATTCTCATGGGTTGAAGTGGTGTCCTTAAAAGAATGAGGAAGTGTGTCACTCATTCCTCACCCCATCTCCCTCCTTTCCTTGCATTTCCTCACCCCCCTCTGATTACTTATGTCCTTCAGACTTTCTGCCCACCTTCTCCATCAGTGAGCATCTGACTAGCCTGGGACCGAGTGCTGACCTTCAGGCAGAGCACCATCATTAAACACTTTCAGGCTCAGAGTGTAATTTTTTTCTCTTGTTTAAGCAAAGCTATGATATACAGCATTTCCAAATGACTGACAGCTAGAAATCTTTTTCATAGTAGTTTTGGTTTTATGAAATAACTTCATGAATAACTTACCCTCTATGATTATTTTCTCCCCCTTCCAAACATCTATTTTTATGATCACTAAATGCCCAAGGCAAAAGATATGTTAGCGATTACATTTCAATTAGGCTGAAATAGCTTACTAGTATCAATCCCCAAGTGAGGATACATATCTCTGTTCTCACATATTATTATTAACGCTGGGCTAATGATCAATTTGAATAGATTTTGAACTAAAACTCTGAAAATGACAGACATTCTTAGAAGAAAATAGTGATCCAAATGTGAAGAATGTCAGTCATGCATGTTACCCTACCCACTATTCTGATTTGTATAACACAAAGTCTCCAGTCAAAGGACTTCCTGTATATGTGTGGGGGGTAACCATGGAAACCAACACCTAGGGGCATAATGACAGTAGTCCTATATCATAGCCAGGGCTTTATAAATTATTCTGAGATGAAAAAGCATTGCTAAAGATGTTTTTTAGAAATTAAATGCTATGAAAGGGTGGTGGTATAGCATTGTCCGGGTACCCTCGTTCCTTCGCTGAAATTTCTGAAATTGAATAGAATTTATAAAATGAAAATCCAAATACCAGGCAAAATTATAACAACTATGATCCTACTCCTCGGAGCCTGACTAGGGAGCACCCTAGAGTTGAGGAGCACAAGGCAAACCTGAAGAACACAGAGCCATGCTCTTACAAAAACCAGCAGGTAAATGAATAACCCCTTTTAATAGAAAAAAGGAGCAACATGGCAAATTATTAAACTTCAAATATGAAATACTAGGTCTCAGGAAAAAAGCCTAACTGGCCCCAAAGTAGAAGGAAAACTTAAAAAGAAATACTTAAAATTTTCAAATATTTTATACATTTTCATTAAAATTAAAAAAAAAAATAGAGAAAACCAGATCTGGTGCCAGAGGTTGAGACAAGAGGAGAACAGGGAGGCCGAGTTCAAACATAGCATTGGTTGAATATTAGACTAGCCTGGGCGTATACGAGACCGTGTAGCAAAAATGTGAAAAAATAAAGCATAAACACAAAACCAAAAAAAAAAAAAAGAAAGAAAGAAAAATTTTCTCAGAAAATGTATCCAAGTAATGCTTAACCCTAAAGGTTCAGATGGCAATAAGAGAAAATTAAAATTGGGCTTGAAAAAAATTAGTAATTAGTATAACGAAAAACAGAAATATAATATAGAAGACTAAGCCAACTTTTTAAATAACAGGTTTTCCCACAAATTACTTTTCTTTCTGTTTTTATTGCTTTCTATGTTTTCCTTAGTCACTCTGTTACTCATGGATCTTTTGTTGCTGTAAAAGTTACAACCACCACCACCACCATAACAGAAACATATAATAATGTGTTCTCCAGCCCAGAGCATGGCTAGAGATTCCTCTCTAGCCTTGAGGATCTCCAACTAGCAAAGCATCACCCACAATGGAGTGTAGCAACAATATACCCTAAAAGTTGTTCAGCTTCCTCTCCTGCACTTGAGAATTGATTTTTATACTGACGTTTTGATTAAGAATACAATTTTGCATAATTATCCAGATGGCATGACCCAAAATTCCATCATGTTTCCACATCCTTCATGTTCTGTGGCCTTTCTGTCTCATTTTCGTTTGTTAATTGTTTGGTTTAGAGACAGATCAGGTGTGCCTGTAAGTTGTTCAATAACCCAGGCTAGCCTCGAACTCATATATACCCCCTTCCTTGGCCTCTGGACTGCTAGGAAGGCAGGAAGGAGCCACCACAAAGAGGTGTCATTGTGTCTTATTACATATTACCCATCACTTCATTTGAACATGTTGGATGCACAAACATCACATGGGATCACCCTAAGAAGAGGACATTTCCATTGAGAGACCTGGAGACAGGCGGCTTATCTGATTGCATCCAACTTTGGTCCTCCTCTGTGTGTGTGAGTGGAACATTAACTAATTTACTTCCCACACCCTCTTATTTAATGTAGTTAGAGGCTAGCAGCAGAACAGCTAAACTGTTTACCTGCCACTTAGATATTTAAGCATCTCTGAAATGCAAGTACCACGGGAGAATTTATTTGAAATTTTGGATAATCTAATTCTAAGGACTGCAGTGACAAATGGGCTAGGCAGAGGGATTCTTAAAGAGAAAACTTTTGTAGGCCCTTTTAATAAATATCATACTACTAGGCCACACAGCAATTAAAGGAATAAATAAAATGATTAATAATCCGAGTATGTAGAAGAAACAATTTCCAACTCACTGCCTGGTCACAGTACAAGGCAAAATTGTTGGGCAGTTTTCTTCGATTTGACTTCGGTTCTAAATTTCTATTCCAATACAAGGAAACTCTCTGGGACACAAAGCGTATGTAAACAGACAATCCTTTTAGTTAATGAAATGCCTCTGCAAACATAACGCCGCTGCAAGCGCTGCAATCCATAACAGTCTAATGTGTGTTTATAAATACGAGTCCGGCCTCTGTAGAGTGAGGGCCGCCTATGAATTATGCAGCGCGTCCACTGACAGGGATGGACAGCTCCTTACATGCTAACAGCTCTTCAGTGACAGAAACACCTGGCTTACTGCCCTCCGACTGCAGCCGCCTCTAAATAGCTGAATGCCTTTCTCCTCTTGTTCTAGATGTGACTTATCCAGAGTGCCCACTGTTCTTAAAGCTGATCCGAGGGTTAACTTTACCAGGCTCCAAGAGTAGTACGACACTTATTTCTGAACACACCATTGGCAGTGCACAGGAGACCAGGACCTAATAGACACTTTAATTCTTATGGCCTGTCAGACAGGGTTAATGTGAGGAAGGAGATGGAAATTAGCAGCTAATAAGGGAGAATACTAGAAACAAAGACTATTTCCCCTTGCTAAATGCCTGTAATTTGTGCCTCTTCCCATTAGTTTCACAACCAGAGTTGTTACAATAATAGCCACAATACAATCCCTCCAAGGATTATAAAGAGTTTTGCCCTTCTCTGGATTCGCGAATGTGGTAACTGTGACATTCGATGTGCAGTCAACAGTACTTGGGAATTAGAGAGGGTCAAAACTTATTAGCTAGTTTAATCTACAAGCTACATATTTCCTTCAAATCGGCCTTCTTAAATGACCCCAGGAATAGTGATTTCTTTCTTTCCTTTTGCCTCGTCTTCTGGGAAGCAATTAGAAAGCTAATAATTTTTAGCTTTATTAATTTTTTATACTCAGGCTAAATTTTCCTTGGCTTTATTCCTTCTATTTGTTAGGACTTATTGGCCTAGATAATGTTTCTAAATAACATACATGTGTATAAAACAAACATTGGTAGACTAGACAAGCATTTGATAAGATCGAAAGTAGGACCAGCCTCTCTGGAGCATTGAACTACAGTTTCATATTCTTTAAAAAAAAAAAAAAGAGTATTTCACATTATCACTTAATTCATGAGGAATCTGCCTCTCTGAATACTTGTATCTAAAACTTTGGTTTCAACATTCTGATTGATTGAAGTGGGTTAGACATGTTCTTCTGGAACTTTCAATTCAAAATCAATTTTTTTTGTAAATTCTTCTTTTTGCCACATATTGAAAGCCACAAGCATAAGCACTGTTGACTTCTCCTCTTTGGATGCTGGTCTCAGAGAACAAGCAAGCATCAAAAGCCTTCCCTATCTGATCAACAGAAGAAAATTTTCACAGAAGGTCAGCAGATTTTGACCCAGTTCCTAGCCCGCAGGAGTCTGCATCGGAAAATAAAACTGGCCTCACTTCAATGCCCTCCTGTAAGACCCCAAGAGAGTAGGGAATTGTGAGGTGCCTCTGTTTCTTTAAAACATTTCTGCACATTAGAGACAAAGATGTACTGATCTTAATCTCCAGGCATTCCTGTTTCAATCACACGTGTGGAGGTGAAAACACTGTCAGATAGACAACTGTGTGTGGAAAATGCAACTGACTTACTCGAGGTCAGGGAGGTGGAATTTTTTTTTTCTGCTCAAAGAGAAAAATCTTTTCTAAGCATGCCATTAAATTTAGTACCAAGTTACAGAAAAATATGGGGAAACTGGTGCATGTACTTTCACAGTCCTTTATTTGTTATTCAGTTGTCCCAAATTTAGATCACGCTATTGAATAGTCAAGACAACTAATTAACTCCCAAATATAGATATTAGCATTGGCTTGTAAACTCGGAGAAGTAACCTACCAGAGGATTTCACATGTTTGGTTACTGTAGCAACTCCATGTGTGTGAATTAAAATCAAAAGGAGTTTGAACACAAAGCACAGCAGATCCTGCTCAGCTCTGATAAATGCAAATGAAAAAGAAGGGCCTGTAGCTTCCAGTGGAAAGTTAGTGATTGTTTATGAGGTATTCGCACTCAGTGAACGAGAACCACAGTGCACTGACATCTTATATACACTACTATCTATCAAGCAACATTTAAAAAAAGATTATTATACCTTTTTATGTATCTTAAATTTTTGTTAATGTTATAATATTCCAAGCATTTAAAATATCAGAATTGAAACACCATGTCACCAAAAAGCATCTATAGAGCAAAGGAAAGATTTGAAAATAATGCTGGTACGATGTACAGATAAAGGATGCTTAAAGAATGCATATCTCAAAAAGGGTTTATACCCAGAACATTTAAAGAACTCAAATCAATTGCAAAAACAAGCAAATAATCTGATTTATTTAAGGGCCAGTAAACTAGCTAGGCATTTCTCAAAACAGAATGCATAAATGGCTACAGATATATTGAAAAATGTTCAACATCTCTAACTGACAGGGCAATATAAATAAAAAAATCCCACAATGACTTATCACCTCTTTGCAGTTTGGAAGACTATTGTCACAAACACAAAAGACTGGTTCTGGCAAAGACAGAATGCAACCCTTATGCATTATTGGTGGAAATGTAAATTAGTTTGTGGAAAGTGGTATAGAGCTTCCGCAAAAATTTATATGCAGAATTACATTCTGCATCCAATAACCTCATTGCTTGGTGTATATCCAAAGAAAATGAAATGGATATGTCTAAGAAACCTTTGTGCTCTCACATTTATTGTAGCATTACATAGGCAGCCAAATATAGAAACAATGTAAGTATCTACCCACTCATCAACTAGCACAGGAAGTATGATACATTTCAGTAAGGAATACAATAAAGCCATAGAAAAACTAGACTGTGGTTATTTGTAGCATGAATGGAACTTGTGTTACTATGTTAATGACTAAGCACTGCACAGAAAGACAAACATTACACTGTTTTACTAATATTTAGAATATAAAAATACTGATCCTATAGAAATATAAAGAAGAAAAGAGAGTGCCATGTTTTCATACAGAATTAATATGAAAAAATCATACTGAAAATATAATATGGAAAAAGTAAAATGGAAAATATATTTTTACTCTCACCCATAATTGTTCCTGCCTGAAAGAACAGCAGGGATGGAAATGGAGAGGAGCCTGAGGAAAAGAAGGTCCAGTGACAGGCCCAAAGTGGAATCCAGTTCAAGGGGAGGCCCCAAGACCTGACACTATTACTGAGGCTATAGAGCACTCACAAAAAGGGACCTAGCATGAGTGCCCTTCCAAAGACCCAACAAGCAGCTGAAGAATTCAGATGAATATATTTGCACCCAACCAATGGGCAGAAGCTGCTGACCCTTGTAGTTGAATTAGGGAAAGGCTGGAAGAAGTTGAGAACTAGGGCTACCCTGGAGGAGGACCAGCAGTCTCAATTAACCTGGACCGGCAAGATCTCTCAAACACTAGACCACCAAACAAGCAACATACACCAACTGATATGAGGCGCTCAAAGAACACACAGCAGAGGACTGCCAGATCTGTGTTTAATCAGAGATGATGCACCTAACCCTCAAGAGACTGGAGGCCCCAGGGAGTTTAGAGGTCAGGTAGGGGTGGAGGGTGGAGACATCCTCCTGGAGAAAGAAGGGAGAGGAGGTATGGTATGTGGAGTAGTCGGAGGGTGGACAGGGAGGGAGTAGGAATTAATTTAGAATCAAGTTCCAAATCAAAAAATCAAGTTGGAATGATTTTCAATGTTTTCATAAAAGGGTATTGATGACTATTTTTAGCACAGAGAAATGAAAAAAAAATAGAGATGCTTAACCTGAATGGAATATTTCAAAATGTATATATATGTTAACATATCACATAATGTTCAAAATGTGCTATGCTTTTATCTCAATTAAATAAATAAACCTTAAAATGAATGAAATTCCAGGGCACGTTTTCTGTACCAACATCATATCAGAAAAAGTAAACTCCTTAACTTCCTTTACATTTTACAGTTTATGTAGTTCTAGGGCTTTCAGATGTAAGTATAATTTCTAGTTTTGTTATTAATATGCCAAAACACATTCGATGAGAAATACTTATTTTTAGTTTGAGAACTTGTTATTTCAAGTAACCAAAATTAAATCCTTCATAATATTCTATGAGGACATATAGCTAACAAAAGCTTCATAGAAAAGGAAAGGAAACATAATTATTTGAACAATAGTGATAGATAATTATTTTCTTCATGGGTTCCCAGAAAAATTATTACTAAACAAATACCATTCCAAATTTTGTATGTATATATGTGTGTTCATAATTGTGCCGGTGTTCATATACATACATGCACATGTTGTGGATGCCAGAGAACTGACCTGGAAACATATCTCAGTAGTTACATACCTTGATTTTAGAGAGAGGATAACACTTTGGTATGGGAATCCCCAACTAGGTTAGGATAGATGGAGAGCAAGCTAGGTGTAACCACACATCTCTGCCATGCCAGTAGTAAGATAAAAGGGCATGTCACCATGTTCAAGATTCTGCCATGGTTATAGAAGACTGAATTCAGGAAAGCACTTTACTGACTCTTTACATCTCTTCAGGATACAATCATTCACATTGTTATTGGTGATAAGAAACCATACCTCGAAATCAAAAAGAAGGATAATTATACTCTACAGGAAATTTGAAGTAAAATATGACTGATCTGTGCCACCTATAAAAGAATAAATACATTTGTCATTTATTTATAAGTCTGTATCAGTCTCCACAGTCTGCTTCATCTGCAGATAATCTGTGACAACATTTCTATAGGAACTTCCTATATTCCTCTATCATGTGTTCCTATAACACTAAATGTATGTCAAGTCTCAGAGAAATTAATTAATTTACTTCTCAACTATTCTGTTCCAGAAAATCACAGTTGTAGAAGGACCCTGTCCACCTCCCTACCCATCACTCATTCTTGAAAATATCCCTATCAAAGAAAGGTATTTGAAGATATGTGTTGAAAATAACATATGACACAATGAGAAGGGTTAGAGAGATGGCTTGGCAGTTAAGATTACTTGCTGCTTGTCCTGAAGAACTGGGTCCAATTCCTAGTCCTGATATAAAGGTTCACAGTTGTCTGTAACTCCAGTTCTAGGGGATCCAGTGCTCCTTTCTATTATTTGTGGACACAAGACCTGCACATGGTGCATGTATGTAGCCAAAACACCAAACACACACACACACACACACAAAATACACACACATATAAAATATAGACACTTAAAAAGTACTTATCTGTGAATTTTTATTTATTCTTAGGAAATTGTAATCATGGCTAAAATGACCTGAGTTAATAAATTTTAAATTATAGCGTAAATATAATTATGTATTTTATAAAGCATTTAGTCATAATGTTAGATTATAATACAAATGCAGTATTTACCATGGATTTTTAACCTACCTTATATTCCTACAGAATTTTCTATAATTATAAAGCAGAATTTTATGGTTATATAATAAACAATATATAGACTATAACAGTGATTTTTTCCCCAGCATTTCATTTATTATGTTTTGTGCCAATATTACTTCATTTGGGGACACAGAAATTCTGATATTGCCCCATTAATTGTCAAGACTCCCACGGTATTAAGCGTCCAAAACAATGCAGAGCACAGCAGAATTTCTTTTATCTTATCTATTATGTATTTATGCATGTCTGTCAAACAGGAAATGCATTATTCTCACATATTTCCAACAGCTTTCAGTGAGGATGTATACTTTAGGAAACTTAGTCAATTTTAGATATTTTATTTTTAAAAAATGATTGTTGCTTGTGTGTTATCTTCTTTTAAATATGAAGGCTTACTTCATTACTCCTACTTTTTGGAGGCGCAGTCACATTCGTATTTTACTAGTGCTGCAAGCTCTATTTAAGGTTTGCTGGATATATTATGGCTACATCTTAATGGCTTATTATATTTGTGAATCAAAAGTGAAATAACTCTATCCATCTTGCCATCTTGATGCAATTATTATAAATATGTAACAACATTCAAAGCGAAATGATTAACTAGACCTTATAATTCCATGCTGTTATTCCTGTTCTAGTCTCACTTCAGTTGCTGCTGTAAAATATTCTGACAAGAAAGCCACTTTGGGGTGGAAAGGATTATTTGAGTTTCCAATTCTAGTTTACAGTCCATTACTGCTAAGAGGCCAAGGCAGGGGCTGACACAGTTGGACACGTCACATCCTCAGTCAAGAACAGAGACAAGTGAATGCACTCATGTTGCCTGCTTGCCTGTGCTCTTCCTACTATGTGTACAGTTTGGTTTCTGCCTAGGGAATGCTCCTGCCTACCATGGGCTAAATGTTATACATCAATTAACAGTGATGTCTTGTCAAAACACTGCTCCATCAACATACCCATAGATTAAACTTATCTAGATAATAGTTCTTGAAATCTCTTATTAGGTACATCTCCAATATGAAGGAGTTTTCCTTGTCTTATTGTATTGTGTTCTGTCATGTTTGGCTGGTGTCTATTGGAGGCCTATTTTTCTCTGAAGAAGATATGGATGAGGAGTAGATTGGGGAAAGGGCAGAAGGAGGAGGGGCTAGGAGGTGTGGAGGTAGAGGAAACTGTGGTCAGCGTGTATTTTTGTGAGAGAAGAATTTATGTTCAATTAAAAATAAATAAAAAGACTCTTTTCTCAAGTGATTCTATGTTGTTTCAATCTGACAGCCAAAACTAACCCACACGGGAGAGTTTGAGAAAGACGTGGGAATCAGCTCAGGAGAGTGAACCATGTGCTTTGTAGTGTAATATAATCTGTTGTAGTGTAATATAATCTGTTGTGTCTGCTGGTAACACCATATAAAACAACTCTTACATCAACCACGACTTCCTTGGATGTTACATATTTTCACGTTCTTTGTTTGCTTGATGAGCGTCTTACATACGTCTTACTATTTTATGATTTTCTTTTCTGTCAGATGTGGCTGGGTGCAAGAAAGAAGTTCTTTACATGTTTATAGTTGTATCCTAAAATTCTAACAAGTAACCTGAATAAAATACAACTTTTAGTGGTCTAAATTCCTGGAATTAGTTTGTTTGGAAGCAATACTTCTCTACATGGCATCTTAAAATTTGTATTTAATATCACTGTAAATCTATATGACTCCGTGTCTGGTGTTGTACCCCTCTAGTCCCATTATTCAATAGGCCAAAGCAGAAGTATTGCTATATGTCTAAATGCAGCCTGGGGTATATACATATCTTGTTCTACTGCTAAAAATAAAAAGATGTATCCTAAATATTTTAGTCTTGTTTTCATTTTTATTGGTTATTTTATTTATTTACATTTCATATGTTATCCCCCCTTTCCCAGTTTCCACTCTACAAGTCCCCTATCTCCTCCTCCCTCTCCCTGCCTCTGTGAGGGTGCTCCTCCACTTGCCTGCCCATTACTATCTCAGTGGTCTAGCGTCCCCCTATCCTGGGTCATCAAGCCTCCACAGGATCAAGGGCCTCCCTTCACAGTGATGCCAGATAAAGTAATCCTCTGGTACATATGTAGCTGGAGCCATGGATCACTCCATGTGTACTGTTTGGTTGGTAGTTTAGTCCCTGGGAGCTCTGGGGGCTCTGGTTGGTTGATATTGTTGTTCTTCCTATGGGGTTGCAAACCCCTTCAGCTGCTATAGTTCCTTCAGCTCCTAACTTCCCCATGGGGGACCCCTCGCTCAGTTCACAGACAAACATTGGACTGAGCATGGGGACCCTAATATGTTATTCTTATATTGGGTTTATATAATGACTTCCTGACTACCAAGCAACCTGGAAGACTTTATAGCTTAACAAAACAAAACGAAAGAAAACAAACAGCACAGCAGGTGATTATCTGAGAATATATGTAAATATGATCATTTTAGTACATCACATTACATTATTAGATGACTATTTTGTCTTAGTTTGGTGACAAATATAATTATTTTTTTCTGTGAAATAAGTTACATAGTTTTGTTACTGGAATCATATACATACTATGATCAGTAAGAATTTTAAAGATTTTGACTGATTGTTGTAATTGCTTTCATGCCATTTTATTTTTCATTGGGTCATTATAATGTTAATAAAAATAGTTATTTCCTCTAATAAATTTATAATTACAGGATAACATGACATACAATGGATAATGTCTATGAATGTGGCCTCTGCATTATCTTCCTGGAAGACAACAGCTTTATCATTTTTTTGCATTATGAAGAAATTTTATTTTATAATCTTCTACAGAAATGGAATTTCACCTGGCATTGCTATGTAAGTTAGGACCAAACTGTGGACATCAAGGTTGTTTAACACTATGTTACCAATAATTTCACAATGTATTAGTTTGTTGTTATCTTAACATAGAACCTATTATTCTACCACATTGTCATGTAGGAGTTCAATATCCATTATTAGCTCTTTAATCAAATAGAAAAACAAAATATGTAGATTATAGTATTTGATTCTATAGCTGCTTATCTGTATCATTACTGTAATAGGTAGTAGAAACTCAAGAAGACTACATAGCCTTTAAACTGCTTCTATTACTGTTATTCATTTCATGTCAAGTTGATACTGAAAAGTTCATGAATTTTTAGTTTTTTTGGGAGGAAGTCCTAGAAGTTTGAGAGCTGAAGTTTGAAGACCAGGTAGAAGGAGTAGTTCAGTGAGCATGCCTCAGTGAGAATGTTCTGTCTCTCCCTCTGCTTTTGTCTGACATGGACTCAACATCATCTGCCTCATGATCATCAGCATGATGCCTTTAGTTACAAGAGGACCAGAGATATGCGAACATGGAGTGAACTTCTGAGATTATAAACTAGAAATAATAGGTCATTTCCTTAAATGTTTCTTTCACTATTTTGTTAGAGCAAAGCAAAAGCACCTGGTATCACGACCACCAGGCACCCCCCGCCCCCCGCCGAGTTTTCTTGGTGTTCAATGTCAACTTCTAAAAAAATAGAAAATAACATTTAAAGTGTGATTATAAAGATTCAAATTGGGTTTTTTTTTTTTTTTGGTGTTTTTTTGGATTTGGTTTTTTAGAGACAGGGTTTCTCTGTATAGCCCTGTCTGTCCTGGAACTCATTCTGTAGACAAGGATGGCCTGGAACTCAGAAATCTGCCTGCCTCTACCTCCCAGAATGCTGGGATTACAGATGTGCACCACCACCGCCCAGCTTCAAATTGTTAATATTAAAAAAAAGGATCATCACTTTTCGATTAGGACCTGCTATATTTCTGCTGAACAAGTCAAAGGCCATTCTTCCTCAGTAGGTTTTCATTTAGCTTAGAAAGACTTCTGGTGTAGCTTTCTGGATGGATTGCTTCAAGTCAATATATTTCTTTTTACAAGTGTTGACATTCCCTTGTGGCAGAAAAAAAAAATCAACATTTTGAGCCACTTGTTTTAAATAATGGACTGAGGCCCAGCTTTGACACCTATCCATTTAGAATCTGTTTTCGATAGTCCTTTTAAAATGCTGAAGGTGGGAGCTTGATGGATCTAAAATCTGGGGTTTTCGCTCTAACTTGTAACCCCAACATAATAGTTATTATTGCGCTATGATGAAACTAAGACAGATTACTATCCGGAGTTATATCTATAATTCATGTTAGCAAAAGTATTAGAACTAATGTGAAAAGGGATTTTGAGGCAACTTAAACCATCAAAACCCAAACTCTCCTCATACATCCAAGGAACAAGGGAAAGGAAAATACTTATAATCAGAAGCCTGAGGTCAAATCCCCACAATTTCAGGAAGAAACAAATTGTTTGCTTCCCAGCACAGATATCAAAAGCACATATTAAAAAGAACACAATTCTATATAAAAAAAATGATGGTAGTGAAAATGTGATGTAGTATTCTCTGGAAAATCACATGTTGTCCACCGATGAAAATTCACATTTACATTTACGATAAAGGGTGACAAAACTTTATCCTTGCATATTTCTCCTAACAAAAGACGTCTGATATAGAAATGATTTCAATAAGTAATCCCTCTTCTAAGCCTCTGCATCATATCGAGATCATATAATGCTATAGTTTGGTATCATTGATGACAAATATTGATATAAAATGCTCATAAGTGTGTGTAAATAAGGAAGATGAAGAAAAACCTGGAATGCAATTGTTTTATACAACAATGCCTCAAGTGACTTAGGGGATAATGAACATACATGAAAAATATCTCTCTTTTCTCTCTCTCTCTCTCTCTCTCTCTCTCTCTCTCTCTCTCTCTCTCTCTCTCTCACAAACACACACACACACACACACACACACACACACACACACAAACACACGCGCGTGCACGGAAGAAGGAGGAGGAAGAGGAAGAGGAAGAAGCAGGAGGAGGAGGAGGAGAAGAAGAAGAAGCCGAAGCTTTTTTCAGAGTTTCTTTTGGAAGACTTCTCAAGCCCCTCTGTTGAGCACAGTCAGACTCATATTACAACCTTAAGTGTGGCAGCTCTTTCATTAAGTGCTTAATAAGGATTTGTGGAACAAGTAGTTCCAACAGCTATTTCATATATACTTCTCAACACCTGCACACTCACACGATTTTGCATTTCCTTACTTTGGAAGACGTTAGCCTCCTCACATGGATGCCAGTGGCCGTTCTCAATACCACTGCAGAAAATCAATGTTTATTAAGGAAGAGCAAAGTCATATCCATAACCCCCATGACTAGCTGCTTCAGACATTCAAATGAAAATGCAAATGGGAGGCAAGGGCTGTGCAGTTATTGAAAATGCACCTTTTAAGAAAATTGAAGCTATGATATTCTAAATTACAATGTGTGTGTGTGTGTGTGTGTGTGTGTGAATATCACTACTCATTGTGTTACTTGCAATCAAAAGCAATGTTTTAATAAGAACTAAATTTGATGTTGCAGCATGTGCTTGTAATTGTGATACCTCGAATATAAAAGCAAAAAGCTCAGGAGTTCTGGGAAAGTCTTTATGCAATGGTATGTTTCCATGCTTTGCTGTAGAAAAGCCTTTCCATTTTGCTTGTAAGAGATAGTTCTGGCATAGTATTTATTTAGTAAATTATTGCTGATTGTACTTCTTTTAGCTAGAGTTATATAGCACATTCTAAAGTTTCCATTTGATTAATTATTGTCATTGAAATGTTACACAATGGATGTATGAGCTTGATACCTAAACTAAACAATGTATTAATTTATTCTGCAGATATTGAAACTGTCATGTCAATGTTAACTCATATATAATCTTAACAACCTCAGGCTACTGAAGAATGAAATCTAACAAAGTGTTTCTGTATTTGTCTAATAGGAAATTTAAGTAAAATACCTTCTTATTTCAAATTAATAAGCTTGTTCCTTCAAATATGCATCTTTTGTTAGAAAAATTAAACTTTGAGCTTTTATTTTACCACATCTACACTTTTTGTCCAATTAGTTCATTGCTGAAAGATTAACATAAGTATTTTTGTCTTTCCAAGCTCTATAGCATTTTATGAAATTATAAAGCTGACACTTCATCTAACTCTCCAAATCATAGGGATGTTTTAAATGAATCCTACACTCATTAGAACACCCTATTTTTTATTCTTCAATATCTCTAAAACATTTTGATATTTACCTAATTTAATCTAGTATCACATTCTAGGTTATTGTGATGGTTCAAATAAAGCAGGTTCCCAAGAGATCCAAGTATTTTAACACTTGGGACCCAATGGCTGCAGTGTTTGGGAAGACGGTTCAATCCTGCTGGAGGATGCATGTCACTGTGAGATGGCTTTGTGTCTTTGTAGCTTTACCCCATCTCAAGATTTTTCTTCTATCCATCTCTATGTGTGTTTTGTGTTTCTTGTTGAGGTGTTATCTATGCTTCCTGTCCCAGCTGACTCTGCCACACTTATCCCAACAATGATTTGTACTCTGAAACTCAGAACCAAAGAAAGCACAGCTCTAAGCATTTTATCACAACAGGAAGATGAAGACTGCAATACTGCCTTTGCAGAGGTTTCTATTGCCTTGATATAGCTAATGATCAGAAACAACTTGAAAAGGATGGTTATTTCATCTATACCCCCACATCACATTCCACCACTAAGAAAGTCACTGAAGGAAGTCAGATCAGAAACTAAAGATTTCACCTTACACCAGTCAGAATGGCTAAGATTAAAAATTCAGGAGACAGCAGGTGTTGGAGAGGGTGTGGAGAAAGAGGAACACTCCTCCACTGCTGGTGGGGTTGCAAATTGCTACAACCACTCTGAAAATCAGTCTGGCGGTTCCTCCGAAAACTGGGCACCTCACTTCCAGAAGTTCCTGCTATACCACTCCTGGGCATATATCCAGAGCATTACCCACCATGTAATAAGGATACATGCTCTACTATGTTCATAGCAGCCCTATTTATAATTGCCAGATGCTGGAAAGAACCCAGGTATCCCTCAACAGAAGAGTGGATGCAAAAAATGTGGTATATCTACACAATGGAGTACTATTCAGCCATTAGAAACAATGAATTCATGAAATTCTTAGGCAAATGGATGGAGCTAGAGAACATCATACTAAGTGAGGTAACCCAGACTCAAAAGGTGAATCATGGTATGCACTCACTAATAAGTGGATATTAACCTAGAAAACTGGAATACCCAAAACATAATCCACACATCAAATGAGGTACAAGAAGAAAGAAGGAGTGGCCCCTGGTTCTGGAAAGACTCAGTGAAGCAGTATTCGGCAAAACCAGAACGGGGAAGTGGGAAGGGGTGGGTGGGAAGACAGGGGAAGAGAAGGGGGCTTACGGGACTTTCGGGGAGTGGGGGGCTAGGAAAGGGGAAATCATTTGAAATGTAAATAAATTATATCGAATTAAAAAAAAAACTCTTAGGGGGCAAGTGTAGAAATCATAAAACAACTTATAACCTTGTCTAATATACAAAATACTTGATATTAAAAAAGAATTTAGAGCTCAGAGGAAAAAAAAAGAAAAAAAAAAGAAACTAAAGGCAGCAACATGTGGGACAGAAGTAAAATGGAGGAATATTGCTTACTAGCTTGCTTTGCATGAATGCTCAGATTACTTTATTATACCATATAGGAAATCCCTGGCCAAAGGTTGAATCATTTCCAGTGAGCTAGGCTCACTCATATCAATAATTAATCAAGAAAAAACACTATAAAATTATGAAGAGGCCATTCTTATAGACACATTTGATCATTTTAACAGGCTACTCTTATTGATACAAGATTCCCTTTTTTCCCAGATATGTCTAGATTTGCATCACATTGAGAAAAACAACAACTACACATTCTTTGTAGCTAATAACATGGCAACCATATTGTAAACCTTCAATAAATATGATGAGTGGGATTTAATTTTCATCAGATAACTGCTAGATGTATCTATGTGTCACTGATTCTTCTTAAAGATGGGCATGTTTGCAAATCTGTGCGGAAACAGAATACAGCAGAGAGCTATAGCTAAGATATGAGACCTGCACTTATACTCATTTGATCATATAGGTTGAGATTTAGAACTTCAGCAATTAACTTATATTTTACCTGGGTTTAACACAATGGTTACATGCCATAAATCCATGTATGTGTATTAAAATGACAAAAAACAAATGTAAAACTATCTAGTAACAACGGAGTCTTTTCCAAATGCTGTAAAAGAGCTATTTCAAGCTATTCCAAGCATTCTTATTGTCTTTCAGATTCCAATGGTATGTCAGTTCCCACCAAACAATCTTGTTTTATAGCCCCACTTGTCATGGGCAATTGATGGAATCTTACCTGCTGAAACTAGACAGAGCAGAGCGTCAGGCCAAGCATTTTCTACAGGTAGCACATACTAATTTATAAAAAAAATATACAGGAAATTTGGAACCGATAATCTTCTACTAAAAAAAAATCGTAAATATATTAAGGTTGCTTTAGTGAATGGATAAGGAAACGAAAATACAATATAAAGAGAGTTTCGATGTAAGTTGGAGATTGGCTGCAACAGAATCTTGCCTTCAAGTGACAGAGATAAGAGGCAATATTAGGGGTCATTCTCATCAAAGAGAGTCAGAAAATTCCAAAGCAGTAGCACAGGAGCTCAGTTTAGGGAAGGGACTAGCCATGGTCCCCAATGAGCGAGTTAGGGAAAGGACTAAAGGAGCTGAAGGGGTTTGCAACCCCATAGAAAAAACAACAATATTAACCAACGAGACCCTCCAGAGTTCCCAGTGACTAAACCACCCACCAAGGCATACACATGGAGGGACCCACGGCTCCAGCGGCATATGTAGCAGAGGATGGCACTGTCAGGCATCAATGGGAGGAGAGGCTCTGGGTCCTGTGAAGGCTCGATGCCCCAGTGTAGGGGAATGAGAGGGCAGGGAGACAGGCGTGTATGGGTGGGTGGGGGACTACCCTCATAGAAGTAGGGGAGAGGGGATGTGATAGGGGGTTTTGGGGGGGACCGGGAAGGGGATAACATTTGAAATGTAAAAACAGGAAATATCCAATAAATAATAATAATAATAAAATCAATGGGGTGGTGTTGCCATTTTCAGTGGAAGTTGATAGTTTTTAAACATTAACAGCTAATTCAAAAGTTGAAAACAGGAAGAAATAAATAAAACAAGACATGGAAACTTTGTAGGCAATTGTATCGAGTGTGAAATGTGTGGCACACAGGAGCCTCTGTCATGTGGCTTCTACTGTCTTTGCTAATCCATCATAACAACCATCTTCATTTAAGGTTAAATCTCAGGAATGGGAAATTAAGCAAAATGCTGTAGGCAAGGAACACGTGTAAGTGTAGGAAGAAAGAGGATTGAAAGCAAACTACATTAAGATTACATATTTTTTTTCCTTTTGTGATCTTGAATAAACAGAACATGGAATTTGTTGAATATAAATAACCTATAAGTGGAGATGGCTGGTGATTTATTATATCCTCTGAGAAGTATTGGTATTGAATCTACCCACCAGAGCTAAGCAGAAAATGTAGGGGTAAAGAACGTATACCCGTGAAAGGTATATCCTTTAAGTTCAGCAAATTATATATATTTTTCCCACCTCCAGCCCTGATTCACCATTCCCAGACATGTGGTTCATCTGTCAGTACTTAGCTCCATTTTCTACTCTGCGGGCTCACTGCGGGAGTTTCACAAGATGGAAAATTCACTTAGGATACCTGATCTAGATAAAAGTCAGGACTGGTGAACTCAAATCCCCAGAGCCTCTGGTACATACTTCAGTTAGACAGAGAAAAAAAAATCTAACTGCACTTGAAAGAAAATGACCCTGGAAAATAGGTTAGCAAGGCAGCAGGAAGCGTGAGCCTGGGTATGTTTTGAATTTTGAATTCTAAGTAGTCTGTACAGGCAGAGAGAGGAGAGAGAGAGAGAGAGGAGAGAGAGAGGAGAGAGAGAGAGAGAGAGAGAGAGAGAGAGAGAGAGAGAGAGAGAGAGAGAGAGAGAGAGATGCTGTATGCCTCTAGCTAAAAGACCAAAATAAAACAGAGCCCCACCATAGGCTTTTTTCAAGAGGCTTGATCCATGAAGTTACATGCATGGATTATTTGCAATTGAAAATGTAATTTTGTAAGAAAATATAAACAGTCACTTATTTCAACAACTTAGTAACAGATTTTGCTTTCTGAAATGGAACTACTCAATAGAAGAGTGAAAAATCTGTTTATCAACCCATACATATCACTATTAAGTTTCTACAGTAATATATTAATATTATTTGAATTTGGGGGCTTGAAAATATTAATAAAACATCTTTACTTCCTCATAGAGCATATGGTCTGCCTAACAAAACATTAATTAGGAAACAAGAATATTTATTTGGGTCAGAATAAATTTTCAGGAAACTAATATATGAAGAGATTGCTGCTTCTCAAACTCCAATGTACATATAATTAATCATTGTGTTTGTAGACAAAAATACTACTCTGACAGTCTATTACAAGTAGCAGATAACTAGAAAGACAGACACACAGACAGGCAGGTCGCCAAATGATAGAGATGAGGAGGAAGAGGAAATTAAGGGACTGTTTAATAAAATGGTTATGAAGAGTACACATGGAGGGACCCATGGCTTCAGTCGCATATGTACAAGAGGAAAGCTTTGTTGGGCATGAAGGAGAGGAGAGGCCCTTGGTCCTGTGACGTTCCTGTGTTGGGGAATGCCAGGACAGGGAAGCGGGGCGTGGGGTGAGCCAGGGGAGGGTGATGGGATAGGATTTTTTTTTTGGAGGGGAAAGAAGGAAATAGAATAACATTTGAAATGTAAGGAAATAAAATATATAATAAAAAATTAAAATGATTATATTTGAAAACTTATCATCCAAAGTCTGTGCTGTATTTAAGGTAGAATTTGAACACTGTTAATAGCAAATTCATATGAGAATTGGTATGCTAAGCAAAGCTTGAATTAAACATGGGTAAACTGGTATGAAATCTCCCAAAGTATTAATTGAAGGCTAATATTTCTATTCTGAGTTATTTACCCTTTAAACTTACTTTTAACATATTTATTCCGATTTACTGTGTAATTGACAATAAACTATTGAGCTTTTAAAAATGTTGCTGCAGAAAAATGTTTTTTCATTGGTTTAGACTAAACAACCTCAGGTATAATTGATATAGAAATATTTCCAGTAACTGAGAAGATGCAGGAATATTTACTTGAAAAAACTTTGATGTGTTTGTGCATTTGTGTATGTGTGTGTGTGTCATACAAAATATGGAATATAATGCTATAAAATCAAATAATCCTTGTTAGCAGTACCTCAATCTGCTTTGAGTTTTGTCAATAAGACACTCTTACTTCAAAATTTTAATATTTTCTCAGGGGAGTTTGAATTTCAATATCTAGAAGGAATTCTGGCTATTCTAATAAAGCAAGTGGTGTTATCTCTTAAATATGGAGACGCTAGTTTGTTTCTTCATGGCTAGGACTCCATTGATGGGATTGGGACACCAATACAGTCACAAAACAAGAAAACCTACAACCTACAAACATGTTCCTTCCTGCAAGATTCAAAAGGAGAGTGATGTCTCAGAGCTTGTGGGAGTGGGCAACCAATCACTGAATTTAACTTCAGGACCAAGACAAGGGATGGATTCCAAACCCAATACTGCATGGATATCCAGGGAGAGGGGACTGGAAGGATCAAAGAACTAGGGTAAAAACAAACCGGCGTGACCAAAAAAAAGGTCAATAAAATGATTCCTAATGGAAATCTGTTATATTCATAGATCGGTGCCTATCTGTATCGTCATCAGAAAGGCTTCCTCCAGCAACTGATGCAGACAAATAGAGAGACCTACAGCCAATCATAAGGCAGAGCTCAGGGAACTCCTCCCCGGAAGAGAGAAAGAAATGATTGTAGGAGCCAGAGGGTTCAAGTATGTCCAGAGAACACAGCACGGAGTAAGTGGCAATCACAAAGTGCAGGGGTCTGTGCAGGGTTCCTCTGCATGCATTCTGTGGTTACTTAGCTTGGGCTCTTTAAAGTGGGAGTTGGGATGTCTCTGACTCTTTTACCTACTCTTGGGACCCCTTTCCTCCTACTGGATTGCCTTGTCCAACCTTGATATTGTGGCTCATGCCAAGTCTTACTGCATATTGCTTATGCCATTTTTGGTTGATAGCCCTACTCAGGAGAATTGGATCTGTTGGGGAGGAGTAAGAGGAGGGGAGAGGGGGCAGCCTGTGGTTAGGATGTATTGTATGAAAAATAATTAAATAAATTGAACCACAAACGAACCGCTCTGGCATTATAAACAAACTAAATATTCGTCGACACTGATTCTCTTCTGTATAAAACAAATTCTTTGGCAACAGGAAAAACAAATGAAGAACATGATACAGATAGGGAAATAGATCAAGTGGAAAACCTCTCAACAAATACCACATCTGTACAGATGTGTATGTAGCCATTTTTGTTTAGTTGACATCCAGCTTCCTTCTTGCTGACCCTTCTTTCCCAGGCCTTCACTTCAGATCAGCTTAATTATGCTCATTCTAATGATTACTTCCATTCAGCATTCAAAGGACATCTTAGTTGAGGAAGGAATGTTATATAGATACATTTTCACTTGAGAGAAGGAAAAACTGGAGACATAATCTTTGTTCATGTTGGGTAAAAGTGAAAAAGAAAAAGGTAATTCTCTAAGTCAGAATTTACTGAAAAACTTATTCTTTTGACTATAGACATTCAATAAATTCTAAGTAGAATTGTGATAATATAGACATAAAAAGTCTAGCACGCTGATGATTGTAGAAATCTGTATTTACTATGAAAGCAAATCAAATACTCAGAGAATCCAAAATGTTTTATCAATTCAATCCAAGGAAGAAACCTTTTTCTTCCCTGCAATCTTATTGTTGACTGACTTTCTTTTATGTCTTTATTTCTTTCTTTGAAACTGGTCTGTTCCTTTTACAGCAAGAAGTGTTTCCAGCTAATGTGTTTGATTGATCTTGCTGATAAGTTTTATTGCTCTCAATGTAGACAATGAAACAAATGCCCAGTGGAGGAAATTGCATGGAGTTTAACTGAAAGCCAAGTTAGCCTCTGGCTAGTGAGCTTGTCCAGCTGAGACAACTAGCTTCTAACCACTGTAAAGTCTAAAATGTAAAGCAGGAGGGAAGACAGAGATGGATATTTCATTAAGATAGATGAACTCAAAAGGAGCGGTGATGCGGAGAGAGTTAATAAGGGGAGTAGACGTAAGTGGTGGTACAATTATTCCCAGCATAAAGAAAATTGCTCAGGGTCTCATAAATCTTTTCAGGTTCAATCCTCTGTGTTTAACTAGATGAGGAGCCTGGAGGTGTGTACGTGCAACTTGCCCCAGTGTCTTCAATTGTTTCATCTACAAATAAGAGGTATTTTCACTTCAAGTAAAGTTGTCCAACATGAATCCTTCATTTAAAACATTATTCTGGTAGCATCCACTTGAATGTTTCAAAGACCATATGACTTTTCAGGAAGCTATTTTGGGTTCTGTGATGTATATAAATCCCTTTTCTTGAGTCATGAAAGGGTATTTTTAATAACACCTTCAAAATTAAATTACCTGGCTTACTTTAATCTATTTGATACATATATAAGTTGAAACTTACTATTCTTTTGTTTTTATTACCAAAATTAAAAATTACTTGACAGAGTTTTCTGCAGAATAAAGAAGGTATATTCACTGACTTTCTGTGGCTATTAGATGGTCTATTAACTTATTCATTTCAAAAAATAGAGAATAATTATATGATCTTCATAGGTTATAATAAAAATGAAAGTGCTTTTTATGAATACCTATATTAAGCTCATTGTAAGCACTCAATAAAATTGTTGTGCATATACCCACATATGGGTTATATGTAAAAAAATAAATAAATTTATTATTAAGTAAAAACACTTTCTGGCTTTAAACAAAAAACAATGTCCCCTACTATGTGCCACTCCTAGAAACTTCACTATCTTTTGTTTTTCAAAATTTATATCCCTGAAAAAAATGCCTCTATTCACTGTTGATTTCTTAACACACACTTTCTTGTGAATTACATTGGCCATATTGATTCTTCTTTGGTTCTTAAATTGTCTTACGAGAGAGCACCACTAATGTCCATTCACTGTATTTAGCTAATTCTCAGCCACTGTCCCACTTGGCATCCACTCTGTCTTCATTTTATACTTTGACTGGCTTCCCTGTAGTTCCAGCTAGGTGCTTGCTTTGTCTTTCTACGTTTGCCTGCCTCCTAAGTCATTCAGTTTCTTTGTCCATCAATGAATAAACAGTCCTATAATCTTGCTGCTGGGGATAACATGTTTTATAAGAATACTTATTAATTTTGTTATATTTCTTAAACGTTGTTTTTTGAGGATTTTATTGTTTTATTTATTTGTTATTTATTCTTCAAACTTTTTTTTTTTTTACAGTCTAGTCTTCCTCAATCTTAATGCCATTTTTACTTTCTCTTGTAGGCAAAGTTGAAAATGCCATTGATTGTGAGTTCTCCTCATGGTCTTCAGAGGGTTACCTTAAGATGGTGATACTCACGTAATCACCCTGGACCTCTTTGCTTGGGCACCTCTTCCCTAAGAGAGATTGGCCATTGAAGAATAATGATAAATATGTAGTTTGACTAAAAAGCCTCCTATAAATACCAGAACTATAATACTATGATAAACTTTTCTTCTCAGTTATATGTGGATGATCATGGATAGGAACTATAAATACATATTCAATATGTTTATTTATATGTGTGTTTTTGTGTGTATATCACATTTCTCTGTTTCTCTGTCTCTGTTTTTCTGTCCCTGTCTCTGTCTCTGTCTGTCTCTCTCTCTCTCTCTCTCTGTGTGTGTGTATGTGTGTGTGTGTGTGTGTGTGTTTGTGCTTGTGCATGCCAGTAATCATGGTGATAAATAATAGAAATAATAGATTCATTGTTGCATGGAAATATTTTATTTTCTTTATTTGTGGATTTGCATGTATGGTACTCCTAACTGGATCATTTAGGAATATTATATATAGGTGATTTATAGAAAATAGTTGGTGTCTATATTTAGTTTTGGTTCTTACCATTTGTTCACAGGACAGTGGCCAAATCCTACCCTATGCATAGCTGCTAAATAGCTGTGAAGTAAGTTTTAACAGAAGTGGATTATAGGTCATAGCAAGCCAACAGAGAGTATATCCTAACAAACCAGGTTAAGCAAAAGCAGATTTCTAATGTTAATCACTGTTTATTTAATTTATAATAATTACTGATGTCAAATCTAGTTTCCATGCCTGTCGCACTCTATTAGACTTAAAGTTTAAAATGCCAGTATATTTCTATAAAGTCGTCTGTCACAAAGTAGGCTGTTAAATAGCTCACCTCTAGCTAGAAGTTTGTTATCTTGGAGAAAACCAATAAATATGAAGTAAGGCTCATTCATTTATCCTTAGTATCTTGAATATGTCCTTATTACTCCTTTTGGGAATCCATTTCTATCATCTCCATTAAACCTATTTCTAATTCAAGATTGAGTGAAAATGATAAAAAGTAAAACAAAAGAGACAAATATCAATTTAAAACAAAATGAAAAATGTGGCTTAATCAGAAATTTACTGTATTTTTCAGGCACCTCAGCCCCGTAAACACTCTTTAAATATTATTGCATGTATTATTAGATATATTATTGCATGTACTTGTACTCAATTAGTAAAACATAATAGAACTTCTTTTAAATTAGCATAATATTAGTAAATACTATTCCATTTGATTGTCAAGAAAAGTTAGAATGAACTAGAAAATGAAAGAATACTGTATTCAATTATGGTATATCAAGATATGGCTAGCACAGCCTTTTAACCAGTCTGTACAATATCAATTTCATCTTCTTAATTACAGATATTTTCTGCTTCATTATTTCTGATGGAGAATAAAAAAGTAATGGACTAGCAAGAGACTTGGATTCTGCAGAAGCAGACTCTTCGATATATAACTAGCATTATTTGTCAGGAATGTTATTTACAGTGCACTATACTAGAAATGTTATGATTCAAAGCTTTTGTTATTCCTAAATCTGGTAATGAAACTCACTGATAGATTCCTGTATGGCATGCAGATACTGCTATAGGATGCCTACAGCTCACTCTAATACTATATTTTCCTATAGGATGCCTACAGTTCTGAGAGTCACTTGTATTAAGTCAAAGCATCACTTTACTTGTGTCTTCAAGAGCACTAATTCACTTTTTGCTATTGATTTTTGGGTGTTAGTTTTGACCTATGAGTCTCAGCATGACCTATTGCCATTTACACGAACTCGTCAGAATCCCCTGGCTTGTCTTCATGAGGCAAGCTGACTTTGTGAGCTTCGGTTAAATCTTGTGTCACTGTGATTACCCCTGGGCTTTTCTCTTTATTGCTCCTTCTACCTTCAGAATTAATAGATTGGAGAGATTAGGTCAATTGGCATTTCTGAGGCAAGTCTGAATTAATTTTCTTTGGCTTGTCTTGTTGAATTTCACACTCCCTGAACATTTCTCACTGATAAGCAGATTATGATGCTGGCTCATGTACAGGGATAGCAACTTCTAATGCTGTATTGTTACCTTTTAGCACCATCAACCGCAATCAACATGATCATTTATAAAGTTAAAGCTCTTCATTTTAAATCTGTGTCAAGAGGCTAATATAACTGTGATTTTAATTACTAAAAAATCAATCTAAAATTAATGTGAAATTTAACAGTGGAAAATGGGTATGAAACCCACAGACACCTCTCCTTGGGTGTTGTCCTCTATAAAATCACATTAACACGATGCTGTCTTTCTCTCTGTAGCTTTCTAAGTTTAAGCCAGAAAAAAAAAAGAGTTTTTAGGGATTTATTATTGAAATGTAAGTCATGGTAAATCAAATTTGTAAACAGTTTTCTTATTTGCTCCATAAGGCAGCTTTTGAGTGAAAATAAAAATAAGAAGCCACACGATTTTCTGTGTTTAAAAAATCATTACTATCATTTAGCTTGGCAATTATACAAGAAATTCATATCATGTAAATGGTGAGAAACTGAAGAGACATGGCAGCAGCATCACACTTACTGTCCATATTTCCAAATATTTATAAAAGTAAGACAAAGAGAACCAAAAAAACAAAAAACATACAAGCCAAACCAACCAACCAGCAACAACAAAAATAAAAAAACCAAGAAAGTTAAAGTGAATTTTCATGCTAGCATGTCGGATGGCATGAAATTCTGTATGAGTTTCATAAAAACAGAACCAAAAAAAAAAAAAAAAAGACAGTGAGACTTACACTGATTGCCTTCTCTAAACATGGTAATAAAATCAACTGAAGTGTCTTAGTTTTGAAGAAAGAGGGGCTATGTCATGGAGTCATCTCCTTTAACGTCACCAAGAGCACACAGTATTGACAGCTAATACAGACAGGCCATGAAAAATCTTCCACAAAATGGATTTAGATCCATTCTTCCTAAGATATAGTATCTATCTTCCAGTGGTCGATTCTCTGACACAGCCCCTGCACCCTCAGAAGTACTTAAGCCAAGATTTCTCCTTAGAAACATTTGGTTGCTATGGTACCCCTGGTCCCAGGTTATCCTTTCTGTTAAAGAGCATACCTCTGTAACTGGGCTGCTCATTCTTGCCCTGGATGTGGGTGTCTCAGGCTCTGTGTTTGGGTCTCTTCTCTCAGCGTTGGCTGTTGGCTAACATTGATTATCTACTTAAAGGTCTTAGAAGAGCTCATTGCTGCCCTAGCTTCTCTCAGGAGTGCTACAATAATGAAAATTCCATTCAAATATATTAGAAGCGATGGATTCTTCAAAATTTCCTAAAACAGACTTTTGGTACTCCCCTAAACAAAATGCATTTTCACTTGCTTCTCTATTTCCTTATTATTTCAGGTAAAAATCAAAACAAACAACAAAAAAGAATATAACTCAAGTGGTCCTTGCTTTGTATCATGTCCATTCCAAATCCCTCAGCAAGGACTTGGAACTCCCACATATCAGCAGGTAAGTAATCTCACAATTACACCCATGTCTACACTATAATTTTATCTATATTTGTGGTTTTTTCTCACTAAAAGTTAAGTTCTCTCTATATAAATTACAATAATCTTTACAAATGAATAGTCAAGCCAAGTTACTCTTTACCTGAAAATTTTGATTCATTTCATTCCAACCTAGAATGTGTTACCAAGCTTCACTGGTTATAATTTCAATGAACTGGTATTTACACACATTTCAGCAATATAACATTTCTAAGTGCACATATAGAAAAAGTTTACTAAATAGTAATTAAGAAACTATTGCTTAAACAGAGTATAGTGAAGCAATTCTTAAACCTTCTTAAAAAATATGGGGGCTAAATAGGAAATTCTAAAGCTGTCAACATTCAGTACTCAAAGGGGGAAAATGAAAAAAAAAAACATGTAAATTGAATAATTACTAAAGTGACTATTTCTACTATTATAGCCAGAACTAAATAAACTATTGATTCTGGTAAGCAAAAGTATTCTTAAAAACAATCGGTTTTTTTTTTTCACATTTGAGTCTGCAAATATGTTGTAAGACCCAAAGATTATAAAATCTACTTTTTCTCAGAACAAGAAATCAAGGAAGTGTCAGGAATTATTACAATTGCTAACTGCTTCAACTTTGGATATTTAATCATTAAGAAAAATGCATTTTCACTGATTATCAATGTTTCTTCATATATAATTAAAATCATTCTTTGATACAATAGTAATATTTCTTATTAAAGAAAAGCATTATCCAAAATTATAAACTTACTTCTCTGTAAAATATTTGATGATTAATATGTATAACTCAATTTTCTATTTCCTGCAGCAGTAAAGAAATGTAGTAAATACTTCACAACTACATCAGTACTGAATATATCCATTGGAAGTTTGGTGTCTGAATCATCCTATCAGATGACACAGAGAATATTTGTAACAAACGTGTGATATTGCTTTTTTAACCATGAAACTAGATGGGATAAAGTGATATGCTGTACAGGTGTCTAAATTCTTTCTTTCTATAGATTCTTTGCTATGTCTAATTATTGTGTTGATCCCCATTGAGATATGAGACTTGTGAAGGAACAGATCTTAAAGAATAATTGTAGTCATAATGAAAGGTTTTTAAGCACATTGTTAATAATTATGCCTTGAGAAATGTAAAAGAAAGAAATTTTATGATTTGGGGGAACAAAAACTGAATCTTAAAAGTAGAAAATTAGTAGTAAAATTTTCTCTCTCTTGTATTCAATAAAGTGGCCTTTTCTGGTCTGTATTATGTTCACTTGTTCTTGAATTATCTTAATGCATCCCTTTGGTTTTCCAATCGTTGCAATAACTCTTACCATAGAATGGGCATACTCCGTGCCATGATATCTGATATGTGTGTCACATATATCCTTGCTGATTTCAAAGACAGGTCCTTGTCCTAATAGCTTATCAACTCCTTTCTAGCATACTCCTTGAAATAGTATGACAATGCTTTCTCAGCATTTCTAGAATTCTATCAGTTAAAATAAATATATTGTGTTTATTGTTATTGTGTTTATTTTTGCCTGTTAGGAAAAAAATTCAAAGAATGGGACTGAGAATTTATTTAAGTAATGGCTGCTTGCCTAGAATATGCAAATCCCTCTATTCATTCTCCAGGTCCAGACGGAACAAAGAACATCGTCAAAATGACAGTTTACCTTAAATTTCATATTTAAATGTTACACATTCTTTAATAATGCCTTTACAATACATAGTTCATTCTGATTTCTTAGTTTAGGAATGTTCCTTAATGTACCTTAATTGGTGAGAATGAGGAAAAATTATCAGTGACTGTATGTGAAACACACATGACTGTATAGAAAACATAAAATTTTTTATCCCTCAAATTAAAATTTATTATTATCAATACTAGATATATGCATAACTAGTTGTATTTAATCTTAGAAATTACAGGGATTTATGTGTGTGTTTTGAGATATATTCCACAAAACTCAACACTGCATTAATATATTTAATCCGGTCCTATTCACCTATAAAAGTTGTCACAATGAAGTTTCTGATTCAAGAGTACATATCAACATATAGTAATGTATTGACTGGATTCTTACAAAGAATTCATTGTCACTATGAAGAAACACATTTATTTTTATGTTTTTAACATTAAGAATCTAGTGCTCCCCAGCTGTATATCTAAAGATATGTATTCCTGGAAGAAATTAATTTCTTGAGCTAATGTAAATGATTATTAGATGTTTTAAGCTTTATAATTAATAGCTATTGATGTGAAAATGACATTATCCTACTAATTACTTTCTAGAATTACAAATATTTGAGTGCATGGAACAAGTCCAAATAGAATTCAGCAGAAACTACATGAGCAAATGTTTCCCTAGACAATTATAGGGCATAAGATAATTGCAATTGGTAAGAGTATAATTTAAAGATAGTAGACCTGTATATGAAATATATGTAATACTACAACAGGGATCATATTATCTGTATGGAAATAAGTTTCATTGTATAATTGATTATAAAGATTATATATTACCACATGACAAAATTATATTTTTGTCTCACTTCATGGGTGTGTGTGCTTGTGTGTACATTCATGCACATGATATAGGCAGACATGTACCATGTTGCCTACATGGAATTCATCAGACTACATGAATGTCAGGTCTCACCTATTATCTAATATGTTAAAAGAACATCTATCTTTCTTAACTTGCAGATGCTTATACCATTCAGATTCAAGGCAAGGGCTACAATGTGTAGTTCTATGTTGTTTCTGGGAACTTGAACTCAGTTACACATGCTTGGGTGGCATAGAATTTACCCACTGAGCTATCTCACCAAAGCCAGGAAAACATTACATGTGAAACTAGCAAACCTAGATTTATTGCAAACATCAATCACTTGAAATAATATGCTTGTTCATGTATTACTTATTTTAAACCATTTTTAATAGCACTGTGCATGTCACTTTTAAACCTTTTTAAGAACATAAACTTGGACAATATATACCATAATTCTACAAAAAAAAAAACAAAAAAAAAACAAACAAAAAAGGCATTCTTAGTGACATAGAAAAATTATACAATTTATATTTTTCAATTATTATAAACATCTTGGTTAGGACAGATTTTTTTTTTACACATTAATCTTGCATACAAAGGTGCATCATTGAGTGTGGAGGAATTGGTTCAAATGACTCTTGTTGTAACTTGAATGTGAAGAGAGTAAATTCCAATGAATTTTATGAGGAATTACTATGCATCTTGATGGATGAAGACATTCTAAGACTAAATTATAGTGATTTACCTTTGAATATGATTTGTAATCAGGAAGTGGGGACCTCATGGTTGTTTTTATATAATAGAAAAACAATTTTATAAGGTAAAAGAGCTCCTCTTGCTCTCTCTCTCTCCTTCTTGCTCTTTCTCTGTCCTATTGTCCTGCTCCCCCTCTCTCTCCACCTGCTTATGACATGCCTCCTCTAACCCTCTAATCTCTCTCTCCCTTTCCCTGTCTCTGCTACTGTCTCAACTCCCCTTAACATGCCCTGAATAAACTATTCTACACAAAACAAACAAACAAAAAAGATGTAGGGGTTATCTTGAGTATAATAAGATGTTTATCATTCCTAGTTTTATCCCAAAATCTAACATGCATTTGAATCATGTGGGAATTGTTCTGAAAGGCAGTTTCTACCTCAGAAGCCCTAGAGACTTGGTATGCAAACTAGCAGACTCCTCTTCTTTACAGACACACTGTCTTTTGAGAAGCAAGACCTTAAAAAAAATGGAAGCAGTTAACTTCAAATGATTTGTCACAAGAGGAAAAGATTAGAATGAATGAGAGGAAAAGGAGAAGTTATTTTAGGTGGTGACAGATCAATGGGACTGTAATTCCACTGTGCTAGACATAGTGTTTATTTTGTAATTCTGGTTTGATAAATGTACAAATATCGTCTTCCCATCTACCTTCAGATATGGAAAATTCATAGTATTCATAGACTGTTTTAGTTGTTAGAGTATGTAAAAAAGAGACAATACTAAAAAATAAAAATGAATATTAATAGAGACTTGCTGTAATTTCAGAGTAAGATGCCGAAGGATTTTGGTTAGGAACATGAAAATATTTTTGTTTGTTCCTATCTTTGCTTGAACATGTATGTACCCAAACACTTCTAACATTTTTCTTCTAAACTTTTCAATGCTGCAAGCATCTGTCTTTCTCTGTATTATGTTTTATATCTAACCTATCTCCCACAGGCATCAAAGCTGAACAAGATGGTCATGCTGTTCCAGGCAGCCCTGAAAAACAAACAAAAGAACAAACACAGCCCAACGACTTAAAACTGGCAGCCAAGGGAGCTCTCCAGGTTACAGGATGCTTCTCTGATCCTCCCAGTAAATATAAAAAGATTCTTTCTTCAGTTACTGAAAACAATCATAACTGCCTTTCCTTGAGTCTGGCTGAACCTCTTGGGATGGAGGAGAGACACAGTATAGAAATATATACCAGAGTGACCAAGGCAGGATTTGATTTACAAGAGGTGGCCGGCTGTAAACTGGGAGGATCAGGTAATGTGTTTCCTTAGATACAGTTTCAGTTTCCAGCAGAGGATCCTCTAATACCACTCAAAGGTCCTGGTATAAAATACAGTTTTCTAAAACACAACAGACCAAAATATGATCTTGTTAAACTGTCTACTAGACCATGACCACCAGATTTTGGTGCATGTCTTCTGATTCTGTTGAACTTCAGAAATTGAATCTAATTGTTTGCAATGTCGATGGAACATTTGTCCAGATTCAATGTACATGGAATTTGAAAGCCGAGATTCTCGTAATGATTGACTTTATCTAGTCAAATATAACCTGCAAAATATATACAAGTTTGCAACACACTTGCTATGGTATACTAATAAATTTTAATCCTAAGCACAGAATTTTGTAAAGGCACTTAGGTTTAACATAATGATTTCTGTATACCTATGTGAAGTTCCTTGTTTTGCTAAGTCACATTTCTATATTGACTATGCAAATAATTTAGTGGCTTGAACAAAAATAATATTTCTGGCATTAAGAGCTCTCAGTTCTTGATTAAAACTCCCTTTACAGCAGACCTAGGTCATATATATCATATATGTCAGGCAACTCAAAAATGCTTTTTCATCACGTTTCAGAGTATCCAACACCTTCTTTGTCCTCTATGACCAGAAGAGAAAGTGTAGTGAAGAAAGAAAAGATGCTCAATTGCTTAATTCCCATAAACAAGAGTAGAAAATGTAGTTTTTAAGCAAAATGAAATAAATATCCTTAAGATAATTTTATGAAATGTTATGAAAAACGTGTAGGTGTTGTCACAAAAATGCTTGAAATTTTGATGAATTTGACCTTATACATGATAAAATCAAAGGCTTGGTTGTCATATTAAATTTTACAAATCTTATATCATTGAAATTGTTTTCCATAGGTCCTCACGGAATATTGAAAACTTACTAGTTTGGAGCTTCTGTCCTAAATAAATGGGTGAGGGCTCTGGGACATTGCTTGGTGCCATCAACAGCCCTTAGCTTACTTATTTTGACAAACTCAAATCCAAGGATGTAAGGATATTTCAATATATTTTTGAGTATTTGAGTGAATTTGACAGTTATCTCTTTAAACTTAATTCTTTGAAGATGCCTTTCTATTCATAAGTTTGATATTTTTCCCTACTGAGCTACTTTAAGTTTAAAAAAAAAACAATTTCTTATACACACACAATTAGAACACGTTGCTACATTTCAGGTTGAAAACTGCAAAACTCCAAGAGAGAGGCTCCATGCTTACTGCAAGTTAATAGCAGTTGTTGTTCCCTGCGACTCTCTAAGCTCTCTTCTCCATAGAGGGAGATCCAACTGTGAGGACTATCACTGGTTATCTTACATCCTACCTTCTCTCCGTGTTCTACCTGGGGACTCTAAAGCTACCTCTCACTTCTCATTCTATGGAAGCCCTGTTAATCCTTCAAAAAACTGCAAAAAAAAAAAAAAAAAAAAAAAAAAACCAACGTCCAAAAATTAAGAGATATTTAACAGGATTTTATGTATTCAATGCTGCTAACCAATTCTCTTTGAGAGCGTGTATGTTAGTTGCAAATTTTCAGACAAATAAAAACATTAATTAGCCTAACTTAATCATCCCAGAATTAATGCATGCATGTATGCATGCTTGTGTGCGTGCGCTTGTGTTTGTGTGTGTGTGTGCACTTGTATTTGTGTGTGTGTGTATGTGTGTGTGTATTTGTGTGTCTGTGTGGGTGCTTCAAAATATTTTAAAAATTAGACCATGTCTATCTATAACAAATTAATCAAGGAAAGTCTAAAAACAAAATTAATAAGGTTTTAATATAAATAGCTGGTTAGATAGAGAGATAGATTAGATAGATAATAGATAGATATGAAATATATATTCTACTATATTATATCTTTCAAAATTAATTTTGTCAGTGCAAGTCCAGAGTTTTTTATTCTTCTTCAAAGATTTTCATTTTTATAAAAGAGAGAACAAAAACACCCCACTAAAACAACTGAAAAAAAAAAACATAACTGCAAACGATAAATCTTATCCTTGACTAAAAGTTTTTCTGCAGCTCATCTTCCTGCTTAATCCTCTGTGAAGGTGTTCATAAGCATCCCAGCAAGGAATAACTATTTACATCTCTGTAGCTCTGATGTCTGTTTGTGTTATGTGCCTGTGCGTGTTCTTATAAACATATTCAGAAAGTGGATTATCTTTGACTTTGCTTTCCATTTTTTATTTGTTTTTGTGAGATTAGGTCCCATTCTGTATCAGAACTGTGTTAGAACTAATTATGCATCAAAAGCTGACAGCAAGTTCTTGACCCTCTCATAAATTCTGAGATTTTCGAAGTGAACCACCCAACATGGCTTTAAGTATTTTCTTAGGAGAAAAGTACCCAAAATTAACAAAAAATATCAAATTTGCAGTAGTGCTTTGGCATAAATTTAACTGTCATATGTTATGCTAGAAACTAGAATGAAAACCTAATAAGCAATAGTAGATAAACTCAGAAAAACAGAATATATAGTATTGAGCTACATGTTCAAGATATATGGGAACAATCCAAAGTAATCTACAGGGCTAGTCCTGTCTTTCCTATTTTATATGCATCTATACCTTTTTTTAATTAGATATATTCTTTATTTACATTTCAAATGTTGCTCCTTTTCCTGGTTCCCCCCTTCCCTGAAAATCCCTTAAGCCATTTCCCCTTCCCCAATAAACCCTCCCCTGCTTCCCTGTCCTGGTATCCCTCTACACTACGGCATCACCAAGTCTTTCCAGGACCAAGACCTCTCCTCCCTTTGATGTAATCACACTATTGAAATATGTTGTTCCCTGGTTCATTCCCATAAATACATGTGTATTCCCCATTTATGAGGAGGATGTAATACAATTCTACAATATTTAACATGAAGAAGGAGGAGAGTTTTTTAACAGTACAAGCTCTCTGCCCAGTCCGACTGGCAAACACTTCCTTTCGTTTGCTTCTCTCTATATAATGCCTAACTTTGTTTTTTTTTTTCTTTTTTTTATAAGAAAGGTAAATTGAAATGTGCAAATATATCCTTATTTCTAGCACAGAGAATGGTTTCTCTGGGTATAACTCTGATAAAAGTCCCCTTCGTTTGTCAGCACCCAAATTTAAAAAAAAAATGGCATGTCATATTTTTCTTGTATTATGGATTAGTTTCTCCAGTCCAGTGAAGTAAAAAATACCTAGCAAGTCAAGCTAATCCCTTCAAAGAGGATAGTATCCTTCATAGGATCTTACCTTTCCTTGGAAGCTAAATTCTTGGTCAAATGTGTATTAGAAATTGTGTTATGTTCTACATGATATGAATACTCACACACCCTTGGACACACACACATACACAAGAAATGGCATGTCTGACACTTCTGCCTTATAACTTCATCCTCTCTCTTCATTTGACATCTTTGCACATTCTTTAATGCATTTTTGGTCATCAGTTTTAATGATATTTAAAACAAGGAAATAAATTTAGGAAAGGAAGCAGAATGCCTACAATCTGGTCCAGTAGTGAACAGTGCTCAAAAATAAACATGAATCCCACCTAAGTTATCTGTCAATGACTCTCTACTAGATTGTCTCACAAAAAAATAAATATCAAAATTAAATAATCCCTGTACAGAGTTTATGTTACTGTGAACATGAATTTAGTTCTTCTGACTAACAGGAAGAATGTGGATTTAATTGCAATTTGTAATTAAGAATAAACCTACAGTAAGTTTGCGGAAGCTTTAAATAAAGGTTCTTTTAATTTCTCAATTGTAAACTCTCCCGAAATCCCCATGGAAACGACCTTTTACTAATTCTGTCCATATTTCTATGGATGTGAAACCATTTTGAAATATTTCTGTTAAATCAGATTTTATTATACAAACACAGCTAACATTTAACTTAAGTGTCACTAATATTTAAGTTACACATTCAAAGAACACAAAAATAACATTAACTTCAAATCTTTATAGGTGTAGATTATTGTAGTTCCTGTCTACACTAAGAGTTTAAAAGGACAAAAAGTTAAATAGAGACTGCCAAAGAAGAACAACTTAAATGTCAGTGGGAAGCCAACTTTGTTGAGGGAATAATATCACTGTCACTTATTGAACACCCAGATGCTTGCTTGTTACTAAACTATTGTAAACTATGAAAGAAGAATCAATATATTACTACACCCTTAAACATTGTGGACATTTTAGGAGTTTGAACTTCTCTGGTTTACACAAGTTGAGATGCTCAATGTACCATTACCTCTGCACTAAAACAGGTGTCAGAAGCAAAAGGTTTGACCCTTGGGGTCAAAGCTTTGTGTTCCTTTTTCATCTCAGCTATCAACTAGATCAGTATACGCTGCTCTTCAGAAACCAAAACTTCTGCAACTGACCTGTCTCCGCCATCTCATAACACCTGCTTAATGTTGTCTCAAAACCCGAAACTATTTTGGTAATTTCTTAAAATTTACTTGTGAGAAGATGTTATTGCTTCTAAAAAGTTAGTCATCTCATCAAAAGTTAAATGATATATCTCCTCCCATGTTATTATTTTATATTATGATTTTTATCACCTCTTATTTACAGAAATACTTACAACAAATATTTTATTGGATGTTTAAATCTTTAATACCTGCAGTCAAGGACTGGGATGATTTCTTTAAACTAAAGGAAGAAACTTGCAACTATTTATTTCTTTTCATTTGATTTTCTGGGAAGTTTGTTGATTTAGTAAGATTTGACATAATGGGAGTAGCTGAAGAAGATGCTAAAATATAGAAAAAAGCAAAAAACAATAAAATCAAAATGTCTAAGCCATCGCTAATACATTGTAAGGGGTGTTTATTAAAGTAGGTATACAAAAAAAGATGTATTGTAACAAGAATAACTGGCCTTTTATAGAGATAATTATTAGGCTGATCTATTGCCAACTGATAAATCTTCATAGAGTGTATCATCTCAGACACAATGAAACCTCTGTCAATAGAGTCTCACTGGGTGACTGTGTATTTTGATGCTATTTGTCTTCATACTTTGTATTATGTAAAAATAATGTATCATGTAAAAATAATGATTCTACTACTTCCTGGTTATCAAAAGATGTCATAATTTGGGAGCTAGGGTGAGAGTTTCTGACGCTTGTCATGATTAATTTAATTTGAGGAGAGTTTGAGGAGCAGACATAAAATCTCTACTGCTTAGAAAGGTGGTAGAAGAAAGATAAATGTTTTCAGTTGCTCTATATACAGAAGAGTATGGCATTACTACCTTTTCACAGTAATAACCCTGCAGTTATAAAGAAGAGTTCATTTATAAGATGGACCATAAATTATTTCTAAAAAAATGAGATATTATCTAGGGTGTCACTCCATATGCAGAAATACCCAGGAAATTCTGTTCTACAAAACAAGATGACAAACGTAATCAAGTTATTTGTCACTATTACTGGAGAAAGAAGTCTTGAAGAAAGTGTACTTTCAAAAAATAGCCATCTTTAGGAAAGGAATATTGAATCTTCATTTGAAATAGTTGTTTTCAAACCATATTTAATAAATATTGAGAATCAAATAACTTATTATTTTGGTATTATAAAGGTTCACATGCCACTAGAAAATTTTAATACATTGACCGGAAATATTCTCTGTTAAAATGGATTTCCAACTAAAAAAAATACTTACAGAAATGATTTTTCTGTAATCTGGTCCTATTGCTTTCCCTTTTACTCAAAAATATTTATAATACAAACTTGAGTTTCTGAAGTTAGAAATAGATAAAACAACAAACTTATTTATGCTAAACTGATAGTCACTTCTATATTAAAGGCTATTGAACATGTATAAAATGATAAATTAATGGCCAAGAGGTGCAATATTACATGCATACATTTAACAACCAAGTTAATAACTGCCTGTTATTAGCAATTAATATCTATTATATATAAAAGAATCAATGAATAAGTTCCATGTTATTTTTATTAGATATTTTCTTTATTTACATTTCAAATGTTAATCCCTTTCCTATTTTCTCCTTTCTAAAACCCCCATCCTATCCCATGTTAACCTTTTATATAAGACATGAACTAATAACCCAAATGAATTATAGTGAAAAATAGACCAAGCATAGTGCATTTACAAACTATTTTAGAAATAAAGTAAACAAGTAGAGTAATATTTTAGTTTGTAGATTAATATGGTTTAAAATTCATATTTACATTATTAAATATTTACAAAAATTTACAAATTTTATAATTGTAAAAAATTAAATTTACAAATATTAGATATAAGAGCTGCTTGGTGATTTGGAGGATGTCTGAGTTATATACATTTAATTAATTTCACATGGAGAATTTGTACATGAAAGTAAAAATAATTACATTTTACATTACCTTGCTATTTAGGATAAGTAAACTAAATATTACATTTGACTTTTTTTATGTATCTTAGCACTATGCATAAAGTTGTCAAAAATGTAATTGAAAATCTGTAAAATCTAATTTGTGCTATATAGTCAAACACAAATGTGAAACAACAATTTATCCGTCAAAAGAATTAAAAAAGAATTTAATAAGAGTCTATTATGTTCTAGAAGTTTTTCATGGTTCTCTTAATTTTGCTCTATGTCCTTAACTAATCTCTTTAGGCTATCCCAACTTCCATATTTCTTTCACTCCCCAGTAATATTACAACTATATATGGACTGTTGTAATTCAGTTTGTATAAAATGTTCTTTTATCAAATAAGAGAAGTGTAAAATCACTTTTATACTTTTATAACTAAAAGTTGCTACACAAAGCAACATACTGTGATCAAAAGTTAAAATATATTTAAAATAATGAGAAATTTAGCTCATTCGTATGTATATATTAATAAATAACATGTTTTTAATATACTTTCTTTATTTACATTTCAAATGTAATCACCTTTCCTTGTTTATCCTCTGAAAACCTCCTAACCCCACCTTATCCTCCTGCTCACCTACCTACCCACTGCTGCTTCCCTGTCCTAGCATTCCCCTACACTGGGGCATTGGTTATTAAACACTTTCAGAATGGTGTTTAACCAAATCAAACAGGTAAGAAACAATAGTTATTTAAAAAAAGACCTCGTCGTATGACAAAATAGTCCATAAAATATTAACTAAGAATGACATCTCCAAAACAATTTGGATGAAAATAATAAAAAAGAAAATTAGTATTCAAAATTAAATAATGCATTAATCCTTTTATTAAATATGATCTTATAATAGGTAAATAATTGTTTGCATTTGATAAATAACATATTTCAAGTTTGTACACAAAAATAGAGTTTCTGACATCTCCCATCTGTATGAGTTTATGTGTAAATGTTTATTTCTTGTCTAAATGGACATGACTATATCAAAGATTTTACGTGTATGAGCCTATACTCAAATATACCTCTCTAACAATGAGCATTTTATTTATAGTGGTAATTTTAAATAACAGGGAATATGTTTTGCGGTATTACCTATGAAATATTTGGTAGATATGGATCTACTCATCCTCTACTTTTTATCTCAGTTAATCAAAATTTTGTAAAACCTGACTATTAGTACACATTTAATACTGTGAGTGTTTAATTTATAAGATTTAATTTATAATATACTTAACATATTCTTGTGGCACATATTGGGAAAATGCATACTATTTTGAATAAAGCCATTGAGAGTCATAAAACCTCGCAGAAAAATGAGCAAACAGATCTATTAAAATAGTGAACATTTTCAATGGTAACATACCTCTACTTGAAATTACTTCTTTTGAATAGATAGATTTCTTTTCCTGTTTTTGGCCATTTAATAATTAATAAGCAAACCACTTGCCTGGTGTTCTTTGATCTTCACATGGACCTTGATATGCTAATTAATTTTATTAATGATTTGAATGTGAATACAGATTCTTTTTGGGTGTGACATCAGCAATTCAAAGAAGGTTTGCAACGTTTGTTCAATTAGACTGATTCATTTCGCTTGAACCATTTTGCTTTTTTATTTATAACAAATCTCAGAAGGAAAAAAATTACAAAATGTACAAGATAGGCTTAATAGTTCTGTCCTGACTGAATATATCCTTTCAACTGACAGATCTTTCAAGACATTTATTTTGTGCTTATGGTGTATCAGTTTTAATATACTTATCTGCTTTTATATTAAATATCACTTAAAATAAAGACCCTTCATGAGAAAGTGCCTTGGATGTTGAATGATATTCCTGTGTGTTTCGTTTGAAGAAGTAAGATAGTAAGAAGACGATGAAGTTAATCTTCTATGGAAACTTAGTTCAATTGTTTATCTCCTTTGTATGGAAGCAAAACAAAAATCACAGGAAATACATGTGTACTTTACATAGCTAAACATATTTTCATGTATTCCTCTGTAGTAATAGCTTAACAGGGCTACTTTCTTAGGCCTCATAATTTGAGATTTACATATTGTGCTGATTCCTCATGCAACAGAGCTCATCCTCAAACTAGAATTCTAAATTTCTTATAAAATAAGTAACACTCTCTACTAGTGAACCAAGTTTTTAAGATGTGTAAAACTGTCTTTATAATATTGAAACCTTGAGTCTTGTCAAGCTCAGTGCTGCTCCAACATTTTTCATTTGTCTTTTGAGAAGCTGTTCAACTTCTATACTTTAGGCATGAAAGGGTTAAACAGAATTGTACATTTATTTACCTCTTTACCTCCTCTCTTCATAATTACTTCTTTGCAGTCTAGACCATGCTGTGTCCATGTAGCTGGACATTACAATGATGGAACATGTATGGATTGAGTAAGTAGGCACTAAGTGGAGAGGAGTCCACTGAGGTTCCCCAGGCAAATTTCAACATACATGGAGAATTGAATCACTTCAGAAAACTTCCAGATCAACACAAGCTAGCTCGCAACAAGCCACATGGCTTTGCTCATTATTATAGGAATAATATTAAGTTCCGAAATTTGTTATGAGATGACCAAAGGACAATAAAATATTCACAAAGAAATTCAACACAAAGTCTCAACATTGTACAAAACAACTTCTGAAACTTTATTGTGAATTTTAAAGTACATTTAGTAAAGGATGTTATCCTTAATATAATGAATTAAAAATAAAGTGGAAAGAAATGCACATACTACTTTTAAAGCAAAGAATAAGTACATACTTTGAAAGCCACAATATATACAATTATATGAGAGTAATAAGCTTCTAAATACATTAGGCATATATATATTTAAATAAATAGTAGAATACTTGATTTGACATATGTGAGCATCATACTGATTACATCCAAAATGTTTTACAAAATATCGCCAAAAATGGAATGTTATACATTTTGATATACAACTTTTAAAATAGTTCATATATATTCATTACTTAATTCAAATTATGGTGTACAGAATTCTATTCTCATAAGGACAAACTTTCATCGTGTGTATAACACTGATCAGTAAATATATATAATAGTAACCATCCCTATAAGTTAAGAAGCTCCTATTCAACTGAAAGTACTACCACAGGGAGGACAATTCTACCAGTTATTATCAGTAATAATTTTTAATGAAAACTTATACATGTATCACATTTCACCTGTAGTTTGTCTATTTTAAATTTTCTAAGATATATCAATTCAATTCTCAAACCCAGTTGTTCTTATATGATAAAATTTATTTGAAACCAAATGGAAATAATTAATAACATTAAGTTTCTTCTCTGTTATCCACTTTTTCATATAACACCTCCGGTTTATGGTTTTGAAACGTACACGTAAAGTCTTTGATTATGATGTACATTGCTTATAACTTAGAGTTTTATGAAGTCACTTTTCTTTAAAAAGCAGTGATGTATATGGCATTGATAATGTGAGTATAGGCCATGTACATTGTAGGTAAATTTGCTGTCAAGTGTTGTACCTCTCATCTTTATGTAGTATAGGTGAATTTCTATAGGTGAAATGGGTTACCAAACTTATTTAAAATATACATACAATTATATTTACTTGGGGGTATATTAAAAGGTAGGAATTTTTAAAGAAGTAAAGTGAAATTTAAATTACCATCTTTTATATTTAGTTCAAACAGTTGATTTTATATATAATTCTTTAAATGAAAAAGATGTAAATAAAAAGAAATAAACCCACACAAAGTGTGGAGGATGATCAAAAAGCCAATTCCATGAACACTCTTTAAAACTGCTTAAGCAAATTTGATCAAAAATATATTTCACATTTATGTAATGACAGATAGATAATTATGACTACAAAAAATTCATAGAGTATCAGGCCACAATTACAGAGTGACGAATAACATTACAATTTCAGTGTTTACATCTATAACACAGAAGCAACGTAAGAAAATGTACTTTGCTGCATTTTTATCTTTAGAATATTAAGCAATTACTATATTTTAAATCAAACAAGACAAGTTAAAAATTCTTCTACTCCTGTCCTGTGTCACATGACCTTTGGATGGAACAGCTTCTCAGAGCAGAAAGCTAAAGAATCTGTGTAACTCATGAACTTGCCTCTTATGGGCAAGCATTAAGTGCACACGTACACTTTGAATGTTGACACAGAGAGGATGTACAGAGCACACGCACATTCAGTTTTAGGAAAGCTATAAGGCTGTAAAACAAAACCTTTAACTTTTAATCCAAGATTGTATTTCAGTCAGGAAGAAAGACAATCAAAAACATTGCCACGAGTTTATAAGAAGAAATACAAAACTTCTCCTTGGTGTCTTTGTTTTCATCTATGACTGCACTGTGTGTGTATTTGTGTCTGTGGAGGATGTCATGTTGGTGTATGTTATGGATCATCAAAAGATAAATGGGGTTCAAGTAATATATGATACTATTTTATGCACTGTAAAACGAACTGGGTTAATTAACAAGCTGCCATGTCTTCTCAGAACTGTGCTTTAAGACATCAAATGTAGCAATTAATTACTTACTAAACCATGAAATATGTGCATATTACTAGTAAGGTAAGATATGTAAGTCTCTTAACTTACATATCTTACATCTGATGTAGGATATTAAATAAAATCCTTTTAATATACTCAATTTTTCAATTTATTTATAATAAATAAACATGACAAAGCTTCATACAAATACATCTAAACTTAGGAAGAATCCCTTAAAACCTTAAAATAATTACTTCAGTTTTCAGCATCTAGAACGCCATAATTAAGGTTATTTTAGAGTGTAATTCTGTCTTAGAAACAATCTGTATATCAAAAGGCTCATTTACAATCACCTCAAATGCAGCATAAATAATAATTTATAATTTCTCCTTTACAAATGATGATTTTCAATTTGGCACAGTCCTAATATGATTGGCTTAATTTTCCTGTTTCATGTTATATTAAAATCTAAGTTTTAAAAGGATCCTGTGTATTATTAATTTGACATTGCCTACATCAGCAGTGCCTGTAAAAGTGGCATAAAATGTTACCATTCCCAGAGTTTAGGCTGCTAATCTTTATATAATACTCAAATACAGTTGGTTGATCAAAATACAATGCATGCATCAAGCAAAAGGACTTTGTCTTATACTAAAAGTACATCTCAAAACAATCAGTGTCCAAAATGTAATGGTCAGCACTACTCTCAGAAACCTATATAAAATTTTCAGCAACATCCTGCTAAAGTCATGTTCAGAAATAGTGATTTTTATTTATTCACTGATGTGGAAATACTTCAAAATAAAAAATGCATAGTTATGGCTGTAGACAGTATCAACACAATATGAATTACAATAGTCAAGTCTTATCTTGTGAGGGTGGGACGAGAAATTCAATACTTGGAATCAGGAGAACTACTACAATATAGTGAAGTTAAATTTACCCTATTAAAATTTTAGAATCTGATGGAAAAATTACTTCTTCTTGTGTTTTCATAAATTTCCATAATCTATATGAGTTTGTTTGTGTGTATATTTCTTTTTCTTTTCTTCTTCTTCTTGTGTGTGTGTGTGTGTGTGTGTGTGTGTGTGTGTGTGTGTGTGTGTATGTGTGTCTTTCTCTTTGGGCCCAAGAATTTTCTTTCTGTAAGTACCATTTTAAAAAAAGTGGATATTATTACATATATAAAACAATACTGCACTACATCATTTAAACAATGCACAGTACTGTATCATATAAACTAGTGTTTGTTAGTTTTGAGAAAGGATTGGTTAACTAAGAAGAAACACATCATCGCTGCTGCCCAGTTATTTCCCAGTTGTTCTTTCCTTTGCTTTCTTAAAATTCAAAAAGTCAAAGTCTAGTGTCTCATAGCATTTACTTTTGTCTCTCACATTGTTGAAATCATTGCACATTATTCAGTTTAATTCTGTGAATCCCTTCATGTCATTCCCCAGGTTCCTAGAATTAGCATGCATTGGTTTGTAATTGTTAAGGTAAACCAGACGGTGCACTCTGAAGGGCTTCTGCTCTACTCTGATCAGAAAGTTTCTATCCTGGGCTACTTGATTTAGCTCTTGAGGTTTCCATTAGGATCGCATCTACCTGCATGTTACAATCATTAAGAATAGGCCCAAGGGAAAAGCAAATTATCAGCAATGTGCAGGATGCCAATGTAAAAAGTGATTTCCTGTTTTCTCAACTCTTCATGAGTTTAGTCTCCTGAAATAGGAGAAGTGTAGCTATATCCCAAGTTACTGAGAAATGTATATTCATGCATTATTTTAGATTTGTTAATGTCTACACAAGAGTATTGCTTTTTATATCTCACCAAGGAATGATATCAGGATAGTCTAACATAGCAACCAAACCTATAGTGTCAAGGTATACTTTTAGAGGGATTATTTTAAAAGATGACTCCACATCTAATTAAAACTATGTGCCATTAAAATATATAATTTTAAAGAAATTAACTGCTTTGATCATGAAACCCAAAGTAAAGAAAATTCTTCCTCACACCTCCAACACCAATTACTTTCGACTTTAGTGGAAATACTGAGATCGAAATTTAATATCTCTATGTAAATTTGAGCTCATCGCTTTAAAACGAGAGTTTCCAGGACAAAAACCTTAAACTCCAGCTTAATTACAATGGCCAATCTAATAATATGCCCTTACCTAAATCTAACACCTAATTAACAACATAATGTTTGCCATCAATCAAGGCAGAAAATGCCCCTTTAATCAACAGGCTCTGTGTTGCTCCAAAAAAGGGATGATTTAAAATTTATGGCTATTGATATTAACAAAACTTTTCTCACTCATAGTAGCTTTCAGTTCAAATTTTAGAACATGAAAAGCATAAAATAACTGAGTTCTCACAACTGCAATGTAAACAACTTTTAAAACTATAGGTACTTTGAATTACAAATTAATCTTTTTTAAATTGTGTTATATCAAGTATGTATTTTTCCATGTTTATTCTTTTTCTTCTTGTAGGACCATGACAGATTTTGGATTTTAAATAGGGATGGTATTGATCAAGCATTCCCATGATAGATATCCAGAGATATGACAGACAAAAGATAAGGATGCTATGCTAAGGATTGACCTTTACCAAATAGACTGCCAAAAATTGTTTAAATGATTGCCACTACACTATTTGCACTTTCAAATTTACCAGCAATTAAACCTGTAGCATTAGTACTCAAATGTTTTATCATAATGCATCCAATGTAAGATTGAACTGTAAACCAGTCTAATTTTAGAATATTTCTAGGATAATATGTTGTAGATCTCAGAGGGATCTTACAAGTTCAATGTGTGACTGAAAAAATTTAGAAATAGTTATTAAAATTTTAGCAAGGGAAGAATTAAGCAGCTGGCACTATGGTATTATAGAAATATATAAAAGAAGCATTTTTGGTTTTCAGGGATAAAACTGAATATAAACTGAATAAAATTCTACTCTTTGAACAAGAGGGGAAAAATAATCACACACTAGAATCTTACTGCTTAAAAGGTACACAAGCTAATTACTTCTTTTACTACGCATTGCTTGTGAATTCTCATTGTCAACTGGAAAGGATCTCCCATGACAAATGTAGACTTTTATCCCTATGTCATTCCCACAATGAAAAAAGTCAGCAGTAATGGGGCTAACTTCAGATATCCCCAGCCCCATTACTGCCTGTTCGTAATGACATCTATAGGTGCACTACACTTTTACTGTTTGTTTGTTAGTTTGCTTGTTTGTTTGTTTTAGCACAGAATAGAGTTTCTTCAGGGCAAGGCGAGGGGGGTTAAGAGAGCAGTAGAGGTAGAGAAAGGCAAAGAGAAGGACAGAGTAGAGAAGTAGTGTTCGTCCATGACCACGTGGAGAGAGGGGAACAGGGATGAGGAGAGAGAAGAGTCCAAGAGGGCAAGAAAGAAGCAGGCAGGGAACAGGCTAAAGAGCACACTCTTACTTTTTTAAATGAAATTTCTGTAAAAGAATGATAATGTTGCTTAGAAGCTAAAAAATAAAATAAAATAAAATTTAAATAAGATAACTAGGGAAGCAAGCAATCTTAGATTCTTCCCACTTCTTAACCCTGTGCCCTGTGGCACATCATTTGCCCTTCTGCAGTTGGAAATTAGAGGAAAATTTAAGAGTATACGGAAGTAGTAGGTTCTAGCTTACAACTTAGTACGTGTAAAAATGCTAAGACTAACACATAAACACCCAATAAAATTAACTATTCCCATGCTCTGGTGCTGAAAATCAAAAAGAAAAGTCACTGCGCAATGATTTTCTTAAAACTCAAAGACCAAACACCCTCTATTTCCCTGTGAAATCAGATTGTATTTAGCTGAAATTATTGTAGCTTATTGTAGCAATTTAGTTTCCCATGTTTAAAAGAATGTCCTGATTTTTAATGATGACTAATCATGTTAAAATAATCAATAATTGGTTTTAATAACACAATGCTAACAGCATGTTATTTATAGTTTCAAGGTTAGCCTTTCCCTTTGAAAGACTTCTGTAACTCTATTATGACTATACAATGTTGCTTTTGTCTGAATTCCTAATGAATTTATTTCCTTTCTAGCCAAAATATTGGAAAGCATGGTCCACACAAGTTCATTAGGCTACAAGCATCCAATTTCAAATGAGATCATATGGTTTCATCTCTTTGTACTTCTACAATGGAGAACTGATTTGATTAATCACAGAGCTGTGATTTGCCCTATTGTTCCCAGAATGGCTCTCTCTGACAAAGGCTCGGTGAACTCACAGAATTTTATAACTTGACTGTCCATCATCTTATTGTGCCAGAGTCTATTTACATTTTATTCAAGCAATTATAGCCCCCAAAATCTAAGGAATATTTAACCTCCAAATGTACATTTTCTCTTTATCTAATCTTGTGTTACCTTTGTATTATTTACTATTTTTCAATATACTCATTAGTAGCTTTAAGTAATTGGGGGAGTTTAGTAGTAGTAGCAAGCAGGAATCCACAAAGCATATGGTGGATTGCTTGCCTGCTACTCAAAGAAAGCAGAACAAGTACATAGAACCCAGTGATGGTTTGGCCATTGCCTAACAACAGATATTTATATGCTGTTTAGTATCAGTAGCAGCAATGCCATATCTTCTTTTGGGGACAAAATATATTTAATAAATCCAAGACTTGCCCTTAAAGGTCTTAGATCTTCTCAAATGTTGGATGAGGAAACCATAGAGGTGTCACACATGCTGCTTAAATCACTTAACACTATGATGAAGTTGCTCATACTGTCTTTGATATGATGACATGTACTACAACTAAATAAAAACACGGAACAAAAGGAAGCACTAGGTAGGTAAAAAAAATGAACCACCCCTCTACAAAATGGAAGATTCTTGTGACAGAATGCTTTCTCCAAACAAAGATCTGAAGTATCAGTAATAAAAAGACTTGTATAGAAAAAGACAAAGGCATCAAGATGCAGAACCCATACTTTGTCACAGCCACTGCATATATAGAACCAGAACCATTCCATGCATGTTCATTTCCAGTTGACACTGGAGACAAAAATGTTCTGATTAGAATTTTAGGCCAAGCTAATTTTAATATCACTTTAAATGAAGCTTTATATTATAGGGGTTTTCTCAAAAATGCTATATCCATTGTTTTGTTCTGAAATCTAACACAAATGTAAAATATTAAAAGAATTACTTGATTCCTGTGGGCTGAAGCTTACAACAAAGCTTTCTCCAAAGTGCCATATTTTAGAGTCATGTTTCCTTGACATACTGACGGAACTACACTGTAAGAAAATACACGGGATCCATTGAAAAGTCCCCGAATTGAGGCGTTCTGTAAGATTTGCTTGCTACACCTGTATGTCATTCCTGGTTCAAAATGGAAAGGCATGGACATTTTAAGGAAGGCTTATTCAGTGTCTTTCTTAAAACATAAAATGGGGAACTTAGAATATAATACGTTCTTTTAAATTATCTTTAGCTACCATGTGGCACTACTAGAACTATGATTCTTCCATCATATTCAAACTTTCACAAAGAAGTTTATGTTTATGGCCAGATTTCTTTGTAACTGTAAACATAGTTTTCTCTTCAGTAGTAATCAATTGACAATTCTAAATATTCTGTAATTTCATTCTGTAATTTTGGTCGGACTATGCTGCCTGTAATGTAAATGAACAATAGTTGATTTAATTCTCTTAAGATCTATCTGTACTTACAGCTAATCAGTCAAAACTAGCAACATTTTATATATTTTTATGCCAATACACTATACCTAAATTATCTGTTAAAATATTAAATCTAGCTTCATGCCTAAAGAGAGGTGAATTATGATAAAAGTAATATACTAAGAAAGACTATAACAGTTCCATTTCTATTTTAAATTGATTATATCTTAGTTATTACTGTATACTTCAATTGCTTGCAAAAATTTCATACTTTTTTAATCGAATATGGCTCTGTATAAACCACAAGGCCTTGCATATATACACAATAAGTCTCTTATCACTAAACTGTACACTTAGTCCTATACTTTCATTTTGTATTGTGATTTGCGATTTGGGTGGAACAAAAACTTTTAGGTTTAGTGTGGAAAAATTAGGAAGATTACATCATGAAGATAAAGCCATTGGTCTGTTGTACATGGTGAAGGTGAGATGAGTAGAGCAGTGTCACTAGCGTGTCTCTATCAATGTCAGGAGACAGAGCTCTGGCATTTTCTCTTGATTGAATGTTTTGGGTCCGTGTTAACATAGATTTGAATAATTTGAACATCCATCAGCTGATAGTAGGAAGATGTAGACCAAATGGATGCTGGATAGTATGAGGAAGCCAAGGAGTGATATTTCCTTAAGATATTTTAAGGCTGTAGTTTAATGTTTAATGACAGAATAGAAAAGTGTGGTCCTGATTATGTACTTTTTCTATCTAAGATTCAAGTTAGCAAACAAATTCTCATTGTAACTAGTGTAATTTTAGTAAAGCAAAAGTAGATTGTAGTACATATGACTGAAACCAGTTAGATATGTTAATGTATAGTAACATTTTGAAGGTATAAATGTATATGTATTGAATTTAATAATTACTTCTAATTTTATTTATTAATACAACACAGAAACTAAAGTAACTGAGAAAAAGTAAGTACCTGAAAAAATATAAAAATGGAAAATTTGTGATTATTGTGATCAATGTTACAATTGGCATTGGCCTAATTAGTTTCAGAAATAGGCTATAACAGAGAGGGACAGACACATGGTTTGCACGCCAACAACCTCTGTTTAGATGTCACTCCTGATTAAATTCATACTATCCTGTTCATTGATTCTACATTAGTTTACCAAACTATCAATGTTTTCATATTAATAAAAGTCAAATTTTTATAATACTACTCATACTAATTCATTTATGATTCCAAAAAACTTATTTATATTTTAATTAATGTCTTTAATTAACAAGTATGTTTTACATTTTATTCCTGAGCTCTGAATATTTTAACAGGTTTCAATTTTTTAGTAAACTTAATTATAGTAATTGCTTGGTGATAGTGGCCTAAGCAGGCACAGAACAGTTGGAGAGATCCTTTTAGAGTTAGGCACCAGCTTGGTGGTTATCAGAGAGGTCTAATTGCAATTAAAATAGAACACTTCTCTGGCAGTGAAGGTTTTTGTTTTCTCAAATTCATTTGCACAAGAATGCCCAGGTAGGGACCTGTAGATTTTCTTTTTCATAAAGCCAAGATTTTTCACTCAAATGATACTATAATTGTGGAAAGGCTTCCTTACGTAAGGGCATGCATCCTTATGTAAGTTAGTGTTTTAGAAATGAATGAGTTAAAAATAACTCTCTGCCTTGCCTAAATGTAAAACCCAATTGTGACATTTCCTTCTGTGATGACAGAAAAACAAGGTTTCAGGATCTGAATGTTTTCAACATTAGAATAAAACATATATAATGAAGGTCCCCTTCACTTTAACATTTCTGGTATTGCACTGATTCCCTGAAATATTGCAATAAATATTCATAAGAAAATGGACTTGCCCAAATGACAACCATCTGGAGGAAAAGCCAATTAGACCAAACATATATACCAGCGAGCGTTTGAGGTCCATATTCCACGTCTATGTTAAATGTATGCTCTTTCAGCAGTGAAGCCTGAACCTTCTTCTATAGAATGCTGTGACTTAAAATAGTCCCTGCCAAGATCCTGCTACAATGAGCATCTTCATTCTTTTTTCGAACCATGGTCTAACTTGACTTGGGTCACTACTCAACATTTCCAGCATATATAATGGATTTTGTGTAATTGCTAACATAGTAAATGGGGTAATCTTATACAGTTTAAAAAAAAACCAAAAGAAACGAGGTCTTACTTGCAGCTATATTTCATGACCATTTTATCCTGTAGAAGGAATGTAGGCGTTAAGGACAAAAGAGCCCATTTCTTTCTAAATTAACTACAGGATAAACTTAAAGTTAGTATTCCTATAATTAGAGTAATTTATCTTAGATTTTTATTGTCCCCTTGAAAGATCAGATCTCCTAGAGCAGTGTTTATAAAAAAAATGGAGACCTTGAAAGTATATTTTAGAAAACAACACTATTTAAAACTGGGAGAGTACTCATTTTTACATAATGAAATTTTGTGATCAAATCCACTGAAATAGTTTAAGCAAAGGCAATGCCACGAATTTAAAAAAATCTTATTGTCTCACACCATTTGTGAAACACAGTTGAGTCTTGCAACTTATGTATAAAATTAAAGAATAAAAACCAAAAAGGATGTGTGTATGTGTGTATATGTATGTGTATGTTTATGTGTGTTTATGTGTGTATGTGCGTGCATATGTGTGTATGTATGTCTGTTTATGTGTGTATGTGTGTATATGTGTGTGAGTATGTGTATGTATATGTGTAAGTATATATGTATGTGTATATGTGTGTATGTATGTATATATGTGTGTGTATGTGTGTGTATGTGTCTGTTTATGTGTATATGTGTGTTTATGTGTTGTGTGCATCAATGGATGATATAGCCAATCTTCATACTTCTTCTATCAAAAATTTTAAAGACTCTAAAGGACTAGGAGACACTGCTCTGAGATAAATTTTGACATACATGAATGAAACATGATGTAGCTCACTAATCTACAGAAAAGGCTGAATAGTGTTTACTTGTCAGATTTAAATCCAGTAAGTACTAGGAAACAAAAATATTTATATTATTTTCTGAGAACCAAGTGAGCCTGTTCCTAGACTATATTTATGATCCTTATGTAGAATGGAATTTAAAAAGAATTGCTGGAACTCTTTTCTAATGAATTAAGAGTTGATATTATTAACATGGACACCATGAGTCAGACTGACTTAATTGTCATTTAGCTATGTGTAGCAAGCACAGACATACAAATAAAGCTGTATATAGTACATAGATAGAAGATAGACAGACAGACATATACAGATAAATAGGTGATAGACAGATACTATATATAGCTATATTGAGATGCCATGAGAATGTTATATATTTCAAATCAAACAACGACTCCAAACCCTTAGAGTACATTTTACCATTTACAGTATGCCCGATTGATTGTCCTTTTGATTGAGTATTTCTGTGTCCTTTAGGTAGCAGGCCTGAAGTGACTGTATTGGACAACTAAATGATCACATTCTGAAGAACTGAAAAGCCCATGGGTGTGAGATCTGAAATAATGCCCATAGACACTCATGTTAGTGTGAAACATGAAGTCTAAGAGAAGCTGTACTATTTTCCCATATATTATGGGTTTTATTCAACACAAGCAATACTGGTTAATAATTACTTTTATGTTTTATTTTGTTTTTAAATCCACTTAGGAGATACTGGCTTATGTGAGATTAGAATTAAACCAAAGACCAATACAAAATTTAACCTAGGAAGTGGTGAAAGCCAGTAAGATATTAAAATTTTAATTTTCATAATCAAAGTCACAAGAAATCAGTTGAAATTTGGCTGTATTAATAAAGCTAATTAATTACAGATTTCCACTGTACTTTGCTTCAATTTTAAATCACAAATTTCAATTTCATCTTGGTGCTTTCAGCAATTTGAGAAGAAGAAAATTATTTTACCCAAAGGTATTAAATAATGGTATCTTTAGCTAAAATCCTATTTTGCTATGATTTTACATTTTGTCTTTATTAATATTTATGTCATCCACATACTCACAGACTGCAGATTTGAATACTCAGCCATTGATAACCTACTCATAGATCAATATATATTATTTTAAAATAAAAATATAGTAAGAACTGTTGGATATTAGACTTCTATTATCAATTTGGCAAATTCTAGATACATGATCCATATATTCGCAGACATTTCAACCAGTTTGCTTACACGGCGGATGCTGTTACTTCAACAGAGATGCTTTCTAGTCTATGGAATAATTGGAAGCAAGAACCAGCAGGATTCAAATGGTTCCAGCTGCGTTAAGTACTGACTGTGCAACAGATTTGGTTTTATATGTTGTTTTGTAATAGGAGTGATGTGAGAGGTGAAAATCCCCAGGTGGGGGCCGTTCCTATGGGTAATAGACAAAGAACTACATTAATAACAAGTGCTATGAGGAACGGGATGATTTTAAATGTGGCAGGCAACTGAAACGGGTGCAGTTAAAATACCAAAAGAGAAAAGGTGAAGTAATTTCACAGACAAAATAATGAGAACGAAGATCAAAGCAAAGAATTCTATGTATTGTATTCCATGCTGTCACAGATCAACTTTGTATAACTTCTAATAACAAAAAGGATGTTAAAGGAAAAGGAGATGGATGCAAAGTCATGCCTATAGAAAATTATTTAAAAATACAGTAAAGAAACCAATCATTAGAAAAATTAAAAGAGCATTCATCTATTAAGTGAACTGGGTATCTCTGTCAGTGCAGAGCTGCTATGCTTAGACAAAAGAGGTGGAGAGATAGAAGACTGTCCTGGAGTGACTGAAGAATTTACACCATAGCTGGCTGATGTTTGCACACTTAACTTCACAACAATCTTAATAAGCATGCATATGTCCATGGCACAAAGAAATCAAGGCCCTATTTGAACTGTCTAGGCGATGCAATGCTGTATTAATAATGACAACATTTTCATATAGTATTCATATAGTAGATCATCCTGTCATTTCTGCTGTGACAAATATCAAATTATTTCTATGGTCTCCAATTTCTTAGTTGGAAAATGAATTAAATAGGTCAAATCATCTCAAAGGCACATTTGAAGCTTTGGCACATAAGGATCCTCTGAGTTCTATTAGACACTAAATTTATCTTTCTAAAATTAATATAGTAACCAGACACTGTATTAATCACTATTCAATTATTATTTTGCTTCCTTTTATAGAGCACTTGTTAGATTCTAGTGCATTTTCTCCTTTACAAATGAATGCATAAAGAATACTTGCATGGTACCTTTGCCTGTATCTTTTCCTATCTTTCTCAGCCATGGAGCAACATGAATTCAATGGGCATTATATTTTGAGGCAAATACTAAGTAGGTATTCAATTTAAATACTTTGCTAGTTAATACTGACTACCAACCTGTGAGAATATAGACTTACCATGGAGAAATACTTTTGAGTGTGTTTTTAAATTAAGGAAATCCCAAAGATTGGAATCGCAGATGGAATAAAGAGTAGATGGCATGCTGGACACAAGCATTCGTTTAGCTCTGCCTCAGGCCTGAAGGTGGAATACGACCAGCTGCACCGTCTCCCTGCTGCCATGCCTCCCATCATGATGAACATTGCCCTCAGACTATGAGCCAATATAAACTTCTGCTTTCTGCCTTAATTTGATCTTGTTTTGTCAAATCAATGAGAAGGAGGAGGAAGAGGAGGAGGAGGAAACGGAGAAGGAAATGGAGAAGAAGAAGGAGGAGGAAATGGAGAAGAAGAAGAAGAAGAAGAAGAAGAAGAAGAAGAAGAAGAAGAAGAAGAAGAAGAAGAAGAAGAAGAAGAAGACACCACAATGAACGTGGAGCCAAAATGAGAAGATTGATTGCTCATCCTGATCTATGTCTTTCACCCTTCCCATCTTGAAAGCCTTGGTATATAATGCAATGGACATACCTAGTGTTACATAAGGAAAATGAAAGAAGCTTGGGCAAGCCAAATATGGTTAGATGGCGGGAAAATGTAAACAGTACATAAGAATGTTTGTGTCTTCTTTCTTACACAATTTTGTAGACAAAATATAAATTAAAACTATGATACAAGTATTAAGTTTAAATTAAAATCTCAGAAGATCTCTCAGATCCTCGTCTATTCGGCTCACTTCAGTCATCACTACTGAAAGTTCACATAGGGAATGAAGAAATGTAAGTGGGTCATATTGACCCTCTGAACAAGTTACTACAGTTCTCCTTAATGCAAAATAGTAATGCTTCAGTATGTAGACTGCCTACATTGACATTTGATGCTAAATCCAGGTCTATGCTTTGTACCACAGTGGCTATTTCCCTAGGGTGGGCCTTTGTCAGCTGGAGAGGATGCATAGTCCTGCCAGTAACAGATGGCCTTGCAGGAAAATTTTAAACCCTGAAGATCATTGTTTGTAGTACTACCCAGAAGTCAATAACCTTTACCTCACGCAAAGTGTAATTGTCTAAAATTGAGATTTGGGGTACCAAAATGCTCTTATCAATTGTTAGCATGTTAAAACACCACTGAGTTTGTCACTGATTTTATAAAACTGCAATGTAATGTTCATATTTATTTTAATTTTGATGCAAAAATATAGGTAATTATCACCTCAAATTCTATTAGCTCCTATTTAGGAAATTTGAATATGCTTAGACAAAAACATTCTTAACCTAGGTACAACAAAACAAAATAATATTCATACTCATTAGGAAAGACATGTGTGAGGAAAGGCAAATTTTAAGAGCAGTGAATGAAAAGTTAACTTAAAATAGAGGGCTTATCTGGTATGTTCAATAAAAGGAAGGGAATGTTGTGAAGTTTAGTAGACAGTTCATATATACTGTCAAGATATTTACTTCTGTGTGTGTGTGTGTGTGCATGTATGTTTGTATATTTATCATGTTTATGATAAAGAGATCTACAGAAACAATATATACTATTTAAAATCAACAGAGACACTGGGAAGCTGAAAGTATGCTAAATAACACAAATGAATGTCTTCCATCTAGTCACTAATAAGACACAGAGCAAAGAAAAGTGGCTGGCAGCGGTTCATTCTCTGCTGATACAGAGGAAAGGCCATTGTGACTCAGAACTTTCAATGTGAAAATCTGCTCAATGACATGAATATATGAACCAGGAGGGCATCAACTCACATCTCAGAGCACACTCCATTTTGTCTCCATTTGTCACTTGCACCATCAACACAGTATCCTGCAGAATCCTGTGTAGCTGAGTATTTGAAAGTCCTCAGCATGCAGCTGTTATCACACAGAGGCCCAGATTGGTTCTATCCTCAGAATCCAAAAAAGCACCAGTATCCTCTTCCTCAGAGAAGATCTACTACAGAACTACTGTCAGCAGAAGACATTGTCTTGCTTTGAAAGATACAGCTTCATCTCCTGATGCCTCCTGCTTCTATTCCCTTCTTATTGAGGTTTGTTTAATGAGGAAATGGGGGAAGGAGTAAAAATTTCACTCTCTCAATTGTGGTTGCTAGTCTTTTGCTTCCCAAACTGATCATGGATGATGAGAAGCCACTTTGCCATGTTCGAATTGTGAGCCACACATGATTAAACACATGAAAAAAATTTAAAAATTAAAAGCATATTTGTAACCATTTTGAAGTATGTATGGTCATTTCTACCAATGAGAATGTAAGCAAGCTAATCTGTAACAACAAGTGTTAGAGAACTGCCAGCCACTTACTCAAAACTATTATGGAGGTAAATATAATAAAATCTATACATGCCTGGAGTAAAAAGCCATGGGATAAATACACAACATTTTAAAATGAGGCAGAAAGGAATTCTACAAATTACTTGATAAATGATTTGAGATTATCTAGGGCTTTCATTTTTAATTCAGTTAGAGCAGATTCTATTCACAAATTTGATAGTGCTTTTGTAAGAGATTGAAGGCCCAAATTCCAGGTATCAGAGGTACCTCCAAAAAAGTGCCAGCACTCCTGGATCATCTGTTCTTCAGAATCTGAAACATCAAAGAGGAAACCTGTCCATTCTAAGGCATGTCTGAGATTCTCATTCTTTTGAATATATCCAATGTGTCTGCATTTGAAAAAATTAGGCAAACCTAATTCCCTTGGCTCTAAATCACTAATGTGGAGGGAAACGTGTTAGCTGGTTGTATTACAAAGCCTTTACTTTATATTTAATAGGCACCTGCAATTCCAGCATTATACAAAGCTCTCTACTTTGCAAATCTTTAAAACCCCACTTAATTTTCAACACTGATTTCCTGCAATCTAAGAGCTTATGAAGGGTTCACTGTGTTCAGACAGATCTATGCAAAATGTGTCGTCGGGGCTTCCTGGTCTGTGATGGCATTCATCTGGAGGTAAATCCCAAACTTCTATCACTGGTATGCTTATTTCCAACTAAGATAAATAGTCTCAGGATGATGCTGAAGATTAGGAAGTTAAAAAAAAATGAGGCTAAGACAGGAGCAGGCTGAGAGATGTGTGCAAATAGCTCAGTAACAACTCTTCTTACCATTGCAGTAGAAGCTTAAAGAGCCAAAGCCCCTGCCACCCTTACTTCCTCTGTATTCTAAAAGGGATTAGAGAGTTTCTTAATCAAATGCTGAGAGATTGAAAAGGACTTGGAAATGGACAACAGCAAAGCAGCACATTACTAAAAGGCAGAGGGCTCAACAGCAAAAACTACAGAAGGATATGAAATCAAAGATATTATAAGAGCAAGACAATTTGACAAAACTACCATTCAAAGCCTGTGCACATTAGTATACCTGGTGACATTCTATGTAATGATGTTTAGTCAAGAACAGGTATCACACCTCTTTCTTCACATATGCTCAAATAATTTACACAGAATGAAGAAGCAACAGCAGTCAGATGTGCTTTATGGTCCTGCCTAGTTTAAACATCACGGCTGGATCAGCTTCTACCATGCCTATCATTGCAAAGCAACACATGCTCATATAACTACTGGTGAAGATGATCAGAAAATATTTTCATAGGCCTTACTGGATATACATGTAAAAATAGATCTCTAATGCATCCCAGGATTCTGGCTTCTTTTGAATTATATATTATAACCTTGAAAGCTCTACTAATTCTATTCTGCTCTTATCTATAGGAGTCACGCTGATTATAGGATAAAATATAAACTTATTAAAAATTAGATTTTTATCCACTTTCAGTTATAACACTCTACTATTAAAAAAAAGTTGTTTAACTCACATATGAAGTTCAAATTTTGATGAAACTTGGCTTATGGAAAAAAAGGAATATAAATATAAAGTAAAATGTCAATCACAGTAATATATCTTTCAAGTTCTATGTTTCTGAAGACTGACAGCCCAATCAGATGGTATCAAACAAAGGCAAAAAGGCGTGTGTTCCTTTCCAAATGAAATGTTTGACAGTTTTAGCTTATCTGAACTAACAACTGATAATATTTTAAACACTGGAGTATATGTGTCCCCTCATATACATGAAGGGATTATATTTTTATATTATATCTATAATTTACTTCTATAGTGTATGTGCTTCTTAAAAGTCTTCAAGTTATTAGCATTATTACTTAAATACTCTGATTTTTGTGAATCCTTGTACCTCGATAGTAGTCTTTCTTTCCTAATTTGCAGTCCCATTTTTCCCTAACAAACCTGAGATAAATTAAAGGGCTATAATGTATAAGAGTTCAGAAAGAATATTATTTGAAAATGAATACTAAGAAATAAGAATATCCACAATCCATAATTCCTAGTTACCAAATAAGCTACCATGTAAGATACTATGTGAAAAAGCTAATGCCATTTAAAGGTCAGCTTATAATTTTACCCTACCTCATGGAAATGCTAAAACTACATGTAGAAAGGTTTATGCCTCAAGGATTTTAAGTACAAGCATTAAACAGTCCAGAAAAGAAGAGTTTTTCTTTGTTTTGTTCATAAATATACAAACACTAAGCCTTTACCTCTTGCAGAGCCAAACCAAAAAAATCAAATCAGGATCTGCAGACCAGTGCAGTGCGAACACTTAGCCTTGGACAGATGGAGCAACACAGGATTAAGCTCTTGACACTTGGTGGCAATCCAGAATCCTCTAACCAAAGAACTTAGAAAATAAATAAAGCAGAGAAGAAAAGTAATTGCCGAAATTGAACATATATGGAAATAGGAAATTAAGAACCCACTCTTATCCCTTACATTATAAAATAGTGTTCCTGGGGAAAAAATGACACATTAAATTGCCAGGTATAGTATTTGGCCTGTGATTCACAGACCTGACATAAGTTACAATGGATTGCAAAGAAATCCCATTGTAATGTTGACTTCTTTCATTCAAACTCATTTTTCTATTTTTGTCTTTTAATTTATGCCATCCTAACAAGAAAATCACAGCCTGCAATTAAATAATAAAGGTGTTCATATATAAAAATAAAATGGAACATTATCATAACTACAACATTTCCAAGGTGGATTTTCTTTTTTCAATGCCAGGATATGGGCATTGTGTACTCTAGACTAGTGAACCTCCTCTGCACTATATAAACAGATTCACAAGGTAATTTTAATGAGCCCACACCTGCTCTTTTGCAATGCAGGCATGCCTGGTCAGAACCACGAGAGATGGGAGAACACACTTTGGGTAGTTAGAAGAACATTGTAACTATAGAAATTCCCTGCATGTTTATAAATATTATGTACACAACTGTACCCTAAAAAGGCTGTTTAATATAGTCAAAACTATTTTCTTTAATATTTCTAGGAATTAATGATACAATTCATAATGAACCTCATAGAACTATCAAATGTGAAAACAAACCCAAACATCAAATGTCCCAGTTAAGAGTTCAAGAGAAGAGATTGCCAAGATGATTGACCAACTCATCTTTACCTCTGAAGTCTAAATCAGACCCCCATGTGTTTCTTCATTTACTTCCTAAATATGGACCCTACCATATCATACCAACAGAAGCTATCAAGGGAGAGGTGGAACATTAAGATTCACAATTTTCAAAATTGCTTGCTGTTGAGGTAGAGGCAAATTTTCCATGATGTACCATGCACAGTCATGCCTGCTTGTCTTTCTAAAATTCAGTAAATTAAAACATGCTTACAATTTCGCAGGCCTCTTATTAGACTGCCTTCCCCCCTTCACTCCCAGTAGCAGTTTTGTCTTTCTGACAGTTCTAAATATCAGCTCTGTGACTGTCTTATGTGTTCCACATGTCATAATAACATTGCAGTACCGATTGTGGTGGATTACTCAAAAATGAAAAGTAATCACAAATGCAATATAGTATCTCTAAATGATCAGGAACTGAAGCAATTCCCTTTGCGACTGTAAAAGCACACACATCCACTTGAGTACAGCTTGTCTACACATTTCCAGTGTTTAAATTCATCAGTCTATACATAAATGTGTATCTGAGCAAATACTTTAAGGCATAAAACGTTAATGTCAGGATGTTTAAAACTCAGAAATGAGCATTTCATTTAGAAAATTAAATATGGTTGTTTACTCTGAAGCAAACTCTGGTGGAGCCTTTCTAGACTGTTTGATTACCTAAAGAACTTGTCAGATGTAAATAGATCACTGTTCTTTATGTTAACATTTTCATTTATCCCTCACTCTCCCACTGGAGGAAACAAACCACATGGGATCAAGAAAATTAATTCCCCAAACGCTGTCAACCAAGTTGGGAAACAGCAATAAACAGCTCACTGTAAAGCCTCCAGCTACAATAAAACAGCTGTCAATAAGTGGGCAAAGTGGAGATGTGCAAAACCAGGACTTTTGGATAGGATACTATGAAGAGAAGAGGGGAGGGTGTCCTGTTCTAATTCACTAATGCTGAATCTCAAATAACAGTCCTTCTTCCCTGAGCAGAAAGCATCCTCATACAGAAATTGTTAGCTAGGTATTTTCCTAGGTCTGACCCAGTAGCAGTGTACCAGAACTTAATCTAGATAAATACCAAACTCTGTTTTAAGAGAGACTCTATTGATTTTCAGACATACTGCATTTGAAAATTTATATTTTTAAACCCTATTATATCCCGTATAGCTTTCTTCTTCTAGGCAGAAAACAGAAGCAACTTGATTGTGAAGTGACCAGTTAGAATTTAGAGTGTTGACATAATTTTAATCTATAGCAGTGAAGTTTGTTTGATCCTTACGTGATCCTTTGATTAAAATTATATAGAGGACAATATTAAAGTTATTTTCTTTTTAAAAATGGTGGCAGAATAAAAGAGAGATTTGTTATTACTGAAATTTAAAACAGCTTAGTAAGATAGAGTCAATACAGGCATCTAATTTACAATTATCTCATGCAGTACATGCAAACACTTAGAAAAACTGAAAGTATCAGACAAACTAGGAGTCACTGCCCCACCAACCAGCTCAGGATATAGAAACAAGATGGTGCATTTTCATGAAGACAACACAAAGTAGTGTACTTAAATAACCTGTTACTCAAAGGTCTTGTACTTTACAGACTTCAAACAGCCTTGTGAAGTCAAAAGAAGTCCTGTTAAAGGCAGGGCTTACAAAGTAGTGGGATTTAAATTTGGTAACCTTTTATTCAAGGTTCTTCCAGCTTGCACTCTCAAACAAGCATCACAATGTCTAAAGGAGTTCATTTAAGGTGGCCAGGTCCTACTTTACTAAAAAAAAAGTCTTCACATGTCATATATTGGGCTATATATTTGTGTGATTAAAATTTGTAGTAATAAGATTTACACTTTCAGTGCAGTAACCTACAGGGGTTGAGTTTGTATAAGGGCTACTAGTTGAAACAGAGGAGAGAAACAAACAAACAAAAACACCTATTTGTTCTTGTTTAACAAAAACATTTTCTAGAGTTATCATAGAGTTCAGTGAATACAATTTTAAGAAACTATACATAATTTGTCTTTCATTTATAGAAAATGCCCTTTCACCCCAACATTGTGTCTATGCCTCTGTCCACTACCATCACATCTCTACTGATTTCCAAGATTCATTTCCTTATAAGTGACTACTGCATTTTAGTTTTTTTAATTATGAAAGCTTCTAAAAGATATAAACATTACTATTTTCAATTGCTATTTATCATGGGAATTACAGATACCTTTCAACCTTAGAATGTGTACAAGAAAACTACAGAATGCCCCATAGTCCAAAAGTGTGTCTGAAAAGTACCATAGTTTTAGTGTGTGAGTTACTCAGCATCCTGTCAACAAGATTACATCATATGTAAACCAATGTCTTTATGACAACCCGCGCTTCATCAGAAGATGTTTTCAAAAACTCTGCTGAAACACATCTGACAAGCATTTGTGTCCTTGTTTCATATTTAAGTTCTAACTGTGGAAAAAAATTCAAAAGGATTTGGCCTGTACTTTGCTGGCAATTCCCATACACTGAAAGGGTTGGTGCTATAGAAAGATAGGTAACTCTCCTTGGGAAATCAATTTCATGTCTCACAGAAAGCACTTTCCTTTACACTAATTCTTTCCAAGGAATGACATAAAGCACACCATGTCATTTCTCATTGAGCTAGACCCTTCCTAACTAAGTCAACTTAGTTTCATTGGTTATTTTTCTTGCTGTAATAAACTATTAAACAACTTTTAAAAATCTTGTTTATGTTTGGACAATTTCCAAATCTTTAATGCCACCCTATTCTCAAATGCTGACAAGGTTAGCCTGAAACTGAGCTGTTCTTCTGACTCCTGCTTCTCACTGAAAGATTCCTCTAGGACTTCGAAACTATTTTGTCCTTTTAGGTTCTTTCATCTATGTATCTCAGTTGTACTCAAATGTCCCTCAACAATGCTGTGTGTATTTAGTAACTCAAATGGAGATCTTAATAATAAGGATTATGCTTAATATTCTTAGCATACATGTGTGATTGATTGATCGAATCATTTTTATACCTTATTTTCCTGAAGCCCCAAAGGCAATGCAGAGCAACTACTGAATGTAAAAGGGGAAACAGTCTCCCTAAGATGCACTACTCTATCACAACTTCAGCAACCAAAAACAAAACAACAGCAAAAAAAGAAACCTTTTTGATTTCCCAAAGTCTCATCAATTCTGTGAATTTTGCTTTACCCATTTTTTTTTTTTTTGAGATTCATGTTTTTAACTGGTTAGCAAGGTGGTGGATGGGCCACCAGCAGAGATGGACTCCTAACAACAGAGCTGGGCTTCCAATATCCTAGATACTTGATGTGCTGAGAGCAACTCACTAAAGAGCAAACAAATGAACTTAAATGCTAGTTGCTCCAGAGGAACTATCATTAAATAAAAGGTATCTTTGGCTGTACTGCCAGCTTGGTCCTTCCCTCCCCCCTCCTCCTAGCTACTGCAGGATTGGCACCTGGCCAGCACAGGGGACATGATACCCTAGTGCCATCTACAGGCTATTATCGACATTCAAATTTTGTGGCAACAGACAAGCACCAAAGAAATAAATTAGACAGCGCTGCATTTGAATCTTTATTAACAAGGAATTATTAGACCTAAGAAAAACTAATTCTGGATTTGGTTGAAATATGAGTTTCTCAGCCCCTTAATCCCTCTTCATACGGCATCTTTCACAGTTTAAAATGAGTTACGACAGATCACTTATGCATTACTAAGATGAGAAAGTATTTACAATGGAATCCTTCTTTTCTGTATAAATTAGTAATATTAGAGAGAAAGCATTCCCCCCTTTTTTTCCTTTTCATATATGACCATTATGGACACTGAAAATCATTCTAAGAAAGATCCAGCTTACTATATTACAATAAAATAACTTGAAATCAAGTAGACTTTCTATATGGCTTAGATGCAATCAATCAATAATCATGTGCTTCACAGCTGATGTACATTTAATATCCTACTTCAGTGTGTAAACAAAAAAAAAAAAAAACCTTAACCCCTTTAGTGACCACAACTCCAGCATGAGAGTGGTCAGACCTTCAAATGTCATTTAAACTTGATACTTGAAGGTGACTTTTTGGATCAAAAGATAATGTGAAAATCTTGAAGCAGGTAATTTGGAAGCCCCAGGAACAGAACTGGGCAAATCAGGATGGGTTTTCTTCTTGAGCAAACATTATCTCGGGACATTTTGGAATAATTCTCTCTTTTCATCTTTTGCCATTTGAAGGAAACTGGGAGGTTAAATAATTCTCAGAACTCAGACATTTCAAAGCTGTTCTAAAAATTCTTGACTGAGCCCCAGAGGAATTTTAAAAAGGGGTCAAGTTTTTTTTTTCCCCTCCTTATAACTAAGCTAAAGTTAGACCAAAACAATCCACACACTGGCACGCTAATACTGGTTGACTGGGCACTTGTATGCAGTACTTATAGACCAGTAAAAGTGCTCATTTACCTGTCTGGTGTGTAAGGGGCCCTTTGTCTTGAAGCCTCCTTGGGAGCTGCACTCTGAGGCACTGAAGTGATCTGAGCTAGTGGAGGAGCGTTTGGAAAGGGTGTCGCAGCCCCCAACAAAGGTGTTGTCCAAGGGGAGTTCTTGAATGACGTGGTGCTTTTTCACGGAAACTGGAGTGTCAGGTTTGAGATGGAAAGCAGGCTGTGGTGAGGCGGATTTGTAGTGCTTGGCCAGGTCAGGGCTGTTAGGCTTGAAGGTTGTTGGAGGGGCTGGGCCCCAGTCAAATCTTCCTATACTCTGTTCCTCGAGCTCGGCAGGCAGGCTTATGGTCCCATTGATAGGTTCGTGAACTGCATCATCGGGCTTGGACTCTTCGATAGTAACAAAGTTCAAAAGAGAACTCTTGGGCGACTTTCTTTTCTTCCGTTTCTTTTTCTTGTTTTGTTTATTCTCCTGGTTTGGGGACATCCATTCAGCACCTTGTTTGCTCCTCTGAGCGGCCTTGAACCTCGACGCATGGCGACAGCGCACCAGCACTGTGACAAAGATCACAACAATGACCACCATGGCCCCAGCAACGATGGCGATCATGATGGTGAGATAGTCCTCGTTTTGATAAGGTTGACCACTATCTCCTATGTTCCTGTCCAGCGGGGTCTCCATAGTCCTACGAATCAAGTCATATATGTAGGACGTGTTTCCGGCAGTGTCGTTCACGTAGAGAAATACCAGCACAAGAGTGTGCAAAGCCTTGGGGTACCCTAGGTCACTTATGTTGACCACGAGACGGTGCAGGCCCACGTCAGTGAGTGCTGGCTTCTCCTCTAAGGTGATATTGCCCGTTACTGGATCAATTCGAAACAATCCTTTGTTGTTCCCACTCACTATAGTATACTTAAGTTCTGCATTCATTCCGGTGTCAATATCCACCGCAAACACTTCAGCAACCACAGAACCAGGAATGGCAGAGAGGGGCACCAACTTAAAAGAGGTGTTGGATGGTGGAGAAATGACGACTGGACTATTGTCATTCACATCCATGACATTGATCGTTACTTTTGCAGTAGAGGAGCGTGGTGGCTGCCCTCCGTCAGTGGCTTTGACATCAAACGTGTATGAACTCTGTTGCTCTCTATCAAAGGAGACATTGGACTTTATGACTCCCGAATAGGGATCCAACACAAAATTTTCATTGTCATTTAGAATGGAAAGAGTCACAGCTTTATTCTCTCCAGCGTCTTCATCTGTCACTGTGATTACCCCCACAGTACTATACTTTGGCAGATTCTCAGACACAAAAAACTGAAAATGATTATGAGTAAACTTGGGGCTATTGTCATTCTCATCCAGAACTGTGACGATCACTGCTGCTTGGCTCTGGAGGGGAGGGGTCCCGCTGTCCCTGGCAGTTACTGTAAAAATGAACCGCTCTTGTTCCTCCCTGTTAAAGACTCGGGAGGCTGTCAGAACTCCTGTCTTTCTGTCCAGATCAAAGAAGGAGGCATTCGGTCCAAGCTGATAAACAATGTCTGCGTTTTTCCCACTGTCTTCATCTGTAGCACTAATAGTTGTTAAGTATAACCCACGTCGGTTGTTTTCAGAAACTGACAGCTCAATCACAGGCTGGTTGAAAATTGGTGGGTTGTCATTTTCATCCTCAAGTTTAACCCTTACCAGGGCAGTCTGATTCAAACTGGGCTTCCCAGAATCAGAGGCAACGATTTTAAAGCTGAATTCTTTGGTGCCCTCATAGTCCAGCAGAGAAGAGGTCTCTAGCAGATACTGGTTGTCATATACTGCCTTCAGATGAAACGGGACCTCTCTCTCAATAAAACATATCACTTTGCCATTCACGTCTGTGTCCTTATCTGAAACTGTAATTAGGGCAATCTTTGTATTGACTGGATCTTTCTCTGAGAGGTACACTGTGCCATTGATGGGACTTATGATGTACCTGAGGTCTATGTTCGGAGGGTTGTCATTTACATCTGTGACATTGATTGTAACGGTGGCTCTGGCAGGAGTGGAGCTGCCGTCACTAGCCAGCACTGTCACTTTGTGAATGGCTGTCTCTTCCCTATCTAAGGACCTCTGAACTGTTATCAGCCCAGTTGTGTTATTTAAAGCAAAAAGTCTTTTGGTTGCAGGGGCGACCTGGGCACCAAAAATGTACCGGATTTCAGCATTACTGCCTATGTCTGCATCAGTAGCATGGAGCTGAATTACAGAGGTCCCCACAGGAGCATTCTCTGGAATATGCACTTCTACTTGACCCTCTTTAAACACTGGCCTGTTGTCATTGACATCACTTACTGTGACCTGTAGTATGGCTGTGCTGGATTTCTGTGGCGTGCCCCCATCCTCCACTTTGATTTTCATCACATAGGTGTCTTTTTGTTCTCTGTCCAAGTTCTGCTGAACAATCAATTGCGGCCACTTTTCTCCCTCTGGAGTTTCCACAATATCCAGTCCAAAAACACTCTGTCCATTTAGCAATTCATAATGCTGTACCCCATTGAAGCCTGTGTCAGGGTCTGTGGCTGATGGGATTGGGAAGCGGCTGTTGATCAAAGTGTTCTCTGGGATGGAAATATTGATAACGGGAGACGGAAACATGGGGGCATTATCATTGGTATCCTTGACAATGATCTTGATTTTGATCAGCCTGAAAAAGTCATTGGGGAGGATCACCACCTCAAGTTCAAAGAAACACTCGTTCTCCTCAGCGTAAGAAGCTCCGGCACAGAGTTTCTCTCTGTCTATTCTGTTGGAGGTTGTGAAAATCTCCCCAGTGCTACTGGATACTTTCACTAGAGGGGCATCCCCAGCTTTAGAAACCAGTCTGTAGACAAGGCTGGCACTGGTGCCTGTGGCAGCGTTGATGTGAGAAATATTCAGATCCTTTGGTATGTTTCCTATGGGCACATTCTCAGGCAATTCCTCTCTAATAGTGTAAATAAGTTCTTGAGCTATTGCGGAATCCAGCCTCAAACAGGCAATCAGAGCAGCCAACAGGTAAAAATCCCTCAGGTCCATGATAATGTCTTTATTTTCTTTTCCTGGATTTTAGAGTTTAAAGGTTCCCACTGAGGAGTGATGCAGGAATGTCAAGAGGAAGTGGGAATGGACTGAAGGAGGAGGCATTACATCTCATCTCTTATGTGGAGACAGCCACTGTCAACACAAGTGTACAGACAACATTATTCTTCAGAAAATGAAAACACAGTCACCAAAACACACTCTCCCTGCAAATTAGTAAACATGACAGTTTGCTCTGCCACAGTTTGCAAGTTAACTCTGTGGCCATATCACCGAATATCCCCTGCTTGTTGCATTCGCCCAGAGAAAATGAAATTCATCTACTTTTGAATTAAGGACAGCAGCAGCTATTTTTACCTGGATTCCCCCAGCCCCCACATTGTTTTTTTTTTTTTTACAACACTGTTTTATTCAAAGCATGAATTCTTGTTCTGCTCAGATCACACACCCCCCATGTTTAAGCCCCCTCCTTGTCTCTAGCCCACCTCCCCTAGTTGTTTGAGATGGAATTGAAAGACCTTAAGTATTTAGCTATGCTGCCAACTGCGTTGTCACATGTTAGATATGATGTGTTTTCTTCTCTGCCACACTGAGTCATCTCCTCCTCTCAAAAGACTGCTTTTCCTTCCCCCCCCCCCCCCCCCCCCCAGTTCTTCAACTGTCTCATAATCCAACCTCCCTGGGAAATGAGCATCCGGACATGCTGCTGCAGCAGCAGCAGCAGCAGTAGTCACTGGCCACTACGTATTCTCAACGCCTCAAAGCACAAAACCAAGACTTGACATTTCTTACTCAGAACCTGCTCTCCTCTCTCCATATTTCCACATGGCCCCCGTTGAGATAAATAAACACATTAAAACTTTTTAAAAATGTATCCTAATAGACAATTGCTTATCGCAGAGGTGGACCGAGCGTGCTGGGATGGAAGTAAGAAAAAAGCCAGCATTCCTGTGTAACATCACGATATTTTTCTACTGAGCATAAAAGAACCAAATTGCAGTTTCTTAATCCGGTGTCTCATTATAATATTAGTAACATTTCCTACACATAAATACCGCAACCCGGTAACACACGTAAAAGAACTTCCGCTCAGATGCCCCTCTAACTGCAGTTTAAATGGGCGCAAGGCTCTAGACAGTTACCCCGCCGGAGTAAGACTGGTCAGTTCCCAGGATCTAATCTTATCTGCATTAGGCTACACAGTAGCTGATGCCCGCGATTAGTTCCAGCTGAGTGGTGCAGGTGGGGTTGCAGATACAGCCCAGGAGGTGAGCTCTGCCCCAGCCAGCTACCCAATTACAAACACCTCTCGTCTACACCGAGGACACAACTAAAGACGGCATTTCGAATTGTTAATGCGAAACTTTACACTTACGTTAGTTGCTTCAACCTTGCCCCTTTCCCGGTAGGCTGCAGTTAAGAAGGATTTGTTCCAACACATAGAAAGCCATGCATCTGGTAGCACCAGTTTGGGGAGAATTCAGAAGCAGCAAAACGTTTCCTCCTTGTAAAATGTGTGGCTTCGGGCTGGCAAATTAGCAACTCCCGAGAACAAATTCACAGATTTGTCGTTAGTCATTCTCTCCACATTTCCTCGCTTTTACCCACTGGGTCTGGGCTCTTCTGGTATTTAAGGCACACCACATCCAATTGCACTTCTTCAGCTCGGGAGTGTATCCCACAGCATACAGCCTACCATTTGCATCCGATGGAAATACTGCTGAAGTCTCTAACTTCTGGTAGGAGACGTCAGAGTTGGGTGATGGTGATTTTCTGGATGTTTTCCCGGGGTGCCAATTGCCCGGCAAATTCTTAATCCGTGAGCTCTTTCGCGGTTCAGAGACTGAGGCTCTCCTTCCTACCTCGCGTACTCTTCGTTTTTCCCTTCTCTCCTGCCCCCCTCTCCTTCTCCCTCTTCTCTCTCTCCTCTCTCTGAACTGAATTTCTTGATATAACTCTCAATAAGCCCAGAGGGAGGGCGTGACGGCCGAGGCCCCACCCCCGGATCCTGATTGGCCAGCATCTTGCAGTGCGGGAGGCTGCAGAGGGCTGCGGGAGGGGGCGCGGAACAAGGCGCTGACTGTCTCCAGCCTCCCCCTCCCCAGCGCCCCTCGGCAGCTGCGAAAACCTGGAGAAACGATCCCGGTCCCGGGAGAGCTGTTTTCAGGACGCTCACTGAGCATGCCCGGCAGGGGCCAGCACCCAGGGTGGCTCGGGAGCTATCGAGCTCTTACCGAGCTTGCGGCGGCGGAGCCAGGGCAGTGCGGTTGCACCCGAGCGAAACCCGGGGAACCTAGATTCTCACCACCGGGTAGTGAGGGTCATTGAGGCCGCTCTTTTCTTGATGCATTTCTGTCTGCAAAGTGGAAAGGGCTAAATTGCAGAGATGGCTGAGACTCGCAGCCACCCCTCAGTGAGGAGTTTTGGCCAGCAAATCCTGGAGCGCATTAAACCATTAAACCGGCTCTGTGCCGGGTGCTGCAAATTGAGGCATTTGCTGGCAGAGACATCCGAAGGAAGGGCGAAGAGGGCGGAGAGCTAAAGATAGGGCAGTAGATATTTGAGTCTCGGTGGAAAATGGAAAGAAAATTAATCTGGGCTTTTACTGCGAGCAGGGTCACTGAAACTGCCTGGGGGAAAGAGACGTGTGTCTGGGGTCCCTGGGTGCAGCCACCGACAGTTTGCCGTGCAAGAAGTCTGCTTTCCTGGGATCTGATCTAGCTGCGGCGCCTGGTCCTGGCAGCCTCTGTCCTGCCTTTGCCTCTCAGGGAACCGGGAAAACCTAGCTCGCTGGAACCAAGGCTGCATCCGAGCCTGCTGTCAGCTCACCTACGTGCGAACTTTGCTTCCCACTGGCTGGAAGAAATCCCAAGCAGCTGTTAGCCAAGCTGCAAAAGCTTCTTGCCCCTCTACACTTTCTGCTGGACTCATTTCCCTGCCAGGCATGTCCCTGACTTCAGCTCTGTTGCACATCCTCACAATTTTGTTTCTCAATTTTATACCAGGGCTGGATGGAATGCTTCAGAAAGGGTCATCCTGATTCTGTCATATTCTCTCAAAGCCTCACTCATCTTTAAAAACCAGTAAGTTAGGAAGGTTTGGCTGGCTGCACCTGTGTCAGACGGGTGCCTGAATAAAGTTTAAAATAAAACCCTATTAGTTTACCAACAGATTTCCCCCTCTGAATAGTCTATAAAGGTTATCTGAGGAGCTCTTAAGACTTTCACTAACTTGGAGGAAGAATAAAGGGTATTTATTTTAAACCTTGTGTTTCTTACACTGTAGTAGAATGTAATGGCTTTAAATTTGGGCTTTTTAACTTGTGAGAATCTCATGTTTATGACTACAGATACTTTCTTTTAAAGCATGAACATTTAATTTTTGATAACTAAGTTAATAGTAAAAGCAAATCAGAAATCAAGCCTTCTAACTCTCTAGTGTGCAATCTGAATTTCAGCTGACTGACTTGGCATCACAATTTTCATAGAAAAATGTAATATCCCTTTAATATTAAAACTTTTCCTCAAGTACATACTCACAGTAAAAGTTCAGTGTCTAAAAGTTCACCGTGCAATCATGCAACCCCTTGTACGGTAAGACATGTTTCTTATAGGCAGCATGTTGATGGTGTTTGCATTTCAATCAAAAGGTATTAAATTAATATTTAATGTGGTTAGGTTGAACAAGGTTTAAGGAAAGAAGACCCCTATGTATCCAGATGTCAAGAGGAAAAAAATCCTCATAAAACAACTCTAGTGAATTAAAGGTTGATTCTTTTAATTGTACTGTAGTGAATGATCATTTTGTCATTCACAAAATTAAAGCTAATGTAGCATGTTCTTATGCCTGCATATTTTCTGTGCTAAACTGTTCTGATACAGTCAATATCAACAATAGAGCAGTTACTTTCCAGTTGATTTCATGAACAACGCAATTATATTTTAATCATACCACAGTCATTTCAAAGTCAGGTAGTGACAGCCCACAGCGTAACAATAATTATTTAACCTCGTTAATAAGCAGGGGTGTTTCTGTGAAGCAATGGCTTTACTTGCTGGCTAAGGCCGTTATTTACCCCATGCTTGAAAATGAAATCTTAATATGAACCAGGATGAAGGCTAGGGAAGAGGAAACAAGTCCCAGCGTGAGACGAAGGACCACAAGACTTCATGAATAAAACCTGCAGGTCAAAGCCCCAGAACGAGGTATCTGTATATTCTTTTCAAAGGAAACTGACTAAGATAGAGAAATAGAGCTCGTGTGTCAGGACACTGTGTCTCATGTTTATATAAGATACCTAAATTGTAGAGATTCCTTAGCCATAGTTTCTTAACACCTTAATTTAGATTGTGCAGACTTACGCCTTTCATTCTATTTCAGCTGTTCAACTTTATAATGAGAAATATTATTTTGTTAATAATCCAAGGAGTAAATGACACATTAAATACCGCTTTGCTATTTAACTTGAAGTTTCTGCCTCAGTTACAACGTACTTTGTTATATGATTTCAAGTACATTAGAATACACTATGATGTTTAAAATTAAGTATATAGATACTAATTAGGATAATATTTTTAATTTTAGTGTGAAATATATGTTGTTTTATGTAATACTTTACTACATATTTTGGAGCATTTAAATATATTGTATAGCCAACTAGTTTGCTGTGTGTAAATAGTCTAGTGTGTGCATATATACATATATATTTATATATATTTATATTTATATATATATATGCATCCAACTAGATCTTTTTAATTAATTCTCACTCACAACTGGCAATGCATATTTCTACAGCCAGGAATTATGGTGCTGTCACCCATGCTATCGGAATAGTACTTCAAGAGTTAGTAACATCTGGGAAAAAGTAAAAGAGACATGCTGTTCACGTCTGGTTATCTAGGTCATGGGACACTTGCAAAGTTAAGGCATCTATGGCCAGATCACTTAAGCCTAAGATCCACATAGAATCAGATATGGAGTTGCTGCAATTGTTTTACATTCCACATGTTTAACATCATTCTATTTATATATTAAACAATAATTTCCATGCATTGGCATGCAATAACCTGAATTATTAAGGAGTCGAGTTTAATTGGATTCTCATGTATGATTTCCTAGCTATCACACAGCATTGTTAAAATTACATTTCATATGGAGATTACTTCTGCAAGTTAGATTTTATATAAAAGACATAGGCTGTAATGTTGAAAATGATCAAGTGGCCTCCTCAAGGATTCCAAGACCAAAATAACACAACTACCACAGTCTACTGAAGGTTAAAAATGAAATAAAAATATTTTGTGCTCTGTACTTGTAACTGTAATCCGAAGGTGGTGCTGCATCAGACAGACAGTGAATCAGTCACGGGCCTGTGATGTCACAGCAGTATCTCTTTAACCACTCCACAAAAGGACTAGGTTTTGTACTGTGGTTCGAGAGGAATGATGTGTGAAAGATGTTGAGGGCTGTGTGTATTACTACTCTTGATAAAATGGCAATGCAGGATTTTAACACCACAAGAAGAAATTAGCACCTTCCACAGGCTGTGCAAACTGACAAAGTGCAGTGGGTTCTGGGTTAATTCCTTTGCTTCCTTAGTGATTGTCAGCCCTTCGTTTTGAGTATCTTTCTTCTCTTTTACTTCTCTCTCTCTCTTTTTTTCATTTTTTAAGGCAACCTAATGCAGGTAATCAAATCATCATGGAGCCCCGGTGACACCTTTCATTCTCCTTGAATGACTGATCTAAATTTAAAACAGTTTGCTATATTTTCATGACTGACACGGATTATATGCGTCAGATTGGTGTCTTTAACAATATCACAATGTAAGCTCACATTCTTCAGAGCTACTAGTTTATCGTGATTACTACGTAAATTTAAAAATATATTGAACTCTCAAATTTTCTCATGAATTATAGATTTTAATTTTGTACAGACAGTTCTTTCATAGTACATGTTTTCCCTAGTATGGCTAAAGCAACTTGTGGTGATTTAGGAAGGTATAGAATTTGATTTAAATGGTAATATACTTATGCAATGCTTCAAATTAAATAACTTCTTTAAAGCTGTGTAACTTTAAGCACAATATAGGAAGCTTCTTCTTGATTCTCTAGGATAAAGCTAGATTAAAATTGTTAGATTAAAACATTGAGTATTATCTTCCAGTCCACAGTGATATGATTAATGTGCAATGATATGAATGAATATGCATGCTGCTTGGAAATAACTCTACTGATACATAAAAGTGGGGATGTTAGCACACATTTCAACTATAATAGCATTTGCCAGATCTAGTTAGGAAAAGGTGTCTATTAAGTCATTTTAAATTTGATAGTATGACTTTCCCTTTCATTAATAAGCATATATTTTTGAAAATAAAACTTCATTTCCTGTGGGACAGCGATGTTGGATGATCTTCCTTGTCCATCTCCTTCCTTTCTTATTCTTTTCGTGTTTCCAAACTTTATTTTAAAAGCTATGCTCACATGATTTTCCTCTAGAGGGCCAGTTTGTTACATAAGGTGCACATAAATAGACTTACTCACGTTGAACAGGGTGGATGAGCCTAGTTTTCCTCTTATAGTTTCTCAGAACCAAATTTCAAAGAAGGTTCTCTGCTAGCTGCATCAGGGTGAGTCAGGATAGCCTTGCATTTTGTTGGCTGCTGCAGTCCTACAGGTTTATTTCCACATCCTGCTGAAACAGAGCAGTGGAGATGAACCTTGCCTGCCTTCAGCAGACACTGTTACAATTTGTTTGGGATTTGACCCAGTACCACTCTACACATGTGAAACTATGTTTCGTCATGTAGTTATGGGCCCTTAAACTTTTAAGATGAAGCATCCTGTTTCAGACTTGCCCAGGATTCCAGCACCAAGAATGTGCAGCCAGAGGAAGGCTGCAAGCTCAAAGACACACTGGCCCTATAGTGAGCTCTCAGGTGGATAGTGCTTTAGTAAATATGACATCCTCTCAAGACAGACAGACAGACTCAAGAAAGGAAAGAAAGAAAGAAAGAAAGAAAGAAAGAAAGAAAGAAAGAAAGAAAGAAAGAAAGAAAGAAAGAAAGAAAGAAAGAAAAAAAAGAAGGGACAAAAGGAATGAAAGGAAGGAAGGAAGGAAATTTCCTTCTTTCTTTCTTTCTTTTTTTAAGGAAGGAAATTTCATTCATCAGAATCCAAGGTTAATAGCCCTTCAAAGCCCCCCCTTTTAAAAAGATTTATTTATTTATTATATATATGAGTACACCATAGCTGTACAGATGGTTGTGAGACATGGTGTGGTTGCTGGGAATTGAACCCAGGACCTCTGCTTGCTCTGACCTCTAATAGCTGTCTTCAGACACACCAGAAGAGGGTGTCAAATCCCATTACAGATGGTTGTGAGCCACCATGTGGTTGCTGGGATTTGAACTCAGGACCTTCTGAAGAGCAGTCAGTGCTCTGAACTGCTGAGTCATCTCTCCAGGCACCTTTCAAAGGTTTTGAACTCTACCACATCATGCCATTCATCTATGCATGTATCTTGTACCCAGGACAAAGATGGGTGCAATATAGTGAAGGGTTAGGTAGGACTCAGAGGATTTTCTTGGCTTTTTGGAATAAGGTTGATTTTAAAGCAGGCAAGACATTGACAACATGAGTCATTGGTAAACCTATAGGACTGTCTATGATATTCCCAAGCCCCAAGTTTGAAAACTAAGGTAACCAAAGTAAAACAGAGCAAGGCAAAATGTAACATAAAATGTCTTCATTAAAATTGCTATAGGAATTAGTTTATAAGGAATCCCAATTAGGAAAAATGTCTTTTAAAATGTACTTCGTAAACATAAGATAAGCATACATTCCAATAAATTATTTTGAAAGAGTAATTATGCTTCAAAACCATTCAAACGTCACCTCTGCAATCAGTAGGATCTATGTTTGACACCTCATGGTAAATCCATTATAGTTTGTACTTACATGAGTGGATGTGATTTCAATGGCTAGTCTGAGAGGAAAGCCTTCACTTCAAATATTTGTTCCTTACCATCAAAACAGAGATGAAATTCTAGAATATTACAACAAAAATAATAAAAGTGCATATAAATATGAAAGCATATGAAAGTAATACTTAAGGTAAATATCATAATTACTAAAAAATGAATTGGAGAACAATGTATTATGGTTATAAAATATACCATGGATTAAATTTAGTGTCACATAATCTGTTTTTGAATGCTAATACGAACAGTAGTATTTATTTTATATTGTATAATTTTTCTTTGCTTTACTTATTTATTTACATATTTTTGAGGAAAGACTCTTCTTCCATAGCCCAGGTTTCCCTGCCCTCTAATTTATGATCCCTCTTGCCTCTATCACTTGAAACCTGGGATTTATATGTTCTCTCTTGATATTTTCCTTATGCTTGAATGCTCATGACGTATGAATACAACTTGTACATATATATACATGTGTGTCCATACATATATATTTGTATCAGTGATAGCAACCTAGTGTGTTTTAGATCTTAATATTTATAAAGTTGCTTATTGAACTTATTATTTTTACACTTAATTTGCCGTATTTATGAGGATCTGTAGGAATGTTTCATGACCAACCTAATTGCATTGTGAACAGTAGGTGTTATGTATGCATGAGTTTTTGCATTATATAAAAAACAGTTACTAATGAGGACTAGATGGAGAAAGAAAAACAAAATGAAGTTTATTCACAAGAGGAATCACAATTACAATGTTTAAGTATCTGGTTCCCAGTCATCACTGTCCAGGAATACTCTGCCAAAATTTCTCAGAGTTTTCCCTGTGCTGTTTGATGTAACTATTGCTGTCCACAGTCCTAACCAACATAAAACACAGAGACAAAAATTAGAAAATGTTGACTTTCTCCTGATTTATTGACAAATGACTAAAATACCAATTGTGCTAACCTAACTGCTATTTCTATAATTTTGAAGGAAAATGTCACAAGACAAAATGTGTATTTTAATGTTTTTCAACTAATAGTTTATGTCTCTGGAAACCCTTTGGGTGATGGAGGAGTTTATATGTGGGAAGAAGTGTAATTTTTCTATGGACAGGAATGATTTCAATTAATATGTGTCACAAAATAAAGCCCTTTGCACTCAGCATGTGCAAGCATACCCAGTGACATCCAGACTGAAACCACAGGGATAGATGACTTGACCTAGGCCTCCAGACACAGTTAAGGCTGATTTAGATGATTTGAGTGAATTTATATAGGAGTCTCTAAATTGCCACTCAAAAGGTAATAATATCAATGGAATTTGTATATTTGGGAATTTATTTGGAATATCATTCAAATGTGATCATTCTATATAGCTAGTTAATATTGCAAGAAATAAATCTCTTTCCCAGCTATTAGATGCAAGCATTCTAAATGTTTAGAAGGTAAAGAAATTCTGTGAACCAAGCACAAGGTCTTATCTACCTAGCTTCTTTATTTTCAAACACGAAGACTTGAAAGAGTGAATATGGTCAATATTTGTTATTTTTATAAGTGTGCAATATACACAATCGACTTGCTAAAATTGATATTGTGGTGTAAGGGTTGAAATTACTGAATCCACTTAGAAATGCACTAACAAAATATTGACTGCCCTAACTTCTATAATTATTTTTTGAATTTCCAGGTTATTTCCACTTCCTAGTGATTGTGAATACAGCAGCAGATTTGGAATACCAATGAGAGTCAGAACATTAAAACCAAGATTAATTTGAATATAAAATTAAAAACTGGTCTTGATTTTTAACACTTTCTAACAAATTATCTCTAAGGTCATCCAAGTGTTATCATGCATATAGTTTCAAAAACAGGTATAAATACATGATTAGTTAATTATTTCATATTTATTTCTACATCAATCCAACTAACCTTAGTTCCTCTGAAGGATACACATAATATATATTTATTTTGGTGATTTGGGCTAAGCTTTACTATTCTTTGGAAATGTGTAAAATGTAGTCGCAGTAACACCTTAATAAATGAGCAATTATGTAATCATATGGGTAAAGCATTGTGTCACATAGGTAAAACAAGGAGAAATTTCAACTTTATCAATTATTTTGTCACTTTTAGAGTTAAATTACTGCAGAAGTAATCTCTAACTGTGGTAAATGCTGCCATCTAGAGGACTTTTCCTGTAATACATATAAAGTTAAAACAAAAAGAGGAAGAAGTGTAAGTTTTAATTTTCTACTTTATGGTTTCAAAAGTTAACAAAATAATCATTGTTTAGGTTGCTGTCTTACAAATTAAGCATCATCTGCGGGATAATTTTTCAGGTAAACAAGTATTTAAGTACGAATAAATAGGTAAAAATGTCAAAAGATAATGATGTCAGTATATTATGTATTACATTTATAATGGAGTTTCCTACCGAAGGGTAACAAATCTGAATTATTCTTGTTTCCTCTCCGCGTCTTTATGAATATACGTTTTGATGGCAATGTGATTTTTTTTATCTTGTTTCACAACGTGCTTATTTCCTATAGGCTTCTTGGAGAGAAGAAAGATATCCGTCATCCGTGCTTGAGACCTGCATACATCCGGGATGTGAAATGGTACAAAGCGAGCAGGGCCTGACTATGAGGCACTTTTCATTAAATGTATGAAGCGATAGAAATACGGGTGAATAGGAAACACCTTTTTGATGGCAAATTTTAGATGTACTAACATTATTCAACTGAAATGAATATAAACGCGTGTACTGAATTGGAAGTTAGAAATAGATATCTCATTCTGAAGTTTTTCTGGATGCTTCACTTATTTCAGATTGATTGCTGGTGAAATTTACAACACAGAACTTATTAAAAACTCGCACATGTGTTACAGTTTGTTGTTTAAGTGTGTTTTCTATTTTGTTTTCTTAAGACCCACCTGAACTTAAAACATTAAAGACTGTAAGCTTATTTATGTGATTAGAGAGTTAATCAAATATTCCAAATATAGCTTATGATTAGAGAATTAATCATGTATTTCAAATATACTCAAATACTTTGCAAGTAAATATAATTCTGTCGTGTTGTCAGTACTATGGCAAGGCCTTTATAAAGAGAAGCCTGTAGCAAACTAAAAGTGAGATGTTATTATTAGATGTTCAATTAAAATAAACATTTTTAGTAATTTATACGGTTCTTTTCAATTTTGTTTTTATTCATATTTAGTTTTAGTTAAATTTCAGGGTTGACAATAGTGAAGGATTGATCACGAAGGTACCTCATCGTGATCTAATGTTCACGACCTTAACAATATATCATTAAAGAGAAAGAAAGGAATTAAATAAATACCGCTGTCCTAAGTATATGATGCTTATGGCATTACTATTATCTCCATATTATTATTTCATTAAATAATATTAAAATTATCATTTAATATAATGTTAATAATATCAATACATTTATTATTTAATATTACTATTAATATATTATTCATTGATTTACCAATTTAAAAATGCACATGAAAAAAACATTGAAAACAACAGTGCAGGGAAAATGGAACCCATTTCATCCCTACATACAATCAATTTTGGACTCTTGCATTGTGTGGTGAGTGTGTGTGATCATGTGTCTCCACGTGTGGGGGGCTCATAAATGTTGTGGTGTGCATGCACATGTTTACTCAGGGATGTTTTTCAACAGTTTACCGACTCTAGCTGGCCCACTTGCCTGGTGATGCTTTGTCTCCATCGGGATTACTGGGAAGCATTGTCAGCAGGCCACTACAACTGACCAGTTTTTGCTTGGGTTCTGGGATCAAAACTCAGCCCCATGCTTGCATGACTACTGCACAACTAAGGCATTTTCCCAGCTCAAAACAAAATCAGGCAAACCATAGAGCATTACATGAATGTATAGAAACAGAATATAAGTTAAATTTTGTAGAATTTTGAATTTTATTTGCCCAATTTATATGTATGTAGATTTTTTAGACATATGAAAATAATATATTTACAGAGACCATGTGATTGCAAATAACACAGAACCTAGAAAACATGATCCTCTATGAAACTGTAGTATCCCTTTAAGATAGCAACAACCATCTTGTAATATCATCTACTGTCTCGCTATAGATTATATTTATGCATAAATACAATTTAAAGCCAGTATGTTCCCACTTCCACAAATCTGAAATAGTTGCACTGCCTTTGTTGTGCTGTCTTTTAGTCCCTTTGTTTAAACATCTGAACAATTCTAAGATGTTGACTTTCTGAAGAGGTAAGGACAGTTGTAGGGTGCATCATCCCACAATTTGGAATTGCTTAATTACTTTCTCTTAGGATCATTAATTTAATGCTCTAGCACTTACAGTTTTGTAAAGTGGAAGGCAAAATTAAGTCACTGATGTTCATTAAAGATATAATTGGTGTCCTAGGCATAACCCAAAATATCCTTATAGCCATTTACAAAAATTAAAAAAAAACTTAAAATTTAAATTATTCAAATATATCACAATATATCATTTCATCATACAATCAACATAAAAATAAAGTCAAACTGTACCTGTCTAAAATATGTCATGTATTTTTCTAATCAATCTTAATTTAAACTAGTCATAAATCTACTTTAATTGTGTAGCAGAGAACTTAGTCAAACAGTACCATGGGCGTTAAAGTAGTTCATAGGTGAGGTGGTATTCCTGACATTCATTTTCCCAGGACATCTGTAGTGTCTGGTTGTTTCCCCATGTATAATGCGAAGCATGCTCATTTTGGAGGAATTTCTGCAACACATCTCAGTGGATAGGGTATATCTCCTTCCAAATAGTCAACGACCTGTGGGATGATTCAGTGTCTCTGTATGAATATTCTGTTACTAGACAAATTGACACTGGAAGATGCTGACCTCCATTAATGACCTTCAAGTGAACCTCTAAGTCGATAATCACAATATTTGTCATAAAATTAGAGTTATATGAACATATAATTGCCTTTATTAGATGGTACTCTTCAGAAGAAAGGTGATCCCATCCAACCCCCAAGTCTACTGTACTACTCTTAAAAATCAGACACATTCATAATTTATGTCTCAATTCTCCTTCATGTTTACTAAGAGTTCTTTATCCTCACCATGGTAGCTTGATCTTTTAATTTTAGCATATGCTTTTCTCAGATTATTTTGAATGAAGTAGATAGCTTTTGGGTTGAACAGACCATGAAGATGCTGCATAATGATAGGAGAGAAAGGTCTCAAGACAAAGGCAAGCTGTGCAGGAGTGAGCCCACAGAGACGGGAAGGACATCCCCAGGGCATGTGCAAGTCCAGGCCGTGTGAGGTCTCAGCTGTGTGAGGAGGAAGAGAGCATAGGCTCCCATCCCTACCCAAGAAGCTGTCTTCTGTTGACAACTTCCAATGGAACGTTTAGTTTTCTCCAGTGGAGTCTCAGTGAGTATGTAAACTTAAACACAGGACCCATGCCAGCATAAGATGGCCAACATGAAACAAATTCAGTAAGTTTTCTACAGACTTGTTGTCTCAGATAACTTGGGGGGGTGACAAATTTTAAATTTTTACCTTATTGATCTTTTGTCTAAAATTATGGCTTCAGATTTTGAGTTTATATGGTATGTTTGTTTGTGTGTGTGTGTGTGTGTGTGTGTGTGTGTGTGTTTGTGTGTGTGTGTTTCTTGTGCTTTTGCTTTATCTTCTAAACTGTTATTCTAGTTTATTTCATTTGTTTGATTGATTTGCCTGTTTATTTTATAAACTGTGTTAATCCTGCCTATCCACGAGCATGTCAGATTTTTCCATTTTCTGAGGTCTTCTTTGATTTCCTTCTTCAGAGACCTGAAGTTCTTGTCATACAGATCTTTCACTTGTTTGGATAGAGTCACACCAAGATACTTTATATTGTTTGTGGCTATTGTGAAGGGTGTCATTTCCCTAACTTCTTTCTCAGCCTGCTTATCCTTTGAGTATAGGAAGGCAACTGATTTGCTTGAGTTGATTTTATAACCAGCCACTTTACTGAAGTTGTTTATCAGCTGTAGGAGTTCTCTGGTGGAGGTTTTTGGGTCACTTAAGTAGACTATCATGTCATATTTTATAAATTGTGAAGGCAAGAAGAAAGGGAGTTGTATAGATGGTGAGGATCACAGATGGATAAGAACTAGAACATTGTGATCAGAATACATTTTATTAAAAATAACTATTTTCAATTACAACAAGTCATGACTCAGAGTAGAAAGCCATTCTGTCAACTTCTAAATTATTAAAACAAGACCAAGATTCTCTCCCTTCATTTAGAATAAGTGAGTTTTCCAGAGTCTTTTTCCCAACTAAACTTGTTGGGAATTTTCAGATTGCTCCTGAATTATTTTAAAACGTTCTGCTTAACTAAATGCCCCTGCATTTTGTCTAATTTTTCATAAGCGATACCAGGTTTGTTTATAGCTGTCTCCTGAGAGGCTCTGCTCTCAGCCAACCATTGGACTGAGCACAAGGTCCCCAATAGAGGAGCTAGAGCAAGGACCTAAGTAGCTGAAGGAGCTGTCAGCCACGTAGGAGGAACAACAGTATAAACCAATCAGCACCCTCCAGAGCTCCCAGGAACTAAACTGCCAACCAAAGAGTACACATGGGAGAGACCCATGGCTTCAGAGGCATATGTAGCAGAGGATGGCCTTGTTGGACATCAGTGAGAGGAGAGGCCCTTGGTCCTGAGAAGGCTCGATGTCCCAGTGTAGGGGAATAGCAGGACAGGGAAGCAGGAGTGGGTAGGTTGGTAAACAGGGGAAGAGGGCATGGGATAGGGGGTTTTGTAGGGGAAACCAGGAAAGGGGATGACATTTGAAATGTAAATGAAGAAAATTTCTAATAAAAAGCAAAGAAAAGACAAAGCTATGCTTTCCATTCACTCAAGGGTCTGTTCTTTCTTTATTGCTGTTATTTAAAGAGATTTTTCAGAGCTGTAACAAAAATAATTATTGTCCCTGGAAAAGCAGCCTTACATGGATATATACATACATGCATACCGTCAATGCCTCAAACATGTTTTACCTCTCCAATGTCAAGCAATTAATGGAAACTATTCAGAACAATCAACTGCCTCTCTCTAACTGTACCGGAACATTTTTCCTTGTCACTATTCTCTACACAACAAAAACAACAATTCACATTGCATTTGTGTTATATTGAGTATTATAAATAATCTCACGATGACAAAGTATACAAGAGTGTGTGTATAGGTTATATGCAAATTCTGTCATTTTATTTAAAGGGCTTGAACATTTGCAGATTTTACTATCCACAGGGGAGCCCCCAAACCATTTCCCTCTTGGAGACTAAGGGAAGGCTGTATGCGAAAATAAGAAATTAGAAGTACGTCTCTAGATTTAGTTTTTAGCTAATATTATGGTAGATAAATGATTTTTCATGCAGTTTGACTTTAGAACATCCTCTATTCACCTGATTATTTTTTACCTTAAGAGAATAAATTTAACAAATGCTTTTCTTTTTTTAATTTTTATTTTTATT